>NC_134081.1:38804762-39441021 GCF_000715075.1 Nicotiana tabacum
CAGACCACCTGAATGAGGCACCCTTCTAGGTCAACCTAGTCAAAGGCACAACAATGGACGAGAAACCCTCCACAGAGTGGTGATAATATCCGGCCAAGCCAAGAGAACTCCGAATCTCAGTGGATGAGGACGGTCTAGGCCAACTCTGAACTGCCTCTATCTTCTTTGGATCAACCTGAATACCCTCGCTGGACACCACGTGCCCCAAGAAAGCCACTGAACCGAGCCAAAACTCACACTTGAAGAACTTTGCATAAAGCTTCTCCTCCTTCAATCTCTGCAATACAACTCGCAAATGCTCCGCGTGCTCCTCCTAGCTACGCGAGTACACTAGAATATCATCAATGAATACAATAACAAATGAATCCAGATAAGGTCGAAATACACTGTTCATCAGATGCATGAATGCTACTAGGGCATTGGTCAGCCCAAAAGACATCACAAGGAACTCATAATGACCATAACGGGTCCTGAATGTTGTCTTCAACATATCAGAATCCGAATCTTCAACTGGTGATACCTAGACCTCAAATCAATCTTAGAGAACACTCTAGCTCCCTAAAGCTGGTCAAATAAGTCATCAATGTACATTAGTGGGTACTTGTTCTTAATTGTAACTTTGTTCAACTACCTATAATCAATGCACATCCGCATAGTACCATCTTTCTTCTTCATAAACAGAAGCGGTGCACCCCAAGGCGACACACTAGGCCTAATGAATCCCTTATCCAGAAGCTCTTGAAGTTGCTCTTTCAATTCCTTCAACTATGCTGGTGCCATGCGATACAGAGGAATAGAGACGGGTTGAGTACCCGACACCAAGTCAATACAAAAATCAATATCCATGTCGGGTGGCATGCCTGACAGGTCTGTAGGAAATACATCCAGAAAGTCTCGCACTAACGGAACAGAATCAATGGGAAAGTCTCGCACCAACATCCCTCACAAAGGCCAAATAAGATAAGCACCCCTTCCCAACCATCTGTTGGGCCTTCAAATATGAAATTACTCTATTGGGAACATAGTCCAAAGAACCTCTCCACTCAATCCTAGTCAATCCTGGCATCGCCAACGTCACGGTCTTAGCATGACAATCTAGAATAGCATGACATGGTGACAACCAATCCAAGCCTAGAAGCACGTAAATATCAACCATACTTAGCAGTAAAAGATCAACTCTCATCTCCAATCCCCTAATGGTCACCACACACGACAGATACACACGGTCCACATTAATAAAATCACCCACTAGCGTAGATACATGAACAGGCGTAACTAAGGACTCACGGGGCATACCAAATAACGATCAAAATAAGATGATACATATGAATAAGTGGAACATGGGTCAAATAAAATGGAAGCATCCTTGTGGCACACTGAAACAATACATGTGATCACTGCGTAGGACGCACCGGCCTCTGGCCTGGCGGGAAAAGCATAGCATCGAGCCTGACCACCACCTGATCGGCCTCCTCCTCTAGGGCGACCTCTAGCTGCCTGAGTCCACCCCGAGCTGGCTGAGCGGGTGGTGAAGTAACAGGTGCGGAAGTCATAGACTGACCTCTCTGCTGAACTGGACCTCCCATAAGACAAGGATAATACCTCCTCACATGCCCCAACTCTCTACATTCGAAGCAACTCCGATCCGTGTATGGTAGCGGGGATTGAATCGAACCCCGAGAACCAGAATAACCACTAGAAGGACCTGATACAGATGAACCCTAAACTGATGGAGCACGAGATAAACTCTGAGATGGGAGGGCACTGAAAGATAACTGACCGGGACGAGCACTGTATGAACCATGGCTAGTTAAAATGATGAACCGAACAAGCCATCTGAGCGGGCCTATAAGGATGACCCCTGTTGTAGTGGGACTATCCTGCAGATGAGGCACTTCTGAAACCACCCGATCCACGAGACCTCTTGGCCTCCCTCTTCTCACGCTCCTGACTACGAACCTCCTCTAGGCGTCTAGCAATATCAACCCCCCTCATCAAACCTCGCACCCGATGCAATCTCCGGAGTCATGATGAAATGTAGTTCATAGTTGAGGCCATCAATGAACCTCCTAATGCTCTCCCTCTCGGTGGGAACTAATCATACCGCATGACGAGTCAACTCTGAAAATATCATCTCATATTGGGTCACTAACATACCCTCCTGGCGTAGCTGCTCAAACTACCTACGCAACTCCTCTCTGCGAGTCTGTGAAACAAACTTTTGTAAGAAGAGAACTAAAAACTCAAGCCACGTAAGTGGTGCAGCACTGACTGGCATGCTCAGTTCAAAGGCCTCCTACCATCTATAGGCTGCCCCGTCAGCTAAAAAGTAGTGAATGAAACTCCACTGTGCTCCAAAATACCTATTGTGCGAAGGATCCACTGGCACCTGTCTATAAAATCCTAAGCATCCTCTGACTTGGCCCCACTGAACTATGGAGGCTTAAGCCTCCCAAACTGCTCTTGTCTCTTCTGCTCCTCATCACTCATAGGTGGGCCAACCTAGGCCCGAGCAGCTATAAACGGTTGGGCTGGTAGTACCCCTTGTGTCTGGAGTCCCTGAACTACCTGCTATGGAGTACAGGCGGCAGGAGTCTGAGCACCTCCCCCGGTCCGATAAGTGGCTGGTGTGGCCAGAACTGAAACCGCCTGAGCAAGGCTAGTGCATACAGTCAATATCTTGGCCAAGCTTCCTGAAGGCCAGGAATCACAATGGACACAGCTGGTGCATGAGTTGGTCCCACCGGCTCAATCATATCTGGTATTTGCTCCTCAGCTGGAATAACTGGTGGCTCCACAAGTACTGCTCTAGCTGCAGTACGAGCCGCACCTCGGCCTCTACCGCAGCCTCGGTCTCTCGTGGCCCTAGCTGGTGGTAGTGGTTGTCGTCCCCCCAATCCGGCCGCACGTGTCCTCACCATCTGTGAGAGAATAGAATAATAGAAGTTTAGTTTTTGGAATCAATAAATCCACACAATAAGAATACAAGAAAGTGAAGTTTCCTAATGGTTTGGTAGCCTTTCAAAGATAAGTACAGACGTCTCCGTACCGATCAGCAAGACTTTACTAAACCTACTCATAACTTGAGACCTAAGTAACCTAGTGCTCTGATACCAACTTGACACGACCCAAAATCCCAACCTGTCGTGATGGTGCCTAACACATTACTAGGCAAGCCGACAATTACATAACAACTACGTATTTGAGTTAAAAACTTGGTTTAATAAGTTCAATAGCGGAAAGTCTCATAAATAATTGATAAAAACAACTGAAACTCAACTACAACAATCCCAAAATTTTGGTGTCACCGAGTACATGAGCTACTAAGTGGCAACATAGTCTGAAACTCTAGTACAACTGTCTGAGAAAGTAGAACAGTACTGAAATAAAATGAAAGGGAGGAGAGTCAAGGTCTGCGGGCGTCATAGCAGCCACCTCGAAGTCTCCAAATAGGTACTATCACCACTGTAGCAATCACCGCATCTAGATATACCTGGATCTGCACACGAAGTGTAGAGTGTAGTATGAGTACAACCGACCCAATATACTCAATAAGTAACAGGACTAACCTTGGGCTGAAAGCAGTGACGAGCTTAGAAAGATACAGTCTGAATCAAAATAATGACAACACAAATACAACAAGATAATGACAGTAATGACTCAGAGAAACTTCCATATTCAGCTCGTACACAGTACAAAAATTTAGTCATACTTTCAAGTTCAACAATTTAAGCTCAACACTAATAAAATATTCCAAGTACAACTAGCATGAGTAATGTCACATCTCTATGCCTACATATCAAATATGCATGTCAAATGTAATGTATCACATTGATAATCCCAAGTAATCACACTCTCAGCGTACTCAATCTGTCTATCTCATTTCCCATTCATCACACACAATCACTCAGCACTGTACGGGTGCCTGGAAACAATACCCCTCACCAAAGCACGTGTATATAAATCACTGTGCATGCGCTCACTGCTGGTAGGTCATACTCCGAAGGGGCGGATCCTGCCCTAGCGCTAATATAAAGCCTATAAGGTCTGTTGCGGCATGCAGCCTGATCCACAATAATCAATAAGCCAATAGGGCCTGCTTCGACGTGCAGCCCGATCCATAATAATAATAATAATAAATATAAAGCCAATATGGCCTGCTGGGTGTGCAACCCGATCCACAATATCACTCACAATCCAGCTCTAAGGCCCCAACTCAGTCATCAATCTGTCTAGTCTCACGGGCTCACAAATCTCATACCACTCAGCCCAAATAATGATAACATGATGTAACAGTAAATGGTAACAAATTATGATATGCAAATGAATAAATATGACTGAGTACATAATTGCAACTTAAGCAAATAACTCAACAACATAAATGACCTCAATGGGTCCAAATAGAATAAGCACATAGCCTAAACATGATTTTTAACATGAATCATAGCTCAATAACTCTAACACGTAAGAATTACACAGATAAACACAAGACTAGATAACTACACAGTACCATAGAATCAACCAAGTCATAATCACCACGGTGCATGCCCACACGCCCGTCACCTAGCATGTGCGTCACCCTACCCCCAACCATATAACACGTACTCCAGGGATTCGTACCCTCACTACCAAATTTAAAAGTGTTACATACCTCAAAGTGCGCAATTCAGTGCTCCAAAAAACCCTTGCCTCGCTAATCGGCCTCCAAACGAATCTAATCTAGTCACAAACAACTTAATGTAATCAATAAAAGCTATAGGAATCGATTCCATACGTTAAAGCTAAGTTCTTTAACCAAATTCAAAAAGTCAATCCAAGAAGTCAACCCTGGGCTTACGCCTCGGAACACGACAAAATTCATAAAATTTGAACACCCATTCAATAACGAGTACAACCATACCAAAATTATTCATTTCAAATCACAAATCGACTCTCAAACCCCCAAATCTTACTCTCCAATACCTAGTCCAATATCCCCCAAATTTCACCTTAAAAACACATAATCTAGGTGTAGAAATCAATGGGTATTCAATAATATTGGACAAAAGTGATCAAAAGTTGCTTAACTCTTGATTTGTAGTGAAATCCCTCGCAATTATTGCCCATATCCGAGCTCCCCAAGTCAAAATATAAAATAATACTCTAACCCACGATTTGGGGTTTTTAAATATGCCCAGGTACGCCTCCTTCACAAACGCGGAAAATGCCTCGCGTTCGCGAAGCACAAATATTACAAGCTGGAAAATCCTCTTAAGCGAACACGATATCCCAGTCGCAAACGCGATGACCTCTGACCCAATTCCTAAGCGAACGCGACCCCTTTCTCGTGAATGCGAAGGCTAAATGCCCGGTGCCCAAGCTGGCCTCATCCTACTATATGAACGCGGAACCCCTCACGCGATCACAATGAACAGACCCACTAAACCTTTGCGAACGCGTGGCCTTCTTTGCGAACGCGTGGCCTTCTTTGCGAACGCGAAGTACAAAATACTCCTGCCCCTGAACAACTCTACACAAACGCGATCTCTTCATCGCGAATGCGATAAAGACTGCACCAGACACCAATTCAACAGTTCTATAAGGCCTAAACTCAATTCGTATCTCACCCGAGGCCCCGGGACCCCATCCAAACATACCAACACAACCTAAAACATCATACAAACTTAGTCGAAGCCTTAAATCACATCCAACAAACCTATTGAAACTAATGGATTTCCTACTTCTACAATCGATGCCGAAACCTATCAAACCAACTCTGATTGACATGGAATTTTGTACACAACTCATAAATGATACAACTGACCTATGCTAACTTTCGGAACCAAGATCCAAGCTCGATATCAACAAAGTCAACTCTCGGTCAAACCTCTCAACTTTCCAACTTTCGCCAATTCAAGTCAAAACGACCTACGGACCTCCAAATCAATATCCGAACCTACTCCTAAGTCCAAAATCACTATACGAAGCTATTTGAACCATCAAAACTCCATTCCAGAGTTGTTTACTCATAAGTCAACATTCAGTCAACTCTTTCAACTTAGGCTTCCAACCTTAGGACTAAGTGTCCCAATTCATTTCGAAACATCCCCGGAACCAAACCAACCACCCCGCAAGTCACATAACCATAAATGAACATAGAATAAGAAACAAATGGGGGAACGGGGCTACAATACTCAAAATGACCGGCCGAGTCATTATAGTAAATGAAGTATTATGAGTAAGATATGATAAATGGGTGATAACAGTACATCAAAATATGACAAGATGACAGAGTCTATAGTCAAGTGAAGGTAAAGACAAGAGGAGACATTTCTTGAGACTATAAAAGAGTATAAGCCATAAAGTCATAGCCTCATTTCGAGAAATGAGTTGGTGACTCCAACGTGACTACTAGAAGGCTAAGTTAGACCCCAGAGTAATAAAAATCAGTATGGTCTAATAAGCAAGATAAGCTGAATATGAATTAGGGACCAAAGGATTTGATAATAGTCGACATCGTGAGAATTTTAGAGACCGCGTTCCGATAATAATAAAATGGATAATAGAAGAATAACCTTTAAAGGACATTCAGGAAGACGCTTCCCTTTAGCAAGAACCATGAGCAAATTTAAGCTTAAGAGACTAAGTGTGCTAGTTACACTAGGTGTCGCCCTCGTGCGTGAGAAATTCAGTAATCCCTGGTATAGAAGGGTTACCCTAAGGCGAGTAAGGGTCATTTAAGATGTGGAAATATGCCAAAGGTGAAGATGTAAAACAGCTACAGGTAAAACATCAGAGCATTATATGTTAGTACTCCCCTAAATGGGGGAAGATGGTGTGATATAGTATTAAGTCGGAGTTAAGTGGTTCAGGTAAATATAGCATGGAAAAGGAAGAATGAGGTAAAGGGCAAAAGGAATGAGATTGCATTTATTCAAATCCTATAGATACGTTAGGAATCTAGAACATTTTTCAAGCACGACGCCACGAATAGGAAGTAAGGGTTCACACCAGGATGTTAATTGATAAATAAGTGTGAATGGACACTTGATACATAAGGAGCTAGTGCGAGAGGTAAGTTAAGAAAAAAAGACATAACCCAAGAGTGGTTACGCAGAATATATTTATGAGAATGGACCAACGAGTAGTTAGTAGTTAATTCAGGAAGAGCCTAGTTATGGATAGACAAGAGGTCACAGATAAATCAGCAGATTTTGCAGGATAAATGTATTGAACCCTAGCATAGGGAATTCAGTTTCACCGATACGAGATAGTAATATTTAAGAAATATTTGGATAAGAGTTGGGGTAGTTAAAACTACCGTATAAGTGTAATAGAAATAAAAGAGAGTGCCACTAAGGAGGCAATAAAAATTTGAGTTCAAATGTAACACTACGAGAACAAGGGAACGGAGGTAAGTAACCAAGGATAATTTAAGGAGAGTAAGAACATCGAAAATGCTGTCGGGTATACGATGTAATAAGCTCGTATCTTTACAAGAGCCTTCTCCCCAATGTACTACAATGAAAGACTAGCTGAGAAAATAAGAAAGATGGCTTCAACTTAAGCATTGCAACCTGAATTTGCTATTATAAAAGAAATGATCTTGTAATAATAGTCTCATTAGAACATTGTATGCACTCCATAAAAAAGTGGCATCTATCGTGACTAACGAATGAAAAGTAAAATCAAAAGTAATATCCGATATTATATGAGTTGCACAAAATTCCAATATGTGTGGGCACTAAGATATGCCAAGTATTCATGCGACAAGTGGCAAAACGACCAGGAAAAGTAATTTCTTATGTTTAAAGGCAGTTGAGAAGGCATGAAAGGAATTATTCGATTTATGAGATAGAGTTAGTTACATTATGAACGCGCTTAAGATTTCAGAGTATAACCCATGCAACATATATGCTGACATTCTTACAACTATAGGAGACTTCCATATATTATTAAGAGAAAGAATTGAGTCCACGTCACAGACAAAGGCTTGAATTGTTAACATATATGTTGCATGGGTTATACTCTAAAATCTTAAGCACGTTCATAATGTAACTAATACCCTGAGCCGTAGATTGAAAGACAACTTAAGCCTACTTAAAGGCTGAGAGAGAATAAGAAGCTCGAGAGTTACATCAACTAAGTAAATCATGAGTCTGATTATTATACCTAGATGATTATAGAAATTGTGACTCAGAACATTGCAGAATCACTCTAAATAGCATAAGTATAAGAGAGATAGTACAACGGCCATATCCTATAACAACTCTATGATAAAATAGTTAGAAGTGTACCATCCTTAGAGATAACAAAATATGGAGTGGAGATGATAGGATAAATATGTTCCCCCACTGTTGCGGGACTCCGAGACATTATCAGTGTGAGGGAGCATCATTTTTACCATTCAAGTAAAGAACACAAATAACAACAAAGTCATAATCTAGAATACTACATAAATAAGAAGACATGATCTGAGACGAGTGACATCATATGGTTGGTACTTCAAAGATGATCATGGACTATAAAGTATAATACGGATGAATGACTCTCCAGATCGACAGTCAAAAAGTGTTTGTTAGGCCAAGCCATACTAAAAATAGAAATGTGCTAGCTTTTACAGAAGTACCACAACTTAAACGATCAATAATGTGAGTGAACTAAGATGACAAGTCAAGTATAAATTTTTACGAGAATGGGATAAGTCAGAAGTATATATATATATATATATATATATATATATATATATATATATATATATATATATATATATATATATATATATATATATATATATATATATATATATATATATATATATATATATATATATATATATATATATATATATATATATATATATATATATATATATATATATATATATATATATATATATATATATATATATATATATATATATATTTTACAAGTACCAAGATGATAACTAAGCTTAATAAAAGCAAAGCGAGAACTATGAGAGCCAAGGCGAGTATTGTATTTGGTTCTAAGAGCATCAGAATAAAATGTGTATGATGTCCATGGTCATAGAATAAAAGTTTTTAAAGTACGAATATATGGAAAGTCATAGATGACTGGGTATTCCTAAATATGTAGCCTGTGAAAAGCGTCAAGAGATCCGGTAAGAAGGCCTAGCTTAGTCCGAGATATATGGGGCCTTATAGAGTCATTCAACGAACTGGCAGAGTAGCGTATGAGTTTGAATTGCCTCTGGAGTTAGAGTCAATCATTTTCCATGCTACAAAAGTGCATTGGAGACCCTTCTCGGGTTGTCCCAGTAGATGACATTCAGATTACAGAGGATCTATCCTACGAGGATATTCCAGTGGCTATCTCAGATCGATAGATCTTTAGGTTGAGGACCAAAAGGTTGCCTCCATGAAGGTATTATAGAGAAATAAGAATGTCAAAGAAATGATGTAGGAGGCCATAGAGGAGATGAAATATAAATATCCCCACCTATTTCAACTGAAGATATAGCTCGAGATGGGATATTATAGCACAACCCGATTCAAACCAATGGGTCGTAAGGTGAGATCTTATTTTGACTTGCAATACTTATGATTGATGGTCGTGTGAGGCCAAGTATTTCTATTATAGACATTGGCCCTGAGTTTTATGTATAGTATGTTTTCTGGCTGCGTGCAGGTTGGTTTTAGTCTAGTGTACAAAGGAGACTCTGGCGGGATTTTTGCAAGCCTTTAAGAGTTAACATTCGAGGACGAATGTTCGTAAGGTGGGATGATTTTACACCCCATACTTTCATGTTGGAATGCATCTTAAGTGAATAAATATAATTCAAATTGTTTAAGGACCTTTACAAAGATAATGATGCATTAACACAGGTGTTACGGAAGTATCATGAGGATTGGAGGCTAAACGGATCAAAGATGTTATAACCAATACTTTCAAGGCAAACCTAGGAGTACTTAATATGCTAAGAAGTTCGTGTTTTAAGGTGTTTGAGTTTTTTAATGGTCATATGTAAGTTTTGAAGTCAAGAAAGCTGTATAACAAAAGTCGGCAAAAGTTGTCGCGAGTTGCGTTCATAATCTTATTGAACTTTGGGTCTAATGTCACTGAGATTTTCTCTAAATATACTGTAAGTTATGGGTGATCCACCTACCAAATTAAATATCTATGCGTCTATTTTCCAACGCATTAAACCGTTTGTTGATACGATATAGGAGTAGAGAGATATTCGCGTTTCTGTGAGATTACACAAGCAGCCCATATGGGACCCACTTGGACGGTGGCCGACCTTCATCTATTTTTATCTCATTTTTGGGATGATCTTTGCTCATTTTTCGACCTCCTTCTATTAACACACTGTCCGAAACCTCCCTAACAGTTCCCCTAATCCTCCAAACAAATTCCAAAAAAATAAACCATAACCCAACATCCAAGTTAGCCAAAGGTGAGGAATAACCTCTCTATGGGGTTGTGATGTGAATAAGGATGATGGTGAACTAAGTTAAGCTTAGGGATCGAATTGTATCTGCTGCCTAAGGTATGTTTAACATCCTTTTAGTTGTGTGTAAGTTTAATTACATATTTTTTATGATGTAGGGTTCCCCATTCAGGTGGTCTGCCGAGTGTGAGGACAGATTTTAGAAGCTCAAGACCGCCTTGATTACAACTCTAGTTTTGGTTTTGCCTTCAGCTGTGGGTTCTTATACAGTTTATTGCGATGCTTCATGGATTGGAATTGGATGAGTGTTGATGCATGAGGGTAGAGTCACTGATTATGCTTCACGTCCGTTGAAGCCCCATCAATAGAACTACCTAGTGCACGATTTGGAGTTGGCAGCCATTGTTCATGCACTGAAGATTTGGAGACACTATCTTTACAGCGTGTCATGTTAGGTGTTCACGGATCACAGGAGTTTACAACACCTATTCATGTAAAAGGATATAAACTTGAGGAAACAGAGGTGGTTAGAGCTACTAAAGGACTATGATATCACCATTCTTTATCATCCCGGGAAGGCCAATGTGGTGATCGGCGCTTTGAGTAGAAAGGATGAGAGCATGGGTAGTCTTGCTTTTATTCCAGTTGGGGAGAGACTGTTAGCTTTAGATGTTCAGTCTTTGACCAACAGGTTCGCGAGGTTGGACGTTTCAGAGCCTAGCAGCCCAGGT
Source organism: Nicotiana tabacum (assembly GCF_000715075.1). Lineage (NCBI taxonomy): Eukaryota > Viridiplantae > Streptophyta > Magnoliopsida > Solanales > Solanaceae > Nicotiana > Nicotiana tabacum. The sequence goes on from NC_134081.1 coordinate 38,815,905, forward strand.
AAAAGAGTTATGCTGATAGGCGGGCTCCTGATATGGCATTCATGGTAGGTAAGAGGGTTCTACTCAAAGTTTCACCCATGAAGGGTGTAATGAGGTTCGGGAAGAAGGGCAAGTTGAGCCCTTGGTATATTGGCCCTTTTGAGATTCTTGAGAGAGTCGGTGAGGTGGCCTACAAACTCGCTTTGCCACCCAGCTTATCTAGAGTTCACCCAGTGTTCCATGTTTCCATGCTCGAGAAATATTATGGTGACCCATCGCATGTGTTAGATTTCAGCTCAGTGCAATATGACCAGGATTTGACCTATGTTGAGGAGCCGATGGCTATTTTGGACAGGCGGGACCCGAAGTTGAGGTCGAAGAACATTGCGTTAGTGAAGGTGCAGTGGAGAGGTCAACTGGTCGAGTAGGAGAATTGGGAGACCGAGCATGATATGCGGAGCTGATATCCTCACCTTTTTGACACTTCAGTGTCTCTATACACGTCCAAGGACAAATGTTTATTTAATAGGGGGAGAATGTAATGACCCGACTTTCACCTTCTCCAAAGCATCACAAACTAGATCAGTGCCCAACAACCTAGCCTCCCCAAGCTCAAACCAACAAACGGGAGAAGGACATCAGCTCACATATAAGGCCTCGTATGGATCCATTGGCATACTCGACTGGTATATGTTATTGTAGGAGAACTCTTCTAATGGTAGAAACTGATCCCATTAGCCTCCGAAATCAATGGCGCATGCTCTCATCATATCTTCCAAGATCTGAATGGTACGCTTGAACTGTCCGTCCGTCTGTGGATAAAATGTCATACTCAACTCGATCGATTCTATATTTCAGTATCAAAGAGGTTAAAGAAACAACTTCAGATTCACAGAAGGTCTCTTTAGAGTGGGTATATCGGTTGCGTCATCATTTGGTGGTTCAAAGGGAATACAATGGCTTATGGGCCTTAGGAAGAAGTGGTTTCACTCTAGGACGTCTTGGGGTGAGCTTGGGGTTAAGGATCATAGTGTAAATATCTATTCTGTCGTACCTCATGGCTCCAACCGAGTTGAAGAAATTTAAGGAACATTAGCAGGAATTACTAGATAAAGGTTTCATTAGGATGAGTATGTCGCCTTGGGGTGCTCCCGTTCCATTTGTGAAGAAGAAAGACATTTCCGTGAGGATGTGCATTGACTACATGTAATAGAACAATCTTACTATTAAGAACAAGTATCCATTACTGTGTATTGATGATTTATTTGATCAGCTTTAGGGTGCTAGGGTATTCTCAAAGATTGACTTGAGATCTGGATACCATATGTTGAAGATCAGGGCTTCAAATATTCCCAAGACAGCTTTCAGAACCAGTTATGGGAATTGTGAGTTATTGGTGATGTGGATGACCAATGCCCCAACAGCTGTGATGCACTTGATGAACATCGTGTTTCCGCCTTATTTGGATTCCTTCTTCATTTTGTTTATTGATGATATATTGGTGTATTCTCGCAGCCATGAACAACATGAGCAACAATTGAAGATTGTGCTCCAGACTTTGAGAGAGAAAAAGCTTTATGCTAAGTTCTCTAAGTGCGAGATCTGGTTAAACTCGATGAAATTCTTGGTTCATGTGGTGTCCAGTGAGGGGAAGATGGATCCGAAGAAGATTGAGGCAGATCAGAGTTGGCCTAGACCTTCTACCGCTATTGAGATTAGGTGTTTTCTAGGTTTGGCTGGGTATTATTGCTTGTTTGTGGAGGGTTTCTTGTCTATTGCAGCTTTATTGACTAGTTTGATTCAAAAGGGTGCTCCATTCAGGTGGTCTGACGAGTGTGAGTAGAGCTTTTAAAAGCTCAAGTTTGCCTTAGCTACAACTCCAGTTCTAGTTTTGCCTTTAGCATTGGGTTCATATACGTTATATTATTATGCTTCACGGGTTGGCATTAGGTGTGTGTTGATGCAGGATGGTAGGGTGATTACCTATGCTTCGCGTCACTTGAAGCCCCATGAAATGAACTACCCGGTGCATGATTTGGAGTTAGGAGATATTGTATACACGCTCAAGATTTGGAGGCACTACTTATATGGAATATCTTGCGAGCTATATACGGATCACCGGAGTCTTCAACATCTATTCAAGCAAAAGGATTTGAACTTGAGGCAACAAAGGTGGTTAAAGCTATTAACAGACTATGATATCACCATTCTTTATCATTTGGGGAAAAATAATATGGTGGCCGACGCCTTGCATAGGAAGGCGGAGAGTATGGTGAATCTTGCTTTTATTCCATCTAGGGAGAGGCCTTTGGACATGGATGTTCAGGCTTTAGCCAATAGGTTAGTGAGATTGGGTAATTCAGAGCTGGGCAGGGTTCTTGACTGTGTTGAATCTCAGTCGTCTTTGTTTGAGCGCATCAAGGCACGTTATTATAATGATCCCCTCTTTCTTATCCTAAAGGACATAGTGTAACACAGTGATGCTAAGGAGGTGACTATTGGTGATGATTGTGTGTTGCGGCTTCAGGGCCGAATTTGTGCACCTAATGTGGATGGGTTGCGAGAGCTGATTCTTGAGGAGGCTAATAGTTTGTGGTATTCCATTCATTCGAGTGTCGCGAAGATATACCATGATTTGAAGCAGTATTATTAGGGGCGGAGGATTATGAAAGACATTATTGAGTATGTTGCATGGTGTTTGAACTGTCAGCATGTTAAGAATAACCATCATAGACCTGGTGGGTTGCTTCAGAGGCATTATATACCAGAGTGAAAGTGGGAGCACATCATTATGGATTTTGTGGTAGGGTTGCCACAGACCTTGAGGAGATTTGTTGTTGTGTGGGTCATTGCTGACAGACTGACCAAGTTTGCACATTTTATTCCAGTCATGACTACCTACACTTCAGAACACTTGGCTCGGATTTGTCTTAGAGAGATTGTTCGTCTGCATGGCGTTCCTGTGTCTATCATCTCGGATCGAGTCACCCAATTTACATCACATTTTTGGAAAGTGGTGCAGTGTGAGTTGGGCACACAGGTCAAGTTGAGTACAACATTTTATCCCCAGACACACATCTCTAACAAAGGCTAAGTACGCCAAGCACCCCTTCTCAACCGTCTGTTGAGCCTTCATAAAATACACCACTCTACAAGGACCATGACCCAAGGAGCCTCTCCACTCCAACCTCGGCAACTCCGACATAGCCAACGTCACGGTCTTAGCATGACAATCGAGATTAGCATGGTACAGAGATAACCAATTTCATATCCAAAATTACATCAAAATCCACCATATACAGAAACATAAGATCAACCCAAGTCTCGAAAGCCCCAATAGTGATCAAAAAAGAACGATAGACACGTTTGACCACAATAGAATCCCCAACAGGTGTAGACACATAAACAAGAGTATTAAGAGAACCACGAGACATATCCAAATATGACGCAAAGTAGGATGACACATACGAATAAGTAGAACGCGGATCAAATAAAACTGATGCATATGTATGGCAGACCGGAACAATACCTGTAATAACTGCATCTGATATAATTGTCTTAGTCCTACTAGGGAAAGCATAATAACGGGCATAACCTCCCCCTTTAGGATGACCTCTACCCACATATCCTCCACCTCTAGCTGGTTGTAAAGGTGGAGTAGAACCTGGAGTGGGAACCATAGCCTGAGTACCCTGATGAGGTCTACCCATCCGAAGTCTCGGACAATCTTCACAATGTGCCTAGTATTACCACACTCAAAATAACCCCTCTGCGAGTGTGGCTACTAGTACTGAGTTTGAGTCGGACGACTTGAATAACCGATGTAGGAACCCCGTGCAGAAGGTGCACTGAAAGATGGTGGTCCGGTACAAGAGCTCTGGGGTCCATGGATAGCTGGAACTCTACGAGTAACCTGAAGTGCAGACTGAACTAGTCGACTAACAAAGCCTATACCATGACAGGTCTGAGACGAAGAGTAGAAGCCACTGAATCCTCTAGAACCACGAGGCTTATTAGCCTCCCTATCCTCCATCCTCTAATCGCGGATACCCTCTAACCTTCTAGAAATCTCCACTACTTGATGAAATGCAATCTCAGTTTCCAACTCCCCTGCCACTCCAAATATAAGACCAAAGACGAGTCCCTCAATAAATCTATGGACTCTCTCTCTATCCGTGGAAACCAAAGAAGGTTTATGACGAGATAACTCTATAAACCTCATAGCATCCTCGCACACAGTCATGTTCCCTTGGCATAACTACTCAAACTCGCTGCATAACTTGTCCCTGCGGGTTTGTATAATAAACTTCCTTAAGAAACGAATATAGAACTAGGATCAAGTAAGTGGTGTTGCCCCAAATGGTCTGCTCGCTTCATAAGTCTGCCACCATCTATATGCCGACCCCGTCAATTGAAAGGTAGTAAGATTGAACTCACTCGACTCTACCAAACCCATGGTACGTAGATTGCGATGGCACTTGTCTAAGAAACCTTGTGCATCTACAAAAGCCCCTCCACCTAATTGGGGAGAATGAATCTTCTGAAACCTCTCCAAACTCCTCTTCCCCTCAGCTGACACAACTGGTGCAACCTCAGGCTAAACTGTGACTGCTGGCTGCATTGGCACTATACCAAGTGCCTGGTAAGCATGAGATGGCCGGGCGGCTAGAGTCTGAGCTCATTCCCTAGCCTATGAAGTAGCTGGTGCAACCAGAATCAACCCTACCTGGGACAAACTCCCGAACATATTGATGAAGTGCAACAAGGTCTCCTGGAGCAATAGGCTGCTCAGGTGCATACTCAACATGCTGGGGCTCCTAATCCGCAACTAAAACTACTGGAGGCCCCACAACTGCTGCTCTAGCAGGTGTTCTAGCTGTAGCACGTGCCCCTCCTCGACCTCTATCTCAGCCCTGGCCTCTCGCGGCTTTAGCAGGGGCGCTAGTGTCTGCTCAGATGATCTAGTAGAGCATGTCCTCACCATCTGCGAGAAAATAGAAGAGTAAAGGTTAAACTTCATAATAATAAATCAGCATGATAAAGAAGTAAAGAAGGTGATGTTTCCTTATAGTTTGGCAGCCTCTCGAAGATAAGTATAGAAGTCCTAGCACCGATTTGCAAGACTCTACTAAACTTGCTCATGACTCATGAGACCCAATGAACCTAGGGATCTGATACCAACTTGTCATGACCCAAATCCTACCATAGGGGTCATGATAGCACTTATTCTCTAAAACTAGGTAAGTCGATCACCCATGAAGGGTGTGATAAAGTTTGGGAAGAAGGGCAAGTTGAGCCCTCGGTATATCAGCCCTTTTGAGATTCTTGAGAGAGTCGGTGAGGTGGCCTACAAACTCGCTTTGCCACCTAGCTTATCTAGAGTTCACCCAGTATTCCATGTATCCATGCTCCGGAAGTATTATGTGACCCGTCATATGTTTTAGATTTTAGCTCAGTGCAATTGGACAAGGATTTGACCTATGTTGAGGAGCCGATGGCTATTTCAGACAAGAAGGTCCGGAAGTTGAGGTCGAAGAACATTTCATTGGTGAAGGTGCAGTGGAGAGGTCAACTGGTTGAGGAGGAGTCTAGGAGGAGACTTGGTAGACCAATCATGATATGCGGAGCCGATATCCCCTCCTTTTTGGCACTTCAGTCTCTATACTTGTTTGATGACAAACGTTTGTTTAATAGGAGGAAAGAGATGAACCGACTTTCACCTTCTCCAAAGCATCTCAAACTAGATCAGTTCCCAACAACCTAGCCTTCCTAAGCGCAAACCAATAAATGGGAGAACGACATTGCCTCACATTTAAGGCCTCGTATGGAGCCATCTGGATACTCGACTGGTATATGTTATTGTAGGCAAACTCTTCTAATTGTAGAAACTGATACCATTAACCTCTGAAATCAATGACGCTTGCTCTCAGCATATCTTCCAAGATCTGAATGGTACGCTTGGACTGTCTTCCATCTGTGGATGAAATGTCATGCTCAACTCGATCGATTCTACATTTTAGTATTAGAGAGATTAAAGAAATAACTTTAGATTCATAGAAGGTCTCTTAAAAAGTGGGTATCTCGATTACGGCATCATTGGGTGGTTCAAAGAGAATACAATGGATTATGGGCCTTAGGAAGAAGTGGTTTCACGCTAGGACCTCTTGTGGTGAGCTTCGGGTTAAGGATCATAGAGTAAATATCTATTCTATCGTATCGTATGGCTCCAACTGAGTTGAAGGAACTTAAGGAACATTAGCAAGAATTGTTAGATAAAGGTTTCGTTAAGACGAGTATGTCACCTTAGGGTGCTCTCGTTCCATTTGTGAAGAAGAAAGACATTTCCATAAGGATGTGCATTGACTACATGTAATAGAACAATGTTACTATCAAGAACAAGTATCCATTACTGTGTATTGATGATTTATTTGATCAGCTTTAGGGTGCTAGGGTATTCTCAAAGATTGACTTGAGATCTAGATACCATCTGTTGAAGATCAGGGCTTCAGATATTCCCAAGACAGCTTTTACAACCAATTATGGGAATTGTGAGTTATTGGTGATGTGGATGACCAATGCCCTAACAGATATGATGCACTTGATGAACATCGTGTTTCTGCCTTATTTGGATTCCTTTGTCATTTTGTTTATTGATGATATATTGGTGTATTCTCGCAGCCGGGAACAGCATGAGCAGCAATTGAAGATTGTGCTCCAGACTTTGAGAGAGAAAACGCTTTATGCTAAGTTCTCCAAGTGCAAGTTCTGGTTAGACTCGATGAAATTCTTGGTTCATGTGGTGTCCAGTGAGGGGATTAAGGTAGATCCGAAGAAGATTGAGGCAATTCAGAGTTAGCCTATACCTTCTACCGCTATTGAGATTAGGAGTTACCTAGGTTTGGCTGGGTATTATTGCTTCTTTGTGGATGGTTTCTCGTCTATTGAAGCTTTATTGTCCAGGTTGATTCAAAAGGGTTCCCCATTCAGATGGTCTAACGAGTGTGAGGAGAGCTTTGAAAAACTCAAGTCTGCCTTGGCTACAACTCAAGTTCTAGTTTTTCCTTTAGCATTGGGTTCGTATATATTATATTATTATGCTTCACGGGTTGGCATTGGGTGTGTGTTGATGCAGGATGGTAAGGTGATTGCTTATGCTTCGCGTCACTTGAAGACCCATGAAATGAACTACCCGGTGCATGATTTGGAGTTAGGAGATATTGTATACACAATCAAGATTTGGAGGCACTATTTATATGGCATGTCTTGCGAGCTATATACGGATCACCGGAGTATTCAACATCTATTCAAGTAAAAGGATTTGAACTTGAGGCAACGGAGGTGGTTAGAGCTATTAACAGACAATGATATCACCATTCTTTATCATTTGGGGAAAGCCAATGTGGTGGCCGACGCCTTGAATAGGAAGGCAGAGAGTATGGTGAGTCTTGCTTTTATTCCAGTTGGGGAGTGGCCTTTGGACATGGATGTTCAGGCCTTGGCCAATAGGTTAGTATGATTGGGTAATTTGGAGCTGGGCAGGGTTCTTGCCTGTGTTGTATCTCAGTCGTCTTTGTTTGAGCGCATCAAGGCACGTTAGTATGATGATCCCCTCTTTCTTGTCCTTAAGGACATTGTGCAACACAGTGATGCTAAGGAGGTGACTATTGGTGATGATTGTGTGTTGCGGCTTCAGGGCCGAATTTGTGCACCTAATGTGGATGGGTTGCAAGAGCTGATTCTTGAGGAGGATAATAGTTTGTGGTATTCCATTCACCCAAGTGCCGCTAAGATGTACCATGATTTGAAGCAGCATTATTGGGGGCGGAGGATGATGAAAGACATTGTTGAGTATGTTGTATTGTGTTTGAACTGTCAACATGTTAAGTATAAGCATCATAGACCTGGTGGGTTGCTTCAGAGGCGTGATATACCGGAGTGGAAGTGGGAGCGCATCACTATGGATTTTGTGGTTGTGTTGCCACAGATCTTGACGATATTTTTTGTTGTGTGGGTCATTTTGTATAGAGTGACCAAGTTTGCACACTTTATTCTAGTCATGACTACCTACACTTCAGAACAATTAGATCAAATTTATCTTAGAGAGATTATTCGCCTACATGGCGTTACTGTGTCTATCATCATGGATCGAGGCACCCAATTTACATCCCATTTTTGGAAAGTGGTGCAGTGTGAGTTGGGTACATAGGTCAAGTTGAGTATGGTATTTTATCCCTAGACACACATCTCTAACAAAGGCTAAGTATGCCAAGCACCCCTTCTCAACTATCCGTTGAGCCTTCATAAAATACATCACTCTACAAGGAACATGACCCAAGGAACCTCTCCACTCCAACCTCGCCAACCCCGACATAGCCAACGTCACAGTATTAATATGATAATCAAGAATAGCATAGTGTGAAGATATCCAGTTCATACCCAAAATCCCATTAAAATCCACCATATTAAGCAACATAAGATCAACCCTAGTCTCGAAGGCCCCAATAGTGATCAAACAAGAATGATAGACACGGTCGACCATAATAGAATCCCCAACGGGTGTAGACACATAAACAGGAGTATTAAGAGAATCACGAGACATATCCAAATATGACACTAAGTAGGATGACACATTCGAATAAGTAGAACACGTATCAAATAAAACTGATGCATCTCTATGATAGACCGGAACAATACCTGTAATAACTGCATCTGATGTAACTGTCTCAGTCATACTATGGAAAGCATAACAATGGGCATGGACTCCCCCTCTAGGATGACCTCTACCCGCATGTTCTCCGCCTTTAGCTCGCTGTAAATATGGAGTAGCAACTAGAGTGGGAACCATAGCCTGAGTACCCTGTTGTGGTCAACCCATCCGAAGTCTAGGACAATCTCTCACAATGTGCCTAGTATTACCACACTCAAAATAACCCCTCTGCGAGCGTGGTTGCTGGTACTGAGTCTGCACCGGACGACTGGAATAACTAATGTAGGAATCTTGTGCAGAAGGTGCACTGAAATATGGTTGTACGGTAGGAGTGCTCTAGGGTCCATGGATAGCTGGAGCAGTACGGTAACCTGAAGTGCAGACTGAACTAGTCGACAAACGAAGCTTCTACCACGAAGGGTTTGAGCCGAAGAGTAGAAACCACTGAATCCTCTAGAACCACTAGGCTTCTTAGCCTCCCTATCCTCCCTCCTCTGACTGCGGATATGCTCTAACCTCCTAGCAATCTCCACCACTTGATGAAATGCAGTCTCAGTTTCCAATTCCCCTACCACCCTAAATCTGAGGCCGAAAGTGAGTACCCTCAATAAATCTATGGACTCTCTTTCTATCCGTGGAAACCAAAGAAGGTTCATGACGAGATAACTCTATAAACCTCATAGCATCCTCACACACAGTCATGTTTCCCTGGCGTAGCTACTCAAACTCGCTGCATAACTCATCCCTGCGGGTTAGTAGAATATACTCCCTCATGAAAAGAATAGAGAACTGGGACCAAGTAAGTGGTGTTGTGCCAGCTGGTCTACTCGCTTCATAAGTCTGCCACCATCTATATGCCGACCCCATCAGCTGAAAGGTAGTAAGATCGAACTCGCTCGACTCCACCAAACCCATGGTACGTAGAATGTGATGGCACTGGTCCAAGAAACCTTATGCATCCTTAGAAGCCCCTCCACTGAATTGGGGAGGATGAAACTTCTGAAACCTCTCCAAACTCCTCTTCCCCTCAGCTGACACAACTGGCGCAACCTCAGGCTAAACTGCAACAACTGGCTGCATTGGAACTATACCAAGTGCCTGGTAAGCATGAGATGGCTACTCTGGTGTACGAGCGGCTAGAGTCTGAGCTCATTCCCTAGCCTATGAAGTAGCTAATGCAACCGAAATCAATCTTTCCTGGGCCAAACTCCTGAACATAGTGATGAAGTATGACAAGGTATCCTGGAGCAATAGGCTGTTCAGGTGCATGCTCAACATGCTGGGGCTCCTAATTCGCAACTGGAACTGCTGGAAGCTCCACAACTACTGCTCTAGCTGTAGCATGTGCCCCTCCTCGGCCTCTACCTCGGCACTGGCCTCTCGCGATTCTAGCAGGGGGCGCTAGTGTCTGCTCAGCTGATTTGGTAGAGCATTTTCTCACCATCTGCGAGAGAATAGAAGAGTAAAGGTTCAAACTTCGTAATAATAAATCGGTACGATAAAGAAGTAAAAAAGGTGATGTTTCCTTATAGTTCGGTAGCCTCTCGAAGATAAGTACAGAAGTCCCCGTACCGATTCGCAAGACTTTACTAAACATGCTCATGACTCGTAAAACTAATTAACCTAGGGATCTGATACTAGCTTGTCGTGACCCAAATCCTACCATAGGGATCATAATGGCACTTAGTCTCTAAAACTAGGTAAGTTGATAACTTGACATCATTTAAATCAACAACATGATATAATAAAACAGAGTTTAACATAAAAGCGGAAATAGATTCAATACAATCCAAAGTGGCAATACTTAAACTCCTCCCCAGAATTAAGTTTTACAGTTTCACGAGCTATAATTGTATACATAAAAATATCTCAAAATACATTATTGTTCGGATATAAAAAAATGACAGTATCAATGTAAGGATGGGACTCTAAGGGACTGCGACGGTCAATGCAGCTCTACTTTGAATCCCCGTGGTCAATGTAAGCTCCATTGCCTATGTCCACTGCCTCCAATACCTGGATCTACAAAATAATGTGCGAAAGTATAGTATGAGTACACCACGGTCGGTACCCAGTAAGTATCAAGACTAACCTTGGTGAAGTAGTGACAAAGTTCAAGTCATGTGATACTTACTAGTAAAATAGCATGTGCAATATATCAAAGACTGACAACAGAATGTGTAATAGAAAACAATAACAACAATCTCTTTAGAACAAGTGATAACAACCCAATGCAAGTAAATGTTCTGCTTCACCAACAAGTCATCAAATAGAACACAAATATATGGCACCTCGTGCCCATATTTCTGTCATAATAACAGTATCCACCCTTATCGCTCCGCCCTAACACAAATCACAATATCTAACCTTATCACTCCACCCTAATATAAATTACAATATCCAACCTTATCGATCTGCCCTAATACAAATCACAATATCCAACCTTATCGATCCACCCTGATACAAATCACAATATCCAACCTTATCACTCTGTCCTGGCATAAATTATAATATCCAACTGTATCGCTCCGCGCTGACACAAATCACGGTATCCAATCGTATTGATGCGTCCTGACACAAATTACAATAACAATTGCACTGTAAAAACCTAGTGCCAACACCCAAACAATCCGCCCAAATTGTCCACATGTACAACAATAATGACAAAACAATAATGTCAAATTTCATCAAAATATAAGCTCACAATATATCAACAAGGCGCACAAGGATATGACAACAATAAAAATGCGGATGGGTGTTTAACATATGAAGCATGACTACGGCTAAGTCAATTAAAAAGATCATGTTCATGCAGTCACAAAATGATTAAGCATGTTTCATATAAAATAAATCCTCAACTTAACGCATATTAATAGCCTAAGATCTAATCCAGTCATAAGCCACAAGTAGCACCCGTGTATACACTTGTCGCCTCGTGTACACGTCGCTTTTCACACAATACGAATAACAATTAAAGCCAAATCCTAAAGGGGTATTCTTATACACAAGTTTAGGAAAGATACTTACCTTAAAAAAGCCAAATCAGTACTCTAGAAAGTTCTTGACTCTCGAATCGGCCTCCAAAGGGATCAAATCTAGTAAAAAAAAATCAAATATCAAACACAACTATAGAAATCAATTCCAAGTAATAATGCTCCGATCTTTATCAATAATCAAAAAGTAAACCTAGTCCAACCTCCCGAAACCAGACAAAAGTCACAAATCCCGACTACCTATTCGAATACGAGTCTAACCATACAATTTTCATCCAAATCCGACTCTGGATCGGCATTCAAATCCCTATTTTTTATTTTAGAAAAGTTTTGCCAAACCCCATAATTTTTCTCACTTATTTTCACCAATTAAATGCTAAATTCAAGGATGAAATCATGAATAATAATCAAATCCGAGTCAAGAACACTTGCCCCAATCCATGAAGTGAAAATCACCTCAAATATCACCTCAATCTGAGCTCTCAATCTCAAAATATGATAAAATGAGCTCAAAGTCTGAACTAAGAACTTAAAACATCTGCTGTCGTGCCCCGTTTTCTTGCAAAAGTGGATTTCAACATGTGACAACTCTTTTAAATGGTATTAAAAGAAAAGAGTCACCACCTAATGATTTTTTAGGTGCGTTAGGGCACCTATTTGCGAATAACTATGTTTAACTAGTCCATGTTACCAAATATCGGGTAAGGGCTCAAATTACTTCGAAAAGAAGGTGTTAGGCACTCTTAGAGGTCTACAATTTTGGTTCTCGATTGAATTCTAAACTATGTGGGGTTTATCGAATTAATTATCCTAAGTGAGCATGCAAGTTAATTTGTTAATAAACTTATAGCATGTTTGGCCAAGCTGCAAAAATCAGCTTATTTTGAGAAGTGCTTTTTCTCATAAGTGCTTTTCTCAAAAGTACTTTTGGTGAGAAACAGTTTGTGTTTGGCTAATTAATATGAAAAAGCAGAAATTAGTGTTTGGCCAAACTTTTAAAAATTGCTTCTAAGTGTATTTTTCTCAAAAGTTCTTTTGGAGAGAAGCTACTTTTTCTGCTTCTCTAAAACTGCTTATACTTCTCCTCAAAAGCACTTTTTTTCTTCCAAAAGCTTGGCCAAACACTTCAACTTTGAAAAAAGCACATTTTTGAAGAAAAAGGTTCTTTTAGGATTGGAGAAGCTTGATCAAACAAGCTATTAAAGGTAAACAAATAGCCAATGCAAGCGATCAATTATTCTAGGTGGAGAAGGATGATCATATATAGTCCAATTATTGACAATCAATTAATTTGAAGAAGTAGTAAGGAAATAATGTAAAGAACAATTTGAAGGAACATACTTTATCCATTAATAGAACAACTCTCTTGGCTACAAGATATTCAACCTAAATAAATCTAAATTTCTCAACAACACTAAATGTAAAAGGAACAATTAGACACGATGGGGGGAGTCCTAGATTTTTTAGCCTAACGGATAACCCCACGCAACATAAATAATACTTTGCAACCTCTAAGTGCAATGGTTGCTCGTATTATCCAGCAAGCACAGACTATCATCTCCAGCTACCCAATTACTATCTTTAAATTTTTACCTAAAGCGCACTAATTCAATTCTAAGTCGTACCCTATATATGCCTACCAGTCCTATGCTTATGGTCTAGGAGGCATTTAACCACTATATATGTAGCTCTAGACTCATTCTAGGATGCTCAAAATTAAAAGACTAAGCGCCAAGTAATTCAAACAAACCTTCACAAAAGGCATGATTAACACAACGGGGCTCATATTTACCTCCACAAATAGATTCACATGAACGTCAAACAATTATCAATTAACAATTATGGAGAAGTGGCAGAACTGATGAGGGAATTGTCTTATGAACATGCTCCTAGTTGTGGGATTAGACCGGTCAGTCATGAGCTAGTATGTTATTGAATTAAATGGACCTAAAACATGATTTTTATGTAAAGTGTGATTGGCCAGTTGTGAACTAATTAAGGCTATGATTTACACATGGTTGTCTAACAAGCAGACCTTAGTTATTAAGTCCTGTAGGCAGGATCTCTAAATGATTAAAGTTTTAAAACAGTTTTGCGGTGGTACAGCAGTTGAGTGATACAAGTTATTGCTTATAGATCCTATTGTCATAGCTTATAGGTGTAGGGCGTTAAGAGCATAGTTGGTAGTACGAGCAGTTGAATTAATTAATAAAATCCTATAGGCATGATGCAAAGTGTGGGATCCTAATACATGATTTCTAAGTGTAGTAGCAAGTAGTCAAATGAGTGAACACATAATAGGCCCTATATGCATGCTTTCTAAACGATATTGCAAATCATGTTGGAAGTGTTTAGTTACCAATTACTTCAGATCCTAAACTTATGATTTCTAAGAGGGATAGAAAAATTAGAAGTCATATGGGCATGATATCTATCAACAAGTAATACACAGAAATGAGCATAGTTGACATGTAGCAGGAGAAGTGATTTGGACCTATAGGCATGTTATTTACCCAATCATGCAAAAATTAAACTACCCAGTGTAAGGCCCCGTAAAATCTTGCCAAGAATTGGTGGTTTATGGTGTTAAGGTAGGCCAATGTGTTTTGGAAGATTGTAGATGCACGGTACAGACTTTTTCGGTTGTGCAATGCACTGTGGATTTGGTGGGAATTTTTGTAGAACATGACGTTTCTCCGGTCCATTATGCGACCACAGAACTATTCCACTATCTACAGAACCATCGATGATTGAACCAGAAGAATCTTGATTTTTAGGGTCATTTCGTGGTCCAATATGCGACCGCATAACCATTTCACGGGCGGCACATCCGTCGCACAATCAGCATGGGAAAGTTTGGAGGATATTTTGCGATCCATTTTGCGGCCGCGGAATAATTGCATGGACCGTGGAATTGGCCGCAGACTTGACCACGCCAACCCAGTTTTGGAAAGCCATTTTGCGGTCCATTCTGCAGACCACATACCTATTTTGCAGTCGCATCTGCGATCACAGACTTGTCTCAGAGGGTTAAGTTTGGAAAATTTTACTCGACCTTATTTTTATAAAAAGACCTTGGGGGTTATTTTAGAATGCTTCAACGGATGTTTTAGAGAGGAAAATATTTTAGAGAGACGGAGGAAGGAGCTTCAACCATTTTACTCATCAATTCTTGCCCAATTTTGAAGATTCAAGGAAATCACTCACTAGGCCACCAACTCTCCGGATAAGTCCTTGTCACAAGATTTCATGCAAGATTGTTACGGGTCTAAGTAAGTTGTGGGGTAGGAGATAAGCCATGAATATGCCGATAAGGTTGTGGGATGTTGTGGGATCAACGTAGATTGATTACTTATTTGGGGAATTCGATGTGGGGTGAAGGAATCTATCATAAGACCATGTAATCGAACTTGCACACTTAGTATTGAAGAAATGCCAATGATGGCTAAGTCTAAGAGTACCATCCTAATAACTATTCAATTTGATAATTTTTCTATAAATTGAAGTTGCTAAGAGTAGGGGAAACGTGTAGTGACTCTAAGAGAGCTCAATTTAGGTATGTTGGCTAAACTCCTCTTGTAGAATCGAATCCATGAATTCCTTGTGAGATTCAAGCGTGGTTTCCCAAGCTCTTATTTCTAATATTCCGGGTTGTTCCCCATAATTTGAGTTATCCCAAATGAGTAATGCATCGAATATATACTCAAAATTGTGTTCCAATTACTCCTATCATATTATGCTTCCCTTCGGGAAAATGTTTCAAGCATAATTAATGTATCAAATGTTATGACTTAAATTCATGTTTCAATTGCAAATCATTATGCTCTCTTTTGGGAAGAAAATTCAATGTGTTTGAGGCTCTTATTATTCATGTATTTAAAGTCGTGATTTCCATATGTTCTTTATGTTGATGACCTATGATGATCCTTGAAAATGAAAGAATGAGAGTATGAAACATAAAATGCGGCCATTGTGCCAAGAACGAAGATTTACATGTGTGGCCAAAATGGCCATCAAAATGAAATATTTTATGAATGGATATGAGATGAATATTTTACATAAATATTTTTGGGAGTATCATTAGGTCACCGAGGATGTGTTGGTTGAAATGACCTAAACACGAAACTACCTTTGCTGGTGTATGAATGATTGAGGGATAAATTCTCGTGATGATGAGTTGAGATTATTCCCAATAATTGGGATGAGATGATAGCTAGCAAGGACCATGTCGAACCACACAGTATTATGGTGAGAGACGGCTTAACAGATCAGGCGGATATTGGACTCCACTCCATATGCATGGTGGTGTGTCAGTACTAAGGATCTCCCAACTTAAAATATTAATATTTAATTGAAAGTTTACCTTGGTTTTGACTTGGAATTTTAATATTATTTGAGTTTCTCATTGATTTCATGTTTCTCTCCTTTTTTGTTGGTACTCCATTCCATGAGAGGGTATTTAGCTTTACATACTAGTACTATTCTATATGTACTAACGTCCCTTTTGTCGGAGACACTGTATCTTTAATGGATGCAGGTGGTTACGCAGCTTGTGGCGTCGATCATTGATAGCAATACACCCTCTGCTTAGCTGACTTGGTAAGCCCCACTTCCTATCGGGGACTTGTATCTTTTGATCCTTGTACATTGTATTTTGAGGTATGGTCGGGGCTTTATCACCGGCACTTTCATACTACTCTTATGTTCCATTTAGAGGCTCCATAGATATAGTGTGGGTTGTGTTTTAATTTGGGAAAAAGACTATAAATGTTATAGTTATGGGATGTTCCACTTTCAAATGTGAACTTGTAATATTTTTTTAAATTGTCTATGAAACTCCTTTAAGTAATGGAAAAGGATGTTGTACACTCTATTCTTCACATGTCTATTTCTTGTTACTGATTCTTAACTTGTTCATGGATAAGGTTGGGTAGAAGGCATCAAGTAGGCTTGCTTGACTGGGATGTCTCGGTCGAGCGCCGGCTGCGCTCCCCAAGGTCGGGGCATGACACACAGGCCCCTCTTTTTACTATTTTCCACATGATCAGTTTTTTTACAAATTAATACAGACCAAGAATAAATAGTTACAGGCCCAATACAAGTACATAAATAACCCAGTAACATATCTGGGCCTTCAACAACTTCATGCGAACCAACTAGTCCAAGCTCCAGGTGCATAAAGACGAACGAAGCACATATGAACTTAGTGCCCAAACTAGGCCCAATAGGCTAAGCCCAAATTACCAAACAAAACCAATTCTACAAAAAAATAACACCCCCACAAGATAGAAATTGCAAGCGGAATACTACATACACAAGCTATCCACACAACTTTAGAACTCAGGCAAGGAACATACACATTCAAAATTCAATCTCTAAAGTTAATAAACTACCCAAGAAGCAAGATTCCTTTGGAAACATTCTGGGATATGAGGTTTAGGATATAAGAGTGGATAGATAGATAAGGCAGGAACAGTTTTGAAAGCTTTCAAATTCACATGAAGAGCCTCACAGACATAGGCTTTAAGCATAACCTCTAAAGGACAGACAGAATTACAGCATAAACACCCCTTATGGATTCAACTTAGAGTGACTGCATCTTAACTACATGTTTTCTGGGGTGGCCAGGCTTAAACAATCACAAGCAAACGAGGAATTCATAGCATGAAAGTTCAAGGAAAAAATAACCTATGCACATGATTCCTAAGTACAACATTTAGCAAGTCAAATAACATGTCTTCATCTATGTCTTAAGGAGAACAGAGGGGTACTACATGCTTATTATCACATACATATGAATAAATATAGCTATATGTGCCAGAGGTCTCATTAGAGGTGATTGAGACTAAATGAATTAACACTATCGAACAAGGATTCCCAGAATATCATACTAACAACAAAATCACAACAAAATTAGAGTAGCACATAATATGACATAGTACTACAATTCACAAATTTCAAAGGACCAAGACCCTAAGTCATGTTTTCTAAAGATTTTCACACATAGAAATGGCATATAGAGTGCATGTAGGCATGAATGAATAACGCGAGTAATCTAAAACATTCCTACACTAACACACATAGATTTGAACTGCAAAATTAAGGGTACTGACAAGTTGCAAAGAGAAACGAGCAAAAATGAGAAAACAGAAATTACAAAAGCGGTTCAACGAATGTGAGTGAAGAAGAGTAGTGGAACCCTAGATACTCCGGCACTTCAGTGTTCACAGAAGCCTCAGGGGCTCCGAGCAGTGCTTGTACCGGAGGAGGTTATTGAGTAATACAATGGTGGCCTTGGCTTTCAGTCAGCCACGAACAAAATAGAACATAGTAGTTTTCAGAGAACCAGCACAAAATAGAACAAGTACGAGTGAGAGAGAGTAGTGACTAAAATCTGTCCAAAGGGGAAATTTGTCACGTCCCAAACCTTGGAAGGCATGGCCGGCACCCGGTGCCATGCTCAGCTTGAGCGTACCACTAAGTAACTGTGAACTTTGGAGGGGTAGCCCTCAGCTTAGGCCGACGAGGCCATATTTTGAATCATCTAAAAATAACATCTCTCTCATCTGAGGGTTAAACATACCCAAAATGTCATATACATAATTGTGCAGGCCGACGAGGCTGCCATGAACGTCTACAACTAGCAGTTCCAAACTGAACATGCACACAGGGCTGGCAAGGCCACAATACTAACATACAAAATATATAAGACTCGTCTACAAGTCTCTAGAGATAACTGAACTGTATCATGGTCGGGATAGGACCTCGACCTACCTATCAAACCTGTATATATAAATGGACTCCAAGGTTTAGACCTGGTAACTCCGGGGAAGTGGAGCTTACCAATCAAGCTGATGTTTGGCTCTATCTACTCGGAAGGTCTATCCAGCTGTCTATCAGGACATGCATGCATGAAATGCAGCGTCCCCAGTAAAAGGGACATCAATACAAAATAATATACCAAGAATGTAAGGCAATAGAGTAACTGAAAGTTGAGACTGAACTGATAATATAATATCTGAAAGTAACTAGGAGTCAAAGATGATTTGAAGATATGCTTACCTGCTGATACTGACTCAACTCTCTCAATATAGTAAGTAAAATAGTTGTCCGGCCTTATAAGGCTCGGTACGTGTAACTGCTCTGCCATAGTAGGCTCGCTCATAGGCGCTCGGTCTCGGTCATACTAGGCTAGGTATATCGGCCATTCTGGGATCGCTCATAGGCTTTCTGCCACAGTAGGCTCGGTATATAATTTACCATCTTATAAGAGGTTGCCCGATAGGGGCCTGCCCACCGATTATAGCTCGGTGGTGGTGAAAATACTATAATACTATATATATATATATATATATATATATATACCCTCTACTCTCTTGACTGAAAGAAGACAATACTTAACTGAATATAAAGTCTCGATAAGGGAGGATATTGTAACTTATGGGACTAGGAAAATGTGCATAATTTCAGGAACACAAACTTCTCTTTATGTCTCGTTATCAAACACATGTAGTTACGGGTTCATGCCAAAATGAAGAAAAGGATTAGCCTTAACATACCTTAAATCCATTGAGTCCTTAATACCTTCCAATCAACTCTTCAAACAACTCAACTCCATCTACCATAGCATAAGGAGATTCAAAATTAGTGTTAAGTAAAGGCTAAGTTCGTAACTTAAGCTAGTAGCTCATTTACGTAAATTCGGGCAGCATCACCCCTGTAACAAAGGCCTCCTCCGATACCATATACCAACAACAACAACCAGAGCAATACAATAAGAACAACATTAACAATAAGGTACAAAATATTTCATTAACAAGTCGTCAACATATCACGACGAGCGGCAAGCTCGGATTGAACACCCTTCAACCCGATTATCATTCATTCTTGAAGTTAGTAATATATCCAGTATAATAACCAATACTTTTTAAAGAATTTCCAACCTTCTACTCGATTTCAAAGTTACCCAAAATAACCCAACACAAGATAATATCACTATTGACAACTTCCAAGTGCTTTATAGCCATTTCCTTTTCTAGTTACCAATTTTCTCAACAAGTTTGACGTGTAAACCAACATAATCATACTAACAATATCATAGCCAATTTATTTCCCATAATTTCCAGCAACTTAAAGTTCATAAGAGAAACTTTCAAAACAATCCATCAAGAATTACTAATCCGAGTATTATCTTGTAGTTTAGCATCCTAACAACTTGACCAACATACAAGCAAGCTTAAACAAAATTAGTAGTCTGTTATACACGCCTTAAGCACTATAAACAACTTGATATTTCAGCCAAACACTGCCCACAACTATCCTCAATGACAACATAATCTCAAAGACGTGTTATTCTTCAGTTGAACTAACTTTTGATATTGAAATATGGTGTAATCACTTGGATTCCCCTTCAAACCCATATGGTATCTATTTAGGATGCTTAGGAGGAGTGTAGGGATGAATTTGGGTCGAAAATCTATGAAAGAAGGGTCGTCCAAATCATTTTTAAAGTGATGTAGGTCGACCACCGCCTAAGTGGGTCCCATTGGGAGCTGCTTGCGCAGTCTTGCAAAAATATGAATATCTATCTACTCTATTGTTGTATCGATGAACGGTTTCATGTGTTAGAAACAATACTCGTAGATATTCAATTTGGTAGTTGTAGCATCCCGTAATTCCAAGTATATTGGGAGAAAACCTCATCTACATTTGACCTAATTTTCAGCACATTTACGAATGTAACTTGTGATGACCTTTGCCAAATTTTGTTCCACAACTCGCTTGACTTCAAAACATAACACACGACTATCATACGACTAAAATAACTCATAACATAACCTCCATATCATGTTAATCACCCTAGTCTTACCCCAAAAGTACATGTTATAACATTCCCTACTTGTCGACTTTCAACGAAACTTATTTTCTTCAATTCGTTTAGCTTCTAAGCCTTCTAACCCTCTTGGTACTTGTTATTCATAATCTTAAATATTTGTAACCTCCATGGTAACATGATTAACTTACTTTATTTACTTTCAAATTATCTCATTTCTGCGTTTACGTCAATTGACTTACAACGTACTCTTACGTACGAAAATATGGGTTGCAACAAAATAGGGAAAGGGTTTATATAGTGTTTGATTCACACAAATCAAAAAGGAAGAAATGCCAATTAAATCATGGAACAAAGGAAAGAATCACATGCAAATCAATTTTGAATAAGATTAGGGTAAAATATATGCAGAAGGTCAATCAACAATCCAGGTTGCGAGAGGAGTAAGAATTTACTCCTAAATG
This sequence comes from Nicotiana tabacum, assembly GCF_000715075.1. NCBI lineage: Eukaryota > Viridiplantae > Streptophyta > Magnoliopsida > Solanales > Solanaceae > Nicotiana > Nicotiana tabacum. Next base: position 38,836,881 of record NC_134081.1, read on the forward strand.
TATCAAGTCGTGACTCAGTGTAGAATCAAAGATCCAAAACCGCATAGAATCTTCACATTCGATACTTTCCCTATTCAGTAAAGTATCATTAGGTCTTCGTACAAGGGCTTGCCATAACTGGGCAAGTGCCATAGAAATGAGGAGCCAAGAAAGGTAATAGCACCATAGGAGAACCACAGATCGACTCCAATCCAGGAAAGGAAGGAAAGATATCATGTCGGCTAGGTTTAGGGTTTACAGACGAGAGGATTTGGGGTTGGCTGGAATGGGAAATGGGGATTAGGTTTGGGGTAAAGGGATATAAGGAGGAGGGGTCTATTGTGGGTCGATGATATTAAGAGATCAACGGCTGAAATTTTAAGGGTGAAGCGGGGGGTAACGGGTCATAGATGGGTAAAAGGGTATTGGGTCGCGGGTGTTGGATTCAGGTTGTTGGGCCAAGTGCCTTTTGGGCCAGTTTTAGTCCAAAATATTGGCTTAATTAGGCCATATTTTAAAATACATGGAACTTAATTGAAATAAATTTTAAAAATATGGTTGTAAAATGATAAAAAATGCTATTTCTGAAATTAACACCTTTAAAATAATATATTATAATTGAAAAAATATAAAAATACTATTTTGACCTAAATAGCATGATAAATACGATTATAGCAGAATATAGGCTATTATTACAAATAATATGTAAATGATTTAAAAAGGTAGAATAGCCTGGCAGACACTTGTACTTATACCGCTTTGACATCCCGGTCCCACTATTTTGCGAAGTTTCATCTAAGCACTTGTACTTGTTCAAACATAGTATTTTAAATGCCTCTGACCATTGACTGAGCTTATGTGGCATTTATATGGCTGAGGTGGACAAACGCGTGATTTATACGCACATATGGTACGTGAATTCACTGAATTGGTGATTTTACTTCAGTGGAAATAAGAAAAAGACAACCAAAAAATAAACAAAAGAAAAAAGGAAAAATATAACACAACTCCCCTCCTTTATCCTCCTTCTCAGGTTCTCCCCCTCCCTTTCTCTTTTCTTCATCAAATCCCTCTCCTTCCCCTTTCTCTTCATCTTTCTTCATTCCTTTCTTTCATAAGATTTTCTCCTTTGTGCATCCCTTCTTCCATCAATTCATCTCCAACCATCTTCTTCCCATTTCCCCTTTTTATGGTTCCACCATTGTTTTCGGTGGTTAAAGCTTCTAAATCAAAATATTTCTTCTACCAATATTCTCCAAAAACAAAAATATATTAAAATAAAAAAATAAATAAATTTTGTTTGAGCTTCAATACTTCTTAAATACTAAGACTATTGGGTATCTTTTCTGGTGATTGAAACATTTCAAAATTTTGGGCTTGATGGTTATCTTCTATAGCTACAATTTTTGTAACGACACGACCGATCATTTCGCTTTCTAGATCCTTGTTCCCCTAAATAACACTCTCTGTATGTGCTTTTACTATTTTAAGACTTGCGGGGATGGCTAGTTCGGGTTTGGAAGAGTTCGGGTTAAAATCGGAATACTTAGTTCCTTGTTATTGGCTTTAAAGGGTTAAGTTTGACTTGGGTCAATATTTCTAGTAAAGTATTGGGTTATTGAAGGTTTTAAAGTTCTTTAAATTTGGTTTGGAGTAGGTCTTGGTATTATTGAGGTTCGTTCGGGATTCCGAGCCTGGGAATAGTTTCGTATGGTAATTTAAGACTTCCACGCAAAATTTGGTGTCATTCCGAGTAGTTTAAGTATGACTCGGCGCGCTCGGAGTAAGTTGGAAGAAATTGAAGTTCATAAGTTGATTCTATTGGTTTTGGGTAACAATTCTTAGTTTTAATGTTGTTTTACGTATTCCAAGGGTGCGAGAGAGTCCGTTTTATGTTTACAAACTTGTTTGCTTGTTTGGACGGGGCCTCGGGGGCCCCGGATGCAATTCGGACGATGCACGGAAGTCATTTTGCCTTGGATGAATAGCTGAAGCACCAAGCTTCTGGTGCAATCGCACCTGCAGAGGGCCAGCCGCAGGTGCGAGCTCATAGAAGCAAGCCAATAGCCGCAAAAGTGGCCTAGCCTTAGCTGCCCAGTGGTCGCAGAAGCGGGGATATGGGCCGCATCTGCGAAGGCGCAGTTGCGAAGAAGGGATCGCAGAAGCGGCCTAGTGTGCAGGTGCGGTGCTTGTGCCACAGAAGCGGGCTCGCAGATGCTAGACTCCGCACGCAGAAGCGGGAGGGTCAAACTTGGGCCTGGTCCGCATTTGCGAGGTTGTGTCTGTAGAAGCGGAGCCGCAGATGCGGCCATAGAGCCGTAGAAGCGGAAGTCTTGGAGGCAGTGAGGTCTATTTATTGCGGACTTAGGCCATCCTTGGTTCATTTATTTCACATCGTGGGGAAAGTTTGGAGCTTCCTAGAGAGAGATTTCCACCTAGCTATTGAAGGTAAGTAATTCCTACCCAATGTAAATTAAATACATAAATTATGGGTAGGTTTTAACATGTAAATTGTGAGAATTTTCGGTTTAGATGAAAAACCTAGGTTTTGATATAAATGGGATTTAACCATAAAAATGATTATGGAATGGGATGAAAATTATATATTTGAGTTCGTAAGGTTATGGGTAACAATTATCTTCGAAAATTTCCGGAATCCGGGCACGTGGGGCCGGGGGTGAATTTTAGGAATCTTCCAATAGGGGTTGGGTAACTACTCTAATAGTTAGATTACGAAAATTCGAGCATGTATTGATTAGTTTTTGATTGTTCGGTACCAAGTTGATGCTTTAGAGTGAATTTGGAGCGGGAAAGTGAGCTTTGAGACGAGGTAAGTATCTTGCCTAACCTTGTAACAGGGAACTTATCCCATAGGTGATTTAAATTACTATTTGCTTCTAATTATGGAGGCTACGTACGCGCGAGGTGACGAGAGTCCGTGCGTAGCTACTAACTATGCTTATGTCCGGTAGTTTAGGACTCAAATCATGAAATATTTGTAATGTTTGCACCCTACCTGTTAATTTAAGTGCCTAAATTATATTGGAACTTGACAGAGGAATTGTAAAAGACCGACTTCCACTTACCTGATTTTCGACGGGTTACTTAATCGTTAATAAAAATGTGTTTCTTTGTACATTAGCCTTGTATTAGCTTGTAAATCGGTTGTTCATAAAGTATCCTCTCTTCTTGTGGAGCGGGACAAATGCCTCGGTAGTAGATAGATGCATCTATGGTTCGTGTCGCACGATACTCGGCATTATACACATTATTCTGGATCGGGTCGTACGACCTCAGCATAATCGTGCGTGATAATACTTGGAGCTTAATTATATTTGATATTATTTTATGGACTGAGAGGTGAAAATATATATATAACAGAAACTGACTTGGGATTTACCATTTGTGAAAGAATTATTTATTCCCTACTTGTTATTGAGATACTATTATTTACATAAACCATGCTCATTTAGAATTTCTGTATTTTTATTGTTAGCTCATCGTAAGTGTCGATGTAGACCCTCGTCACTACTTCTTCGAGGTTAGACTAGATACTTATTGGGTACATTTTATTTATGTACTCATGCTACACTTTTGAACTATCCGTGCAGGATCTGAGGCAGGTGCATCTGGCAGTCTTACCGGCACGCGCCCCCGTTACCCTGAGGCCTAGTGGTGAGCTGCTTCCTAAGTCGTCCTGCAACACGTAGAGTCTCTCTTTTGCACTTATTTTCTGTCTATTTTTATTTCAGACAGTAGTTAGAGTTTTGTATAATCTACTAGTTGCTCATACACTTGTGACATCAGGTCTTGGCACACATACTAGTAGACTTTAAGGTTTTAGAGTATTTATATCACTATGATTGCCACCCAGTTGTCTTTGTTTTATTTATTAAATTTTCTACTCCTTAATTTCTTAATAAATAGAATTTAATTACTTGGAAACTTATTAAAAAGAGAAATAACATGGATTAGTTCGCCATTGGTTTGCCTAGCGGCGACGATGGGCGCCATCACGGACTATAGGGGAAATTGGGTTGTGACAACATGGTATCAGAGCAGTAGCTTCACGTAGGTCTCACAAGTTATGAGCAGGCCTAGTAGAATCTTGCGGATCGATGCGGAGACGTCCTTACTTATCTTCAAGATGCTATAGTGTGTTTGGAAACTACTCTTTCTTCATATCTTATCATGCAATTGATGTTGTACTAAGTATCTTTCTCTTATTCCCTCACAGATGGTGAGAACGCGCGCGGCAAATGTACCCAATCACGGTGGAGCTGCTCCCCATGTTGCTAAAAGCTGAGGCAGGGGCCGAGGGAGGGCTCCAACTCGTGGTAGAGGACAGGGCGTCCTAGAGTTGCTTCAGTTATGCCACCAGTGGATCCAGTAGAGGATCCTATTATTGAGGAGCAGAGCAAGGTGCCTGCAGCAGAGCCGGCCCCAGTGGATTTCATGTCCGCACCAGGATTCCAGGAGGTCATGGGCCGTATGTTGCGGTTCATGGATTCTATGAGACAGAGTGGTTTATTTCCAGTAGACCCAGCCACATCTCAGACGGGATGAGAGCACAGACCCCTACCGCTTAAGCTCCAGAGCATGCAGTTGCCGTATATCAGACACCGAGCGCACTACCCGTGGGCAGAACTCAGCCAGTTGCAGCAGCTATACCTGAGCCCAGACCAGCTACGGCCGGTGAGCCGCAGAATCTATTGGATAGATGGACCAGGCTACACCCTCCTGTCTTCGGAGGTGAGCGACATGAGGACCCCCAGGACTTTATTGATTGGTGCAGGGACAGACTGCACAACATGAGGATATTGGAGTCCCACGGGGTGGACTTTACCACCTTCTAGCTGGACGGAAGGGCCCGTAGGTGGTGGCAGTCATATCTCCTCGGCAGACCAGCAGACTCGCCTCCCATGACTTGTGATCGATTCACCCGTATTTTTCTGGATAGGTATATTCCACCCTCTTAGAGGGAAGAGTTGCGGTTTTAGTTTGAGCAGCTCCAGCGGGGTCAGATGTCGGTGACCGACTATGAGGCGAGATTCTCTAATTTGTCTTGTCATTCACTTATGATACTTCCTACCAACGTAGAGAGAGTGTAGAGGTTTGTTGCAGGTTTGCACTCTGGTATTCAGGTCACTATGGCCTGAGAGGTTGAGATGGGGACTTCTTACGAGCTAGTTCTGGAGATAGCTCAGAGGATCGAGGGTGTACGTCAGTGTAGCCGAGAGTAGGCGACGAGGGATAAATGGTTTTGATATTCTGGAGAGTTCAAAGGTTCCCCGACTGGGGGCAGAGGTCAATTTGTGAGGGGTCAGTCTAGAAGGCCCACATATCCAGCACCGCCGCCTCCTCGGGGTGCTCCAGTGCGACCTTATTTTAGCATTATGCCAGAGAGTTCCTACTGCCCACCAGCTATTCAGGGTTCCTCCAGTGGGTATCACGCCATCAGGGTCAGACTTTAGGTAAGTAGTCCACCGTACCGATAGGTTGTTTCGAGTGCGGGGATCTTATTCATGTGCGGAGGTTCTACTCTAGGCTTCGGGGCAAGGCAGTGCAGCAGGGTCAGCAGCCTATGATTACAGCACCAGATGCCCCACCAGCCGCCCAGAGGCGGAGGGCAGGTGGGTAGGGGTCATCCTAGAGGTGGAGGCTAGTTAGGTGGCGCTCCAGCTAGGTTCTATGCTTTTCCGGCCAGACCAGATGTAGTGGCCTCAGATGTCGTGATCACAGGTCTACGGTAGGGATGCTTCAGTACTATTTGATCCAGGGTCTACATATTCATATGTTTCATCTCTATTTGATCATTTCTTGGGTGTTCCTTGCAAGTCCTTCGGTACTCTTGTTTATGTGTCCACTCCAGTGGGCAATTCTGTTGTTGTGGATAAAGTCTACCGGTCCTGTATCGTGACTTTCTATGGCTCTGAGACTAGAGCTGATCTTCTGTTACTTGATATGACCGACTTTTGGTAATCCTGGGCATGGACTAGTTATCTCTATATCACGCCATCCTTGATTGCCATATCAAGACTGTTACCTTGGTGATGCCAGAGTTTCCTAGATTAAAGTAGAAGGGTTCGTCTGTCAGTGCATCTAGTCAGGTTATCTCTTTTTTGAAGGCTCGACACATGGTTGAGAATGGATGTTTGGCTTATCTAGCTTATGTTCGGGATACTACTACGGAGACTCCAGCGATTAATTCAGTGCCCGTAATCTGGGAGTTCTCTGATGTGATTCCCTCTGATCTTCTAGGCATGCCACCAGATTGTGGTATCAAATTCTGTATTGATTTGGTTTCAGGTTCCCAGCCTATCTCTGTTCCACCGTACCGCATGGCTCCGAAAGAGTTAAAGGTATTGAAGGAACAGCTTGAGGAGTTGCTAGCAAAGGGGTTCATTAAACCGAGTGTGTCGCCTTGGGGTGCACCTGTGTATTGATTACCGCCAGTTGAACAAAGTTACCATTAAGAACAAGTACCCGTTGCCACGTATTAATGATTTGTTTGACCAGTTGCAGGGTGCCAGGGTGTTCTCTAAGATCGACTTGAGATCGGAGTACCATCAGTTGAAGATTTGGGATTCGGATGTTCCGAAGACGGCTTTTTGGACTAGATATGGCCATTATGAGTTTCTAGTGATGTCCTTCGGTTTGACCAAAGCCCCGGTGGCATTTATGGATTTGATGAATCGGGTGTTCAGGCCATATATTGATTTGTTTGTCATTGTCTTCATTGATGACATTTTGATCTACTCGCGTAGCATGGAGGAGCACGAACAACATTTGAGAGCGGTGCTTCAGAACTTGCGGGAATAGAAGCTATATGCTAAGTTCTCCAAGTGTGAGTTCTGGTTGGATTCTGTGGCATTCTTGGGGCATGTTGTATCAGGAGAGGGTATTAAGGTAGATCCCAAGAAGATCGAGGCAGTTCAGAGTTGGCCTCGTCCTACTACGGCGACTGAGATCAGGAGCTTCTTGGGGTTAGCAGGTTATTATCGCCGGTTTGTGGAGGGCTTCTCATCTATTGTAGCACCTTTGACTAGATTGACCCAGAAGGGTGCTCCATTCCGATGGTCCGATGATTGTGAGGTGAGACTCCAGAAGCTCAAAACAGCAGTGACTTCAGCACCGGTGTTAGTGTTGCCTTCCGGTTCAGGGATGTATACTGTGTATTATGATGCTTCACGATTTGGTTTAGGTTGTGTGTTGATCCAGGAGGGGTGAGTTATTGCATATGCATCACGACAGCTAAAGCCCCACGAGAAGAATTACCCCATACACGATTTGGAGTTGGCCGCGATTGTTCATGCTCTTAAGATCTGGAGACATTACCTTTATGGGGTGTCCTGTGAGGTTTACACAAATCATCGCAGCTTGAAGAATTTGTTCAAGCAGAGGGGTCTCAATTTGAGGCAGCACAGGTGGCTTGAGTTACTAAAAGATTATGATATTACCATCCTCTATCATCCGGGCAAGGAAAATGTGGTTGCGGATGCCTTGAGTAGACATGCGGAGAGTATGGGTAGTTTGGCAATCATTTCAGCAGAGGAGAGGCCATTAGCTTTAGACATTTAGTCCTTGGCTAACAGACTTGTGAGGTTGGATTTTTTAGAGCCCAACCGAGTTCTTGCATGCATCGTCGCCCAGTCTTCACTATTCGAGCAGATTAAGGCTCGTCAGTTTGATGATCCTCACTTATTGGTTCTCAGAGAGACGGTACTACAGGGTGGTTCCAAATAGGTTACTATCGAGAAGGATGGTGTTCTGCGACTCTAGGGTCGCCTATATATCCCTAATGTTGATGGATTGAGGTAAAAGATTCTAGAGGAGGCACACAGTTCTCGATATTCTATTCCCCAGGTGATACAATAATGTATCGTGACCTGAGGCAGCATTATTGGTGGCGGCGGATGAAGAAGGACATAGTTGAGTATGTAGCGAGGTGCCTTCATTGCCAGCAGGTTAAGTACGAGCATCAGAGGCTAGGTGGCCTACTCCAGCAGATGGTTATACCTGAGTGGAAATGGGAGTGCATTACTATGGATTTCGTAGTTGGGTTTTGCGGACCTTGCGGAAGTTTGATGCAGTTTGGGTCATTGTCGATAGGTTGACCAAGTTGGCACACTTCATTCCGGTAGTAACCACGTATTCTTCAAAGAGATTGACCCAGATTTACATTTAGGAGATTGTTTGGTTGCACGGTGTGCCTGTCTCCATTATATCAGACAAAGGCCCTCAGTTTACTTTGCATTTCTGGAGGGCAGTACAGAGCGAGTTGGGGACCCGGGTAGAGCTCAGCACAGCCTTTCATCCGCAGACCGATGGACAGTCAGAGCAAATAGTTCAGATCTTGGAGAATATGCTAAAAGCATGTGTGATTGACTTCGGAGGGCAGTGGGATCGATTCTTGCCTTTGGCCAAGTTCGCTTACAACAAAAGCTATCAGTCCAGCATCGAGATGGCTCCATTTGAGGCTTTATATGGCCGGCGATGTCATTCGCCCATCGGATGGTTTGAGCTCGGCGAGGCTAAGTTATATGGCACTGATTTAGTAAAGAATGCCTTAGAAAAGGTAAAGCTGATTCAGGAGCGACTTCGCATAGCACAGTCCACACAGAAGAGTTATGCGGATCAAAAGGCGCGTGATTTATCATTTATGGTAGGCGAGAAGATTCTCTTGAAGGTCTTGCCGATGAAGGGAATCATGAGGTTCGAAAAGAAGGGCAAGTTGAGCCCAAGGTTTATAGATCCATTTGAGGTGTTGAGACGAGTTGGAGAGGTCACTTATGAGCTTGCTTTACCTCTCAGACTATCGGGAGTTCATCTATTTTTCCACGTGTCTATGCTCCGGAGGTATCATGCCGACAGGTCGCATGTGTTAGACTTCAGCACGGTTCAGCTAGATGAGAGCCTGGGTTATGAAGAGGAGCCAGTTGCCATTGTTGACAGATAGGTTCGCCAGCTGAGGTCCAAGAAGATTTCTGCGGTAAAAGTTCAGTGGAGGGGCCAACCAGTCGAGGAGGCGACTTGGGAGGCCGAGTAGGACATGCGGAGCAGATATCCACACCAATTCAACATTCCAGGTATGATTCTAGACCCGTCCGATGATGAAGTTTTATTTAAGAGGTAGAGAATGTAATGACCTGACCGGTCATTTTGCTTCCTAGATCCCTGTTCCCTAAATAAGACTCCTCGTATGTGCATTTACTGTTTTACGACTTGCGGGGATGGTTAGTTCGGGTTTGGACGAGTTCGGGTTGAAATCGGAACACTTAGTTCCTTGTTATTGGCATTAAAGGGGTAAGTTTGACATGGATCAACATTTCTAGTAAACGACCTCAGAATCAGGATTTGCCAGTCCCAATAGATTCGTATGATGATTTTGGACTTGGGTGTACGTTCGGATCGGGTTTTGGATGAACTGGGACCGTTTCGGCTCCTAGAGTTAAGTGTTTGGTTATTGAAGGTTTTAAAGTTCTTTAAATTTGGTTTGGAGTAGGTCTTGGTGTTATCAAGGTCCGTTTGGGATTCGAGCTTGGGAATAAATCCGTATGGTGATTTAAGACTTGCACGCAAAATTTGGTGTCATTCCGAGTAATTTAAGTATGATTCGGCGTGCTCGGAGTAAGTTGGAAGAAATTGAAGTTCATAAGTTGATTCTATTGGTTTTGGATCATGATTCTTAGTTTTCATGTTGTTTTCCGCATTCCGAGGATGCGAGCGAGTACGTTTATGTTTACAAACTACTTAGCATGTTTGGACGGGGTCCTCGGAGGCCCCTAATGCCATTCAGACGATGTGCGGAAGTCGTTTGGCCTTGGATGAATAGCTAAAGCATCAAGCTTCTGGTGCAATCGTATCTGTGGAGGGCTAGCCGCAGGTGCGAGTTCGCCAAAGCGAGCCATCAGTCGCAGAAGCGGCCCAGCGTGGGCTGCCCAGTGGTCACAGAAGCAAGGATATGGGCCGCATCTGCGAAGGCACAAATGCGAGGAAGGGATCGCAGAAGCGGCTAGGTGCGCAGATGCGGTGCTCGTGCTGCAAAAGCGGGCTCGCAGAAGCGGGAGAGACAGACTTGGGCCTGGTCCACATTTGTGAGGATGTGTCTGCAGAAGCGGAGCCGCAGATGCGACCATGGAGCCACAGAAGCGGAAGTCCTGGAGGGAGTGAGGTCCATTTATTGCGGACTTAGGCCATCCTTGGTTCATTTATTTCACTTCTTGGGGCGATTTTGGAGCTTCCTAGAGAGAGATTTCCACCTAGATATTGAAGATAAGTAATTCCTACCCAATGTAAATTAAATACATAGATTATGGATAGATTTTAACGTGTAAATTGTGATAATTTTCGGTTTAGATGAAAAACCTAGGTTTTGATATAAATGGGATTTAACCATGAAAAATGATTATGGAATGGGATGAAAATTATATATTTGAGTTCGTAAGGTTATGGGTAACAATTATCTTCGAACATTTCCGGAATCCGGACACGTGGGTCCGGGGGTAAATTTTAGGAATCTTCCAATAGGGGTTGGGTAACTACTCTAATAGTTAGATTACGAACTTTCGAGCATGTACTGATTAATTTATATAACATTTGACTAGTTTCGGATTGTTTGGCACCAAGTTTAGGCTTTAGAGTGAATTTGGAGTCGGAAAGTGAGCTTTGAGACGAGGTAAGTCTCTTGCCTAACCTTGTAAGAGGGAACGTACCCCATAGGTGATTTAAATTGCTATTTGCTTCTAACTGTGGGGGCTACGTACGCACGAGGTGACGAGAGTCAGTGCGTAGCTACAAATTATGCTTATGTCCAAGTAGTTTAGGACCTAAATCATGAAATATTTGTAATGTTTGCACTCCTACCTATTAATTTAAGTGCCTAAATTATATTGGAACTTGACAGAGGAATTGTAAAAGACCGACTTCCACTTACCTAATTTTTGACGGGTTACTGGATCATTAATAAAAATGTGTTTCTTTGTACATTAGCCTTGTATTAGCTTGTAAATCGGTTGTTCATAAAGTATCCTCTCTTCTTGTGGAGCGGGCCGAACGCCTCGGTAGTAGATAGATGCATCTATGGTTCGTGCCGCACGATCCTCGGCACTGTACACATTATTCTGGATCGGGTCGTACGACCTCGGCATAATCGTGCGTGATAATACTTAGAGCTTAATTATATTTGATATTATTTTATGGCTCGAGAGGTTAAAATATATATATGACAGAAACTGACTTGGGATTTACCATTTGTGAAAGAATTATTTATTCCCTGCTTGTTATTGAGATACTATTATTATTTACATAAACCATGCTCATTTAGAATTTCTGTATATTTATTGTTAGTCCATAGTAAGTATCGATGTCGACCCCTCGTCACTACTTTTTTGAGGTTAGACTAGATGCTTTGTTGGGTACATGTTGTTTATGTACTCACGCTACACTTCTGCACTAATCATGTAGGATCTGAGGCAGGTGCATCTGGCAGTCTTACCGGCGCGCACCCTCGTTACCCTGAGGCCTAGTGGTGAGCTGCTTCCTGAGCCATCCTACAACACCTAGAGTCTCTCTTTTGCACTTATTTTCTGTCTAATTTTATTTCAGACAGTAGTTAGAGTTTTGTATAATCTACTAGTTGATCATACACTTGTGACACCAGGTCTTGGCACACATACTAATAGAGTTTAGGGTTTTGGAGTACTTATATCACTATGATTACCACTCAGTTGTCTTCGTTTTATTTATTAAATTTGCTACTCCTTAATTTCTTAATAAATAGAATTTAATTACTTGAAAACTTATTAAAAAGAGATATAACAATGTTGGTTTGCCTAGCGGCGATGTTGGGCGCCATCATAACCTATTGAGGAAATTGGGTCGTGATAATTTTCTTGTTGCTGGCAGAAGGAGTGGTGTCGCGATGGTCACTAGTGGGTCTAAAAATGGGTAAGACTGGTGAAAGATGCAGTGAGCGGTGGAGTGATTGTGAATTTGTGTGAGAGCGTCAATTAAAATCTTGTAAATTCTGTCTGTTTGGATTTGGAGAAAATGTTCAAATGAGCCATTGTTTCTGGTGGGTTGACTGAAGCATGGTTTAAAGGACCCAAAAATGGGGGAGAGAACGTAAAATCGGGGATTTAATTTTAGTTTTTCAAATAGAATTTTTAATTGACAAAGATAAAAAATGACATGACAAGTGATGTGGATCTGATGTGTCATTCCTATCAAAAAAGTGAGAAACACGTATCATAGTCGTTACAAGGAAGTGTTTAAAATACTCTATTTGGACATGTATAAGTGCTTAGATGAAACTTCGCAAAGTAAAGGGACCAGGATGTTAAAGCGTTATAAGTACAAGTGTCTATGAGGCTATTCTGCCATTTAAAAATGCAAATGCAAGTGTATGAAGTAATGTAAAATATAGAAAATATGCATAAAATATAAATAACTAGTTTGGACAACTAATCACTCATAAATAATTTTGAGGAAATAATAAATAAATATTTATCAATTAAAAATGCTAGAACCGATTAAAAAATCCTTATAATATGACTAAATATTATTTGTATGAACTTTGATGATAATAATTTGATAAAAGTATTATGAAGATGATAGATTGATACTTAAAACATGTCATGGAGTAGTAGTGCAAGGAAATATTCTATAAATACTATTTAAAATATATAAAAATACATTATAAAATATACTAGCTAAGTGAAGAAATACGAGGGCAAAATTGAGTATCAACAGCTGCCCCTCTTTTACCCGAGAATGATGAAAGAATTATCGGGTAAAACAATTGAAATGATAGTCAATTTTTTCCGAATAGATGAGAATGGGATATGAAATGTTAAAAATACGGGGGTCGGACCCTGGTTCTTAAGCTGCCTATATATTCCTGTTTTTACGGGAATCAGAACGCGTGTAGTTCTAGATCCACAGGCGAATGAAGTCGATGGTGTCATTATAGAAAGACTGCATGCTTCAAATAATAATTTTTCTCTGGATAGGACGGTGTCGTGAATAGTTGATATCACATATGAAGAGTATAAATGACAATAATGCAGAATTGATCATTACGGATGCGTGAGGTAATGTAATTGGGGGATGGTTATGGAAAAGGAAATGCTCGATTATCGGCTGGCAGTTACTTGGAGATATGTGAATGTTTGAACGGAAACTGGAGCGAGAATTGCTCCCGTTTGAAGAACGTTTACCTTTCGAGTTACCTGCAAAGCTTAAAATACAACAAATACGGAAGCATATACATAACAATTATAGTATCATTGCTGCGAGTGTGAAAATTTAAACATGATGCAAATTCCCTTCGGACCATGAAAGTTGTCTTCGGACGATAAGAATGTTGTCCTTAGACCATGATGTCCTGGGCCATGAAACATATAATAAAGGGATTCGCAGGCAAGGAAATGGTGTCCTCGGGCCATGAGATGGTGCCTTTGGACTATGACACCTTTGAATAATGATGTATAGCTTTGAAATCCTTAGGCCATGAAATGTTGTCCTTGGGCTATGAAGATGATGCCTTTGGACTATGATGCCCTCAGATAATGTGGCAATATTTCAGCCCATAAAATGCAAGGGTGTAGCGATATTTGACTGTTCGACAAAGAAAATAGGCAATGCTTAGCCATATGACGGAAGCACAATTTAGCCTTATAAAAGGCAGTGCTCAGCCTTATTTGAGATGGAGGTAGAGCTTGGCCTCATGCAAGAAATGAGGGCAGTGCTTAGCCTTATGCAAGTAATGAGGGAAGTGCTTAGCCCTATGCAGGTGAAGGCAATGCTTAGTCTTATGCAATGATGGAGGCAGTGCTTAGCCTCATGCAAGTAAGTAGGGAAGTGCTTAGCCCTATGAACGTTATGAGGGCAATGCTTATCCCTATGCGGGTGAAGAAAATGCTTAGCCTTATGTAATGATGGAGGCAGAGCTTAGCCTCATGCAAGTAAGGAGGGATCTCTATGCAAGTTATGAGGGCAGTGCTTAGCCCTATGCAGATGTGGAGGCAGTGCTTAGTCTCATGAAAGTATAAAGGCCGTTCTGGACTCGAGGTAGATAGTGAGGGCAGTACTTAGCCCTATACAGGTGAAGGCAATACTTAGCCTTATGCAATAATGGAGGCAGAGCTTAGCCTCATGCAAGTATGAGGGCAGGGCTTAGCCCTATGCAAATTATGAGGGCAGTGCTTAGCCCTAAGAAAATGAAGGCAATTCTTAGCCTTATGCAATGATGGAGGCAGGTCTTAGCCTCATGAAAATGCGAGAAAGGAAAGAAAGTCTTAGATCGACACATTTAGGCTTGGTAGCATTTATCTATGTGAAGGTAGCGGTCTTGTTGTTTATCCTTTGCAAACACTTCTGATAGTGTTGCATATGTTATTCCTGCGTTCAAAAAAATTGTAAGTTGGGGGAGGTTGGTTCGTGCTTTTGATTCGTTGTTTTGTCCCTGCTTCTGACTTTGCCTTCTGTGTTTGAAGCTTATGTGTTTTGAGCTAGCCTGGGTAGCACTTGGCTATTACAAAAATTGAGTTTTGAAAATATACATTTTATAATTTGTCACTCATAAAGAATGCAGTTATTGAATAATGTGATAATGCATAAAAATAAATAGTTTTGTCGAATCATAGACTGTGGCACATTTTGAGACATCGCAACGTCCTTATCATGTGTGGGATTATGAAGAACCCCCTTGGGATTCGAATTTCTGCCCCAGTTCTAATGGGTTGTCTCTGATATATTTTGATAATCCATTTCTGGTAACTCTTTGGCGCGATGATATCGGATCTGATGAAATTCGAAGTTTGTCCCAATCTCCGACCATGAGGGAAATGGAAATTTTATTATATTGTGATCGAACCCACGGGGCTGCCTACGTATCCCCTCTTAAATGTGAATCAGGTCAAGAATAGTTCATGTTACCTCAAGAAGAAAATACCAATAAATTTTAGGCCTAATATCTTTTGACGGCTACCGAATTGATAGGTTTTGGACATATTTATCCATCCATTTCTGCTAGTATGAGCACTCCACCCGTCAACACTCGGTGAACCATGTAAAGACCTTGCGTGTTTGGTGAGAATTTACCCTTTGCCTCATCTTGATGTGGGAATATTCTCTTCAAAACCAGTTACCCCGGTGTGAATTATCTTGGTCTAACCTTCTTATTGAAATCCCTTGCCATTCTGCTCTGGTAAAGCTGGCCTTGACACACTGCGTTTATTCTTTTCCCGTCGATGAGAGCGTAATGATCATATCGACTCTTTACCCATTCTGCATCACTAAGCTCGGCTTCCTGTATGATCTACAGGGAAGGAATTTCTACCACGTCGGGGTATAACAACTTTGGTACCATAAACCAATAGATAAGGAGTTGCCCCAGTTGATGTTCGGACTATAGTGCAGTATCCAAGCAAAGGGAAATATAACTTTTCGTGCCATTATTTGTAGTTGTCCACCATTTTCCTTAGTATATTCTTAATATTCTTGTTGGTGGCCTCTACGGCTCCATTCATCTGTGGTCTATATGCAGTGGAATTTCAGTGTTTGATCTTGAATGTCTCACATGTGGCCTGCATTATATCACTGTTGAGGTTGGCGGCATTATCAGTGATAATTGACTCAAACACCCCGAACTGGAAGAAAATATGATCCCGAACAAAATCTGCTACGACCTTCTTTGTCAGGCTTTGTAGGAGGCAGCTTCGAACCATTTGGTGAAGTAATCAATGGCTACCAGGATAAATCTATGTCCAGTAGAGGTGGAAGTCTCGATCGGGCCGATAACATCCATGTCCCAAGCGGCAAAAGGCGAATGCAAACTCGTCACGTTGAGTTCATTAGGTGGAACGCGTATCATGTCAGTATGTACCTGACACTGGTGACATTTCTGTGAGTACTTGAAGCAATTAGTTTACATAGTCATCCAAAAATATCATGCTCTTAGTTTCTTCTTGGCTAGAATGAACCCATTCATGTCAGGTCCGCAAGTTCGGGCATGTATCTCTTCCAGTAGTCTGGATGCTTCCTTGGCATCGACGCATCGTAGAAATCCTAGATCGGGAGTTCTTCTGTACAGAATTCCTTCGTTCTGAAATAAATGGTTAGCTAACCTCCGTAATTTGATAGAGAACCCTGTGGGCGGAGAATATGAACCATTGAAGACGTATTTTCGCGACGAAGAAATATCTTTCATAGGGGAAGATATTGTTGAAGCTTATAATGTTTGGAGAATGTTCTTCGACGGAGCCGCAAACTTCAAGGGAGTGGGCATTGGAGTTATCCTAGTATCTAAAACTAGCCTATATTATCCGGTATCCACCAAGATCAGGTTCCCATGTACCAACAATATGGCAGAATATGAGGTTTGCATTTTGGGACTTAGGTTGTCCATCCACATGAGCATCTAGGAACTATTGGTGATCGTGGACTCAAACTTGCTGATACATCAGGTACTTAGAGAATGGGCCACCAAGAATACCAAGATACTGCCTTACTTACACTGTGTGCAAGAATTGATCAAAAGGTTCACAAAAATAGAATTCAAGCATGTTCTCCAGATTCAGAACAAGTTTGCAAACGCATTGGCCACCTTGTCTTCCATGATACAACATCTAAATAAGTATTATATCGACCCTATCCTAATAGAGATCCGGAAGCATCCTGCCTACTATGCTCATATTGAAGAAGAATTTGATGGAAATCCATGGTTTCACGATATCAGGTAGTATCTAGAAAAATGAGAGTACCTGGAAAATGCTACACATACTCAGTTAATGCATACCCTGACCTTCCCATCATTCTTTGGTACATGTACGATATTGGCTAACTAGGTCGGATACTCGACCACTCAAAGGACCTTGGCATTGATCTACTTGGTAACCTCATCTTTTATTTTCAAACTCATGTCTGGCTTGAATTTTTTGAGTTTTTGCTTCACCGGTGGACACATTGGGTTAGTAGGTAGCTTGTGGGCTACTATGGATGTGCTCAACCATGTCATGTCGTCATAGGACGAGGCTAAGATATCTTCGTATTCTTTCAAAAATCTGATATATTCTTCTTTGTCGGACGGCGATAGGTGGATGCTAATGCAGGTCTCTTTGACTATTTTGGAATCTCCCAAATTAACCGTCTCAATTTCTTCTAAATTTGACATTAGTTTGTTCTCACAATCCTCTACTTCCCTGATGATTTCCTCGAGTATTGCATCATTCTCCCATTCCTATGAATCACGCACATCATGTTGCGTTGTCTCATTATATGTCACAGTTGTAGATTCAACAAGATATGAAATAATTATGTTGAAAAAGAATGCAGAGATAATAACATAAATAAATAAAGAGAAATAATGCATTAATTTGAAACTTAAAAATGTCAAGGCAAACACGACTCGATGTCTCGATTATTTATTTCAAAATAAAATACCAAATGTCTTAAATGCTTAGAAAATAATTTAAAAAAATCATGCTAGTCTACCAAATCTACCTAGGTGTTCGACGAGCCCAGGACGATGTAGCAGTCCAATTCCTTAGAATAGTTCCACCTCCTACCATCTTGATGGTGAGATCCTCTTCCTCCTCACCTAAAATCACGTTGCAGTCCATGTCTTCCTTGGTCAGGAATAAATTTCTCATGCCAGCTAGAGTCTCATTTTCTTCAGAACCCCAAATCATGTCAGCCTTACGGAATGTCTGGTACAATGGTAGTATAGGTATAGGCAATGGGTAATAGAAATCATTCCATGGTAGCGACCAATCCTGATACTCTTGCACAGTGTAATCATACCCGATCCCGAAAGTGGTGCCCTGAGTTCTCCGTGAATGACCAACTCCTGATAATTCTACTCGAACTTCACAGCTCGATGCATAGTAGAAGTAACTGTCCTAGCCATATGTATCCAAGGTCGTCCCAGCAGCAGGTTGTAAGTGGTAGAGATGTCTAGTACCTGGAACTCGACATCGAACACGGTTGGACCTATCTTGGAAATCAAATCAATCTCTCCGATTGTAGCTCTTTGGGACCCGCCGAATTCTTTCACGTTCATTCTCCCTAGCCGTATTTCAAGTATACCTATACCCAACCCCCTCAAAGTGGTTAGAGGGCATATATTCAGACTCGAACCTCCATCGATCAAGACCCGAGCTATGAACTTATTTTAATATTGCACATTAATGTGCAATGCCCGATTGTGACTCAAACCTTCCGGTGGCAACTCATCTTCATGGAAAGTGATTTTGTGTGTTTCCAGTATTTGTCCCACCATGTTTGCCATTTCTCCACTAGTGATGCCAACAGGCACATAAGCATCACTCAACACCTTTATCAAGGTGTTCTTGTGCGCATCTAAATTCTGTAGCAGCGAGAGAATGGATATATGGGCAGGAATTTAGTTGAGGTAATCAATAACAGAATATTCCTTGGCTTGTACTTTCCTCCACAAATCATCAGTACATGTTTCCACAGCAGGTGGTTTTGGTGTAGCTTCCCTACTTGTCCCTCATTGGGCAATATTCTCTGATGTTTACACTCTCCATGTTCTAGTCATTCCTTGGCCGCCGCCTGTTTCTTCTGCCTTAGCCTTTCCTTTTCTTCTTGCTTCAGGCACATAGTCCTATGGAACAACATTAGATTGGTAAGACTATGATGGAGCTACCATCACAATGAACGGTGGCCTAGGTATGGCCACTTCGACTTCAAATGGCGCCTTGGCTTGCACCACAACTGGTGAGGGCGTTACAGGAGATGCCACAATAGTGTCCCCATACGGAATAAGGCCAATGGACCCTTCCTGGTCCCATTCTTCATCAGTCTCAATCATGTTTACTCCCTCACCTCTTTGGTCGGGAAGGGCGTTGTCTCGGACATTGGGTGCGGACTCCTTCAATTGTATTACTTTGGTGTCGATCAGTGTTTGAATCTTATCTTTCAACATTCGACATACTCAATGGTGTGCCCTTTCATGTCAGAGTGATAGGAACAGGTGTTGTTGGGGTTGATCCACTGAGTTGAGTTCTCGGTTACAGCCACAGGGATATGGGTAATGTAACTGGCAGCTTTCATTCTCTCATATAGTTGGGCTATGGGTTTGGTGAGAGAGGTGTATTGCCTGGGAGGTCTTCGATCAAAGTATGCTCGGGGTTTAGGGTAGTTCTGTCGGGCAGGTGGGGATGAGTGATAGTATGTTGGTTGGGTATTGTAGGTATGGTAGGTGGTAGAAAGATAATGGTATTTTGGGGATGATAGCTTATATATTGGTGGGGTTGTTTGATAGGTAACGGGAGATTTTGGCCCTTGGGCTACTATCACGGCACCCACTTCTTTCTTCTTTGAGATACCTTCATACTGTAAAGCTTTTTTAATGGCCTACAGAGTATCGAAATTGGTAACCATACCACTCTTGATACCTTCTTCAATTCTTTCTCGTAACTTGATGATGTCATAGAATTTATGGTTTTCTATAACCATCAATCTTTCATAGTACTGGGGGTCTTGATCTCGCACGAAAAACTTATTCATTTGTTTTTCCTCCAATGGTGGCCTTACCTTAGCGGCTTTAGATCTCTAATAGGTAGCGTACTCAGGGAAGGTTTCTGTGGGTTTCTTCTTGAGGTTCTGAATATAGAATACATTTGGTGCATACTCCATGTTGAAACTAAATTTGTCCATAAAATCGGACACCATACTCACCCAATTAGACCATTTCTTTGGGTTTTGACTGATATACCATGACAAGGCATCTCCTGTGAGACTTCGCATGAACAACTTCATGCGGATTTGCTCGTTTTTACCTACACCCACGAGCTTGTCATAATAAGTCCTCAAGTGTGCTTTGGGATCACCAGTACTATCAAACATCTCAAACTTTGGTGGTTTGTAACCCTCAGGTAGTTCTACATCTGTTTGAATGCACAAGTCTTCATAGTTCAAGCCTTCAATACCCTTTCCTCCTTTGACACTCCGGACCCTTCTGGATAACTTCTTTAACTCCTTAGTCATGTTCTTAATGAGGAGGTCCTTTTCAATGGGTTCGGGTGTGTATAAGGTTTGTTATGGTGTGTATGGTAGGGTTTCTACGTATATAGGATTGCTTTGGTGGGTACCAGGGACTTGGGGATATGGATGATCATTGATGGATGCCTGAGGTGTATTGTGGGTAGGTTGTGGTGCAGTTTGAGGAGAGAGGTAGGTGGCAGTTTGTGGGCATTGAGTTATGTTGTGATGGTGTTGTTGCGGAACCTATAGTGGTGGAGGATTCAGGTTTCGTGGGATATGGTACTGTTGAGTGGTAGGGGGATATTGTAGAGCTTGAGGTTGCTGATTTTGAGGTTGTAGATTCTGGGGTTGTGGCGGATTTTGAGTAGTAGCATTTTGGTGGTTGATATCAGGAACATTTAGTGTGAGGGACAAGTTGGCGAGGTTACGGACCTGCTCTACCTCACTTTGTAGTTCCAGGATCTTTTGTTCCAAACTTAGAACCAGCTCGTTATGTCCTTGTTTACTTCTTCCATCTGAGGTTTCTACATTCTTTACCAAAGGATCATTGTCTTTCCCATTTCCACTTAAGTTATCCATCTTTCCTTTACCTTTTCTTTTGACGTTGCTAGAAGGGGGAGGAGGCGGAGGACCTTTAGAACTTGTGTGGTATGTTGATGTTTCCAGAGTATACGAACCAACCTTTGGGAATGAGAATAATCAAAAGAAAGAAAAATAAAAGGTAGCTGAGTCAGTAAGGTAAAAATAAAAAGAGCCTTGTAGTATTTAAACAGATAGCACATAAGGCATTCAATAGTTTGCATCCTAATTTGGGGACCTCGTTGTGCCTGAGGTAGGCCTAAGATACAAGTAAACTTGGAGAAATTTGTGCCAACATTATTTCATCCCATCAATGCGAAATAAATCAAAACATTCTATTACTAAAATGAAACAATGAAATAGTGTCACTAGTGGAACAAGGCCTTATTACATCAATTCTAAAACGAAATCTATAAAATATTAAAGGAAATTTCCTATTCTATTTGGTCTCGGATGGCCCTTCTCAATGTCTTGCTTTCTTTGCTCTTTCGATCATGTTCCCGAGGTCGCGCATGTCAAGCAACATGTATGCCATTGATAGCTTTCAACTTCATCATAACCTATACCCTGGTAGTCCCAGGGTCTTTTCCTTACTTTCCCCTCTAACTCCATCAGTCCTTGCTCCAAATACTCCAACCTTTCAGTCGCTTTGTTTGCTATTTCTCTCCATTCTGTTATAGCTTCCATGTATGTCTTGTGTTGTTCCATGTGTTTGGCTTCAGATTCGAAGACCCTCTTATGCAGCCTTTTGTATTTCACCTGAGCTTCAGCCTCTTCATCTATAATCCTTCCATTTAGCTTGAAACCCAGTTTGACATCCCTGGTTATGTCATCTTCCAGCCACGAATGGTAATAGTACATGTGTCAAGCATAATACCTATCGCACTCTATGGTCTCTTCTTCCACAATGATTTTCTGATTCCACATATGTTGAGCTTCAAACTTGAAAGAGATGACGTCCCCTTAAAATATGCCTTGTATTGTGTCATGTTGGATACTTATGGTATAACCTGCTTTCTTCCAGCCTGCCTCATGACTCTTATTGGAGCATAAGGCTAAATACCTCAAAATCCTATCAACACTAGATGAGTATCCTTCTTGGGTGGATTATGAACTCCTTACTTGGAAATCATTGGAACATCCATTGTACATGTTCCTCAGTCAGATTGCTGAAGAGGTGTGCCTATCCCTCAGCATTTGTGGGCCTTGCAAATCTTTCAGGAGCAAAGGTCATCTTCTTTGGGCAGTGGCTGCCTGCGGAGGAATTCTTGGCGGTAATCTCCTCTTTGGAGATGCTGTAATAACCATATTTGCAATAGAAGGTTGCTCCCTTCAAATTAGCCTGCCCCGTGCTTGCATCGGTCCAAAGCTCGATGCATTTCTGCCAGTATCATAGGCACAATAGTGTAAGTTTGTCCCTCGATTCCCTCCATCATGGTTCTGGCTACCATGGCTAGTCGGGTATGAATTTTACCTCCTTGCATTGGAAAGATTAGCAGCCCCCATAAACACACAATGAAGGCGTAAACCCGATGGTGAATCCACCCTACGGAAGTGATTGCCAATTCTTCATGAAATAACTGATATGATTTGATGTGTCCATACCGTTCATACAAAAAGTCAAAAGAAATATAAGACTTCTTCAAGTAGCCCAGTTCATCATTCTTCTTGATCTCGAACATTTTTAAAAAATCGCGAGGTGTACGGTTTTCCAATACCTACAAAGCCGTACTATCCTAGGGGAGTCTAGCAAAACCTCCAATTTCCTCTAATAGCGGGGTCATCTCCAAGTTTCTGAATCGAAAGTCGGACCTCTTCTCATCCCAAAACATAGTAGCAACCTCGATTAATTCCTGCTCGGTCGAATGCCCATTAGGGATGGCAAATTACCCAGTATCCTTTTCGCATGATTCATATCACACTGACAGAGGTCGTTCCACCAATCAGTCAACTTGGGTGGAATGCTCTGGACCATACCAAACCTAGGAATGTCGTGGTTCATTTTTTGCATTGAAGAAAAGAGTTAGCCCTACCCCCTCCTGATTTGATTAATTAAGCGACAATAGTCAACACGTTGGCACATTTTCTCCAAGTAATACACATATTATGAATGTGTCCCTCGAGATTGTAGAGATTCCTTTAGAATTTGAACAAGGTTTATCTAAGCGGATTTAATACGCCACGGGTATTTAATCCATTCTAGATTTAACTTGATGCATACAAAGTTTCGATCATAGTAGGTTTCTAAGGGTCTAAACCGGTACTCTCAAGTGGACAACTTGAGAGGAAAAGGAACGGGAACGTCGATTTCACTGTTGATCAACTAGTCTTCCGCTATTAAGCCTTTCCGATTTTAAAAAGGGTATTTTCGGATAACGCAAACACTCATCAGGCACCGCTATGTAAGTCTGTCCCTTGATTCCCTCCATCATGGTTCTAGCTACCATGGCTAGTCGGGTATAGATTTTACCTCCTTGCATTGGGAAGATTAGCAGCCCCAAGAAACACACAATGAAGGCATAAACCCGACGGTGAATCCACCCAACGGAAGTAATGGCCGATTCTTTGTGAAACAACCGGTATGATTTGTTGTGTCCATGCCGTTCATACAAAAAGTCAAAAGAAATGTAAGAGTTCTTCAAGCAGCCCAGTTCATCATTCTTCTTGTTCCCGAACATTTTTAGAAAATCGCAGGTCGTGCGGTTTTCCGATACCAGCAAACCTGGCTATCCTAGGGTAGTCTAGCAAAACCTCTAATTTCCTCCAAGAGCGGGGTCATCTCAAAGTCTTTGAATCGAAAGGCGGCCCTCTTCTCGTCCCAAAATATAGTAGCAACCTCGATCAATTCCCTGCTCGGCCGAATGTCTATTAGGGATAGCAAATTACCCAGTATCCTTCTCGCATGATTCCTATCACACTGAGGGAGATCGTTCCACCAATCAATAAACTTGGGTTGAATGTTCTGGACCATACCGAACCTAGAAATGACGTGCTTTATTTTCTACATTGAAGAAAAGAGTTAGCCCTACCCCTCTTGATTTGATTATTTAAGCAACAATAGTCGACTTGTTGGCACATTTTCTCCAAGTAATTCACATAGTATGAATGCGTCCCTCGGGATTGTCGAGATCCCTTTGGACTTTGGACAAGGTTTATCTAAGCGGATTTAATACGCCATGGGTATTTAATCCACCTAGGTTTAACTTGATGCATACAAAGTTTCGATCAGAGTAGGTTTCTAAGGTCTAAACTGGTACTCTCAAGTGGACAACTTGAGAGGGAAAGGCACGGGACCGTCGACTGCACTGCTGATCGACTAGTCTACCGCTAATAAGCCTTTTTGATTTAAAAGGGGGTATTTTCGGATAGCACGAATACTCATCAAGCGTTGCTATATTGATAATAGGCACGAGTGGAATATGATGTTGAAATCATGCTTATGCAAATTCATTAACACATAGTAAAGTAATTTTACATAAAGACAGTATTTAATAATGCGATAAACAAGGAAGCAAAAAGGGAAAATAAAAGACAAAGGAAAATAGTTAGCATGGTTCACGAAATCCAAAAGCATGATTGAATCAATAAAGAAAATAGAGGAGAGGGGAAAGTGAGGTTCATGGTGTAACAATTTCAAGCAAGTAAAGGGAGGGGGAAAAGGGAGGTACATGAAAGAAGTCAAATAAAGTAACTTAATAATCCCACACAAGCAAATATTTGTCATGGTAAAAGCCTAAGTATATCTCCGGCAGAGTCGCCATGTTGTCGCACCCTGTTTTCTCGCGAAAGCGAATTTCAACATGTGACAACTCTTTTAAATGGTATTAAAAGAAAAGAGTTGCCACCTAACGATTTTTGAGGTGCGTTAGGGCACCTATTTGCGAATAACTCTATTTAACTAGTCAGTATTACCAAATATCGGGTAATGGCTCAAATTACCTCGAAAAGAAGGTGTTAGGCACTCTTTGAGGTCCACAAATGTGATTCCCGACCGAATTCTAAACTATGTGGGATTTATCGAATTAGTTATCCTAAGTGAGCATGCAAGTTAATTTGTTAATAAAGGCAAGTGATCAATTATTCTAGGTGGATCAAGATGATCATATATAGTCCAATTATTGACAATCAATTAATTTGAAGAAGTAGTACGGAAATAATGTAAAGAACAATTTAAGTAACATACTTTATCCATTAATAGAATTAATTGGTGCAACTCTCTTGGTTCAAAGATGTTCAACCTAGATAAATCTAAATTTCTCAACAACACTAAATGTACAAGGAACAATAAGACTCGATTGGGGGGGGGGGGAGGGGTTCTAGATTTTTTAGCCTAAAGGATTACCCTGTGCAACAAAAATATCACTTTGCAACCTTTAAGTGCAATGGTTGTTCGTATTATCCAACGAATATAGACTATCATCTCCTGCTACCCGATTACTATCTTTAAATTTTTACCTAAAGGGCACTAATTCAATTCTAAGTCGTACCCTATATATGACTACATGTCCCATGCCTATGATCCAGGAGGCATTAGACCACTATATAGCTAGTTATAGACTCATCCTAGGCTGCTCAAAATTAAAAGACTAAGCACCAAGTAATTCAAACAAATAGGACTTCACAAAAGGCACGATTAACACAACAGGGCTCATATTTACCTCCAAAATAGACTCACATGAACGTCAAACAATTATAAAATAACAGTTATGGAGAAGTGGTAGAAATGATGAGGGAATTGTCCTATGAACATGCACCTAGTCATGGGATTAGACCGGTCAATCATGAGCTAGTGTGTTATTGAATTAAATGGACCTAAAACATGATTTCTATGTAAAGTGTGATTGGCCAGTTGTGAACTAATTAAGGCTATGATTTACACATGGGTAGTCTAACAAGCAGACCTTAGTTATTAAGTCCTGTAGGCAGGATCTCTAAATGATTAAAGTTTTAAAATAGTTTTGCGGTGGTGCAGCAGTTGAGTGATACAAGTTATTGCTTATAGATCCTATAGTCATGGCTTCTAGGTGTAGGGCGTTAAGAGCATAGTTGGTAGTACGAGCAGTTGAATTAATTAATAAAATTCTATAGGCATGATGCTAGGTGTGGGATCATAATACATGATTTCTAAGTGTAGTAGCAAATAGTCAAACGAGTGAACACAGAATAGGTCCTATAGGCATGCTTTCTATATGATATTGTAAATCACATTAGCAGTGTTTAGTTACCAATTACTTGAGATCCTAAACTTATTAGTTCTAAGCGGTATAGATAAATTAGAAGTCCTATGGGCATGATATCTATTAATAAATAACACACAGAAGTGATCATGGTTGACAAGTAGCAGGCATAATGATTTGGACTTATAGGCATGTTATCTACCCAATCATGCAAAAATTAAACTACACAAGCCCCTCTTTTTACTATTTTTCCCATAATCAGTTTTTTACAAATTATTACAGACCAAGAATAATTAGTTACACGCCCAATACAAGTACATAAATAACCAGTAACATATCTGGGCCTTCAACAACTTCATGTGAACTAACTAGTCCAGGCTCCAGGTGCATAACGACGGACGAATCACACATGGACTCAGTGCCCAGACCAAGCCCAATAGGCTAAGCCCAAATTACCAAATGGAACCAATTCTGCTAACTAACACCCCCCACAAGATAGAAATTGCAAGCGGAAGACTACACGCACAAGCTATCCACATAACTTTAAAACTCAGGCAAGAAACACACAAACATTCAAAATTCAATCTCTAAGGTTCATAAACTACCCAAGAAGTAGGATTCCTTAAGCAACATTCTGGGATATGAGGTTTAGGAGATAAGAGAGGACACATAGATGAGGTACGAATAGGTTTGAAAGCCTTCAAAATCACAAGAGAAGCCTCACAGACATATGCTCTAAGCATAACCTCTAAAAGACACATATAATTATATCATAAACACCCCTGATGGATTCAACTTAGAGTGACTGCATCTTAACTACAGGTTTTCTGGGGTGGCCAGACTTAAAAGATCACAAGCAAACAAGGAATTCATAACATGAAAGTTCAAGGAAAAAACAACCTATGCACATGATTCCTAAGTACAACATTTAGCAAGTCAAATAGCATGTATTCATCTAAGTCTTAAAGAGAACAGAGGGGTACTACAAGCTTATTACCACATACATATGAATTAATATAGCTATATATGTTAGAGGTCACATTAGAGGTGATTGAGCCTAAATGAACTAACGGTATCGAACAAGGATTCCCAGAATATCATACTAACAACAAAATCACAACAAAATTAGAGTAGCACATAATATGACATAGTACTACAATTCACAAATTTCAAAGGACCAAGACCCTAAGTCATGTTTTCTAAAGATTTTCACATAGCAATGACATAGAGAGTGCATGTAGGCATGAATGAATGAAGGGAGTAATCTAAAACATGCTTGTATTGACAAATAGAGATTTGTACGGTAGAACTAAGGGTACTAACTAGTTGCAAAGAGAAACGGGCAAAAATGAGAAAACAAAAGTCCAGAAATGATTCAGCGACAGTTGCGAGTGAAGAAAAGAAGTGAGAACCCCAGGGACTCCGACACTTCAAAATTCACAGAAACCTCAGGGGCTCCGAGCAGTGCTTGTACGAGAGGAAGTTATTGAGGAATATCACGGTGGCCTTGGCTTTCAACCGTCCATGAACAAAATCGAACACAGTAGTTTTCAGAGAACCAACACAAAATAGAACAAGTGTGAGTGAGGATGCAAATCTGTCCAAAGGGGAAGTTGGGGAGGGGTTTATATAGTGTTTGATTCACACAAATAAAAAAGTAAAAAACACCAATTAAATCACGGAACAAATAAAAAAATCACATGCAATCCAATTTTGAATCAGATTAGGGAAAGATATATGCAAAAGGTCAATCAACAATCCGGGCTACCTAAGGAGCAAGGATTTACTCCTAAATGTATCAAGCCATGATTCCGTGTAGAATAAAAGATCCAAAACCGCGTAGAATCTTAACATTCGATACTTGCCATGTTCATGCAAGCATCATTAGGTCTTTATACAATGGCTTGCCATAAATGGGCAAGTACCACAGAAATGAGAAGCCAAGAAAGGTAATAGCACCATAGGAGAACCGCGGATCAACTCCAATCCAGGAAAGGAAGAGGAAGATACCATGTCAGCTAGGTTTAGGGTTTACAAACGAGAGTATTTGGTGGAAACTGGAATGGGAAATGGAGATTAGGGTTTTGGGTAAGGGGATATAAGGAGAAGGAGGGGTCTATTGTGGGTCGTTGATCTTACGAGATCAACGACTGAGATTTTAAGGGTGAAGCGGGCGGGTAACGGGTCATAGACGGGTAAAAGGGTATTGGGTCATGGGTGTTGGGTTCAGGCTGTTGGGCAAAGTTCCCTTTGGGCCTGTTTTAGTCCAAAACGTTAGCTTAATTAGGCCATATTTTAAAATACATGGATATTAATTGAAATTTTTTTTTTAAAATGGCTGTAAAATGATAGAAAATGTTATTTCCAAAATTAACACTTTAGAATAATAGATTATAATTGTAAAAATATAAAAATACCATTTTGACCTAAATTTTACAGGCTATTATTGCAAATAATATGTAAATGGTAAAAAAAATGCAAATGCATTTGTATAAGTAATGTAAAATAATATAAAACACGCATAAAATATAAATAACTAGTTAGGACAACTAATCACTCTGAAATAATTTTGAGGGAATAATAAATAAATATTTATAAATTAAAAATGCTAGAATCGATTAAAAATACTTATAATATGACTAAAATTATTTGTATAAAACTTCCATAATAATAATTTGATAAAAAGTATTATGAAGATGATAAATTGATATTTAAGGTATGTCATGGAATAGTAGTGCAAGAAAATATTCTATAAATATCATTTAAAATAAATAAAAATACATTACAAAATATACTAGCTAAGTGAAAAATATGAGGGCAAAATTGAGTATCAATATTTGCCAGTGATGCCCTTCACGAATGTGGCCCAAGCCTCGCGTTTGTGAAGCACAACCCAGCATTGGCCCAAAATTACCCTTCGCGAATGTCGTCTGACACCCGCGAACGCGATGTATAACCTACACTGGCCTACGTGCACGCGGTGGCCCGCCCGGTCCACCCGTAAACGCGAAGGCCAAAAGCTTGTCAACCCCATCTGGCCTTCCCTCTACACGAACGTGATGTCCAGGTCGCGAACGCAATGCCCAGGTCGCGAACGTGAAGGACACTGCCCACCAAGCTCCGCGAATGCGACACTCCTATCACAAACGCAAAGAGCAACAAAAGATACTTCCCCAAATAGCCTTCGCGATAGCTAGACCTGCTCCGTGATCGTGAAGCACACCAAGCATCAGCAATTTAGCAGATCCAAACAAGTTCAAAAAGATCTGGAATCCATTCGAAAAACTCTCGAGTCCCTCAGGACCCCGTCCAATCATATCAATAAGTCCCAAAATATAACACGGGCCTACTCGAGGCCTCAAATCAGACAAAATAACATCAATATCACGTATCACACCTCAGTTCAAGTTTAATCAACTAATCCAAATTTCTAAATTCCAAACTTATGCCGAATACATATAAACAACTCGGAATGGCCCTAGATTTTACACACAAGTCATAAATCACCATACGAACTTATTCCAAGGCTCGAAATTCCAAACAGACATCGATAACCACAAAGTCAACTTTGGGTCAAACCTATAAACTTCTAAACCTTCAAATTGTCAACTTTCGCCAATTAGAGCAAAATCAACCTAGGAACCTCCAAATCAAAATTCGGACATACGGCTAAGTACAAAAATCAACATCCGGACCTAACGGAACTATCAAAACTCCGATCCGAGGTAAAATACATAAAAGTTAAACTTGGTCAACACTTCCAACTTGAGCCTCCAAACTAGGAACTAAGTGTTCCAATTTAATTCAAAACCTTCCCGAAACAAAACCAACCACCATCGCAAGTCACATAACAACAAATACACATACGAAAAGTAACAATTGTGAAAACGGGGCTCAAATATACAAAATAGCTGGTCGAATCATTACATTGGTCTTTTATAATAACTACAAAACATGTTTATCCTGAAATTACCTTTTCTTTTTGTAGTATTACATCTATTTTTATTTCCAGAAAAATTATTGAATTGTCCTAGAACTGAATTTCCTAATTTCTGTCTAGATACATTGAAGGAACTGGATTCCAATGGAGATGTTAATAAAGATTGGATAAATCTCTGCCTTTCTTCTTGAAGAAGAAGGTGATAAACTTTGTCAACATTTGGTGTAGGGTTCATTATCAGAATGTTCCCTCGACAGGTAGTGTAAGATTTATCGAGGCCCATTAGGAATTTGAACAAGTGTTTGCCAATATTCAAGTTCCTTGTTCTTCTACTTTGCTTCACATCTGCAGTCAACACAAGTACATAAAACCCTAGCATCCAGAGCCTCTATCTCATCCCATACTACCTTCATCCTATTAAAGTATATGGCAATGTTGTTTGTCCCCTGAACGGTTTCCATCAATTTCTTCTGCAAGCCAAAGAATTGTGCAACATCCGACTGACCATATCTGTTCTCAAGTTGTTTCCATACATCCCTTGCAAACTTTGAATGAAGCACATTAAGCCTGATTTCCTTCGTAACAGAGTTCAACAGCCAAGCCATCACCATATGATTACACATAATCCAAAGATCCAGATAAGGAGAGTCATCTCTAGGCTTTGAGAGTTTTCCATTGATAAATCCTAATTTGGACTTAGCTGATAGTGAGATTAACATTAAGTTCTCCAATTTGCATATCTAGATCCATCAAATGGAGAGAACACCAAATTCATGCTAGGTTTATTAGAAGAAGCTAAGTACAATGGATGAGAACTCTCTACAACAATCTAAGTTTCACCAAAAAATTGATTTCATCCATAGTAGAGGAAATCAAAGTACAGAAAATAATTCAGAAGTGACTAGAAAGCTAAGTAGAAATTCTGCAATAAAATGTCAAAAAAGAAATGTAGTCAATGCGAACAACAGACCATCGCGATCGAAGAGAATTCAACAGATGATCTACAATCGAGAAGAACACACAGAACAATCTTGAAAATCTTTAGGTAGATCGAGCACACAAGCTCTGATAACATGTTAACTTTGATATGAATGAAAAGTTCATAAGAGCAATAATTTTCATTATTTTGTATGAACGAAGCTGTATATTTCTTATATACAAGTGTAAGTCAAAATGTAAAAATATCTAATCAGTCCAACTAACAACACGTGACTCACTAACTCACTATGTATACAAATTACATAATTAACCCTCTGAGAATACTCTAGAAACACTAAGAGAGATTGGTATAGCTAGCATTGAGAGATGCTTAGCTCAGCCCACGTAGCTAGTAGTGTTGAAAGGTTTAGTAACCCTAAGTCCTACTTTAGTTGTATGTCTCCCTTCAGAATAATCGGTCACACCACATTTTCTTCTCTCAAGAGGGCTCTATAATTCAGGAACTAGTACCGGTGAGTGACCACTATCAACAACGTCACCATACAACATGGCATTCTTTCATGGGATAATATCTGTATTTTTAGAAGTTTTTTTGGGAATCGCTTTGGGGCTCGCTGCAGGATGGAGCACTATCAAAACGCCACGAGACTCATGTGTGAGGCTTAGTTTTATGAGTCTTACGCTCCCAAGCACTCGATAGTGCACCCTAAACATGCCTAATGCTCAATGCTCGGGGTTCGCCTAACAGTTCCTTCGCAAAGCATGCCAATTTTTTAATAAATGAATGATTAAAGTTCTTTCATCTATAGGAATATGAAAATTGTGAATAACTCAAATAACGAACCATATTATTACATATTTACTAATTGAGAATATTGTAAGGGTGAATATCATTTGAGTATTTCTTCTGAAAATAGATAACTAAAATTTATATCTTTATTTGCTAGATCTTAATGTCTTAGTTCTATATCTCTCAAAATTATCATATATTTATTATTTTGCTATTTAATGTAATTTTATATTTACTTGTGAAGGAGTAATATTTTAAATTACAGTATTAAAAAAATTATGACTATTTAGGGAGGAAAAAATGCAGTTTTATAATTTTTTTAAAGAAATTATGATTTCAATTGTTGAAAGTTAAGATGTTATAGTTGATTTATATTTCATAATAACTTTAACAATATCACATTATTTATTGTTGCAAACATGCTAGAAATTTTATTTGAGTTTCTTTAATTTTTTTTAAATTTTCTTGAACTTTTAATGCTATATTATTAATTTATGAATTAAAAAATTTAAAGATTCGTAGGGGCGTCGCCTCTGCCTTCTAAAAACACAGGTAATATCATAGATCTCCTTGAATTTATCTTTTTCCTAATATATCTCTACCCTTAAATGTCATTCTCAGATTCTGAGTAACCTAGCCTAACATTCTAACTCCAACGTAGACAGCGATTCTCTAACAGTGGATGCGAACAAAGATGGCAAAGAATTCATTTGTTTTGCTGCTCTGCAGTTTAGTCATTTTCGGAACTCTAACGTTTGCTCAGGTCTTTTTACCTGTTGATAATCTTGTCTCCAGCTTTTCACCAATTTTATATTTGTTTATTTTTTTTTTTGTTTGATGTTTGAGTAATTGAATTGAGACCCCACTTGTGAGAATATACTGGGTTTGTTGTTGTTGTTGTTGTTTGAGTAATTGAATTGTTGTAGGAACTTCCTTTGGCTTTTATTTTAGGCTCGATCTGCAATAACAACATTGATATAGCAGCAGATCTGTTTGTTGAGAGCTGTTTGTGCTTTTGGATCGTAATATTTTTGGATAGACTACTTAATTGATATGTAGCTAATTCACATTGTTAATTTCATCGTATGTGGAACTTTAGATCCAATATTATCTGTTTCTAATAATTGCTGTAATTCCCGTTTTTTACAATTATGTTTTGCTATAATTACTATGAGTTCGGGATCAATGTGGCATACTTTGATGTTTGCACTGAGCTTTCAGCACTTCCTTGGTGCTATTAAGCAAATACTAGAATTTACTTATTAAGAAAGTAAAAAAAAGAGAGAATGTGAATAATAAAAATAATGACTTGTTAAAAAGGAAAAAGGAAAGGCAGCTTGACTTAGCTAATTGTTGTGCCTCTACCTGCAACTATTTGATAGGGATGTGGGCTAACTTAATCTACAATCTTGAATAGAGTGCTAAATTATATTATACTTTTGCAACATCACAAAAAATTCAATGCTTCTCAAGTTTTCTCAGAAATCGCTGGTTTCTGTAGAAGTATATCTGAGCTCATTTTCTCTCTTCTTTGTGTCTATATTAGATTGCTGTCTCATTCGAAGGGATATTCTTGTATTAGCACAATATTTAAACCAAAATAAAAGTAAACATGTCAAAACAATGTTTTTGAGAGCGAGAAGTGCAAAAAAGCGGCAGGGGCTTGCCTCGCTTCAAAAGTGAAGCGCGAAGTGAAGTACACTTCATTGAAGTGAAGCGCAATTCTTAAAAAAACATAAAGTAAACCTTGCAAAGAGCCACTATAAATAATCAAAAAGTTCAATTTAAAAACTTAAAAGTAGGTACCACAAAATCCTCCATAAACCATTGGATAAGCAAAATCAAAACCGCTAAATTACTAGAATCAACATCTTATTCTTCTACTCTTCTAGTTCTTCAAGATTGTCAAAATCTCGAATTCCTCTATTATCTTCATATTGTTCGTCATCTTCCTCTTCCTCTTCCTCTTCATGATCACTTTCATCTTCATCAATTAGGGATCGACTTGTATTACCCACACTTTTTCCCTTCCTATTCGAGTTTGAACTTGAAGTATTCCCCCTTAAACCATAAGGGTTCTCCCCAAATCCACCAGCCTCCGCAACATCACCCCAAGTGAAATTAGAGTCGCCTTCAAATACTTCTTCATTTTCACAATTTTCGAGGATTCCGGTTAGCCACTCATTAGCCTCATCAATATTGTCCAAAAGAATTGGATCAATTAGATTGCGGTGGTTGTAGCGATGCCTCAATGCTCTATTGTATTTTATGAACACTAGATTATTGAGGCGCTTCAAAGTTAGTCGATTCCTCTTCTTTGTATGAATCTGCAAACAAGATGTGTCAACTAATTAGTAGGAGTTAGGATAATTGAAATATATTTAACTTTATCTCTATACACGAAATCATTCTTTTTAGTTCTCATGTGTTCAAAAATGCTCTAGTTCCTTTCACACCCGGATGAGCTACAAGTTAAACTTAGAAATTTGATGGCGAAAGTCTGTAAATCCGGAGTCTCTGCACCATATTGGTCCCACCACTCAACTATAGAAGTGAAAAAAAATATATTCAAGAGTTAATAAGTATAAAAGATACATTAGAAGTTAGAGCTATAAAATATAGAAGCACTCGGTCACCTGGCGACTTCGTCTTTCTTTGTTTAATAGCAATCGCAGCTTAAAACGTCCTTCACCTGCCTTGTAAATAGCAAGCTGATCTACTATCTTTTCTTCCAGCTCATCATCTTGGGCCAACTTAATAACACACTTATGGAATCCCTTCCACACTTCTTTAGCCAGTGAATTATTCTCATACTGATCATAAAAGAGTGACGGGTTCAGAATAAGTTCAGTTGCATGCAAAAGTCGATGAAGTTGCTCCATCCATCTTGAATTAATGATTTGAAAGACCTTTACATATTTCTGCACATCATTGAATGATGCGTGAATAGCCTCTTCGCTCTATTCATAGCTTCACAGAGGTAGCTCATTAGTTGATTTTGCTCCCCATCCACTTAACGGAGTACTCTAATCAAAGGGTCACCAATTTTAAGAGTATGAAGGACATTATTCCAAAAAGAATAAGAAAGAATAATGCGTGCAGCTTCTTTCCCCCCAGCTTCCTTTGCAAATTTACTCTTATTCCATTCTTCTAAAATGAACAACTTTCTCAAATTGGCTTTTTGCAAGTGGATACTATGCAAAGTCAAGAAAGCAGTAGCGAACCTTGTCTTGCCGGATTTCACCAAATTTTTTTTGTTTGGTGAATATTCTCATCATATTCAATAACAAAGGTCACTGAGCAATATAAGAATGTACCCTAACGTCCTGGCCAAAAACTGTAGAGAAGGGGTTTTCTTTGAAAATGTCCCCTAACATTAAGTTGATACAATGAGCCGCACATGAAGTCCAATAGATATTCGGGTACGCTCCTTGCACCATACCACCCGCTTTAACATTTTCACTCGCATTATCAGTGACCACTTGAACAACATTGCTTGGGCCAATCTTTTCAATGGTATTCTGAAACAAGGCGAACATTTTGATGTGGTCGGTGGACGCGTCGCTAGCATCAATCGACTCGAGAAACAAACTTCCATTGGGAGAATTCACCAACACATTAATAATCATTTTCCCAGTTCTTGCCGTCCACTTATCCATCATAATGGAGCATCCATACTTGTTCCACATAACTTTATGTTCCTCCACAATTTTATTGGTCTCCACCATTTTCTTATTTAGATAAGGACCTCTGATTTCATGATAAGTGAGGGGCTTCATTCCAGGTCCATATTGACCAACGACCTCAATAAAGTTTGCAAAAGTATCAGTATAGTTGACACAATTGAAGGGGAGCCCTGCATCATAGACCCATCTTGCAAAAGTTTTAACTGCACGATCCCTTAAAATGTCCTTGGCAATTTTTTACAAATCTTTTTACCGCTCTTTGCTTCTGGCTTCTTTGGGAAATAACAATCTATAGGACCTTTAGTCCTACTCGTACCTATTGATCCATGGCTTGAAGAGATTGCATCTCTTCCCCGTTTTGTTGGAACTGACAAATCAGTAGCTTCACCTTCTTCCATATCATCATCATTATCATCAAGATTGGTCACAAATGGTTGATGACTCATTTGATGTTTTAGCTCCTTCTCAACAAAATTCTTTATTTTCTCCCTCACCTCCGGCGGGCATTTCGGACAACTTGTGACGTTTCTATCGTCACCAATAAGATGGAATTTAAAGCGATAAATTCCTCCCGTTGTAATCTTGTTATAAAACTTGCATATAACATTTGTACTATTCTTCTCATTAACTTTATCGCCATATCGCCAAGTCGGGTCTTTCTCTTTTGAACTTTGGGACATTTTTAATTCCTATTAAGATATAAGAAAGACAAACATAATGAAATAAACTGAAAATATAACATATTTATATAACTGAAATTAGCAACACCTTAATTAAATTAAATTTAATAACTGAAATCAGCAACATTTCAAAGAAAAAGAAAAAAAAACTGAAAAAATTAAAATAATTAAGTTTAATATACTGAAATCAGCAAAGCAGCAACATTTCAAAATATAATAATTAATTTTATAAATTGAAATACACACAAAATTAATAAATAAAGGCTAAATAAGAAGAATAAAAGGAAAAAAAAGAAAAAAAAGACCGTTGCCTGCCCTAGCAGTGAGCAGCAGTCGACGCCTCGACGGGCTGAAGAAGAAAGAAGAGAGAAAAAAGGAGGAGAAGAAGAAAGATGAAAGAAGAAAAAAAAGAAGAAAATTACCTGGAGGCTGGAGCAACTAACCCTAGCAGCAGTCGATGGAAGAAGAAGAAGAAATGTCTTCGCTTTGGGTTGGGGTCTATGTTTTTGTATAATAAAAAAAGACCCAATTCTTTTTTTTTAAAAATTGACCCATTTAAATGAAGCGATCGTTTTTTCGCGCTTCTCTGCGTCACTTCTTGCTTCAGGTATTGAAGCGCTCGCTTTTGTAAATCGATTCACTTCAGCTTCAGAAAATCGATGGGTCGTCGCTTCGCGTCGCTTCTCGCTTAAAGCGACGAAGTGCTCGCTTTTTCAAACATTGTGTCAAAAGATGATTTACAGTTTGGTCTCACCTAGTTCAATGTGGGGCTATTCGTGTCTGTTCTTGTTTGTATTTGTGACAGGACAAGATTATTACTATTATAGTTAATTCGAAATTTAATGCTTTGCAGGGCAAAAAGTCCCAGGAAAGTCTAAAAGAAATAACTCACAAGGTTTTCTTTGATGTTGAGATTGATGGTAAACCTGCAGGTGCGCTCTTACCCTTGTATTGGTTCATTTTAGCTTCTCTGCTCATATGATGGGGATACCAATATTAACTTGTCAATGATTTGTTACACTGGCGTCACATTATAGGTCGTTATGTATCCTAAACACATGCCCTGTAGTCTTCCTTCCTTCCTTCTTTTATTTTTATTTCTTGGGGCAGGGGATGGTTTCTTTACCTCTACCATATCCCGTCCGTGGATCTTCTTAGTGAAAACTAATTTATATTGGATGGTTTTTTATTCTGTGCAGCATAATATTTAAATATTTGTATCTTTCCTTCTTCTACCAAAACATTGAGCATTGTGGTTTTGATATTCCTTTCCTGCTTAAGTTACAAAATGGGGTATCCCAAAGCCACATTTAGGCATATCATCCACCCTCTTGTGAGTATACTTCTAACTTGCGCTTTGTTGTTGTGTATTTGGTCATGTCCATTCCAGATATTTCTTTCAAGTTTCTGGGAGACATGTTTGACCCTTCGGGCATGTACAATGTTGTTCTGTGTTATATGAAATTCATCTACATGTCTTTAGTAATTAAAACTTGACCTTGTTGAGGATTTAAAGTTTCCTTATTCTTTCCTCCCCTTCCTCTGGTATGGTTCACGGTCCATTAGAATATTGATTAATTAAAAAAAAAGAGTCTTCTCTTAGATGAAGGGAGGAGGATAAAAAATTATTCTCTGTATCCTAATATAATTGCCACTCTTTTTCTGTTCGTCCAAAAAAGATTGGGACCTTTCTATAATTAGAAACCCTTGATGTATACATTCTCATTTTTCTCTTAATAAGATACTCTTATAAGATTTGTTTGCTTGTGTGTCAAAAGTCCTCCGTTATTTTTTTTCTTTTCATCTCTAAACCTGTGGGAATATACTGGTTTTTTTGTTGTTGATCTCTAAAACAGACTTTTAGTACTAACTAGCAACAAGGGAGTACTAGAAATCCTCCTTTTTCTTTAAACTTTTGTGTTCGGTTAATTCTAAATAAATTTGGACAGAGGAAGTATAATATTTGTTTATTTATTTCTTTATACTGATCCACATTTATAGTTTTACTCAGTAACAAATCAGACACAAATGTAACGTTTAAATGGTTATTCTTGATTTTGTGGCTTTTGGGAATATCATGTTTGTGTATGCATTCCCTTGTTTGCAATATACTGAAACTTAACATTTCCTTCTTATAGCCTGTTTGGCCGAGCTGGAGAAATCAACTTATTTTGAGAAGTGCTTTTTTCAAAAGTGCTTTTGAAAAAAGTACTTTTAAAGAGAAGCAGTTTGTGTTTGGCTAATCACTCTGAAAAACACTTTTGAGCAATAATTTGTGTTTGGCCAAGCTTTTCATAAAGTGCTTTTAAGTATCAATTACGAATAAGGACATGAATAGATTTACTTAATAGTTAATATTATAAGTAAATAAATAATCTCAAAAATTTGTTATTACAAGCAATAATTAAATCTTTTTATTTTATTTAAGTAAAATATGAAAATAAAATTAAAAAGTACTTAATTCTTTTAATATAAGTTAAATATATTAAAATTCATTCAACAAATATAAAAGCATTCACCCGTAAAGTACTATATATTAGAAAGCTATCCTAAAAATAAGAAGAAATACTTATACATTAATATCCTAAGTATTAGGTTTAACGGTTATTTTGGTATATACTATATTTTGTTAAGGGTATTTTAGGTAAGAAGAAAAGTCAAAACTGCTTCTGCTTCTTCCCAAAAACACTTTTTTTCTCCAAAAAACTTGGCCAAACACCTCAAGTTAGGAAAAAAAAGTGCTTTCGGGAAAAAAAACACTTTTGGCCTCTTGAGAAGCTTGGCCAAACAGGCTATTAGACGTTTGAATCCTTAAGCAGCCTTTGGTAGGTAGAATTCAGGACATGAGAAAACATTAAGGGCAATGACTTTTTGATGTCACAGAATTTTCTTAGTTATTTATGTCTGTGGTCAGATGCCTTTACCATATAGTATTGTGATCTGACGCACCATTGAATTGTTTCCTTTGAAGTGATGCATCATGTACATGTTTTCTTTCAGGTCGTATTGTTATGGGTCTCTTTGGTAAAACAGTTCCTAAAACAGCAGGTATGGTGATTGGTGACATATATACAGCAATAATTGTAAATTTCACTTTTATTCACAAGCTACTTATTTTATTGCAGAAAATTTCAGAGCATTGTGCACAGGTACTTCTACCTGCATTTTCATATTTCATTCTCCTGCTCTTGATAAGACTGTTGGATCTAGACTCTATAGATGCCACAGTGAATCTAGCCCGTGCTTGTCGATGATTGTTTGTTTCCATTTTTTCGTGATATTAATTTGTTTCTCTTTGTATCTGACTGATGACAAAAAATGGAATTACATACTGTCTATTAAGTTATTTTGCATAATATAATATATAAGAAGTGGCTTCAGCGTTTGTTCACTTCAAATTCATGTTGTTGCTCAAACGTATTTCTCCCTCAACAGGGGAGAAAGGTATTGGAAAGAGTGGCAAGCCTCTTCATTACAAGGGAAGCACATTCCATAGAATAATCCCCAGCTTCATGCTTCAAGGTGGTGATTTCACCCTTGGTGATGGACGTGGAGGGGAATCAATTTACGGGGAGAAGTTTGCTGATGAAAACTTCAAGATCAAGCACACTGGACCTGGTAAGATTATCATTCTATGGTTATGTTAAAGTGCTGAATTTGCATGCATCTAAAAAGTAATTTTTCCAGGGCTTTTGTCGATGGCAAATGCTGGTTCTGACACCAATGGTTCACAATTCTTCGTCACAACCGTCACAACTAGCTGGTAAGTTGAGGACTTTGCTCAGATTACCTCACAAGTGTTTTACTTTTTTATCACCTAAGGTTTTATATATTTTGTCCTTTAATTTTGTACTTTTGATGTTGCTGTATATTCTCCTTTGGTAAGCTGTAAATTTCTTCTAACTTGTGATTGTTTGTAGGTTGGATGGTCGACATGTTGTGTTTGGAAAGGTGTTATCTGGAATGGATGTGGTTTATAAGGTTGAAGCTGAAGGAAGACAAAGTGGAACACCCAAAAGCAAAGTTGTCATAGCAGAAAGCGGTGAACTTTCACTATAAAGTAAGGTTTTGTAAATGCAGATATGGAATCTACACTATTTTTCTGCCAATTATGAAAACTATCCAAATTTTGGTTTGCTTTTATAGTATTACTTTGGAGGCGTTATTATACTTTTAATTCGATACAGCTCTAGCAAACTAAATTAGGCTCACAATAATTTCAGTCAAGTGGCCAACAGACAGTTGTTGACGTTAGAAAAAATAACCGACCAGCTAAATTACAAGTGATATTCAGTTAACATGAATAAGGTTTCTCATGCTAGATAACTTGATAAGTACAATCTTCCATTATTGCAAAATTCTAATTTAATCTATATCTTTACTATATTAAAATTACGATAGCGAAATGTTGTTCGCTTTTTTTACCCTTTTAAAATAGAATTCATACTACACAAAATAGTCTTTTGATTATTCTTCTACCTAATATTTAAGAGCTTGAAATTAAATAAGATTTATTACTTATTATACCTTTTCATATTTGAATTAAGCAAGAGGTCCTTATATTTAGGACTTGAAAATTATTGAAGTTTTATTTTATATGAATTTTAAAATTAAAGTATAATTAAATAACACCAAATATTTATATGTTTTACCTTGTATATGAATTTTATGCAATTGAACGTTTTTTAGCTCAAAAGAATTGTATAATCATGCTAAATTTTAGACGAACAATTATGATGTAAACAAATGAGTAATTAACTTATAAATTATATGAGTAGTATTCTATGTAAGATTAGTCCATTAACTATTGATTTTATTCTTCGATCAATAATTAACTTAGATATAAAATATTAATATAGACTTTAAAACTTAATTAGAAAAAATAATTACGAAAATATTTAATAATAGCAAGAGAAAGAGAGAGAGAAAAGTGATTGACAAAAGTCATTTACTAACGCTACGACAAACATAAAGTGCAAAAGTTTAATTTCTTTTTTATCATTTGACAAAAGAATTTTTGCGG
The DNA here is from genome assembly GCF_000715075.1 of Nicotiana tabacum. Lineage (NCBI taxonomy): Eukaryota > Viridiplantae > Streptophyta > Magnoliopsida > Solanales > Solanaceae > Nicotiana > Nicotiana tabacum. The sequence continues at coordinate 38,877,687 of NC_134081.1, forward strand.
ATAGATATGTAGTTATAATTAAATATTTATTTTATGTCTACGAGCTAATATTAATAATTTAAATCCTCAAAAAATAAATTATTTCTATTAGTGATTAAAAAAGATAATTAAGTATTTGAATTGATTTTTTTCCCGGATTTGAATTAACTAACTAGAAAGATGATTTAATTTTATTCCTCTCCAAATTCATCATATAAGTAAAATTAGCGATAAAAGAAATCTGAATATAAAATGTAATCAATTATAGTATTAAGAATCAAATTGGTTAAATACAAACTTTAAGAAATAAGGATGAAATAGTAGAAGCCAAAATGTATTCATAAAGAGATGTCAGGTGAGATAGACTTTAACCTATTTGTAAATCATATTAAAGATATGTATAATTACAAAATAATATATAACTAATTTAACTAAATTCATCATCTATGCATATTCAGAAGATATTTAATACAACTACTATGAGAAAAATTATTTTTATCATTTAAACAAATATTGAATTTTATTTTAACGTCAATGTTTATATTTTTAATTGATAGACACTGTATGCACGTGCTACGCACGTATACCGAAACCAGTAGTATTAAATACTTTACGTTGTATTATGTCCGGCAACACAGGTGGTCTGTTAGTTTAAACTGCAGCCCGCTTCTGTGCCTGAATTTACACCAACCAATTGTAATGTTGCCGGTGCTTTAGTCACGTAGAAGTCTGTATACTCCGAGGAGGATCATTCATTTAAAATAGGCATAATAGACCGGACCCCCCGAACTTGACAATTTTTGTTAATTCCCCTTTAAATTTATGTGGTCTTTAATATCCTCCTAAACTTGGCAATTTCATATCCTCGACCCCCTGGACGTTGACAATCCATGGGAGTTATATATATATATATATATATATATATATATATATATATATATATATATATATATATATATATATATATATATATTATCTTGTCATTGTCCACCAAATATTTAAATCATTTTTTCGTGCCAAAATCAGTATAAAAAAACTTGAAACAACGTTATTTTCACTATAATTCTTTTTGATTAGGTTACTTTTATATATTTGGTCAGAAAAAGAAGGAATACACAATTAGAACATATTATCATTGCATTTAACAAAATTACATTGTTGGCACTCTGTATATTGGCTAAATAAATTTTTAGCTAAGAATAAAAATTCCGACCAAATATTTACGAATTTAACTCGAAAAAGAAAAATGCATAACTTAAATAAATAGTCATTGCATGAAAATAAAAATAAAAATACACTTTACTTTTTCTTTTTGTTGAAAATATACAATTTAAACTTCATTACTTTGGCTAAATATACCAATAAAATTTTAACTAACTTTTGTAGATTTGGACCAGAAAAAAAGATAAGAAATACATAGTTGAAACATATATTCATTATATTTAAAAAAAATATATAATTGAAAAAAAATATGCAATGTATATTAAGAAGAAACAATGAGAAATACAATTGGAACAAATAAATCATTACATTTGATTATATGGCAATTAATGTTTGAAAATACCCATTTGGAAGCTAATTTTTTGATTTTTCTTCTCTCCCAGGCGCCTAAAAGAGAGTGTAGTCACGCTCTTTGCCATATTAGCATCTAGAAAGGTCAAGACTATTAGATTTTCATGTTCAGGGGGGTATTAAAGACCACGTGAAGTTTAAAAGGGAACTAAACAAAAGTTGGTTGTGGAGGGGGGGGGGTGTTGTTTCCGAACATTTCCTGAATTTTGTCCTGGCCTTGTTAGAAATTAGAAATAAGGTAATTGTAGTTCACCTAATATGAAAAAGAAAAAGATCTTTACACAAATAATCAGGTAGATTCAATGTTTACTTTTTCTAGCCGGTATACATAAATTATACATTTATTATACACATATTATATATGGATTATACATATATTATATATCCGCCGACTATTTTAAGTTTAAGCGGTGGGTGAGCTGCTACTCAGGTTAATTCTTCAAAAGAAAAAGAAAAAAATTACAGCTTTTATCACTTGGCCCAACTTACCTATCGAATTGGACCCAAGTTTGAAGCTCTTACCCATTTTGGCACAGGTTGTACATAACCTGAAAGTAAATTTTCAGGGGCATTTTAATATATACTCCCTTTTGGGGCTACCATTGAAGTAATACCCGCATTGCACAAAATTTTGTAAAATATACCCGCTCGGATCTGAAGTAGTTAAACCTATTCAATGCAACTTCAAAAATCATTTTTGAAGTTCTATCTTTCAAATGCTACTTCAGAAATTCGAATCTGAATTAGTTCAATCTGTTCAATGCAACTTTAGAAATTCAAATCTCGGGTAGTTCAATCAATTGAATGCAACTTCATGTTTCAAATCTTAGGTTCTGAAACATAAACTTGATCTTCGAATTTCAATGATGCTGCATCAAGGGAAGTTCTTGCTTTTTTCAATGATGTTTCTGTCTTCACACTTCCACCTCGTCCTCGAAGTATGGAGCAGCAGCGTCAACGGCCTCATTCTCAGAATACGGAGCAACAGCTCAAACCGAGTTGTGATCCTTTGATGGTCGTAGTTTGAAGGCTGAAGTTGATCAGTTGAAGGTTGACCTTGTAAAGGTACTGCAACTTGACCTTTTTGTAGTTTGTTATGTGCTTTTTGTATATAGATGCTTTGTTGATAGGAAACATGCTTTTTGGTTTAATTTTTGTTATTTTTTTGTTCTGTATCTCACTGATACCGTTATGACACTCAACAACTATGTCGTTTTTCCTTTGAAAAAGTGTTCGATTATTTGAAAATCAAGCAAACGAGGGATGAGGTTGATTCTTAGGTACTGTTATCCCCCTTTTTGTATGTAAAAATGATATATGACCTCATTTCCTTTTGTTATTTTTATTAGATTCGTTAGTGTATCGCTGATGATAATACATCTAGCATCGACGACCATGATGAGTATCAATATGATGATGTTCCGGTCTTTGGTGAGTAAGCACATGATAAAAATATGCTAGCTGACCATACATATATGTCAGGGGAAACGAGAGAGTTACTGTTGGTGGTTTTCCTTGTATCTAATCTGCACTTTTATTTTTTCGATTTTTGTTGTCTTTATTTTGAAACTTTTTGGTTAATGCTTTTTATCTGTCTAAGGGGCACCGGATGATGTTGTCAAGGGCGATACGGTAACGACCCGATGTCACGATCCCAATTTTCCTCCTTAGGATGTCGTGATGACACCTAGTTTTTAAGACTAGGTAAGTTTAACATTTAGCAATAACTTGACAGAAATAATTAACTGTAATACTAAAACAAGACTGATAAACTCATAAAAACCTTTCAAATAGGATCTTAACAACACACTTCCCAAATCCGGTGGAATTGAGTCATAAGCTCTACAGAATAAACTAGAATGTCTACTACATCAGTGTCTGAATGAAAAATACATCAGGAAGTAAAGATAAAGGAAGGTGACTCCGAGGCCTACGGATGTCGAGCAGGTATACCTTGAAGTCCCCGGAAAATCAGCTACAACCAATCACTAACGTCCAACACGAGTAGACGTACTTGGATCTGTACAAAAAGATATACAAAAGCGTAGTATGAGTATACCATAACGGTACCCAGTAAGTATGATGCCAGGTCAAGACACCTACTAGGACATAATAAACAGTATGAAAACACAATAACGATAAATAATGGAAGGCGAAGAAATAAATCATACGAAACAATTTAATAATACCAGAATTGTAAGCATGGAGATAACAATAAAAGAAGCAATTAAAGAGAACCACAATGATCATATACGAACAATAACTGATAGAACAAGGAAGAACAAACTAACAGAAAGTGTTCCCACCAAAAATTCTTTTGCAACATGAGATAAACAACAAGAATCACAACGAGGTACCATCTCGTGGATAATGAGAATCACAACCGAGGTATCGACTCGTATATAACAAGAATCACAAACGAGGTACCGCCTCATATTCATATTTCTCAATTTCAATCACAATCTTTCCTTATACCGCCGCATGAGCCTTACTTTTAAATAGTTTTGAAAATATTTTTTTCCGAAATAACTACACACACTTTAGCCCGCCTTATGACGCCATGTGGCTTCAAGTAATTCCCTTACAAGCAACACGCACATAAGTCCCACCTTATGCCGCCGCATACACATTAACCCCTATCCTTATACCGCCGCATGCACATCAATATCACATCACAATAATAATTCGTACCACAAATGCCCGTATATCACAACTTGCCAGTAATCACAATATCAATGTTTCCACAACAATAGCCCATGGCTCAACCACAATGTGTACAAGAATATCAACAATAACAATGAATGTAAATTTCTCAACAAGAAAAATATCTCAACAATTAACAACTTCACCTCAATGTGATAGTAGCTTTCACAATTTCATACTAATAACTCAATAATGAGAAAGATAATGTGTAACCACGATACTAAATAAGAAGAACTGACAATGGAAGAGATAACATGTAACTATGACTTCAAATAAGGATATTCAACAATGAAAGGGATAACATGTAATACTGACTTCAAATAATGATAATCAACAATGAAGAGATAACATGTAACAATAACTTCAAATAATGATAAATCAACAATGGAAGAGATAACATGTAACAATGACTTCAAATAATAGTAATTCAATAATGGAAGAGATAACATGTAATAATGAAAGAGGCAACTAAAGCATAAGAGCGAAATGTCATGTAAGATGTAGCACAAAGGCATGTAAGGATAGACTAACACAAGTAAGAGTAGATTGACTATGAGAATTTAAAACATGATATGACAATTAAATTAAAGCACGAAAAGAGTCTAAGTAGTCTAAACCGATCAATTACCTCATATAACCCATGTACCCACTCATCACCTTGCGTACATAGGTTTCACATAGCACGAATGATACAATCAATCCAAATCCTAAGGAGTAGTTCCCCCCCACAAAGTTAGGCAAGATACTTACCTCAACTAGGTCAACTCAACCCTCAATAATAGCTTTTTTCCTAAAATTCGCTTCCACACGGCTCAAATCTAACCGAAATCGACTTAATATCATCAAACTATGCAAGAGAAATCAATTACAATAGATAAAACTTGATCTTTCCAGTTTTCCCAAAAGGTCAACTAGGGGCTAGCTCGGTTAAAACCCGGGTCCAAAGGTAGATTCCGACTACTCATAACTCCACGAGTCCGTATATATGATTAGTTTCAAAATCCGAATCCAAATTGACTCTCAAAATTCAAATTCTCATTTTTCAAAAACTTGACAAAGTTTCACAAATTTTCACTTTGATTCACATGATTTTGATGTTAGAATCTAAGATATATTGATGAAATATAGTTGAAAATAGATTAAAATTACTTACCCAAGGTTTGTAGATGAAAATCCTCTCTCTAAATCGCTTCATAGCGAGTCTAGGGTTCTAAAATAAGAGAATATGTTGAAAAATCCCATCTCCCAGCGCTTATTACCAGCTGAAGATGTCGCATTTGCGACACAGGGTTCGCATTTGCGGACCAGGGATCGCATTTGCAAATCCTGACAACCTCAATAATTATTGCAATTGCGATAGAGGCTTCACAATTGCGAAGCTAGATCTTTCGCAAAAGCGAGCATTTGTTCGCAAAAGCGAACTAAGCCTAATTCCTGCTGACTTCGCAATTGCGAAGGGGCAGCCGCAATTGCGACATCAAAGCCCTTACTGCCACCTTCGCAATTGCGAGGCTGGTGCTCGCAATTGCGATAACAGAGCACCAACAACACCACCAATTCATTTTCAGTACAATCAATTCCAAAACATGTCCAAAACTCGTTCGAGCCCTCGGGGCTCCAAACCAAACATTCACACAAGTCTAAAAACATCATACAAACTCGCTCGCGCGATCAAAATACAAAAATAACATCTAAAACTATGAATCAAACCCTAAAAAGCATGAATTTCAAAGTAAAGTTCATGAATCTCTTGAATTACAACTAAACATCTGAATCCTATAAAATCAACTCCAAATGATACCAAATTTTGCAGACAAGATTAAATAACATAACAGACCTATTCCATGTCCCAAAATCAAATTCCGAACTCGATAGCTAAAAGTCAACCTACAATCAAACCTTTTAATTTCAAATTGCCAAATTTCGATAAAACAACACAAATCAACCTACGGACTTCCAAATTTAATTCATGGCATACCCCAAGTCCAAAATCATGCTACGAAGCTATCGGAGCCATCAAAATACTGTTTCAGTGTCATTTTCACAAAAGTCAAAGTTTGGTCAATATTTCTAACTTAAGCGTCTAAGTCAAGAATTAAAGGGTCCAAATCAACCCGAAATATTCCTGAAATGAAACTAATCAACCCCGTAAGTCATAAAACCATAAACACACATGTGTGAAGCATCAAAAGGGAAAATGGGGAGCAATTATACAAAACGACCGGTCGGGTCGTTACATTCTCCCCCCTTAAAACAAATGTGCGTCCTTGAATGTGCATAAGGATATACTTGAAGTGGTGAAAAAGTGAGGATAACGACTCCGCATGTCATGATCGGTCTCCCAGGTCGCCTCCTCGACCGAATGACCCCTCCATTGAAACTTCACAGAAGCAATATTCTTTGATCTCAACTTCTGAACCTATCTGTACAAGATATCCACTGGCTCCTCAATGTAAGTCAAATCCTTATCCAATTGGACTATGCTGAAGTCTAAAACATGAGACGGATCACCGTAATAGTTTCAGATCATAGAAACATGGAACACTGGATGAACCGCAGATAAACTAGGTGGCAATCCAAGCTTGTAGGCCACGTCACCAATCCTCTTAAGGATCTCAAAAGGTCTGATATACCTAGGGCTCAACTTGCCCTTCCTTCCGAACCTCATCACACCCTTCATGGGTGAAACCCGGAGCAAGACTCGCTCTCTAACTATGAATGCAGCATCAGTAACCTTCCGATCCGCATAACTCTTCTGGGTAGATTGGGCTGTACGAAATCGATCCTGGATTAACTTGACCTTCTCCAAGGCATCTCGAACCAAATCTGTGCCCAATAACTTAGCCTCTCCCGGCTCAAACCAACCAACTGGGGAACGACGACGTCTCCCATATAGGGCCTCATAAGGAGCCATCTGAATACTTGATTGGTAGCTGTTATGTTAGGCAAACTCTGCAAGCGGCAAGAATTGATCCCAAGAACCCCCGAAATCCATAACACATGCACAAAGCATATCCTCCAATATCTGAATAGTGCGCTCGGACTGTTCGTCCGTCTAGGGGGTGAAATGATGTACTCAACTCAACCCGTATGCCTAAATCACGTTGCATAGCTCTTTAAAAACGCGCTGTGAATTGCATGCCCCGGTCAGAGATGATGGATACCGGCACACCATGAAGTCAGACAATCTCGCAGACATAGATTTGAGCTAGCTGCTCTGAAGAATAGGTAGTCACTACCGGAATGAAATGAGCCGACTTGGTCAACCTGTCCACAATCACCCATACAACGTCAAATTTCTTTTGAGTCTGTGGGAGCCCAACAACGAGGTCCATGGTAACACACTCCCATTTCCACTCTGGGATCTCAAGTCTCTAAAGCAAACCGCCCAGCCTCTGTTGCTCATACTTCACATGCTGACAATTTAGGCACCGAGCTACATACTCCACTATGTCTTTCTTCATTCTCCTCCACCAATAGTGCTGCCTCAAATCCTGATACATCTTAGCAGCACCCGGATGAATGGAGTACCGCAAACTGTAAGCCTCCTCAAGAATCAACTCACGCAACCCATCCACATTGGGCACACATAATCGGCCCTGCATCCGCAACACCCCATCATCTCAAATAGAAACTTCCTTGGAATCGACGGGATGTACTGTGTCCTTAAGGACAAGCAAAAGGGGTCGTCATACTGACGCTCTTTGATGCGATCATATAAAGAAGACCGAGAAATCATGCAAGCACGAACTCGACTAGGCTCCGATACATCGAATCTAACAACTAGTTGGCTAAGGCCTAAACATCCAATGCTAGTGGCCTCTCCGCTGCCGGTAGATATGCTAAACTGCCCAAGCTCTCCGTGTTTCGACTTAAGGCATCGACCACCACATTGGTCTTTCCAGGATGATATAGAATAGTGATATGATAGTCTTTAAGCAACTCTAACCATTTTGCTGCCGCAAGTTAAGATCTTCCTGTTTGAATAAATGCTGTAGACTCCGGTGGTCGATATAGACCTCACAAGGGACACCGTACAAATAGTGCCGCCAAATCTTCAAGGCATGAACAATAGCTGCCAATTCCAAGTCATGGAGCGGATAATTCTTCTCATGGGTCTTCAATTGTCGAGACGCGTAGGTAATCACCCTACTTTCTTGCATCAACACCGCGCCAAGGCCAACATGTGACGCATCACAATACATAGTATAAGACCCCGACCCTGTAGGTAACACCAATACTGAGGCTATAGTCAAAGCAGTCTTGAGCTTTTGAAAGATCGCCTCACACTCCTCGAACCATCTCAAAGGAGCACCCTTTTGGGTCAATCTGGTCATAGGTGCAACAATAAATGAGAAACCCTCTATGAAACGACGATAATGCCTGGCTAAACCAAGGAAACTCCGGATCCCAGTAGCGGAAGACGGTCTGGGCCAACTCTGAACTGCTTCAATCTTCTTCGGATCTATCTTGATCCCCTCACTCGACACCACATGACCCAAAAATGCCACCGAATGAAGCCAAAATTCACAGTTTTAGAATTTTGCATACAACTTATTCTCTCTCAAGGTCTGGAACACGGACTTCAGATGCTGCTCATGATCTTCTCGACTGCGAGAGTACACCAAGATGTCGTCAATAAACACAATGACGAATGAATCAAGATATAGCTGGAATACACTGTTCATCAGGTGCATAAATGCTGCTGGGGTATTGGTCAGCCCAAATGACATCACAAGGAACTCGTAGTGACCATACCGAGTCCTGAAAGCAGTCTTCAGAATATCCGAATCCCGAATTTTGAGCTGATGATACCTTGATCGCAAATAAATCTTTGAGAACACTCTGGAACACTGTAGCTGGTTAAATAGGTCATCAATGCGCGACAATGGATACCTGTTCTTCACTGTAACCATGTTCAACTGCCGATAATCAATACACCTACGTATAGAACCATCATTCTTCTTCACAAACAAGACCGGAGCACCCCACGGCGACACACTAGGCCGAATGAAACCCTTATCAAGCAACTCTTGCATCTTCTCCTTTAACTCCTTCAACTCTGTTGGGGCCATACAATATAGTGGAATAGAAATGGGCTAAGTGCCCGACAACAAGTCAATACCAAAATCGATATTCCTATCGGGCTGTATGCCCAGAAGATTCGCTGGAAATATATCTGGGAAGTCTCTTACTACTGGAACTGACTCAACGGTAGGAGTATCAGCACTGACATCTCTCACAAAGGATAGATAAGCATCATACCCCTTCTCAACCATCCGCCAAGCCTTTAGAAATGACACAACCCTGCTAGGAACATAATCCAATGTACCCATCCACTCCAACCATAACATAACCAATGTCACCGTCTTGGCGTGACAATCCAGGATAGCATGATAGGGAAACAACAAGTCCATGCCCAAGATAACATCAAAGTCTACCATATTAAGTAATAATAGATCAACTCTGGTCTCAAAACCACCAATAACAAATAAACACGACCGATACATACTGTCCACAACAATAGAATCTCTCACAGGCGTTGTCACATAAATAAGAGAACTCAAAGAATCACGAGATATATCCAAATACGGAGCAAAGTATGATGACACATATGAATAAGTGGATCTAGGATCAAATAAGACTGATGCATATCTATGGCAAACCAGAACCATACCTGTAATGACATCGTCTGAAGCGACTGCCTTTGTCCTACCTAGAAAAGCATAGAATCTGCCCTAGCCTCCCCCTCTAGGGCTTTACCTCTACCTGTCCGTCCCCCAGCCCTAGCTGGCTGTGTGGATGGAGCGGTAACTGGGGAAGAAACTATGGCCTGAGAAGTCTATGGATCTGACTGAATCCGTGAAGCCTAAGTAGTTTGTGGAGGTGCACCCCTCCTAAGTCTGGGTAAGTCTCTAACCATATGACGTGTATCACCACACTCAATGCAAGCTCTCGGTGGGCGTTGCTACTGGGATTGACTCGGGCTTGGTCGGCTGGACTGACCGCTGAAGGCACCCCGTGCAGGAGGTGCACTAGAAAGTGGCTGAGCAAAGTGTGCAACCTGAGATCTCGGAATAACCAGAGCACTACTAGAAGCTGGAAGTGCTGAATGAACTGGATAACTCACATAGCCTCTACCATGACGGGCTGTAACTACCAGTGGCCACCACTAAATCCTCCCGTACCTCGAGGCCTTTTGGCCTCCCTGTCCTCTTTCTCACGGCCCCACATACCCCCCAACCTCCATGCGATATCACCTGTTGATTGATATGGGGTATCTGTCTGCAACTCTTGAGCCATGCTGAACCTAATACCATAGTTGAGCCCCTCGATAAATCGACGGACTCGCTTTATGGCTGTAGAAACCGAGGCAGGTGCATGTGTGGACAAATTATTGAATGAGACAACATACTCTAACACTGTCATAGTACCTTGGCGCAACTGCTCAAACTCCGCACGCCATGCATCTCGAAGGGTCTGGGGAACAAACTCTCTGAAAACCGAGTCTATGTTAGTAAAGCTGCATCGGCAGGGCTACACTCCTCATAAACCCGCCACCAATGATATGTTGCTCCTGACAGTTGGAATACAGTGAAATCAACCCCGCTTGTCTCCACAATACCCATGGTGTGGAGAATACGCTGGCACTCCTCTAGAAAACCATGTGCATCCTCTAAAGCTAAACCACTATTAGTATGAGGGTGATACTTCTTGAACCTCTCAAGTCTAAGCTGCTCCTCGGATGCTGCTGCCCTAACTTCAGGCTGAATCGGAACAACAAGCTTTTACTGGTATAACCTCTAGGACCTGATCAACATGGACCCGCTGCTTTAGGGCACGGGCCGTGAGAATGTGAGCTCCTCCCCCGGCCTGAGATGTGGCTGGTGCAAGTGAAATCAACCCCGCATGAGCTAAGGTACCGAACATGCTCAAGAATTGTGCGAGTGTATCCTGAAGTGCAGGGGTGGAAACAGGTGCCTCGGGTGCCTGCCCCCAACTGGAGCTACTAATTTCTCCTCTGACGCAGCTCGGGTAGGTGTTCTAGTTGCACCACATGCCTCTACTCGACCTCTGCCCCTACCCCGACCTCTTGCAGCTCCAGCAGGGGGCGCGAGTGTCTGATCGTTAGATCCAGCAGTTCGTGTCCTCACCATCTGTGAGAGAATAAAAAGTCAAAGATTAATATATCAAAGTCAACAATTTCGCACAATAAGGAATCAAATAAGTAAAGTTTCCTAACAGTTCCATAGCCTCTCGAAGATAAGTACAGACGTCTCTGTACCGATTCGCAATACTCTACTAAACCTGCTTATGACTCGTAACACCTATGAACCTAGAGCTCTGATACCTACTTGTCACGACCCCAATTTTCCTCCTTAGGATGTCATGGTACCTAGTCTCTAAGACTAGGTAAACCTAACATTTAACAATAACTTGACAGAAATAATTATTTGTAATACTAAAACAAGATTGATAAACTCATAAAAACTTTTCGAATAGGATCTCAACAACACACTTCCCAAAATCGGTGGAACTACGTCATAAGCTCTACAAAGTAAACTAGAATGTCTACTACATTACTGTCTAAATGAAAAATACAATAGGAAGCAAAGATAAACGAAGGTGACTCCGAGGCCTGCGGACGCCGAATAGGTATACCTTGAAGTCCCCAAGAAATCAGCTACAACCAATCACTAACGTCCAACACGAGCAGACGTACCTAGATCTGCACAAAACGATGTGCATAAGCGTAGTATGAGTACACCACAATGGTACCCAGTAAATATCAAGCCTATCCTTGGTAGAGTAGTGACGAGGCCAGGTCAAAACACCTACTAGGAAATAATAAACAGTATGGAAACACAATAACGATAAATAATGGAAGGCAGAGAAATAACTGATACGAAACAAGTTAATAACATAAACTAATACCAGAATTGTAAGCATGGATATAACAATAAAGAAAGCAATTAAAGAGAACCTCAATGATCATATAAAGACAATAACTGATAGAACAAGGAAGAACAAACAACCAAGAAGTGTTCCCACCAAAAACTCTTTTGCAACATGAGATAAACAATAAGAATCACAACGAGGTACCGCCTCGTATATAATGAGAATCACAAATAAGGTACCGCCTCGTATTCACATTTCTCAATTTCAATCATAATCTTTCCTTATACCGCCGCATGAGCCTTACTTTTAAATAGTTTTGAAAACATTTTTCTCGAAATAGCTACACGCGTTTTAGCCCACCTTATGACACCGCGTGACTTCAAGTAATTCCCGTTCAAGCAACATGTACATAAGTCCCACCATATGCCGCCGCATGCATATTAACCCTTATTCTTATACCGCCGCATGCACATCAATATCACATCACAATAACAGCTTGCACCATAAGTGCCCATATGTCACAACTTGCCAATAATCACAATATCAATGTTTCCACAACAATAACCCATGGCTCAACCACAATGTGTACAATAAAACATTAACAATGAATGTAAACTTCTCAACAAGAAAGATATCTCAATAATTAACAACTTCACCTCAATGTGATAACGACTTTCACAACTTCACACCAATAACTCAATAATGAGAAAGATAATGTGTAACCACGATACTAAATAAATTCAACTCACAATTAAAGAGATAAATATGTAACAACGACTTCAAATAATGATAATCAACAATGAAAGAGATAACATGTAACAATAACTTCAAATAATGATAAATCAACAATGAAAGAGACAACGTGTAACAATAACTTCAAATAATGATAAATCAACAATGAAAGAGACAACGTGTAACAATGAAAGAGGCAACTAAAGCATAAGAGCAAAATGTCAAGTAAGATGTAGCACAAATATTAACAAGGTCATTTAAGGAATGTAAGGATAGACTAACACAAGTAAGAGTAGATTGACTATGAGAAGTTAGAACATGATATGACAATTCAATTAAAGCATGACAAGAGTCTAAGTAGCCTAAACCAGTCAATTACCACATATAACCCGTGTACTCACTCGTCACCTTGCGTACACAGTTTTCACATTGCACAAATGACATAATCAATCCAAATCCTAAGGGGGTAGCTCCCCCACACAAAGTTAAGTAAGATACTTACCTCAACTAGGCCAACTCATCCCTTGAAAATAGTTTTTCCCTTAAAATTCGCCTCCACATTGCCCAAATCTAACCAGAATTGACTTAATATCATTAAACAATGCAAAGGAAATCAATTACAATAGAAAAAGCTATGAGCTTTACAGTTTTCTTAAAAAGTCAACAAAAGTCAACTCGGGGCACGCCTGGTCGAAACCCGGGTCTGTATATATGATTCCGATTACCCATAACCCCACGAGTCTGTATATATGATTAGTTTCAAAATTCGAGTCCAAATTGACTCTCAAAACTCAAATTCTCAGTTTTAAAAAAACTTGACAAAGTTTTAAAAATTTTTACTTTGATTCACATGATTTTGATGTTAGAATCTAAGATATATTGATGAAATATAATTGGAAATAGATCAGAATCACTTACCCAAGTTTGTAGATGAAAATCCCCTCTCCAAATCACCTCCTACTGAGTCTAGGATTCTAAAATGAGAGAATATGTTGAAAAATCCTGTCTCCCAGCCTTTATTACCAGCTGCAGATATCACATTTGCGACACAGGGCTAGCAGTTGTGAACCCTTGAAATTGCAAACCCTGACAGCCTCAATGATTATCGCAATTGCGAAGCCTCTGACTTCGCAAAAGCAAGCATTTGTTCGCAAGAGCGAACTAAGCCTAATTCCTGCTGACTTCGCAATTACGAAGGGGTAGTCGCAATTGCGACATCAGAGCCCCCACTGTCACCTTCGAAATTGCGAGGCTGGTGCTCGCAATAGTGATAACAGAGCACCAACAACACCAGCAATTCATTTTTAGTTCAATCCATTGTGAAACATGCCCGACACTCATTCAAGGCCTCCGGGCTCCAAACCAAACAGCCACACAAGTCTAAAAATATCATACAAACTCGCTCTCATGATCAAAACACAAAAATAACATCTAAAACTACGAATCGAACACTAAAACTCATGAGTTTCAAAGTAAAGTTCAAGAATCTCTACAATTACAACTAAACGTGCGAATCCTATCAAATCAACTCCAAATGATACCAAAATTTGCAGACAAGTTCTAAATAGCATAACAGACCTATTCCAAGTCCCAAAATCAAATTTCGAACTCGATATATGAAAGTTTACATATGATCAAACTTTTCAACTTCAAATTGCCAAATTTTGGCAAAACAACACAAATTAACCTACAGAATTCCGAATTCAATTTTGGGCATACACTCAAGTCCAAAATTACGATACAAAGCTATCAGAGCCATCAAAACATCGTTCCGAGGTCGTTTTTACAAAATTCAAAGTTTGGTCAACATTTCTAACTTAAGCTTCTAAGTCAAGAATCAAAGGGTCTAAATTAACCCGAAATCTTTCCGGAATGAAACTAATCAATCCCGTAAGTCATAAAATCATAAAAAAACATGTGTGAAGCATCAAAAGTGAAAATGAGGCGCAATTATACAAAATGACCGGTCGGGTCGTTACATCCGACCTGTCATTTTGAGTATTGTAGCCTTGGTCCCCCATTTATAGCTTCTTGTATGTTCATGTGTGGTTATGTGAATTTCCGGGGTGGTTGGTTTGGTTCCGGGGATGTTTCGGTGTGAATTGGTATCACGACCCAAACCGATGGGCCGTGAAGAGTGCCCGAGTCTTACCTGTCAAACACCCTCAAGCATGCGTTTAAGATATAAATATGAATAACATACGTGAGGGAAACCTGTCCAAAAGATATATGTACATATACATGTGGAATACATACAGAATACAGTGGGACGAGCCGGCAAGGCTGCTATAAACAACTATATACCCAAAACTGGAAGCCGACAAGGCCGCATACTATCCGACTATACATAACTGTCTACAGACCTCTAATAGAAATACAACTGTACAAAGACATGGCTGAGCCACGTCATACCCATATATGTATACAAGCATATCGTACCAAGTGAAGCACGCCAACTCTCGTTGCTCAAGGATCCTAAGAAGGGGGACCGTCAACTTGCCTACCTGCACCTATAGGCATGAAACGCAGGCCCCGGGAAATAGGGCATCAGTACGAATAATGTACTGAGTATGTAAGGCATGAAAATCAGTACATAAAAGACATAGATGAAACATGGAATAAAGAAATCCACCTGTAAGTCTGGATAACTTTGTAAATTTTGAAACATTTATAGTGTCATGCACGTGCATATAAATATTGTGTCATGCATATGTATAGGTGTATATATATCATCATCAAGCCTCTGAGGGCATCCCATCATATCGTCTCGGCCACTGTCGGCAACATCATCAACATATACCAACTGATCAGGTGGTGGTGCGTATATAACGCCATAACCGTTTCCCATATCCCATATACATATAACATACGCATATATAATGCCATCTGGTCATGGGTCAATGTACATGTATAAATGCATGAAATGCATAATAATTACGTTAATAAAATTTCTCGGAATGTCATAAAAATCAATATGCCTTTTGGATACTTTATCAAATACGTATTTTTCTGAGACCCATGAAAAAAGATATAATAATAATTCACATGGGGAATCAAGAATATAAACACCCCTATAATTTTATGAATAGAGTCATTTATGAAAGTTGCGTATTTTGCTCGTTTCATTTGTATTATTTGGATCACGCCAAAAGGAAAGAAGGGATAGCCTTAACATACCTGAAGTAGGGAAAAATTCGTATAATATTCTTGGAAAAGATTGCACCATACTCCTTTAGAACTGCAAAATTTTACGTTGCTACGGTTGTAACAATTCTCGTTGGAATTATTTGGTTGCAAGAATTTTCGTTGGAAGCTTTGTTGGATTGAACCTTAGCGTCTGTTTTTAAATTGCTTAGAATTTGGAGGAAAGGTATCTGATTCTTAATTTCTTATTCTATGTCCAAAATGAGACCAACTTTGTAATGAAACCAAACTTTGTATAGACTTTGAATGGATTACACGTTAAAGTCCTATTCACCTTAGATAGCCACCTAAGCTCATATGACTACTTAGTCATATGTATTAATAGTGTCTTACTGCCACGTGGGGATGGGGGTGCAAAATTTAAATCTTTATTCACTTATTAGGTAATTAGGTAATGTCCCGTTACCCGATAATTAACCAATTATCCGCATAATTAAGAATTATCTCAAATTACTTAAAATACTACTCATTTTTAATATACTTTATACATCATACTATCATGGTCATATGGTACCTTGTATGGTACTAGTCCATAAATATCGGGTATTATAGCTCGGACCGTATTTTATCCCAAATCGACAACCTTCAATGAAACTCATTTTCTTTAATTCGTGTACCCTGTATCCTTCATGGCGCTTACTTATCGCTTGTTATAAATAACATAAATACGTTAACCTCAAAATAATCTCATCCCCGAATCTACGTCAATTAACTGAAGACGAAACTTTAACGTACGAAAACACGAGATGTAACAATTGGGACACTTAGTCCCAAGGTTGGAAGCTTAAGTTGAAAGAGTTGACCAGAGTTTGACTTTTGTATAGATGACTTTGGAATGGAGTTTTGATAGTTCATATAGCTTCTTATGGTGAATTTGGACTTAGGCGTATGTCCGAAATTGGATTTGGAGGCCCGTAGGTCATTTTGGCTTGAATTGGCGAAAGTTGAAGATTTGGAAGGTTAAGAAGTGTGACCGAGAGTTGACTTTGCTGAAACTAGGATCGGATTTTTGTTTTGCGAGTTGGAGTAGGTCCGTTGTATCACTTATGACTTGTGTGCAAAATTTGAGGTCAATCAGAGTTGGTTTGATAGGTTTCGACATTGGTTTTAGAAGTTGGAAATTC
This sequence comes from Nicotiana tabacum, assembly GCF_000715075.1. Lineage (NCBI taxonomy): Eukaryota > Viridiplantae > Streptophyta > Magnoliopsida > Solanales > Solanaceae > Nicotiana > Nicotiana tabacum. The sequence continues at coordinate 38,894,900 of NC_134081.1, forward strand.
ATTAGTTTCGTTATGCTTGAATTGCGGTGCAATTCGTGTTTTTGATATTGTTTGATGTTTGATTTGAGGCTTCGACTAAGTTCGTATCGTGTTTTAAGACTTGTTGGTATGTTTGGTTGGGGTCTCGAGGGCCTCGGGTGTGATACAGATGGTTGGCAGAGTGGTTGCACTTTGGAGAAGTGCTGAGGTTTCAGGCATCTGGTGCATTCACACCTGCCGTAGATGCGGTACCGTAGGTGTGGAGTCATGGTCGTAGGTGCGAAATAAAGTGGAGTCTATAGGGACCGCAGATGCGTGAATTTGTCCGCAGAAGCGAAAGCGCTTCTGCGATGAGAGGTCTTTAGGTGCGGAGTGAGATGGCTTGGCCTTGGTCGCTGATGCGTAAGGCTATCCGCAAGTGCGGATGTGCAGGTGTGGGCGAGGGACCACAGAAGCAGTCTCACAGGTTGGTGAATTTGGCTGTAGATGCGGCTGGTCGGGAGTTAAGTGTTTTTCGCATATGCAGACGTGTGACCGCAGAAGCAAGGTATTGGACCGTAGGTGCAGATTTGCTGGACAGAACATAAGTGTCGAAGGGTTTGACATTTTTCTCATTTTTGGACTTGTGGAGCTCGGCTAGGGGTGATTTTTGAGAGGGATTTCACTATAATTTAAGATGTAAGCAACTTTTGATCACTTTTGTCCATAAATATTAAATACCCATTGATTTTTACACCTAGATTATGTGTGTTTGAGGTGGAATTTGAGGGGATTTTTGGTCTATGTATTGGAGAGTAAGATTTGGAGATTTGAGGGTCGATTTATGGTTGGAATTCGATGATTCTGGTATGGTTGGACTCGTAATTGAATGAGTGTTCAGATTTTGTGAATTTTATCGGGTTCCGAGGCGTGGGCCCGGGGTTGACTTTTTGATTTTGTTTAAAGATCTTAGCTTTATCATATGGAATCGATTCCTATAGTTTGTATTGATTATATTAAGTTGTTTGTGAATAGATTCGAGTCGTTCGGAGGTCGATTCAAGAGGCAAGGGTTTCTTGGAGCATTGAGTTGCACACTTTGAGGTAAGTAATACTTCTAAACTTGGAATTAAGGGTATAAAACCCTGGAAAATATGTTATATAGTTTGTGTTGGAGTGACGCACATGCTAGGTGTGACGGGCGTGTGGGCATGCACCGTGGTGATTATGATTTTGTTGATTCTTTTGTACTGTGTTGTTATCTAGCCTTGTTCTATCTATGAAATCCTCACCTGTTAGAGTAATTGGATTGTGATTCAAGTTAGAAATTATGTTTAGGATATGTGCTTATTTGGTTGAGACCTAATGAGGTTAATTCTGCTGTTTTGAGTTATCTGCTTTAACTGCAATTATGTACTCAGTCATAATTCTTCATTTCATATCATATCTCAATCTCTGTTATCATTCGTTGTTACATTACATGCTGTTATTATTTGGGCTGAGTGATAGGAGATTGTGAGCCCTTGAGACTTGAGTGATTGATGACTGAGGTGGGCCTAAGAGTCGTATTGTGAGTCTTATTGTGGATTGGGCTGCACGCTGCAACAGGACCTATGGGATTATTTATTATTGTTGATCGGGCTGCACTCTGCAACATGCCTGATAGGATTTATATTAGCACTTGGACAGGATCCGCCCCTCCGGAGTCTGACACACCAGCAGTGAGCGCATGCACAGTGATATATACACGTGCTTTGGTAGGGGAATTGATGACATGCACCCATATATTGCTGAGTGATTGCGTGTGTGATGAGTGGGCATTGAGATAGACAGATTGAGTACTCTGAGAGTGTGAGTACCTGGGAATATCATTGTGATACCATACATATCATACATTTGACATGTAGGCATAGAGATGTATCATTCCTCATACTAGCTATACTTGACATGTTATTATCAGTGTTGGTTTTTAAATTGTGAACTTTGAAGCATGTCTAAATTCTCGTATCGTGAACGAGTTGAATATGGAAGTCTTTCTGAGTTATTTACTGTCATTGTCATTATCTTACCTGTGTTGTCATTATATTGGTTTTGACTGTATCCTTCTGAGCTCGTCACTGCTTTCAAGCCAAGGTTAATTCTGTTACTTATTGAGTACATTGTGTCGGTTGTACTCATACTATACTGTGCACTTCATGTGCAGATCCAGTTACATCTGGACGCAGTGATTGCTAGATTGGTGCTAGTACCTTCTCAGAAACTTTGAGGTAGCTGCTATGACGCCCGCAGACCTTGATTCCCCTTTCTTTTACTTTATTCAATGCTGTTCTTTTACTCAAACTGTTATACTAGAGTTTCAGTCTATGTTGATACTTAGTAGCTCATGTACTCGTTGACACCAGGTTTTGGGATGATTGTAGTAGAGTTTCAGTCACTTTTACCGTATATTTATGAGATATTTTCGCTGTTGAGTTTATTAAAGAATTTTCTATTCAATCGCTTAGCTGTTATGTGATTGTCGGCTTGCCTAGCAAGTGTGTTAGACACCATCACGATAGGTTGAGATTTTGGATCGTGAGAGATACATTTTGGGATGAGATTCATGATGAAGATTTAGCTGCAGTATAGATATCCCAAATTGTGCTTAATAGATCAGCCATTATAAAAATAGAAGAGAATCACATCACTCATGAACAATTGGTTCGATAGAAAATACCAGGAAAATATGTCAAATTTCCATGTTTGCCTGTTTTTGATTTGGAGGCATCAGGATCAGCGCACAAGTGCATTTTTAATATCAAGCATATTTTTATGAGCAATGTTGATGTGTTTAATCCCTTGTTTGCCTTTGGCCAATGATTGGTGCGCGTTTTATTGATGATGGGATGGATTAGAGGAAAAGGTATCTTCACCCTCTTTAAGCATTCATGTTCTGATTTTACACATACATAAATGACTTTATTACTTTTTATTTTTCCTAATTTTAAGGTTCTAGACATCCTTATTTAACTTCCACAAGCTTTTATTTTTGGCTCTTGTCATGTGACAACAAAGGAATGGTTCCACACACTTGCATATTTTGGTCAAATTTTAATTTATGCGGTATTCAATAACTTTCTATCGTAATTCCTTCTATATTTTATTTTATTTTGTACTATTTGAGAACCTCAATCGTCTACGTAAAACTTTGCATAATCAAATGTATGATTGTTTTACTGCAAGCAGATCAAATAGATCACAGGGAATCCAGTGTTGAGTTAAAATCAGAATGGTTCACTGAAGATTACATACAAGTCCAAGACATTGAACACATTTCCTATGTCATCGCGTTTACATGGAAAATTAGGAGCATATCTCCATTGTCCATCAACAATAAACTGGTAGTGATACACGCCCGACGACAACACCTTCATGAGAGTGAAGTCCTTGTCTATTCTTTGTAGGAAATATCTATGGTAAAAAAGTTAAAGTCAATCAACAGGCTTAAGTTTTTGAGGGACTAAAAATGCAACAAAAGAATATACAACGTTATACAAATTGCAACAACAAAGTTGATACTGTCTAACTCACCAGCACCATCCTGTGTGCAGGCAGTCAATATCGTCCCCTTTTATGCTACTTTATGAATGCTTCTATCAACTATCATTATTGGCCTGCAATATTCCTAATCCTTGATAGATACCTATATCAAAACAAATGCGTAAAGAAATCAACCGTCTTCTGATTTGTACAACCTTGTAATTGTTCCTGGATTTGTTAGCTCCAAAATATACAGGTACCTCAAACTCCCTATAAGAATCACTCGGGTTCCCTCTTAATATTTCAATTCCTTTTTTTTTAGCTCTCCACACTTTCATATAGCTTAACTCAACCGCGTGTTGCTTTTTATATGTCGAATATTATGTCTTTTGGGGTGTAAACTATTTTCGGATAAATAAACTTGTCCTTGACTGTAATAGCAACTACAACCGAAGTAGCTTGGCGTTGTGTCTAAGTATCTTTCACCAAAGCCGCATGTATGATTATTATTGAAATTTCTAACTTTAAATATCTTTGCCTTGTATACATCAGAAGATTTGGAACTCCAAGCACAATTTTTACCTACACATAAAAGGTGATACCTAGCATATACAAATTTATACAAAATAATAAATAAATTTATACAGAACATGCAACCAAGGGCGAAGGTACATAGCCCTAAGGGTGGTCAACTGACCACCCTTCGTCGAAAAATTACACTGTATATATAGATAAAATATTAGATTTTAATGGTATATAACATATATTGAACACCCTTTATCGGGAATTGTTTTTACTTATTTCAAGTTTGAATACCCTAAATGAAATTCCTGGTTTCGCCACTGCATGCAACTACTGGACACAACATGCAACTGCTAAATACAAATTTATATAGAACATACTTTACACATTTATACAAATATATAACCGAATATACAGTTAATATCGTACCTTGTTGTACTTGATTTCTTTACCTTAAACTAAAACTTCTCGCTCACAGCTAAGTTCTTCATCACACTAATCATTGTGTCCTTGTCCTTATAAACATGATCATCCTCAACCTCTTCATTAAACATGTCATCTATTATACCAAAATTGATGTTTTCAATAGCTTCACCATCACCTTCGTTCTCATTCATATCTATTTAGATGCATTTGTAATCTCTTGCGTAATATTGCCTCTATTTTTATAGCCCGAACTTGTATCAACTAAACAATTATGAATCTCCATCTCCTTTATTGTAACACACATAGCGTAATTTGTGTATGTTAATTTTTTTGTAACGATCCGACCGACTGTTTTGAGTTTTAGCATTCCGCTCGGTGATTTGAGATCTTGAGTATCACGACCCACAATCCTACCGGAGTTGTGATGGTGCCTAACACTGATTGCTAGGCAAGCTAACATTCAATATTAAAAATAACCTCTATAACAGTAATAAAAGTCTAAACAATGGAATAGATACATGAAGGAAGTCAAAATAGCGATACAAAAAAAATACCATCCCAGAACCTGGTGTCAATGAGTATATGAACTCTATAGAATAAGTAAGTATAATGGTCTGAATAACGATACGATATAGTCTGAAGAACAAAAACAGTAATAACAAAAGTAAGGAAAGAGACTCCAAGGCATACGAACAGAACAATAGAGCTACCTTGAAATCTCCAACATATACTGATACGACTCTTTAGCAATCAACTCTATCAGTAGTACCTAGATCTACATATAAAGTGTAGAGTGCAGTATGAGTATAACCGATCCCATGTACTCTATAAGTAGCAAGACTAACCTCGTATTAAGATAGTGACGAGGTTAGCAAAGTCCACAACTCACTTTAAACAACCAACAATGACAGTAACATCATAGTGATAATAGAAAAAAAGAAAAAGCAGCTCAAGAATAGCAAGTTTAACTTAATCACAATAACTTGCAAATAGGCATGCTTTCCAAAGAAATCATTTAAAGCATCGATTTCAAGATATAAAGAATCAATTAGCATGAGGAAGCTACGAATCTATGCCTGCATGACCAGTATCCATGCCAAAATCAATGACTTCACAATTAAATCATCAAGTAAGAACAATCCCAATACTGTACGGGTGCCTAGTATAAATCCCCCCCCACTAAGCACATACTAAGTGCCTGCATCACAGGGCCCAAAGTATCTGACTCCGGAGGAGCGGATCCTAACCCAAGCGCTGATCAGATCAAAAGTCAATGATCATCATAGCTCATCTCAAATGGCCTAGAAAATGCGTCACCTCAATATCAATACCACTCAGCCCAATATGGGGTCTGGCGTGCATGTCACCTCACTATCTGTAACGACCCGACCGGTTATTTTAAACTTTAGCGCATCGTTCGGCAGTTTGAGGCCTTGAGTAGCTTAATTTCGGGTATTATGACTTGAACGTGTGGTCGGAATTGAATTTCGGGAAGTTTGGAGTTGATTTGGAAAGACAATTCTAATTTTGGAAGCTTTAAGTTGGAAGAATTGACTGAGATTGACTTTTGAGTAAATGACTTCAAAATAAAAATTTGAAGGTTCCAACCACTTCGTATGATGATTTTGGTCTTAGGAGCGTGTCCAGATGTCGATTTGGAGGTATGAAGGTTATTTCATCGTCAATTGGCGAAAGTTGGAAATTGGATGATTTTGAAAAGTTTGCCCGGGAGTGGACTTTTTGATATCAGGGTCAAATTTTGATTCCAGAAGTGGGAGTAGGTCCGTAATGTCAATTATGACTTGTGTACAAAATTTGAGGTCAACCGGACTTGATTTGATAGGTTTCGGTGTCGAATGTAGAAGTTTGAAGTTTTAAAGTTTATTAAGCTTGAATTGGGGTGCGATTCATGGTTTTAGCATTGTTTGAGGTTATTTGCAGGCTTGACTAAGTTCGTATTGTATTTTGGGATGTATTGGTATATTTGGTTAAGGTCCCGAGGGCCCCGGGTGAATTCCGGATGGTTAACGGATTGATTTTTGGACTTAAGAAATGCTGAAGCTGGGCAGCAGTTGGTGTGATTGCTTCTGCGATGTCTTGGTTAAAGAAACGACATCACAGAAGCAAGATCGAGCTTGAAGAAGCGAAATGGGAAGGGTCAAGGCAGTGGTCGCAGATGCGAAGAAATTTCCACACCTGTGGAATCGCAGAAGGGAGAAATGAAGACGCAGAAGCGGCTGGTCCGCAGATGCGCATTTGGCCACCGCAGAAATGCCCGCGCAGAAATGGAAATGCTTCCGCAGATGCGAGGTCTCAACTGGGCAGTGTACTCCACAAATGCGCATTTGGCTCGCAAAAGCAAGGCCGCAGATGCGCAAATGTGTAAGGCCCCGTAAAAATTTCCTAATGATTTGAGTATTAAATGAGACCTATGGGAAAGAGCCATATCATTTTGAATTTATAATGTATATTTAAGGTGTGTTGGCTGAGGAAATCAACCTCGACTCTTGTTGGGTACTATTCTTCCAACGACCGTTTCCACTCACTATTGAGTGTGGATCAATTTTTGGCGTCGTTGCTGAGGAGTTTTAACGGTGTTAGCTATATATTTGAGTGTATTTTTTGAATATCTTTTTGCCCTTCTGTGTTACTAATTTTTTGAAGAAATCATAGGTACAAACATGGCGAACAATGAACTCGAAAATATGCCTTTGGGGGACTTGGACGGTGAGGAGGAACAACTCGATGAGGTACCTCAAGTGCCACAACCTAATCGGCAAGGCCGGGTGCCACAAGATAATGTTCCCATACCACCCCCACATCCACCACCTCATCCATAAGCGGCACAACACCAGATATTTCCCAATAAAGGTTATGCTAGTACAATAGTCCCTCATCGTATTAGGGCGGGCTACTTTCAAATCATCAATGTGATGATCACTTTTCTTGAGCAACGTGGCTTTTTCACTAGTGTGCCAAGTCAAAAATGCTAATAAACATTTGAAAGGCTTTGCGGATAGATGTTGGGGGAGCAAGCAAACTATTGTTTCTGAGGATGCCTTGAGGCTAAGGCTTTTTCCCTTCTCTCTACGGGGTAATGTTTTAGATTGGTTGGAACGTTTGCCGAACCATTCAATACACACTTGGGATGAGTTGGCAGCAAATTTCATTGCTATGTTTTTCTCTCCCGGGCACATGGCTACCCTTCAGGGTGAAATCTTGGCATTCAAGCAAGAATCGAATGAGCCACTACACGAAATTTGGGAATGCTATAGAACCCTAGTTAAGGAATGTCCTAACAACGATATGAATCTGAACATGTTGCAACAAACCTTTTACTATGGTATTAACACAACCGACCAATGTGTATTGAACCAACTTGTCGGTGGAAACTTCATGACCATGCCTTACCCAGAGTCTTGTGCCATACTTGATAAGATGGCAGAGACATCATCTGCTTCGAAATCCCTAGCAAATGTGCCTCAAGGGGATCCGAATATGATACACCTATACAAAGAGTTGCAAGACCATGTGCAAGACATTGCCGAATTGACAACAACCATGGCTTAACTAAAAAAGGCCCAACTCAATCAAGTGCAAGCTCCTAAGCAAGTTCATGCTATGGAGGGAGTTAATGTGTTGGTGAACAGGATGAGGATCAAGGGTCCACAAATGCAAACCCGAGTGGAGAATTATGTGCAAGATGATGTGGTTTTGATCAAGATGATTTTAAGAAAGGTTATCATCCTCATTATTAAACCTACAATGGTCATTAATTAATAATCTTATTGCATTTATGTAACCTAGTTCGTACTATGACTTATATCCCACTTCGGGAGTTCAAAGATGTCTAAGCCACGCTCGTGTTCATTACCTTACCTAGTCTTTCTGTCTTTTAATTCTACTTTGCAACAGTTTACCTTAGGTATGACATGCTAACTCTATTAACAATCAAGTTACTACATCATCTAACAATACTCTAGATATATATAGACCTAGTAGTACAATTACACATACTCTCATTCTAAAATTGGTAACATACCTAATTGCCTCTATGATGGGGGCTCAAAATCCCACTGAGCTCCCAATGCATACATCTGATTTAGGGTCCCTTTTAAGCCTGACGCTCTCCTTCTACCTCTGCCCAACTGAAATGATGGTACTGAGCCCCTAGGCTGCCCTGAACGACTAGTACCCTCATAACTAAACATCGGACAGTTCTGTGCTATATGACCTGGGGTAACACATTTGAAACAAGAATCCGTACCTCGTAAGCACGGTCCCTCGTGTCTCCTTCTACACTGCTCACATCGAGGTTGTTTCATTTGTCCAACACTCTCTTGATCTTGCACTACTTGTGCGCTTGATCCATCACCTGTTCTCAACTGAGGACTTTGAGAATACTAGGTGTCCTCAGACCTTGATAAATTTCCCCCTGCCTGACCTCATCTCTTTTGATACCTATTATTACTCACTGCCCCTACATACTGATGGTAGGCTATAATCTCGTATTTTAGTCGCTTATTGCGCTATAACTTACTGCATTTTTTTGTGTTTGAGCTTTAATCGCTAGTGTTTTGTACTTATTGTGTGTTTTATGCCTTGTAGGAGTGATTCCGAGTGATGTAGATCTTATGGCGCTAATTTGAGCTATTTGGAGCTTTGGAGTCTGAGTAAAATCCTAAGGGATTTAGTCGGGATCGCGTTCGGGAGTCGAGAACCACATCTGGAAATCGAAAAGCAAGGAAAATTTTGTACTCTGAGAAAAGTCCATTGTCACGGTGCATGGGGTGGCACGTGGGGTGCCGTGGCTGTGCAAATTCATGCTGCCTGTCAGAACCAACTCTCTGGATTTTCCCACTAATGCCCCGCATGGCGCGTCGCCCCATCTGGCGCGCCTGTGCAATGTTGACAGAGTAATTTTCCTATTTCGTCTAGGAAAATATGATTTCGTTTGGTCCCACTCTACTTGGTATAAATACATGGAAAACATCATTTTCTTGACTTTAGACATATTGGAGACCTAGGGAGGCTAAGGAGGAGTGGGAGAAGCAAAAGCACAAGGAGTCATTCAATCCTCACTCAAGACTCGAGTTTGGATCGTTTTATGTTTTCCTTTACTTTAAACATATTTGTGATGAATTACTCCATATCTATGGAGTAGTTCTCTTTAAGGTTTGATGGATTTAGTGTGTTGATGATTGTTTGTGGATTATAACTCTAGTTTTGAAGCGTTTTGGATGATTTAACTGTTGTATCTATATTCACTTGTGCATGTAATCGAGAGTCTTAACTTGTGATATCTTTGCATTATACTTTTGGTTGAGTTCATTAATTCTTCTTAGTAATCGAAAGAGTCTAGTTGAATCATTGATTAAACATAGTTAGGAGGATAATCGAGAGAGGTTCTCCTTAAGACCAATCCACTACGCATTCTTACATATCTTCCCGTGTCTAAATTGGTTCATCTTGTGAGGCTAAAACTTAATCGAGAGAGGAGTTTTTGCTGAACATTTGAACTAATAATTAAGTGAATTCAAGAGACTCACTAGAATATTATAAGTGAATTATCTAGAGTTAGATCCCAAACAATCATTTTGCAGCTATCCTATCAAAACCCTATCTTCTCCCATTGATAACCTTCTTTGCTTATTTCTTGTTTCGATCACCATTAGTCAATAGCTTTAGACTCTTAGTTAATTGTAGTTATTAATCATATAAATATCAATTGTTGATTCTCCTGGCAATCACGCTAGAAACTACAAAAATACTGGTTAACTCCAATACTTGTGGTTACAATATTATACTATACTATCTTTGACTAGCAAGCATAATTAAAGGGGTGTTTTGTGCTCGTCATATTTTGACAACGTTGCCGGGGATTGGCAATCAATAATGTTTGAAATAGTTTGTAGTGCTAATTTAGGAATTTTTTATTTTATTTTTATTTGAATTTTCTATTTTTACGCTTTGTGTTCTTTGACTGTGCGCAGTTTACAAGTTAGATTGGTTCATGACTTGAACTTCTGCGGAGGAAGTGCTACCATACGAGCCAAAAATTGAAAAATAACTACGACAGTTGGGGAAGGAAAGAAATCTCACCGAGATGTTAGAAAAGCTTGGTCAAGCCTCAACCAAAGATATGGTTGGAAATGGTGAAGATAATGCAGATTTGGCAGTGAGAGAAGCAGCCCAACGACGAGAATAAGCTGCACGTGATGCTGAAGAAGAAGCTATTAGAGATGCACAAATTATATACGAAGAAGAGAGGGGCCGTAGAATGACTCAAAATCAACCTTTGGGTGCAGACCAGTTCGGAAATATAGCTCCCATGCCTGGGAGACCACATGGAGATTATGCTAGACAGGTCTACAATCAAGGTTTATCAAGTGTTAGACCACCTCCAATTACAACAAACAATTTTGAGTTCAAGCAAGGGTTGCTTCAAACCCTTCAGAATTGTTGTATCTTTAGAGGGAAGGCAAACGAAGATCCAAACACACATCTAATGGACTTCGAGGAGATTATGAACACCTTTCAATATAATGGTGTGTCACAAGATGCAGTGTATCTAAGGGCATTCCCCTTCACACTAAAAATTGATGCTAAGCAGTGGCTTTAGAGCTTGCCCATGGGATCAATTAGAATTTGGGAGGAGATGACCAGAAAATTTCTTGATAAATATTTCTCCTCATCTAAGGCGGGCAAGTTTAGAAGGGAAATCCATAAATTCTGCCAGAAAGAGAATGAAACTATTTTTGAAGCATGAGAGAGGTTTAAGGAGATTGTTAGAAAGTGTCAACATAGCAAAATTGAACTTTGGATGCAACTACAGGACTTTTGGGATGGATTGACACCAGTCTCACGTAGAACATTGAGCAATGCAGCTGGAGGTCCGTTGATGAAGAAGACTCTAGAGGAGATAGTCACAATTCTTGACGAGTTATCTAAAGATGCAAATGAGTGGCCCTTTGAGAGTGCTGAAAGAAGAAGATCAATTGGTGTTCACCAAGTTGATGCTAATACATGTCTGTGCATATATTACTTGATGCTATGACCAAAAAGATAATGAAGCTGACCTTGGCTACAATATAAAGCGAGCCTCATGCAGCTTGTGATATATATAGAAGAGGACACCCTACTCATGAGTATCAAGCCTCAATCGAAGAAGCAAATGCTGTGGGAAACTACAATTTTAATGCAATGGGTCAGAGTCACCCCGATTTTCATGGAGTTCACATAGGGGGTACTATGAATGCGCGGCAACAAAATAACTCTAGACCACACAGACAACGAGCTCCAACATTCCAAAATCAGTAGAGGCAGCAATTTTAGCCTCAACAGCCCATTCAGTCTGGCATAGAAGATCTCATGAAGGCCTTCATTCTGAAAACTAATGAGAGGCTTGAATCTCATAGCGCAGCTATACAGGAACATAGAGCAGCTATCAAAGAAATAGGTACTGATTTTTGAAACTTTGAAAGACAGGTTGGGAAGCTAGCCGCTCTATTGTCTGAGAAGATTCCAGGTACTCTGCCCAATGATACGAAAAAGAATCCAAAAGAAACGGGGAATGTTGTGACCTTGAGAAGTGGGCAGGTGTTGAATGAAAAAGAAAGTCTTCAAGAAGTTCTTCCCACTTGAAAAAGAAAGTGGGAAGCAGCTAAAAAGTGATGATGAGAAGAAGAATAAGGGCCTGATGAAAACCAAGAAGAAGAAGAAGAAGAAGGATGAAAAATCGAGAAGGGAGGAACCTGAGAAGAGCGAGCATATGCCTGCTTTACCTTTCCCCCAAAAGCTATATAGAGAAAAGCTGGACAAGAAATTCGAGAGATTTTTGGATGTGCTGAAATAGGTTCATGTAAATTCACCATTCACAAAAGTTCTCTCACAAATGCCTGCTTATGCCAAAGTCTTAAAGGACATCCTGACAAAGATGAGGAAAATAGAGGAGACCTTTATGGTCAAGCTTACAGAGCATTACAGTGCTATATTGCAAAACAAACTCCCACAAAATGTGGAGATCCAGGAAGTTTTACTATACTGTAACACCCCGGAAAATTTTGAAGAACTTAAGTGTAAAGCCCGGTAAAATTTGCAAAGAAAATAATGTTTCCCGATGCCGGATTAGACTTACGTGTTTGAAGATTATAGAAATTCTTCACGGCGAGCTTGTCAGACGCGGCTCGGACCTTTTGGGGATGAACAATGCACGGGAAAGTAAAGGAAAATTTTTGGCGAAACTGTGCATTTTTGCGGTCCATTATGCGACTGCAGAATCACTCTGCGGACCGCACAATGGCCGCAGAGTGATGCAGTTACTTGGGCATGTTGGAAGCAATTATGCGGTCGACTATGCGACCGCATAACTGTTATGCGATGCATTATGCGACCGCAGAGTCAAACAGATTTTTGGTCATTTTGGACACCAATTATGCGACCGATATGCGGTCCGCATAACCATTATGCGGTCGCATAAGCGACCGCAGAACCTGTCCGGAGCTTCATTTTTGAGTTTTTTAAAACCCGACCCTACTTCTTTAAATACACGCTTTGGGTTATTTTTGAGCAAAAATCTGATGTTTTAGAGAGAAGGGAGAGTGTTTTAGAGAGAGGAAAACCCTAGGCTAATTATTCATCAAGTCTTGCTCAAATCTTGGAAGATTAATAAGGAAAACCCACAAGTTCTTCATCTAAGAGATTGAAGTTGCTAAGAATTCCGGAACATTTAGAGTATAAGGAAGCTCGAGTGAGGTAAGTTGGCTAAACTTTCTCTCTTGGAATTGAATTCCATAATGTTTCCGTGAGTTTCAAAGTATGGGTTGACTATTAAAATGTTGTGGCTTGAATCGTATTTCAAAAGAAAGCTAGTATGCCAAATTGTGTGAGAAAATCTCAATATTCTTAAGACTCTTAATTGCTCATATGTGTACCTAGAGTCTTTATTGGGAATGTCTTATTGTTGATAACCTATAAAGATGGTTGGAAGTGAAATCAGTGAATTGGGGATATAAAGTGTGGCCAACGTGCCAATAGTGAAAGGTATACTTGTGGCCAATGGTGCCGATGTAATAAAATAATGTGAGAAATATTATGAAATGAGCTTTAACTCAACTATTCCAAAATTGACTTCGAGAATATAATCGGCTAACAGTTTATGAACTCAAGTGATGCCCATATGTGGCTGTTTTAGCTAATGCTATGCTTTGTAAGTTATTTTCAATGTGCTTTGCATTCTTACATATTCGTGAGTGGAAATTGTGTATGATTTTAATGTGTGCTTAGATTGCCAATCATTTTACTCAATTTATTGGAAAGAAATCGATTATGCTTAAAGCCTTCATTACTAATGAACTTAAAGTTGTGATTTCAAGAATATTCTACTTGTTGATAATTATGATGATGATCTATGAAAGGGAAGAAATTAAAGTGTGAAATATAAAATACGGCCATTGTGCCATGAATAAAGAATAATATGTATGGCCAAGAAAGCCAATGAAATAATAATGTTGTAAGTGGTTGAAAGTACGGATTAGGTGATATGTGATGTGAAAGGTTATGAGATGTACGTATTTGTACTTTTGTTTCCAATGTGTTATGAAACCCTATGGACGGTCTTTGAAACGCATAGGTATATTGTGTTATGAAACCCTATGGACGGTCTTTGAAACGCATAGGTATATTGTGTTATGAAACCCTATGGACGGTCTATGAAATGCATAGGTATATTGTGTTATGAAACGCATAGGTATATTGTGTTATGAAACCCTATGGACGGCCTATGAAACGCATAGGTATATTGTGTTATGAAACCCTGTGGACGGTCTATGAAACGCATAGGTACATTGTGTTATGAAACCCTGTGGACGGTCTATGAAACGCATAGGTACATTGTGTTATGAAACCCTGTGGACGGTCTATGAAACGCATAGGTACATTCTGTTAGGAAATCCTGTGGACGGTCTATGAAATGCATAGGTACATTGTGTTATGAAACCCTGTGGACAGTTTAAGAAACGCATAGGTACATCGTGTTATGGAATCCATTGTGATATGAAATCCTGTGGACTGTCTATGAAACGCATAGGTGCATTGTGTATAAGAGGTATAGATGTACGGTATGAATAAACACTATGGACGGTCTATGAAACGCATAAGTGTATAATATGATATGTGAACACTAAGGACGGTCTAATGAGACACATTATTAATGCAGACAATAGGTGCCCCTTTTGTTGTCCTTGTTTGTACAGGTTGTTTCAATTACATTATATTATGTGTTCCACGTATAGATCATATGGGCATTCTATTTTGAAAGAGGATTTCTAGCTATACATACTAGTGTTATTCGACAGTACTAACGTCCCTTTTGCCGGGGGCGCTGCATCTTTAATGGATGTAGGTGGTTCTACAGCAGGTGGCATTGATCAGTGATAGCAGTGCACTCCTTTCAGCCGATTTGGTGATCCCCACTTCATTTCGGGGCCATGTATCTTTTGTTTCTCATGTACTTTGTGGTTGAGGTATAGCCGGGGCCTTGTTGCCGGTATTTCTATATTACTCTTCAGTTGTACTTAGAGGCTTCGTAGACAGGTTGTGGGTTATGCTTGATGTTGGGAATTGAACTAGAAATATTGGTACTTGGAAATTATGTTTTTCATTAATTCTATAAACTCGTAATGTTGTGGAAATTATGAATGGAGCTACTAATGGGAATGAAAAGAAAGTTGTTAATAAAATCTTTTCAGTGATTGATTAATGGAGTACATCTCCTCTTTATTCATGGATGAGTTTGGGTAGAAGGAAGTCTAGTAGGCTTGCTCGGTCGGGTTCTCTCGGTTGAGCGCCAATCGCGCTCCCTGAGTTTGGGGCATGACAAACTTGGTATCAGAGCCTAAGGTTTTAAAGTGCCCTAGGATGTCTCGAAGCAGTGTCTAGTAGAGTCCTTATTATCGGTGTATTATTGACCACATTTATAATTAGGATGCTACATGGGCATTTAGGAATAATACCCTTCCTTCATGTTCTTGATCGTGCGGTAAAGCTGATTGTAAGATTGTTCCCCCATTAACTGGTGCCTTAGTCTTACTTTCATTATATGGCGCCTAAAAAGAATGCAAGAACTGGCCAAAGGGCCAATGTCACCCCAGGAGTGGTAGTTGATCATATAATTGATGATGCGGGTGAGCACCCAAGGAGTGAGGATATTCCTCCAGTTACTACACTGCCTGATTCTACTACAACTGATCAGACTGCACCTGTCCCTACACCTACCGAAGGTGCAACAGTTCCTCCAACTGGTGTTCTAGTTCCACCTCCAGCTCCAGCTTTTGATTCTGGTGTTTCTGATGTTGATGTTAGGGGAGCCATACAGATGTTGTCACAAATAGTGGCTTCCCAGACCCAGAGGTCAAATATTGCACCTACTTCTTCCAGTCAGCCAGGGGATTCTACTAGCTCCAGGGTGAACGGGTTTCTCCAGTTGGATCCTCCAGTGTTCACGGGTACTGACCCAGAGGAAGATCCCTAGGATTTCATTGATGAGATGCAGAAAACTCTCAGAGTTATGCGTGCTACTGAAACATAGGCAGTGGAATTGGCCTCCTACCGCCTGAAAGAGGTGGTGTATTCTTGGTTTGAACTATGGGAGGAGTCCCGTGAAGAAGGGAGCCCTCCGGCAAGTTGGAGTGAGTTTACTTGTCACGACCCAACTGGAAGGTCATGACTAGAACCCCAGGCCATACTTGCCGAGCACCAATGTACATTTTATCTAACCTTCCTTATTATCTTTAAGGGCCGACAAGATCAATATAAATGGTAGACATGGATCATGAACATCCAACAATGAAGATAATGTCATGAACATACATAACATGGGACGACAAGACTGTCAAGAAACTATATATAAGGTACGAGCTACCATGGTGCCATGAAAGACTATACAACAAAAATCAGCCGACAAGGCATTCCAAACCATACATGAGTCGACACCTGTCTATGAGCCTCTAAAAGAACATAAGTGCTACAACATTGCCGGAACAGGGCCTCGACATACCCATAATGTCTATAACAAAAATGCATACCAAGACCACGGCAAGTCCGGAGAAGGGATCTCGCCAATAACCGCTGAACCGGATAGCCTACTGTGATGGGGGAGCTGCGTCTACCTGTCTATCAGGACCTGCAGCACGACATGCAGCGTCCACAAATAAAAAGGACGTCAGTACGAATAAAGTACTGAGTATGTAAGGCAGGAAAGCATAAGTAAGAATAGTAATGTAAACAGGGATAGAGAATATACAACCTGTGACATCTGGGTACCTCTGAGGGCTACTGACATGAAATACATGATACATACATATATATACATAAACTTTTAAAACATACGCCTTTGTGGGCATCACCATCATCATATCGTACCCGGCCATAATAGGCTCGGTAAAACGTACCCGGCCATCATAGGGCTCGGTAGAATCGTACCCGGCCACGTGGAGCTCGGTAAAACCCAACTGATCAGTGGTTGCACAATAGGTGCCATACCCGGCCGACTATAGCACGGCTCGGTAGAGTAAAATAGATACATATATATGATGCATGCTGGACTCATTGGAATCACATTTTGAACCTTTCGGAGTGACGTAAGGTCGGTATCCTTCGTACACGTTATTAGGATTAACTCTTCATCAAGAATCTTATAAGAATCAGGAACTACCAACAACATTGATAATATAAGAATAAGAGAAGTAACATCAATATCAATCGTTTCATAAGAAGGGCAGCAATGTAAGTACTGCTAGCTTCTAAGAGTAGAGTATCTTTGGGAGCTCGTTCATTACATTATGTACAATCGGAGTCGTGCAAAAGAATGAAGGGGATAGCCTCACATACCTTGTATATACTGCCCAACCTCAAGCTATGCAAATGTCACGACTCCTTAGTCTACAATAAGAGAAATGACACTATCATTATCGTTTAAGCGTCGTAACTATTATGTATCGACCGCAACCTATTTTACGATGAAACGGACAGCACCTCCCCTATTTATATGACTTCACACAAGTCAATACAATCACCAAACAGCCCAAACAACATCATTAATAATCATATTGAGCCTCCCAAAACAGTCCACCAACCAACAACATTACTACCAAGCCTTTCGATATATATTTCACAAGTTCTAGCTTCAACGACTTAGCCGCAACTTGGATAATCTTAAATATATATATATAGAGTAAGAGGTTCCTTACCTTTAAACAGAAATAACAACTCCAATTTGACCTTAATTTTCCACGAAATATCTCTCCAATTCTGCCACAAGAACAAGGAAGCGAAACTAGCAATCAATTCGGGTTTTTCGGCACTAGAATTACTTTAGAAGACTTGAAATCACCTAGGGTTGATATTAAAAACTTGAAGGAGTATTTACAGAACATAAAACACTTAAAACAACCTCCCACACGAGCTGGAACAACACAAAAATCAGCAACAACAAGAAGAACAAGAAACTTACTAGCGCCACGGGATTCCCGACACTTGATTTGTGTTGTTTGCCCTTTGTTTGGGTATTGGATCATGAGAGAACCTTGAGAGAGTGTTTTTAGGGTTCTAAGGTCTGAATATACTGAAAAATAATGACTTAAAATGGGGTTGAGGTATCTTATATATATATATCCATATGTCTTAAACCGCCTATGTGGGCCCCATAGAGCTGCTTGGCGCACTCTCACGAAAACGTGAATATCTCTCTATTCCAAGATCGTATCGATGAACGGTTTAATGCGTTGGAAACTAGACTCATATATCTTCAATTTGATAGGTATATCACCCTATAATTCTAAGTATATTGGGAGAAAAATGTAGTAACATTTGACCTAAAGTTTAAGTAAAATTATAAATGTAAGTTGCGACAACTTTTATCGACTTTGTTTCATAACTCGCTTGACTTCAAGACTTATTATATGGATATTATATGATTCAAATACGTTAAAACATGACCTCTTGGGACAATTAATCACCTCTAGTGTTACCCGAAAATACGGGTTACAACATCCTTGATTCGTTTAACTTCTAATACTTGTTAACCACTCTTATACACCCTTGTATCGTTTAAGACCAATAGGATTAACTTCTTATCATCTCAAAGATAATCTCTTCTTGGATTTACGTCGACTAACTTACGGCGTGATCTAAGGTACGCGAATTTGGGTTGTAACACCCTCTCCCCCTTAGGAACATTCGTCCTCGAATGTAAGGGTTTATGGGGTGTCTAACTCATCGTGGATTCCGACGGAAATTTCCGGCTGAGCTTCCCCTATAAAATGGACACTAGCCAAACTTGCAAGCAGTTAAACCCAACCTATGGCCTTACAAGACTATACAAAGCATTATGGATATGTACATTATCTGCATATCACCATTTTGTATTAAAAAAAGTATTCACAAGCTATTGCTTACCTCATAGAGCCGTTCCACCTTATAATGCGTCCTTCTTTCCCCCGGCATCCTCGTTATCTTCACTCTAGAATAGGTAAGGGTATTTAGACTTCATCTCCTCTTCTGCTTCCCATGTCATTTCTTCTATATTCTTGTTCCTCCATAATACTTTGACGGAAGCTACATCCTTTATTCTCAGCTTGCGGACTTGTCGATCTAATATAGCCACTGGCACTTCATCATATGATAGATCCTCTGTAACTTGTACATCTTTGATAGGGACGACCCGAGAAGGGTCTCCAATACATTTCCTCAACATAGATACATGGAATACCGGGTGTACAAATTCCAATTCGGATGGCAATTCTAACTCATAAGCAACCTGTCCAATTCATCGAAGAATTTTGTACGGCCCAATATACTGCGGACTCAACTTACCCTTCTTCCCAAAACGCATAACACCCTTCATTGGCGAGATCTTCAGGAAAACCCAATCACCAACCTCAAATTCCAGATCACGACGTCGGACATCGAAATAAGACTTTTGCCTGCTTTATGCCGTCCTCAGTCGCTCTTGTATCACTTTCACCTTCTCAATGGCTTGGTGAATCAAATCTTGCCCATATAATTCTGTCATACCGAATTCGAACCATCCAACTGGTGATCTACATCTCCTCACGTACAGTGCCTCATACGGGGCCATTTTAATACTGGAATGATAGCTATTATTGTAGGCGAATTCTATAAGTGCCAGATGGTCATCCCAATTCCCCTTGAAATCTAGAACATATGCTCGTAGCATATCTTCAAGCATCTGAATGGTACGTTTAGCCTGTCCGTCAGTCTGCGGATGGAATGCAGTGCTGAGATTTACTTGTGTGCCTAAACCCTTCTGAAAAGACCTCCAAAAGTTAGCCGTAAATTGAGCTCCTCGATCTGATATAATAGATACCGGCACACCATGAAGCCTAACAATCTCCTTGATATACAACTTCGCATAATCTTCAGCCGTGTAAGTTGTCTTAACTGGCAGAAAATGAGCAGATTTTGTAAGTCGATCAACTATCACCCAGATGGAGTCAAACTTATGATAAGAGCGAGGTAATCCAAGAATGAAGTCCATATTAATCACCTCCCATTTCCAGGTCGGAATCTCTATATTCTGAATAAATCCACTGGGTTTCTGATGCTCGATCTTTACTTGTTGACAATTAGGACACTGGGCTACAAATTCTGCAATAGACTTCTTCATGTTATCCCACAAATACTGCTCCTTAACGTCATGATACATCTTTGTCGAGCCGGGATGGATAGAATATCGGGACTGATGAATCTCAATCATAATCTTCTCTCGCAACCCTGCCACACTAGGCACACATAATCGGCCCTGGTATCTCAGTGTCCCATCTCCTCCGATCTTGAAAGCTGTAATCTTACACTGCTGAATTCCCTCTCTCAATCTTACTAAGGTAGGATCTTCATATTGCCGTGCTTTTACCTCGGCTACCAAAGATGATTCTGCTGTATTCTGTACAGTAAAACCTCCGTCATCAGAGTCCAACAATCTGATTCTCATATTGGCTAGCTGGTGAAGCTCTTTGGTCAACCCTTGTCTACCTGCCTCAATATGTATTAAGCTTCCCATTGACTTACGGTTGAGAGCGTCTGCCATAATATTGGCTTTACCGGGATGGTACAATATCTCGACGTCGTAGTTTTTCAGTAATTCAAGCCACCTACGCTGCCTCAAATTCAACTCCTTCTGCTTGAAGATGTATTGTAAACTCTTGTGATCTGTGTAGATGTCAACATGGACACCATATAAGTAGTGTCGCCATATCTTCAAAGCATATATTATTGCAGCCAATTCCAAATCATGAGTCGGGTAATTCTTTTTATGCTTCTTTAATTGTCTTGATGCATAAGCAATCACCTTCCCACGTTGCATCAATACGCACCCCAAACCTATACCTGAGGCATCACAATATACCACATAACCTTCTGTTCCTTCTGGGAGAGTGAGCACTGGCGCGAATGTCAATCGATTGTTTAGCTCCTGAAAACTATGTTCACAAGCATCAGACCACTGGAACTTGGTAGTTTTCTGTGTTAACTTAGTCAATGGTGCTGATATAGAGGAAAACCCTTCTACAAACCGCCTATAATATCCTGCTAGCCCCAGGAAGCTGCGGACTTCTGACGGTGTTGTAGGTCTCGGCCAATTCTTCACTGCATCGATCTTCTGAGTGTCGACACTAATAACCTCATCAGATATCACATGGCCAAGGAATGCTACTGAGTTCAGCAAGAATTCACATTTAGAGAGCTTAGCATATAACTTATGATCCTGAAGGGTCTGGGCATAAGCCTGAATACGGGAAATATCCATGCCCTCTACCAAGGAGGCTGTTGTGCACTCATTTATCAGATGTGGTCCCAACCCGTTCACGAACAGGTGCACCCTATCACTCATCTCGGCCACCATATGGGGAGTATACCTTGCTAAAGAATCAAACTGTATACTATACTCTCGTACACTCATATTACCCTGTCGAAGGTTCAAGAACTTATCAGCTCTAGCTCGTCGTATCTCAGCTGGCAAGTAGTGACGAAGAAAGGCCTCAGAAAATTCCTTCCACACGGCTGGAGGAGCGTTCGGACCCCTAGATCTCTCCCAACTATCATACCATAAAATCGCTAAATCCCGTAACCGATAAGAAGCCAACTCTACTGCCTCCGTATCACTAGCATGCATAACCCGCAATGTACAATGAACCTGATCAATAAATGTTTGCGGGTCCTCCTTGGGGTCTGATCCGGTAAACACTGGAGGGTCTAGATTAATAAAATCACGAACTCTCGCACTAACCGATTTATCAGCAACACCGGTATTCTGCCTCTGAGCCTGAGCAGCTACCAAGCTAGTCAACAACTGCACCGCACTGCGCATATCATGGTTTGTAGTGCCAGACGGAGGAACTGGATGTACTGGGTGCCTCCTAATATCCTCTGGAGGAGACAGAGAGGTATGAGACGGCATCTCACTCTGAGGCTCACTTTGGCCTGCTATGGCTGGAGGCACCTGAATGTTACCCTCTCCCACAGCTGTATCAAGCCGTTTACTAATCGCTTGCTTCCTAGTCGAAGGCATCGCTAAAAGAAAACAAGGTGAATATTAGATATGAACACTTACGACTCAACTCTACGCACGATCTAGATTCAGGAAGAAGGTAACAACCCTAGATGTCACGTAGCCTCCTAATTATAAATGTGGCGCGCTACACATCCATAATCAAAACTCTACTAGACACGGCTCATAGACATCCCCTAGGACAGACTTGCTCTGATACCAAGTTTGTCACGACCCAACTGGAAGGTCATGACTAGAACCCGGGCCATACTTGCCGAGCACCAATGTACATTTTATCTAACCTTCCTTATTATCTTTAAGGGCCGACAAGATCAATATAAATGGTAGACATGGATCATGAACATCCAACAATGAAGATAATGTCATGAACATACATAACATGGGACGACAAGACTGTCAAGAAACTATATATAAGGTACGAGCTACCATGGTGCCATGAAAGACTATACAACAAAAATCAGCCGACAAGGCATTCCAAACCATACATGAGTCGACACCTGTCTATGAGCCTCTAAAAGAACATAAGTGCTACAACATTGCCGGAACAGGGCCCCGACATACCCATAATGTTTATAACAAAAATGCATACCAAGACCACGGCAAGTCCGGAGAAGGGATCTCGCCAATAACCGCTGAACCGGATAGCCTACTGTGATGGGGGAGCTGCGTCTACCTGTCTATCAGGACCTGCAGCACGACATGCAGCGTCCACAAATAAAAAGGACGTCAGTACGAATAAAGTACTGAGTATGTAAGGCAGGAAAGCATAAGTAAGAACAATAATATAAACAGTGATAGGGAATATACAACCTGTGACATCTGGGTACCTCTGAGGGCTACTGACATGAAATACATGATACATACATATATATATACATAAACTTTTAAAACATACGCCTTTGTGGGCATCATCATCATCATATCGTACCCGGCCGTAATAGGCTCGGTAAAACGTACCCGGCCATCATAGGGCTCGGTAGAATCGTACCCGGCCACGTGGAGCTCGGTAAAACCCAACTGATCAGTGGTTGCACAATAGGTGCCATACCCGGCCGACTATAGTGCGGCTCGGTAGAGTAAAATAGATACATATATATGATGCATGCTGGACTCATTGGAATCACATTTTGAACCTTTCGGAGTGACGTAAGGTCGGTATCCTTCGTACACGTTATTAGGATTAACTCTTCATCAAGAATCTTATAAGAATCAGGAACTACCAATAACATTGATAATATAAGAATAAGAGAAGTAACATCAATATCAATCATTTCATAAGAAGGGCAGCAATGTAAGTACTGCTAGCTTCTAAGAGTAGAGTATCTTTGGGAGCTCGTTCATTACATTATGTACAATCGGAGTCGTGCAAAAGAATGAAGGGGATAGCCTCACATACCTTGTATATACTGCCCAACCTCAAGCTATGCAAATGTCACGACTCCTTAGTCTACAATAAGAGAAATGACACTATCATTATCGTTTAAGCGTCGTAACTATTATGTATCGACCGCAACCTATTTTACGATGAAACGGACAGCACCTCCCCTATTTATATGACTTCACACAAGTCAATACAATCACCAAACAGCCCAAACAACATCATTAATAATCATATTGAGCCTCCAAAACAGTCCACCAACCAACAACATTACTACTAAGCCTTTCGATATATATTTCACAAGTTCTAGCTTCAACGACTTAGCCGCAACTTGGATAATCTTAAATATATATAGAGTAAGAGGTTTATTACCTTTAAACAGAAAGAACAACTCTAATTTGACCTTAATTTTCCACGAAATATCTCTCCAATTCTGCCACAAGAACAAGGAAGCGAAACTAGCAATCAATTCGGGTTTTTCGGCACTAGAATTACTTTAGAAGACTTGAAATCACCTAGGGTTGATATTAAAAACTTGAAGGAGTATTTACAGAACATAAAACACTTAAAACAACCTCCCACACGAGCTGGAACAACACAAAAATCAGCAACAACAAGAAGAACAAGAAACTTACTAGCGCCACGGGATTCCTGACACTTGATTTGTGTTGTTTGCCCTTTGTTTGGGTCTTGGATCATGAGAGAACCTTGAGAGAGTGTTTTTAGGGTTCTAAGGTCTGAATATACTGAAAAATAATGACTTAAAATTGGGTTGAGGTATCTTATATATATCCATATGTCTTAAACCGCCTATGTGGGCCCCATAGAGAGCTGCTTGGCGCACTCTCACAACAACGCAAATATCTCTCTGTTCCGAGATTGTATCAATGAACGGTTTAATGAGTTGGAAACTAGACTCATATATCTTCAATTTAATAGGTAGATCACCCTATAATTCTAAGTATATTGGGAGAAAAATGTAGTAACATTTGACCTAAAGTTTAAGTAAAATTATAAATGTAAGTTGCGACAACTTTTATCGACTTTGTTTCATAACTCGCTTGACTTCAAGACTTATGATATGGATATTATATGATTCAAATACGTTAAAACATGACCTCCTGGGACAATTAATCACCCCTAGTGTTACCCGAAAATACGGGTTACAACATCCTTGATTCGTTTAACTTCTAATACTTGTTAACCACTCTTATACACCCTTGTATCGTTTAAGACCAATAGGATTAACTTCTTATCATCTCAAAGATAATCTCTTCTTGGATTTACGTCGACTAACTTACGGCATGATCTAAGGTACGCGAATTTGGGTTGTAACATTACTGATGCTTTCATTGACCACTTCTTACCTACTAAAACTAAGGCGGCCCGTGCCGTTGAGTTTGAGAGCCTGAGGCAAGGTAGCTTGAGTGTATGGGAGTACCATATGAAATTCGCGCACATGTCTAAGTATGCTATTTACATGTTGCCCACTATGGAGGCTAGAGTGCGCCGATTTGTGCAAGGACTTAGTCCCTTGGTAATTAATGAGGCCGCTACGACTGCCTTGAATTCTGATATGAATTATGGAAAAATGGTGGCGTTTGCATAAGCCACAGAGGATCTAAAGTTAAAAAGAAAGAGAGAGCTAGATAATAACAAAAAGACCCGATCCACGGGCAATCTTAGTGGCTCATACAGTGGGGGTAATAGTGGAAAGGCATTACATAGGAGAGTGTCATCCAGATACGTGCAGTCAATTGCTCAGTCTTTAGCTAGAGCACTACCATCAGGGCCTGATCAGCAGTGGTGGGGCCATAGTAACCAAGGCAACCATGGGTCAAATCAGCAGGTCCAGTCGAATGGGGATTCTCAACTGCAGCCAAGGCCCCTATGTCCCAAGTGCGGGAGGTGTCATTTGGGAGTGTGTCGATGTGGCACGGATGAATGTTTCGGGTGCGGAGTCAAGGGCCACCAGCTAAGGCACTGCCCCAACAGTCAAGGGACAACAAGTAAGTCCCTCAACCCCAATATTAGGATATCCTAGCTATGTGGTTTCACTTGTGAATATTTCAGATTCTAACACATCTCATGAGCATGTTGAATTGAAAGACAGATTCGTCGTATCTCTAGTCCTCTCATATAGGATCAACTATTGTGAAGGGTTAAGCTGTCAGAATGATAATAATATCACAAGTGCTCAACTTCTTTTTCATCCTCGTATGCTTGTGGCAGAGATTCCTTTCTTATCGAGCCCTACTAGGCAACTCTATGCCTCATGTATCGAATCAATGATGTCATCACAATGATTAACCATGTCAGCATTATTGGTAGTAACCTTCATGTTTCTTAAGATATAACCTCCTGAAATACCATGCTCAGTACCTTGATGGATTTTTGAATAATATTAGCCAATCTCGAACCTCGTTGTTCATATTTATAGAAACCAGTGGGGGTTGAAGGTTCAATCATGTCAAAGAAGAAGCGTCATTCCGTGATCATATGTATTGGATAGGAAGTTTTTTGGTAATATTCAAGCTAGCACATCTTAAAGAAATTGTTGGAGGTTGCCAAAGGTTTACTTTGGGTATTCAGCATATAGATTTAGAATGGAAGAAAGTGAACAGGTTATTCTAAAAGATTTGTCTATGAATATATTGTGTGAATTGTTAAGGAAGGTCAAGTATATGTAGTCACATCAGGCCTTATGAAATCTTGTAGTAAATAGGCCAAACTATGAGTATGATTTTTACCTATTATTGTCCTCTGTATACCGGTGTGTGTCTATGTGTATAATTGGATTATGAGGAGCAACTATTTTCTATCCTTGTTAGATAAGTCCAGAAGTTAAGATTGCCCCCGTCAAGTGCTATATAGAAACCAACAAGTTGAAGAGGTTACTTGGGAGGCCGAGGAAGAAATGAAGAAAAGTATCCTTACTTGTTTGAATAGCTATGTATTTACAAAGTTGTGAACTATGGAAATTCTAAAAGCTGCTTTCTATGAGTTATGTATCATTTGTACAATTGGCGTAAAGGGTGTTCCCTTCTGGTATTACCATATACCACTTGCGAGGCCACAGTTAGTGTTGTTTTGTATTATGTTACGTCGTTGGCATACATATATGTTGTTATGATGTGTTTTTGGGGCTCTCTGACAGGTGGATAGGTCTAGTTACAAAGGAAACTCTGGAAAAAATTTTGGAAATTTTGAGAGTTAGTCAAATTTAAGGCTGCTCGAATGTGGTATGAAACAAATTGACTTATATAAGATGTTAATAACAGGTTTTGAACCCTCATTCGAGAACGAATGATCTTAAGCGGGGGAGAATGTAACACCCCAGAAAATTTTGAAGAACTTAAGTGTAAAGCCCGGTAAAATTTGCAAAGAAAATAATGTTTCCCGGTGCCGGATTAGACTTACGTGTTTGAGAATTATAGAAATTCTTTGCGGCAAGCTTGCGAGACGCGGCTCAGACATTTTGGGGTTGAACAATGAACGGGAAAGTAAAGGAAAATTTTTGGCGAAACTGTGCATTTCTGCGGTCCATTGTGCGACCGCAGAATCACTCTACGGACCGCATAATGGCCGCAAAGTGATGCAGTTACTTGGGTATGTTGGAAGCAATTATGCGGTCGACTTTGAGACCGCATAACTGTTATGCGGTGCACTACGCAACTGCATAACTATTATGCGAACCGCATAGTGACCGCAGACTCAGACCGATTTTTGTTCATTTTGGACACCAATTATACGACCGCTATGCGGTCCGCATAACCATTATGCGGTCGTATATGTGACCGTAGAACCTGTCCGGAGCTTCATTTTTAGATTTTTTAAAACCCGACCCTACTTCATTAAATACATGCTTTGGGTTATTTTTGAGCAAATATCTGATTTTTTAGAGAGAAAGCAGAGTGTTTTAGAGAGAGGAAAACCCTAGGCTAATTATTCATCAAGTCTTGCTCAAATCTTGGAAGATTAATAAGGAAAACCCACAAGTTCGTCATCTAAGATATTGAAGTTGCTAAGAATTCCGGAACATTTAGAATGTAAGGAAGCTCAAGTGAGGTATGTTGGCTAAACTTTCTCTATTGGAATTGAATTCCATAATGTTTCCGTGAGTTTCAAAGTATGGGTTGAGTATTAAAATGTTGTGGCTTGAATCGTATTTCAAAAGAAAACTAGTATGCCAAATTGTGTGAGAAAATCTCAATATTCTTAAGACTCTTAATTGCTCATATGTGTACCTAAAGTCTTGATTAGGAATGTCTTATTGTTGATAACCTATAAAGATGGTTGGAAGTCAAATCAGAGAATTGGAGATATAAAGGGTGGCCAACGTGCCAATAGCGAAAGGTATACTTCTGGCCAATGGTGCCGATGTAATAAAATAATGTGAGAAAGATTATGAAATGAGCTTTGACTCAACTATTCCAAAATTGACTTCGACAATATAATCGGCTAACAGTTTATGAACTCAAGTGATGCCCATATGTGGCTGTTTTAGCTAATGCTATGCTTTGTAAGAAATTTTCAATGTGCTTTGCATTCATACATATTCGTGAGTGGAAATTGTGTATGATTTTAATGTGTGCTTCGATTGCCAATCATTTTACTCAATTTATTGGAAAGAAATCGATTATGTTTAAAGCCTTCATTACTAATGAACTTAAAGTTGTGATTTCAAGAATATTCTACTTGTTGATAATTATGATTATGATCTATGAAAGGGAAGAAATTAAAGTGTGAAATATAAAATACGGCCATTGTGCCATGAATAAAGAATAATATGTATGGCCAAGAAAGCCAAGGAAATAATAATGTTGTAAGTGGTTGAAAGTACGGATTAGGTGATATGTGATGTGAAAGGTTATGAGATGTACGTATTTGTACTTTTGTTTCCAATGTGTTGTGAAACCCTATGGACGGTCTTTGAAATGCATAGGTATATTGTGTTATGAAACCCTATGGACGGTCTTTGAAACGCATAGGTATATTGTGTTATGAAACCCTATGGACGGTCTATGAAACGCATAGGTATATTGTGTTATGAAATCCTGTGGACGGTCTATGAAACGCATAGGTCTATGAAATGCATAGGTATATTGTGTTATGCAACCCTATGGACGGTCTATGAAACGCATAGGTACATTGTGTTATGAAACCCTGTGGACGGTCTATGAAATGCATAGGTACATTGGGTTATGAAACCCTGTGGACGCTCTATGAAACGCATAGGTACATTGTGTTATGAAACCCTGTGGACGGTTTATGAAACGCATATATACATTGTGTTATGGAATCCATTGTGATATGAAATCATGTGGACGGTCTATGAAACGCATATGCGCATTGTGTATAAGAGGTATAGATGTACGGTATTAATAAACACTGTGGACGGTCTATGAAACGCACAAGTGTATAATATGATAGGTGAACACTAAGGACGGTCTAATGAGACACATTATTAATGCACATAATAGGTGCCCCCTTTTGTTGTTCTTGTTTGTACAGGTTGTTTCAATTACATTATATTATGTGTTCCACGTATAGATCATATGGGTTCTATTTTGAAAGAGGATTTCTAGCTATACATACTAGTGCTATTCGACAGTACTAACGTCCCTTTTGTTGGGGGCGCTGCATCTTTAATGGATGCAGGTGGTTCTACAGCAGGTGGCATTGATCAGTGATAGCAGTGCACTCCTTTCAGCCGATTTGGCGAGCCCTACTTCATTTCGGGGTCATGTATCTTTTGTTTCTCATGTACTTTATGGTTGAGGTATAGCCGGGGCCTTGTTGCCGGTATTTCCAT
Organism: Nicotiana tabacum; assembly: GCF_000715075.1. Lineage (NCBI taxonomy): Eukaryota > Viridiplantae > Streptophyta > Magnoliopsida > Solanales > Solanaceae > Nicotiana > Nicotiana tabacum. Next base: position 38,924,101 of record NC_134081.1, read on the forward strand.
ATTACTCTTCAGTTGTACTTAGAGGCTTCGTAGACAGGTTGTGGGTTATGCTTGATGTTGGGAATTGAGCTAGAAATATTGGTACTTGGAAATTATGTTTTTCATTAATTCTATAAACTCGTAATGTTGTGAAAATTATGAATGGAGCTACTAATGGGAATGAAAAGAAAGTTGTTAATAAAATCTTTTCAGTGATTGATTAATGGAGTACATCTCCTCTTTATTCATGGATGAGTTTGGGTAGAAGGAAGTCTAATAGGCTTGCTCGGTCGGGTTCTCTCGGTTGAGCGCCGATCGCGCTCCCTGAGTTTGGGGCATGACAAACTTGGTATCAGAGCCTAAGGTTTTAAAGTGTCCTAGGATGTCTCGGAGCAGTATCTAGTAGAGTCCTTATTATCGGTTGATGCTAATACATGTCTGTGAGTTTGGGGCATGACATATACCTTGCTCTTTAGGCTCTAATAATTTTGATAAATCTTTATGTGATTCTGGTGCCTTAATTAACTTAATGCCTCTATCTATTTAAAGGAAACTGGAGAAGGAGATTGGAGTGATAAGGTCAGTGCCAATATCTTTGCAGCTGGCGGACTAAACGACTTTAGTACCCGAGGGGATAGTGGAAGATGTCTTAGTTCGGGTAGATAAGTTCGTATTTCCGGTAGATTTTATAGTAGTGAATACGGAGGAGAACAAGGAGGTCCCCCTCATTTTAGGAGTACCATTCATAGAAACGGGTAGAGCAATATTATATATACACGAGAGAAAGCTCATGGTTAGAGTGGGTAAGGAAACAATGATGTTTGATATGAATATAGAAAAGGGGGCCCAAAAGGAAAAACCAACTGCGAGTGTTGAGTGGAAAGTGAAGGGCTCGAAAGAGAAGGCTGCACTGAATGAAAAATATAAGTGTGGGGTATACCCCAAAAAGGCTGAGAATAATCTGTCTGCATGGATGTGCGCGTTAGTTTGAAGGCGAGAAATGGATCCCGACTTTGACTTAGACCCAAACTAGATGTTCAGGGAAGTTTCCTTTACCTTATGCTTTTTAATTGTGTGTCATGGGAACATGCCACAACTTAAAGTGTGGGGTGGGGGATAAGTGTATGTTGTATGTATATGTGTTAGTTTTGATAGTTGTAGTAGTTGGAAAATTGAAAATACTATAAAAAATGAAAAATATTCGATTTTTCCCGACGATGGATATCATTCCGGGTTTCTTGAGGGATTAAAGTCGAAATAAAAAAACAAAAAGATTTTCTTTTGTTAGGTAGTGTATTAATTCCCCTTTGGTTTTTCTTTGTGTCGCGGTTCTTTTTCAAGGGTTTTGTTTGAACCGGGTATAGTTAGTTTTTATTTTTGTTAATAGTAGGAAACCTTCTGCTATGAATTGAATGGAAGGCAATATCTATTGACTTTATTATGCCTTGAGAATAGTGAGTGCTTTAGTTGTGATGCTTAGGCTTAGTTTTTGACTCTTGCATAAGTACCTTAAACAGTAGGATTTTAACTGTGCTTAACTTCTTTTACTAAAGTGTCTTGATGAATCCGATCCTGAGTGAGTTATCTGCCATGTGTGTGTGAGGTTTTGTGTTATTCTATGCATTGCATTTGATGTCTAGAACTTTCCCTGTGTGTTTGCAAAGGAAAATAGTAGTTTTATGTATCTTAATTAACCCCGTTGAGCCTGTAAGCCTATTTCTTTGGCAACCACATTACAAGCCTTACCCATTTGCTCGAACTGACCATCTATTTAAACCTTTTACCTCTCGTGAGCACTTGAATTTGATATGAACTTTGCAAAAGTTGAAGTATGGGTGGTTAGTTTGGCTTTTGAGTGGAAGTAATGAAATAAGGAGAAAGGTGCACTGTATTGAAAAATTAAGAGCCACTTGAATTGAAAAAGAAAAAAAAAGTTATATTGTTGTGAAAAATATTCGTTGATAGTGGTGACTCTTGATGTAATTTTGCTTAAAGAAGTATGGAGTTAATGTATATGGTTGTGAAGGTGGAGTTATGGTTTGACATAAGTGTGGGGTTTTGAATTGTTAATGTATATGTATTAAAGTTCTTAGAGAGGTGTAGTCACTCTTATATCTAAATGTATCCTACCCGTCCCGTAGCCTGCATTACAACCAATGAAAGTCCTACTTGATCCGTGACTGAATGAGCTTAATTAGTAGAGTAATACCATACGGGCAAGCGTATGGTATGTCTTTTGTGGCACATGAATGTTACTTTTGAGAGTGAGAGAATTCTTTCTATCTTAATTCCTGATTGTTCTTAAATTTCATTGTATGTGGAACTACTCTCTATTGTTGTGTGAGGGCACTTAATTAATGAAGGAAAGGTAATGTCGTTGAGCTATGTGTTAGAGTAAGTGAGCGGGTTATAAATAATGCGTGGTGCTTTTGAATAAAATCTTGAGGCTAGGATGTTACACTATTTGGCTTAGTCTATTTTAAATATTCTTGGTATGATCAGTTATGAGAGTTGTTTAAAAAGGTTGTGGTTATGAAGTGTAGTTTGATTGATCGGGGACAAGCAATGGTTTAAAGTGTGGGGTGTTGATTGTAGTCTATAATCTCGTATTTTAGTCGCTTATTGCACTCTAATTTACTGCACTTTTATTGTGTTTGAGCTTTAATCGCTAGTGTTTTGTACTTATTGTGTGTTTTATGCCTTGTAGGATTGATTTCGTGTGATGCAGATGTTATGGAGCTAATTTGAGATATTTAGAGCTTTGAAGTCTGAGTAAAAGCCCAAGGGATTTAGCCGGGATCTCGTTCGGGGGTCGAGAACCACATCTGGATATCAAAAAGCAAGGAAAATTCCGTACTCTAAGAAAAGCCCACTGCCGCGGCGCGTGGGGCGCCGCGGATGTGGAACTATCTACTACCTATCAAAACCAACTCTCTGGATTTCCCCACTAATTCCCCACATGGCGCGTTGCCCCATGCGACGCGCCTGTGCAATATTTACATAGTAATTTTCCTATTTCGGCTAGGAAAAGGTGATTTCGTCTTGGCCCGATCCTACTTGGTATAACTACACGGAAAAATGTTATTTTCTAGACTTTTAACATATTTGAGACCTAAGGAGTCTAAGGAGGAGTGGGAGAAGCAAAAGCACAAGGAGTTCATCATTTAATCCTCACTCAAGACCCGAATGTGGATCGTTTTATGTTTTCCTTTACTTTAAACATATTTGTGATGAATTACTCCATATCTATGGACTAGTTCTCTTTAGGGTCTGATGGGATTTATTGTATTGATGATTATTTTTGGATTATAACTCTAGTTTTATGGGTTGAAGCGTTTTGGATGATTTAACTGTTGCATCTATATTCATTTGTTCATGTAATCGAGAAAGGCATAACTTATGATATCTTTGCATTATGTTGTTGGCTGAGTTCATTAATTCTTCTTAGTAATCGATAGAGGCTAGTTGAATCATCGATTAAACCTAGTTAGGAGGATAATCGAGAGAGGTTCTCCTAAAAACCAATCCACTATGGATTCTTACATATCTTCACGTGCTTAAATTGGTTCATCTTGTGAGGTTAAAACTTAATCGAGAGAGGCGTTTTTGCTGAACGTTTGAACTAATAATTGCGTGAATTCGAGAGACTCACTTGAACATTAGAAGTTAATTATCTAGATTTAGATCCCAAACAATTATATCTTGCACCTATCCTATCAAAACCCTATTTTCTCCCATTGATAACCTTCCTTGCTTATTCCTTGTTTCGATAATCATTAGTCAATAGCTTTAGACTCTTAGTTAATTATAGTTATTAATCATATAAATCTCAATTGTTGATTCTCCTGAATAGCAATCACGCTAGAAACTATGAAAATACTGGTTAACTCCAATCTCTGTGGATACGATATTATATTATACTATCTTTGACTAGCGAGCAAAATTAAAGTGGTGTTTTGTGCTCGTCACATACTCATCAACTGGCCTGTCTCTCTTACCTTGTTGCCTTTCTCAAGCTTGTTCTAGTTGTTGTCGCTATTTATGCTTCTCTAGATTATGGGCAAATGCCTGAATCCGAGATATGTCCATATTGTAATTCAGCGAGGCTGTAGTACAAGCTTCAACTAGCTTTGGGGCCAGCCCTGCCATAAACCGATGTATCCTAGCTCACATTGTATCAACAAAAGATGGGGCATACCTATCCAACGAATCAAACCTGAGGTTGTACTGGCGAACACTCATGTCACCCTGTTGTAGGGCTAAAAACCGATGAACCTTGGCTTCCCGAATCTCCAATGCTATGTAATGGTCCAGGAAGGCTCTGGAGAATTCTCCCCACTTTCCTTGTTGTGCATTCTACCCTCTAGATAATTCCCATGAATCATTCCAATACGCAGCAATATCTCGTAGACTAAAAGTTGCTAACTCCACTGCTACTGTCTCGGAAGCATGCATAACTCGATAGATCCTGTAAAGTTGGTCAATAAAATCTTGGGGATCCTCGTACTGATCTGTCCCCGTGAACTCTGGAGGACTCAAATCAATAAACTCGCGGACCCTCGAACTTCCGAGCCCCTCAGAAGGTCCTGCACTAGCTGGAACTCTATTTTGTCGTTGTGTGGCTACTAATTGGGTCAAAAGATGCACAACACTCCTAAGATCATGATTAGTAGGGACTGGTGGAGGTGCTGGAGCTCTATGAAGCTCCTCTGGTGCTAGTGGAGTAGGGGATACTCGGGAAGGTGACTGAACTCGAACAACCCCACCATACAAACCAAAGCTTCTTGAATAGCTGGCAAAACAAATAAACCCTGGGAACCTGAGCTTGTACCTATGGATCAACATAATCATGGACCTGCTCATCAACATGAGCTACTGGTGGCTCAACAATAGCTGCATGTCACGATCGCAAACTATCAACCGGTCATAATGGTGCCTAACGCACTTGCTAGGCAAGCCGAGCATATCAATAACGAATCATAATAACAGAAATGATGAAAATAATACAAGTCTAAAGTTATCAACATAACATAATAGCGTCGATACATAATAAATCACCAAAACAAGTAAATATTGAGTCATGAGCTCTAAAATGGAAATACAAGTCTGGAATACTAAATAACAATATTGTCTAAATGAGTGATAACAACACAAATGAAAAGACACACCAAGATTACAGTCGAGAGCAGCTCTACCTCATCTCGCGGGTTACAATCTCCGCAACAAGTCTCAACTACTGGTGGCTCGGTCCGACACCTGAATCTGCACAATTAAGTGTAGAGTGTAGTATGAGTACAACCGATCCCATGTACTCAACAAGTATCATAACTAACGCCAACGAGGTAATAGAAGAAACAATTATAAATGATACTCACTAATCACCTATACAGTTTATTAATTCCACTAAGTACAGAACAATAATATGATAAAGTCACGAATCACGGATAAAACCACCTTGGTACATACAATAACTTAACCTATATTGCTCAGTCAACAATCACGCATATAAAGAAGATATGCAACAAATCAAGTACATAACCTAGGAAACTGCAAAAGTAAAGATGAAATGCAATAACCAAATCAGACAATGGCCATCTTTACATAAGAATTTCCATAATCGTACCAATCGACTGATCAGTTTTCCTCAAACCATGTGTACGCCATCAATAAGAAACATGAGAGGGCCACCCTAGGGGATGGATCCATATCCACACGCTACACGGCGTAGTCTCATGCAAGTAATCATAATCTGCCCAGCGTAGTCACAGGCTCAATATCACAACCCCTCCCCCCATGGTCACAAGCTCAACATCACCTTCCGCCCGACGTGATCACAGACTCAATATCATAATCTGCCCCGCATGGTCAAAAAATCAATATCACAATCCCCACTATGTGGTCACGTGCTATCAGTCCAAACCTTATCACACATAAAGCAGATACACATGAATACATGTACATGATTAATGAATATCAAATTTCATACTCATGGACTGGTATAAATGACAAGCTAGGGGTGTATGCATATGCAAAGTGTGTTGTCATATATCAAATTAGGTGAATACATCACAAAAGCAAAAATTATCAGGTTCAATCAGGAGATTAACCTTTATGTGACCGCAAACATGGCTCAAATAGTTCACAACATGGATATAAGTATAAGAATCATCAAAGCATGAAGCTTAGCAATCAATCCAAGGCATAACATCGCCTAGATACTACCCCAAGTAAGAAACTTACCCCGGTGCACGCACATGGTCTCAACCCCATACATATACGCCACCCATAGCACGTAGCTATCACAAATAACTCAGTAAACTAGTGCCTCAACGAAGTTTAGGTAAGATACTTACCTCAGACAAGATAAACCAGTGCTCTAAGAAGTCCATCTTGCTTAAATCAACCTTCAGACGACACGAATCTTGCCAAAATAACTTAATATCATCAATAAAACCCATAGGAAACAATTCCTAATGATAAAGCTAAGATCATGAATCAATTATGAAAAGTCAACCCCAGGCTCGCACTGGAACCCGATAAAACTCACAAGTTCAGAACACCCATTCCGATACGAGTCCAAATATATGTGTTTCATCCAAATCTGACCTAAATTCGACCCTCAAATCATTTATTCTCAATCTCCAAAATCATAGTCCAAAAACCTCTGAATCCCACCTTTTAACGATACAAATTAGGTGCAATAATCTATGGATAATCAATATCTAACACCAAAATCAAATAACGATCACTTACCCCTTCAATTGAGATGAAAAGCCCTCAAAAATTTGCCTCTAACCGAGCTTCACAACTCCAAAAATGAGAAATATCCAAAACCCTTTGATTTAATATCCTATCCAGCAAAACCGCATTTGTGTTTACTTTACCGCATATGCGGCTCCACTTCTGCAGATAGAAGCCCGCATCTGCGGTCCAACTCAATTCCCAGACCCTCCGCTTCTGCGGCCAACCTATCGCACCTGCGCTCACGCATCTGCGGTCCTTCATTGCAGATGCAACCTCGCACCTGCGCCCGGCTTTCTGCATTTACAGTCTTCCCGAGTCTCTATCCTTGTAACTTCTGCGGCCCCATTCCTGCACCTGCGGACTCGTAACTTCGGCCAAACCTTCATAGGTGCGAAAACACCAGATACCAGAACTCTCAACAAGGCCACTTAAATCGAAATGATCTGAAACACACCAGAGGGCTCCGGGACCTCGTCCAACCACACCAACCAATCCCAAAACATAACACGGACCCACTCGAGGTGTCAAATCATAGCAAACAACATGAAAACCATGAATCGCACCTCAATTCAAGCCTAAGGAACTAATTCTAAAATTTTCAAATTCAAAACTTATGCCAAACATACCTAAACAACTTAGAATGACCTCAAATTTTGCATGCAAGTCTCAAGTTACACAACATGCCTATTGCAACTAGCGGAACCACAATATGAACCTGAAACCATCAAAGTCAACTATCAGTAAAACTTATTGCACCCTATTTTGCATAAGTCAAAACAAACTACAACTTATAGTACTCTACAAGGTTATTTGGGTTTAGAGTTGCCACCTAGTATTTAAGGTATACTAGGATACTTATACTATACCACATGATGTACACTAAGTTTTGGTCTGCAAAACTATTGAGATTCAAGGTAAAGGTTTAAATTATCTCGAGAGGAAGGGGTTAGGCATCCCTCAAAATCCACAAAATGTGGTTCAGGTGGACTCAATCAAATAAGTGAAGGATTAAGTAAATACTCATTATTATAACAAAGAACTCAAATAAGAGAGTGATTAACATGTACCCAAATGAATAGTTAAATACATAATGAATTATGTACAAATAAGGTATGAAGTTGATTTTGTGTTTTGAAAATGAAATGATCAAGAGGGATTATGCAGAATATATATATATATATATATATATATATATATATATATATATATATATATATATATATATATATATAAATAGTATACAAAATGATATTTCAAAAGAATAGGTGTCACGACCCCAATTTTCCTCCTTAGAACGTCGTGATGGCAGCTAGTCTCTAAGACTAGGTAAGCCTAACATTTAATAATACTAACCTGACAGAAATGATTAATAGAAATACTAAAGCAAGACTGATAAACTCATATAAACTTCCAAAATAGGATCTCAACAACACACTTCCCAAAATCGATGAAACTAAGTCATAAGCTCAACAGAATAAACTAGAATGTCTACTACAACACTGCTTGAATGAGAAATGCAACAGAAAATAAGGATAAGAGAATGTGACTCCGAGGCTTGCGGACATCGAGCAGGTTGCCTTGAAGTCTCCGGATAACAGCTACAATCAAACACTTACTTCCAGCATGAGCAGACATACCTGGATCTTTACAAAAAGATGTGCAGAAGTGTAGTATGAGTACACCACAACAAACCAAGGGCTAGCTATGGTGACAGGTAACGTGAGAAGATAGACGAAGCTCGCGCAGGCCTTCAATGGCTTCTTCGTCCACTGGCCAGCTGCCTACTGGGGCTGGTCAGTCGTCCACACCACACCTACAGGCCATAACAACTAATACAAACCCTAATCATACCCAGAATTACACAAAACTACTTCAACCTATACCATTAAATGCGCCCATGAAGCCACTGCCCCATGCAATCATAAAACCTATCGAATATCTTCATGGCAAACCCATTGTATGTTGGAAGAAGATGGAGGTATGTCAATCCATTGTACAACAGGGATTACACTAAGCAGTTTTGGGTAAATTTTCATATGGTAATCCTTCTATTCAAGAATTACATAAGAATATCCCTATACTATGTGAGTTAAAGGGTCCTTGATCAATTGGATTAATTGAAGACAACCATGTCCTTATTAAGCTCTCATTAAGAGAGGATTATAAAAATTTATTATCAAAGCCCGATTATTATCTAAAAATACTAGGTGAGATGTGGCAGATGAGGTGTACAAAGTGGAACCCTTGGTGGAAACCTAAGGAAGAAACTCCAGTTGCTATTGCTTGGATCTCTTTTCAAGACTTGCCCCCTAATTTCTTTGGTAAGGATTTTGTATTTTCGTTGGCAAGTGTAGTAGGAAAGCCATTACATGTTGCCTTAGCCACATAGAATGGTACACCATCTTGTTGTGCCAAGGTGAAGGTGGAGGTTAATTTGTGATCAAACATCCCTCAAAGAATCAAGATTGTGGAGGAGGATGATGAAACTGGGCCTGAAAATTTTAAGTGGATCAAAATTAGGTATGATTATATGCATAAGTTCTGTAAGAATTGCAAAAGGCAAGGTCACAAGGAAAGTGAGTGTTGGGTAGCTAATCCATAGCTCATGCAGGTGGAAGAGGCAGTGATGGATGAAAACAATGGAAAGGAATTGAATGGAATTGTTGCAGCTAGTACTAAAGTATTGACTAGTGGTAAGGTTGTAGGGAAACCTATAAATCTTACTCTAAGACAAGAATGCATGCAAAGAAGGAATAATAAGTATCAAATAGACAAGAGAGGTCATATTATAGAAGAGGCAACTACGATACAGGTTAATGTCGAAAGCAAAGCCAAGGATCAAGTGGTTGCAACAAAGAATTCATTTGATGTGTTAGCTGGAGAAGAGGAAAATAAAAATGCTATGGTGTTGTTTGTGCCACAGTACCAAACTCTAGGGCAAAAGGAGGCTACAACAACTGGAAGAATCTACAAAGTCAACAAATCCTAGTGGTTATGGGATTCAAATTGCGACTAACGATGCAAGACCTAATACTACTGTTACTGGGATTGGGGAGAATAAAAATAAGGAGTGAATCATTGACTGGGTTGCTAGAAGGTTTGGGACAAGTTAAGATTCATTGAATATCACTATTAATATATCCTGTCAGAAGGTACCTTCACAAACTATTGATGATAGATCAAGGGGAATTAGAACAACTGATGCAACAAGCAATAGAGGCACATCATGGGGTGAATAAGTTGAAGAGATTGAGTTAAACAATGTTGCTGATAAGAATGCTCACAATAATGGTTAAGCAAAGCAGTCTGGCATAGTAGATTCACAAGCTAAAGTAAACCCTAGGATATAGGAAAATAGGCTTGAAGCTCTTGATCAAACAATAATATGGAACACATCAGAATCAATTGGAGTAGGTGCATGATCACTTGTAGAAGGTAGAATCAATGAGGGTGCAGGTGAAGAAGCTACAGGGAAGGAGAAAGGCAATGGAACAGTAAATCCTAGCAACCCTGTCATGGGTTTCTCTTCAGTTGCAGATCATGAGATGGATGGTAAGGGTGTAGGACAAGTTAACAAGGCTCCTACAATGATCTTTGATGATACAGTGAAGTCAAACACCAAAATAGCTGATGGCAAGCCTAAGGAATCCAATGGAACAGTAACTTTAGTGTCTACTACTACAGTAAACCCTAATTTAGGTTCAGTCTATGAATTACAATTCAAGATGATGCAGGAGGCTTTGGGAGTAATGGAACATAATAATCAGGGGTTGAAAGAGGCGACTAGGGTGTCAGAGGAGTAGGCTATTGTTCATAAGGCTTCAAATGCAATTTAGGCATTGCCAGTGGCCTGTGCCTTAGGAACTGTGCAGTCCATGTAGCTTCAAACCAATGTCCCATTGAAGTCACCTAACCAAATACTACATGACATTATCACTCAAAATGAGGCACCTAGGGATCTTAAGAATGTAGTTGTAGAATAAGGTGAGATTGAGGAAGGGGCTAGAGATACAGACTTATCTCCAAAAGTTGCTGGTAGAAGTGGTAAGAAAGGCAAGAAGCAAGGTCAAGTTAAAGGAGTACCTCAACCTACAAGAATTATGCCCGAAAGGGCAGTCTCAGTTACTAAATGATGATCAAGGCCTTAATATGGAACATAAGGTCTGTTAAAACTCAATAGGCCTTTCAAAGATCGATCAATATGCATAGGGAGCATGGATTCTTTGTGGTTTCTTTGATGGAACCTTTTCAGAACTCAAGACATATTCAAAGATATAGAAGAAGACTTAATATGACTATTGTTATGTCTAACATTAATGGGAAGATCTGGCATTTCCTTGATGTTGCTGTAGTGTGGGAATTAGTGATGGAAACTGAACAGTAAGTAACTATCAAACTGTATTATCAGGATATTGGCCAATACATCATGCGTACATTTGTATATGCTAAATGTTCTTCACTTGAGAAACTGGAATTGTGGGATAATCTGTATTATCTTGCAAGTGATATTGAGTTACCTTGGGTTGTTGGTGATGATTTCAATGTTGTGATACATGTAGATGAGAGGACTGGGAGACTTCCAGTTCATCCTACGGAACATGAAGACTTTGCTTTTTGTGTGAACTCTTGTGGGCTGTTTGATTTAGGCTACAAATGAATTCCATTCACCTGGTAAAATGGTAGACCAAATGCTGAGTGTATCTTTAAGGGGCTGGATAGAGTTTTTGTCAACTTACCATTCTAGAATCTATTCCCTATCATTGATGTTGAACATCTCATTAGGACTGGCTCAGACTATGCTCCTCTATTCATGAGTTATGGTGAACAAGCTACTAACTTCATCAAGCCTTTTAGGTTCTTGAACTTCTGGACCAAACATGAAACATTTAAGGAGGTTGTTAGGCAGAACTGGATTGCTAACTTTATTGGAGATCCATATCTCATGTTCAAGCAAAAGATAAAGAGGGTGAAGATTGCTCTAGCTAAATAGAGCAATGAGACATATTCAAACAACTTGCTATTAAGGAAGACACTGTGAAGGTGAAGGAGATGCTTTTTGATGAAGAACCCACAACTAAGAATAGAATAGTGCTTCAAAAAGCACAAGCTGAATTGAAGAGGTACTTAAGCATTGAGGAGTAGTACTGGAAGCAAAAGGCTGGGATGGCATGGTTTACTAAAGGAGATAGTAATAAAAGCTTCTTTCTCAATCATGTTACTGGCAAGAGACAGAAGCTGCAATTGAAAAGAATACAAAAATAGGATGGAGTTTGGGTGGAAAGTCCAGATGATATGGCTACTGCTGCTGTGGAATTCTACAAGAGGCAATTCACTAAAGAAGCTGATCTTACCGACTTCACTCTACTAGACAATGTGCCTGCTATGGTGACTGTGGAGCAGAATCTGGAATTATGTAGGTATCCTACTATTGAAGAAGTTAGGGTTGCTGTGTTTGAACTTAGTGGGGAGAGTGCTAGTGGTCCAGATGGATTCACTGGTAATTTCTATCAAGTATGTTGGAACATCATTGGTATGGATGTTCATAACATGGTACTGCACTTCTATGGGGGAGAACCACTGCCTAAATCCATTACACATACTAATCTTGTTTTACTTCCAAAAAAGCCAATGGTTTAGACTTTGGCAGATTTGAGGCCCATAAGTTTGAGCAACTTCATCAACAAGGTAATGTCTAGAGTCCTGCATGATAGACTGGAGAAGCTCTTGCCTTCTTTGATATCCTCCAATCAGTCTGGATTTGTGAAGGGAAGAAGTATATTTGAAAATATACTCCTCACTCAGGAGATTGTTACCGACATCAGGTTAAGGGGCAAGCCTGCCAATATAGTGATTAAATTTGACATGGCTAAAGAATATGATAGGGTGTCTTGGAAGTACTTTCTTCATGTGTTAAGGAAGATGGGATTTGTTGAACATTTTATCACCATGATATGGAATTTGTTGTCAAATATCTGGTACTCAATCTTGGTGAATGGCCAATCTTCAGGCTTTTTTCAGTCTACAAGAAGGGTGAAGCAAGGAGATCCATTATCTCCTGCATTATTTATACTATCGGTAGAAGTGTTGTCTAGATCATTGAACAAATTGTTTGATGACAAATCTGTTAGGGGGTTTGGAATGCCAAAGTGGACTGATCCATTGAACCATCTTGCATATGCTTATGAAACTATTTTTTTTCCTCAGCTCATCCAGATTCATTGAGAAGATCATGGCAGTGTTGTATGGATATGAGAAGATCCGAGGCTAGCTCATCAATAAGGCTAAGAGCTCCTATTATATGCACTCTAATGTGGCAACTACTTTGGCTCAAATAGTTGGTGATATCACTGGCTTTTCTAAGGGTGCATTCCCTTTCATCTACTTAGGTTGTCCAATATTCTATACTATGAGAAGGAAAGACTATTATGATGATCTTATAAAGAAGATAAATTCCAAGCTACACTCATGGAAAGGAAAGTTTTTATCTTATGGAGGCAAGGCTACACTGATCAGTAGTGTGCTTCAAAGCATGCCAATGCACTTACTTTCAGTTCTGGATCCCCTTAAAAGCATATTGGAACATTTGCATAAGTTATTTGCAAGGTTCTTCTGGAGAAACATGGAATAAGGGAGGAGTAGATATTGGTCCTCATGGCAGAAGCTTTGTCTCCCAAAGGAGGAAGGAGGGTCGAGCTTCAGGTCATTATTTGATGTATCTAGGGCACTGTTTGCAAAGCTATGGTGGAAATTAGGACTACAAAGTCATTGTGGTCAGATTTTATAAAAAATATTGCAAGAAGAAGATACCAATAGTGGTACTGTTTAGGCAAGGTTATAATATTTTGAGGCAAATGTTAAATGCTAGGCAAGGGGTGGAGCATGAGATTTGGTGGGAGATGAAGAGTGGTACTACAAATATTTGGCATGAAAACTGGACTGGTTTAGGAGCTTTATATCATGTAGTGCCACCTAAGTTTCACATCAATGAGGAATTACAATAAGTGGCAGACTTGAGGCAAGGAGATGACTGGAATGTGTAGTTGATTGAACAATACTTTCTTGAAGATATTGCAGAACATATTATACAGCAATGCAATTTGAAGACATTAGAGGCTATTGGGACAAGCCATGGTGGAAACCTACAACTTCAATCAAGTTCACAGTCAGTAATGCATGGCAACTTGTGAGACATAGGGCAAATCCTAATCAGGAATTCAAGTATATGTGGATTAAAGGTCTGCCCTTCCTTTGGAGGTTATGGAGATTCAAATTTGCTACTGATGATATGTGGAGAAGGTGGGGATATGTATATATGTCTAGGTGTTGGCGTTATCAATCTCCACAAGAGGAATCATTTAATCATTTGGTCTTAACTTGACATACTGCTACTAAAGTGTGGAGGACATTATTAGGGCATAGCGGAATGCTATATGCTGTCAAAAACTTAAACCACTATTTCAAGCCTTGCCAGCAATTGTAAAATGGGAGTTCTAGAAGATGAGAAACACAAATAGAAATGGTGGATATGTATCGGTTACTAGAGTGATTCATGATATCAACAAGACCTTATATTTCTTAGCAAAAACAAGATACAATTGTCTTCTTGGTATTCCTTATCTTTGGCAAGACATGATCAAATTCTTTGAGGGATACAAGCCAGTTTTGGTGACTAGAAGGGTAACTTGGCAGCTGCCTCATAGTGGATGGTATAAGTGCAATACTGATGGAGCTTCAAGGGGTAATCTTGGACCTAGTTCCATAGGATTCTGTGTGAGGGATGGTGAAGGACAATGGATGGATAAGAAACCCTCTACGAAACGACGATAGTATCCGGCCAAACAAGGAAACTCTAAATCTCAGTAGATGAAGACTGTCTAGGCCAACTCTGAACTGTTTCAATCTTCTTTGAATCTGCCTTGATCCCCTCACTCCACACTACATGACCCAAACCGAATCAAGCCAGAATTCATACTTTAAGAATTTCATATACAACTTCTTCTCTCTCAAGGTCTGGAGCACGATCCTCAAATGATGCTCATGATCTTCCCGACTGCGAGAGTACTCCAAGATGTTGTCAATAAACACAATGGAGAATGAATCAAGATATGGATAGAATACACTATTCATCAGGTGCATAAATATTATCGGGGCGTTGGTTATCCCAAATGACATCACAAGGAACTCGTAGTGACCATACCGAGTGTAAGGCCCCAATAAAATTTCCTAATGATTTAAGATTTTAAGGTGCGCCAACAATATTTAGGAATTGTCACACCCCAAACTCGGGGAGCGCGACCGGCGCTCAACCGAGTGAACCCAGCCGAGCAAGCCTATTAGATTTCTTTCTACCCAAACTCATCAATGAATAAAGAGGAGATGTACTCCATTAATCAAACACTGAAAAGATTTTATTAACAACTCCCATTTCATATCCATTAGAAACTTCATTCATAATTTCCAAAATATTACAAGTCCATAGATATAATGAAAAACATGCTTGCCAAATACCAACATTACTAGTTCAATTCCCAACATAGAATACCACCCACAACCTGTCTATGGAGCCTCTAAGTACAACCGAAGAGTGGTATGGAAGTGTAGGCAATAAGGCCCCTGCTATACCTCAAAACACAATGTACAACTCGAATAACATCAGGCCCGGAATAGAGTAGGGCTTACCAAAACCTACTAAATAGAGAGCGACTGCTAACGAGGAAAGCTGCCCGCTGATGAACCAGCTGTATCCATTAAAGATGCAGCGCCCCCGGCAAAAGGGACGTTAGTACATATGGAATAGTACTAGTATGTAAAGCTAACTATCCTCTTTCAAAATATAATGCCAATGTAAGAAAGGGAAAACCGTGGAAACAACAATCAACAATCAATGATATTCAAATGCCAAGTTAAAACATAATAATTTCCAAAATATGAAGATAACACTGTGAAGTGATAATCAAAATATGATGATAATATTATTTTTGGTTGGGAGATCTTTAGCACCGATATATCACTATTCACAATATCACCTTTTACAATACCAATACCACCGTACTATTAGCACGGAGTCCGATCACGACCCGATCGGCTAGGCCATCTCATTAGAGACATCAACCACAATCACTCTCAATACCAATACCACTGTACTCTTAGCACGGAGTCTGATCATGACCCGATCGTCTAGGCCATCTCATTAGAGACATCAACCACAATCATAATTTCAATTATAATTTCCAGCACAATCACCACCATGTGTGCGGCATGGTATCCGATCATGACCCGATCGGCTAGGCCATCTCCTCCGAGACATCATCCATTTCTATCAATCAATCTCATCCCAAATAAGGGGAATGATTTTATCGCATGAATCTCATCCCAAATAAGGGGAATAATTCGCAAAAATAACATAGATACAAATGTATTTACCTCATCATATTTCACATTTTATGAATCTCCACTAGTAATTTCAACCAATAACAACATCAATATTTCCTTGGCTCTTTTGGCCATTCACAAGATTCTTTAATCAAGGCACGGTAGCCGTATTTGATATTCCACACTTTCATTTCTTCCCTCTCATGTATCATCATCATAAATATCAACATATATGATATTCCGAAAATCACAACTTTAAGTTCATTAGAAATGAACAATTTAAGCACAATAAATTTCTTTCCGAGAAATGGAGTAAAATAATTGGCAATTGATGCGCAAGTTAAAATTATCAACAAGTAACACACAATTTATTCTTGAAATACTTTTATCCAAAGAGCAATACACATTTTCAACTCATGAATACATAAAAGCTCAAAACACGTTGGAAATACTTACGAAACATAGCGTTAGTTGAAACAACCCGATTTGGGCACGACTTGAGTACATAAGCTTTTAGGCAAATCTATTTTCGAAGTCAATTTGGATCAATTGAATCAAGGCTTATTTCATAATATTTCTCACATCATTTTATTTCATTGACACCATTGGCCACAAGTATAATATTTAATCTTGGCACGGTGGCCACACTTTATATCCCCAATTCACTTATTTCACTTCCTACCATCTTTATAGATTATCAACAATAAGACATTTTCAATCAAGACTTTAGGTACACATATGAGCAATTACGAGTCTTAAGCATATTGAGATTTTCACAAACAATTTGGCAACATAACCTTCATTTGAAACACCACTCAAAGACATAGCATTTTAATACACATATCATTCTTGAACACATTCCCAAAGGATAACATAATGTGATAGAAACATTCGGAACACGTTTTGAATACATAATTCTCGACACTTTGTTTATTCGGGACAATCAAATTTATTGGGAACAACTCAGAACATAGAATAAGTAACTTGAGCCAACAATACTTGAAACTTACGGGAAGATCATGGAATTCATTTCTAAAAGCGTAGTTTAGCCAACATACCTCAACTGAGCTTCCTTAAACTCTAAAATATTCCGGAATTCTTATCAACTTCAATCTATAATAACAACATCCAATGGGACCAATATTAGTAACAAATTCCATAATTTAGGCCATTTAGGCATTTTATCAAACACCTAGTAGGCATGAATCTCTACATCTCTTAACCATAGAATTAGTTCATCCAACTACTATCATTTTACAATAATTTATCCCACCATCATTCTTAAATAATTCATAACTTCCAACATCACATACATGACCATCCATCCACACCCAACCAACAAAGTTCCATCAAATAATCACCTTTCAATCTCTTCAATGGTTATGTATTTAAATTGGGAACTTATGGCTTCCAATCACCATACCATGAGTTCCTATACTTAATTCGTACTCATATTCCCATAATATATTTGTAACACCCCGGAAAAGTTTGAAGTACTTTAGTATAAGGCCCGGTAAAATTTGCAAAGGAAATAATATTTCATGGTGTTGAACTAGGCTTTAGTGTAAAGATTTAATCAATACTAGTGTAGAAATGATGGAATTTCCAACCAAAATAATGGAGATTGCTTACCTTGAAGAAGAGGGGAGTTGGTGGTCTTTAGAGAGTAGAGAAGAGCTCCAAAATTCGTCCAAATAAAATGGGGAAACTGAACCCTGAAATTGTATTGTATTTATAGGCCCAGATTTCTGGGTTTCAGATGCTACCCTGGATGCTTCGCATCCCCACTTCACTCCTCTTTGAAGATCGGATGCGAACCTGGATGCTATGGCAGCACTTCACTGCCAGCCTTTCTTTTGATTCCGCGGTCGCACATCTGACCACAAAATCACATTCTTCTAGCATTTGGTAATTTGGTCATAACTTTTTGTAGGAATGTCCAAATGGCAAACAGTTTGAAGCGTTAGAAATTAGACTCAAAGATCTTTCATTTGATATGATGTTCATTACATAACTCCTTATATATATGTAGATATGATCGTCCAAAGTTTGGTCTTGTTCGTACTCATTTGGAACTTTAGTCTATCATATAATTTCGAACTTGACTTGGACTTAGGGCTCTCCTTAGACCCCACATCACTTATAATATGCCTCATACAATTATTATCATATCCAATTGATATCCATCCTATTAATAGTCCTCGTCTTCACAGAAAATAATATAATTAGCGCATATTAACTTTCTTAATAGCGCTTAAGTACTTCAAAAGTTTCTGAGGTGTTACAGGAATAACATGTTCGTGTATTAAAGGAGACCCATGGGATAGAACCACATCATTTGGAAATGAAAATATATGTTTATGGTGTGTTAGAACATACTAAGGAGTTTTGTGAATGGCAAGAACTTATGTGGAACAAGTTGGATACATTAAGTGGAAAGGATGTCCCAATTCGTACAATATCCTACTTCAAACGCATATTTCTACCAAACTATAAATATGTAGGAGGTGATCTAGCTATCAAATTAAATCCCCTTCAGTCTAGTTTCTAACTCCTCAAACTGTTCGCCATGTGGATATGTATACAGAAAGTTATGGCCATTTTACTGGACCTGTGTCATATGCGCGCCCAGATGCGCGGCCACGCATATTTGAGAGTTTTTGCCTTGTGTGCACGGCCAGATGTGCGGCCACTTGCCCAGGTGCGCGGCCGTGCATGTAGGATCCCATTAAATAACCCCAAGGCCGGGTAGAGAGAAGGGTTAAGTCATTTCTTGAGCTAAAACCTGATATTTTAGAGAGAAGTGAGAGTGTTCTAGAGAGAGGAAGTAGATGAAGTGTTTTGTTCATCAAAATCTTGTTCAATCCTTGAAAACCAACAAGGAAATCTCACAAGCTCTTCACTTAAGAGGTAAGATTCAAACCCCTAGTCTTCAATTTCGAGTTTGGGGTAAAATATGGGTGATTGGGAGTATGATTCTGTCACGACCCAAACACCTAATCTGTTGTGATGGCGCCTATCGTGGAACTAGGCAAGCTGACTCATTTCCAAACAAAAATTGATATTTTCATTTCAAAGATAATTTCATGGTTATTTAACATAAAACCTCCATTTAAAGAGTTCAAATCAAAGAAAAACAGAAGTGCGAAAAAGACAAGCCCGACATCGGGGTGTCACTAGTCATGAGCATCTACTATAATCTGTCTAACAATATCAAGACTAACTCAGCCTGGAAAATAGCTAAATACTACTAGAGGAAGATAAGAGGGAGAAGAGCAGGGGCTGCGATCGCCAAACAGCTACCTTGCTATCTCCAAAAAAAAATCTACAACCAGAATACTCAGTAACCGCTACCGTGTCCAGCTACACCTGAATCTGCACACAAGGTGCAGGGAGTAACGTGACTACGCCAACTCAGTAAGTAACAACAATAAATAAAGACTGAGCAGTAGTGACGAGCAATAAAGCATATAACATTCATATCATGAAATCTCAATAAAGTACAACATGCTTTTAAAAATCAGTGTTTAAATCAAATCATCTCGTTTAAACCCGGTTCCAGTAAAAAAATCATTTAAAGATATTTTTCCAACAGTTTTTCAAACAAAGACTCAATGCAAAGGTGAGCAAAAATGATGAAATCATAAACAGCCCCTCGGGCAAAACATCACGCATATACAGCCCCTCGGGCAAACCTCACAGTCACTCGTGCCACTCGGGCATACCTCACAATCACTCTTGCCACTCGGGCATACCTCACAATCACTCATGCCTCCAAGTCACTCAGCACTCGGCACTCGCACTCAGTAGGTACCTACGCTCACTGGGGTGTGTACAGACTCCGGAGGGGCTCCTTCAGCCCAAGCACTATAATCTGTATGGACAACTCACATGCGATAATAATAAAGTATGCTGCAGGCGGGTAGCCCCGATCCACACTTATCCTCACCTATCAGGCCCTCGGCCTCACTCAGTCATAAGTATACTGCAGGCGGGCAGCCCCGATCCACACTCATCCTCACCAATCAGTCCCTCGGACTCACTCAGTCATAAGTATGCTACAGGAGGGTAGCCCCGATCCACACTCATCCTCACCAATCAGGCCCTCGGCCTCACTCAGTCATAAATATGTCAAGCCACTCGGGCATTTCAGTAAAACAGGGCATTCGGCCCATAACATTTATATGCATCAAAATAGAGTCATAAAACTGAGTTATGCGGTAACAAGTATAAACATGACTGAGTAGAGATTTTCAATCGAAAACAATGAGAGGATGGTAAGAAACAGCCCCTAAGGGTCCAAATAGCATTGGCGCAAGGCCCAAACATGGCATTCAGCCCAATTTACAGAAATTCATTCTAAAACATATAAGTATCAAATGGTTTCAACAAAGTATGCAACTTTACAGTTGCTACGGGACGGACCAAGTCACAAATCCCCAACAGTGCACGCTCACACGCCCGTCACCTAGCATGTGCGTCACTTGAAAATAGTAGAATGATACGAAATTTGGGGTTTCATACCCTCAGGACCAAATTTACAATCGTTACTTACCTCAAATTGGTCAAATCTCTAACCCGCAATGATCTTGCCTCTGGACTCGGCCTCCAATTTCTCCGAATCTATTCACAATCACTACAATACCATCAATACATGCTAATGGAATAAATTCCACAAGAAAAACTACAAAATTAGACCAAAACCCGAAATTGGCTCAAACCTGGCCCCCCGGGCCCACGCCTCAAAATCCGACCAAATTTACGAAACTATAAAGCTAATTCACTCACGAGTCTAACCATACCAAATTCATCAAAATCCGACATCTTTTGGTCCTTCAAATCCTTAAATTACTTTCCAAAAATTTCAGGCCCTAACCCCTCATTTTCACTAATTATCATGATTAAAACAACGGGAAATTACAAGTATACAAGTATAGGGCTCAAGTAACTTACCTCAACGAAATCCCCTTGATTCCCTTTCAAATCTCTCCCAAAAGCTCCAAAAATCGAGTTGAAATTGTGAAGAATGACCAAAATTCGCGAAGGGTTCTATTTATGGTTTCTGCCCAGGTTTTTCACACCTACGGCCATATTCTCGCACCCGTACGACTGCACCTGCGGTCCAAGAAGCCGCACCTGCGCAACTCACTTAATCACCTAGCTTCCTCACCAGCGGAGATCTTTCTCTCACCTGCGAACTCGCATCTGCGGTCCCAGGTGCGCGTCTGCTAAACCAGTCCAAACTTCTCATCTCCGCATCTGCGCTGAAGACCTCGCACCTGCGGGCTCGCAGATGCGGCCAATTCTTTGCACCTGCGTTCCCAGCCTTGGCCCAGCGTCTCCCGCACCTGCGCACTAACAACGCGCACCAGCGGCCTCGCACCTGCGACCCTTTCTTCCGCAGGTGCGGAAATAGCAGAAGCAGCAGCTCCAGCTGCAATTTCCATCTTCAACAAATCCGTTAACCACCCGGAATCACCCCGAGGCCCTCAGGACCTCAACAAAAAATACCAACAAGTCATATATCAACATACCAACTTAGTCGAACCTTCGAATCACTCAAAACAACATAAAATCATCAAATTACCGTCGGATTCAAGTCTAAGAACTTCTAAATTTCCAAATTCGGCAACCGATGCAAAAACTAGCCAAACCACGTCCGAATGACCTCAAATTTTGCACACACGTCACAAATGACACTACGAACCTACTCCAACTTCCGGAATTCCATTCCGACCCCGATATCAAATTTTCCACTGCCGACTAAAATCGCCAAATTTCTAATTTCGCCAATTCAAGCCTAATTCTACCACGGACCTCCAAATTACATTCCGGTCGCGCTCCTAAGTCCAAAATCACCTAACGAAGCTAATGGAACCATCAGAATTCCAATCCGAGGTCAAATACTAAAGAGTCAAATTTTGGTCAACTCTCCCAAATCTAAAGCTTCAACAATGAAATTCTTTCTTCCAATTCAATTCCGAAATACCTGCAAAGCAAAACCGATGATTCACACAATTCAAAGTATATCATACGGAGCTACTCATGCCCTCAAACAACCGAGCAAAGTGCAAATATTCAAAATGACCGGTCGGGTCGTTACATCCTCCCCCACTTAAACACACGTTCGTCCTCGAACGTGCCCAACGTTGTTCCAAAAGCCATCAAATTGCTGTGTAGCTTTCACATGCACATACCCGGGGGTGATCCCACATCACCCTATCCCATACAGGTCTGATAGCACAGCATAACTGAAATTTCTAAATTCAACCTAGCCCACAAGCCTTCGAATCAAATTTCCAACATTCGAAATTTCCTATAAGATGAGAAGTTTGCATCTATATACCGTATATGTCTGAACAATCTGTACCAAAAGCCGTAACCATAACTCAAATACATAAATTCAAATACCGCATAGCTCGAATGCTCGAAGCAATGATTTCAAATCACAGTATCGACTCAAATCAATCCAGTGCCAGTAATAAACTCATATCAGACAAAACCTCATTTTCAAAAATCTTCGTACACTTCCGATGATGAAAGAAACATAACAAATTCATAGCCATTCATTAGACCAACAAGTCATGGAGCTCTCGTTTCTTCTACAAGAACTATAGCTAATTTCAAAGCCGACTTCCGATATTATCCTCCTAATTATACCACAATCAAATCTGATAGCATCCATTCTAGGCCCAATGACCTTGTCTCCTCCAACATGACCACTCTAGTGACATGACACATCAATACAATTTAAATCCACAACCCATGCAATCCGTGCACCAGATAGCAACATTCCAAATGTACCCAATCGTAACAATGACCCAAACAGGAGAACCGTTCTGCAAGCTCGACGAGTACCACCCCGACGCAATGCTAAGAACCTATCACACACCGCAGAACCATAACATACGAATCTTACACAAGGGATCATATTTCCACATAACTCTGCTGTAATACGCGACCCTATCCAAATACTGGTCCATATGAAACAACTCAAGCCACCCTGCTAAAATCAATAACCATGCGCAATTCGATATCAAGTACCCAAAATGAATTACTATAACCACAGAGAAGAAAACAACACCATGCCACATAAAATCCGAAAGAACATGACCAATACGTCATCAACCAAGCAATATCCAATACTATTCTCGCTCAAATTCCACTATAAGTCCATAATAGAACCGCACCATATGTGCATATAACCAACGAATCACAACTCTTCGTAGCATAGAAGAGTAACTCACAGATCATTCTAGAACACGAATAAGCTTCACGTCAACCGAATGGCACATCCTTCAACAATAGTAGTATGGATCCAATCAATCCGGCTCGGTGTAGAATACACATCCTAATTGGGCCTACCACTAGGCCCCAAATCAACTATGGTCAGCCACAAATAGATAAATAACCTCCGAAAGTCCACAATGACTGAATCATAACACATTCTATCACCTGGCTAGCTCCGGTCACAACTTCATAGTCCACACCTATGAAACAATCTGCTCATGAGAACTCCCAATCTTCAATTCCATAGAACACATGAATCACCCTATTTGATTCCACCTCCACCGCCCGAATGCCTAATGCCTCTCTCATACTCAATCCTCCTACGAGAAATACTTTGAAACATCTTCCGTGCCACCTGGCAAAAATTTGAATATCAACAGTCGATCAACCAAGAGAGTGCCGCAATACCAGCGAAGTACCCATAAATCAAAAAACACTGCCCCTTCTGAAATGTACGCTCTCATCAAGCAATGCCAGATAGTAATATCATTTACCTAGTCATCGAAAACCGTTCATGCTGCCTAAGAATTTATGTCCTTCCCTTCAAAACTGAACTGTCACCTGGTACATGTAAATCCTATTCCCGCACAACACACCACATCTATTATGCCATCATGTGACAAGAATAAGAATTCCATTATCAACTCTGAGTCACTAGCAAATTACATACCTTATTAGTCAGAAACCTCTTTCTTGCTTCTTTCTAGGAGAAAATCATAACACACAACACGCTCCGTACATCGGTAGAAATTATCCGGTTTAAACCATGGTAGAACCCATCATGAACACTTTGAAATCCATTTGCACATAATCAAGTTATCTGAACCGAATTCCTCTAACTTCACCAAGCCACACAAGTTGCCAAATCCGGGAGCATTGCCACGAAGCACTTGTAGATTCTAGCCACGTCATAAGTACACAAATAACCGATCATACCCATTACTGTGCTACCCCAACCTACTTCCAAACTGTCCTATTTCCCAAAGTCCTTTCCAAATTGCCTTCAAATTGCTATTTTATTTCCTTATTAGAACACTACTATCCTTAAGTAAAACTTGCCCCACGAACTCTAGCATAGAATCACACCTCCCTAAGGCTTATAAGCCGCTGAATGCCCTCTTTATGTATTCCAAAGGTTCCACAACCAAACATGTTTACTCCGAAGAGACTTTATAGGAACCTAAAACCATTTTCTTCACCTTCTTGATACTGAAATGCATAATTCACAATGATATGAGATGCAACGAGTCTCAACACCGTTCAATGCGACTCCCAGTTTTCTAGCCATATTTATAAATCTTGAATCCATTGTAACCATTCTCAAATTAACTGACCAAACGGACCGAAATGACATGTGCCCCATTAGCACATCAACACCCAAGGGAATAAAGAGTAACCCTCACTCCTATGCAACCGAGAAAATTCCCGCTCCATGTACACGACATTCTCTGTGAATAAACACTCAATTATTTTTTTTTATGGTCCTCCTATAACCATAGAGTGTAATACAACTTGTGTCCAGAAATTCCTTTACCCGAGTCATCCTCGATCTCGACCTCTGCAAGTCATAACTAATTCACCGGTATACCCCGAACCGAAACTAATACGACCCATAACCGTGCAATCAACTCGTCGATAGCATACTCCCCCACTTAGCCTTAAGCTGCAATTATATAAAATTAGAACCCGTAAGGATTTCTCCTTTTCAATTACCAAGGTCTCGCACCGTTAACCTGCCAGACTTCTCGAAGTCTTTTATTAAGCCTTTTATGAACATTCTGAATCTCCAGCCAAAAATTACACACGCGACCTCCTACCGAGTAGCTAGTAATATTCCTCACAAAAGCTTCATCAACATGACGCCACCGCTAGCTGCACACAGGAGATAACCCACATGTGGAATTCCTTACCGACATCTCCTAATGACACTGCACTGAGTGCAATGACCACGAAATTCATAAATTCCCCTGAGTTCATGCTCGCCCACCATTTATATAAGTCTGCACTTTCCCTATTGACATCAACTGTACATCAACAATACCTTCCGAACTCCAGTGATATTGCACATGACACGATAATTAGATCTTCGTGCCTCTATTCATTTCAAACACACTCCTTTCTGCCATCACTCCAAATAGAGTATGTAGGTTGATTCACATATTAACACGATTCCAAACCATTCTACTTTCTCAAGGCGCACGACTACCCTACTAGTGAATTCATATGCTAATCTTCCACTCTTACTTCGGTTAAATCATCTCCTTTAAGAAACTTCTCAACCTCTACTTCTCCTACTTGACCTGCTAGTACTTCAACCACCGCGAAACACTTCCCGCCATGTCTTCCCTCATTTTGCTACCCAACTGCTGCATCAAATCAAAATGTATTTCTGTCGCACCTGAACCAATAAAATGCTACCGACTCTAAGTCTCTTCAAAGATTATCTTTCCCGAGCCATCAACATCAAAAATACCCATTCATAACAACCATTACTACACAACCACTTACTCTTCTTGAGTTCAAACTCATTGACAGACATGAGAATTTAATTTGCCCCAAAATTTAACAACATGAAAGATTCTTCAAAACATTCATACTCGGGACGGTACGTCGCATCAAAATGAAAATCAAGCACCCAATGGCCTTCTTTTACATTTCAAGAAAACACTTCTCGTCACATTCACATAGTCTTAACACTTCCTGCAGTTACGTCATACTCACCACAAAGCTATTCCACTGCTCATCGAGCCACAATTCCACTCGTAGGGATATTATCAGACATATGAGTCCAAATGTATAGGTTACAACTAAAGCTACCGAGCCTAAGCTGCGGTCTAACCATGGCCTCAAGTCCTCCAGACTGGCCCACCGCCATAACACAGAATACACATCTCAACCTTGTTCATAGAATCACAAGCCGGCGATGCACAACTGATACCGAGCGCTCATGTGCCCATACGAGATGCGTGGAAGGAATTCAAAGAGTTATGTCTCAAGCTGAATCATTTTCGCATGATAGAATACAAGAAAGTAAAATTTTCCTAAGGGTTCTACAGCCTCCTGAATATAAGTACAGACGTCTCCGTACCGATCCGCAAGACTCTACTAAACCAGCTCATGGCTCGTGAGACCTATGTAACCTAGGCTCTGATACCAATCTGTCACGACCCAAAAACCTAATCTGTCGTGATGGCGCCTATCGTGGAACTAGGCAAGCCGACTCATTTCCAAACAAAAATCGATATTTTCATTTCAAAGATAATTTCATGGTTATTTAACATAAAACCTCCATTTAAAGAGTTCAAAACAAAGAAAAACAGAAGTGCGGAAAAGAAAAGCCCGACATCGGGGTGTCACTAGTCATGAGCATCTACTATAATCTGTCTAACAATATCAAGGCTAACTCAGCTTGGAAAATAGCTAAATACTACGAGAGGAAGATAAGAGGGAGAAGAGAAGGGGCTGCGATAGCCAAATAGCTACCTTGCTATCTCCAAAAAATATCTGCAACCAGAATACTCAATAACCGCTACCGTGTCTAGATACACCTGAATCTGCACACAAGGTGCAGGGAGTAACGTGAGTACGCCAACTCAGTAAGTAACAACAATAAATAAAGACAGAGCAGTAGTGACAAGCAATAAAGCATATAACATTCATATCATGAAATCTCAATAAAGTACAACATGCTTTAAAAATCAGTGTTTGAATCAAATCATCTCATTTAAACCCGGTTCCAGTAAAAAAATCATTTAAAGATATTTTTCCAATAGTTTTTCAAACAAACACTCAATGCAAAGGTGAGCAAAAATGATGAAATCATAAACAACCCATCGGGTCAAACATCACTCATATACAGCCCCTCGGGCAAACCTCACAGTCACTCGTGCCACTCGGGCATACCTCACAATCACTCTTGCCACTCGGGCATACCTCACAATCACTCATGCCTCCCAGTCACTCAGCACTCGGCACTCGCACTCAGTAGGTACCTGCGCTCACTGGGGGTGTGTACAGACTCCGGAGGGGCTCCTTCAGCCCAAGCACTATAATCTGTATGGACAACTCACATGCGATAATAATAAAGTATGCTGCAGGCGGGCAGCCCCGATCCACACTCATCCTCACCAATCAGGCCCTCAGCCTCACTCAGTCATAAATATGTCAAGCCACTCGGGCATTTTAGTAAAACAGGGCATTCGGCCAAAAACATTTATATGCATCAAAATAGATTCATAAAACTGAGCTATGTGGTAAACAAGTATAAACATGACTGAGTATAGATTTTCAATCGAAAATAATGAGAGGATGGTAAGAAACAGCCCCTAAGGGTCCAAACAGCATTGGCGCAAGGCCCAAACATGGAATTTAGCCCAATTTACAGAAATTCTTTCTAAAACATATAAGTATCAAATGGTTTCAACAAAGTATTCAACTTTACAGTTGCTACGGGACGGACCAAGTCACAAATCCCCAATAGTGCACGCTCACACGCCCATCACCTAGCATGTGCGTCACTTCAAAATAGTAGAATGATACGAAATCCGGGGTTTCATACCCTCATGACCAGATTTACAATCGTTACTTACCTCAAACCGGTCAAATCTCTAACCCACAATGATCTTGCCTTTGGACTCGGCCTCCAATTGCTCTTAATCTATTCACAATCAGTACAATACCATCAATACGCGCTAATGGAATGAATTCCACAAGAAAAACTACAAAATTAGACCAAAACCCAAAATTGGCTCAAACCCGGCCCTCCGGGCCCATGCCTCGAAATCCGACCGAATTTATAAAACCAGAAAGCTCATTCACTCACGATTCTAACCATGCCAAATTCATCAAAATCCAACATCGTTTAGTCCTTCAAATCCTTAAATTACTTTCCAAAAATTTCAAGCCCTAACCCCTCATTTTCACTAATTACCATGATTAAAACAACGGGAAATCACAAGTATACAAGTATAGGGCTGAAGTAACTTACCTCAATGAAATCCCCTTGATTCCCTCTTCAAATCTCTCCCAAAAGCTCCAAAAACTGAGTTGAAATTGTGAAGAATGACCAAAATTTGCAAAGCGTTCTATTTATGGTTTCTGCCCAGGTTTTTCGCACCTGCGGCCATATTCTCGCACCTGCGCGACCGCACCTACGGTCCAAGAAGCCGCACCTTCGCAACTCACTTAATCACCCAGCTTCCGCACCTGCGGACACCTTCCTCGCACCTGCGGACTCGCATCTACGGTCCCAGGTGCGCATCTGCAATCCAAACTTCTCATCTCCGCATCTGCGCTCAAGGCCTCGCACCTGCGTTCCCAGACTTGGCCCAGTGTCTCCCGCACCTGCGCACTCCCCACGCGCACCAGCGGCCTCGCACCAGTGACCCTTTCTTCCGCAGGTGCGGAAATAGCAGAAGCAGCAGCTCCAGCTGCAATTTCCAACTTCAACAAATCCGTTAACCACCCGGAATCACCCTGAGGCCCTCAGGACCTCAACCAAAAATACCAACAAGTCATATATCAACATACTAACTTAGTCGAACCTTTGAATCACTCAAAACAACATCGAATCATCAAATTACCGTCGGATTCAAGCCTAAGAACTTTTAAATTTACAAATTCGGCAACCGATGTTAAAACCAACCAAACCACGTACGAATGACCTCAAATTTTGCACACACGTCACAAATGACACTACGAACCTACTCCAACTTCCAGAATACCATTCCGACCCCGATATCAAATTTTCCACTGCCGACTGAAATCGCCAAATTTCCAATTTTGCCAATTCAAGCCTAATTCTACCACGGACCTCCAAATTACATTCCGGTCATGCTCCTAAGTCCAAAATTACCTAACGAAGCTAATGGAACCATCAGAATTCCAATCCGAGGTCAAATACTAAAGAGTCAAATTTTGGTCAACTCTCCCAAATCTAAAGCTTCAACAATAAAATTCTTTCTTCCAATTCGATTCTGAAATACCTGCAACCCAAAATCAATGATTCACACAAGTCAAAGTACATCATACGGTGCTACTCATGCCCTCAAATAATCGAGCAAAGTGCAAATGTTCAAAACGACCGGTCGGGTCGTTACTGATTCTTGGGTGCAAGAGTATTAATTATACATGCTTGTTCCAATAAGGGTTATGGGAAGATGTTTGAGCAAATATAAGTAAAGATTGGGTTGAGGAGTGAAGGAGATATTGTAGAAGAACCTTGTAGCCAAATTTGTACACCTAGTGTTTGATAAAATACTCAAATGAGCTGAAACCATGAATATCTTCCTAATTTGTATTCAATTTTGTTATGTCTCAAAATAGATTAGGATTGCTAGAATTTCCGAAACGTTGTAGTAATTTAAGAAAAGCTCAAAGCGAGGTATGTTGGCTAAACTAATCTCTTAGAATTGAATTCCATGATGTTCCCATAAGTTTCAAGTATGGTTGTCTCAAGTTCCTTATTCTATGTTCCGACATGTTCCCAGTAAATTTGATTGTCCTGAATAAGCAAAGTATCGAGAATTATGTATTCAAAACATGTTACGAATGTTCCTATCACATTATGTTATCCTTTGGGAATGTGTTCAAGAATTATATATGTATTAAAATGCTATGTCTTTGAGTCATGTTTCAAATGAAGGCTATGATGCCAAATTGTGTGAGAAAATCTCAATATGCTTATGACTCTTAATTGCTCATATGTGTACCTAAAGTCTTGATTGGAAATGTGTTATTGTTGATAATGTATAAAGATGGTTGAAAGTGAAATAAGTGAATTGGGGATATAAAGTGTGGCCAATGTGCCAATAGTGAAAATTATACTTGTGGCCAATGGTGCCAATGAAATGAAATGATGTGAGAAAGGTTATGAAATAAGCCTTGATTCAACTATTCCAAATCGACTTCGAAAATAGAATTGCCTAAAAGCTTATGTACTCAAGTCATGCCCATTTGTGGATGTTTTAACAAATGCTATGCTTTGTTATTGCTAATTTTGTTATTAGGTTTCTATTTATTTGTTTTTCCTTATTTTGTTCTTCAATTTCTGTAGTCATACTACTAAATTCGTTTCTTATGGTTATTTCATATTTGTATAATATTTCTATATTTGTTGTTGCTATTTCACCATTAAATTTTTTATTACTTCTTAAGGTATCTATACTTTCTTTTGTTAAATTGTGCAACCATAATTTTACTGTTCCTATGAGTGTTCTTTCTATATATCCTGGTGTTTCTGCCATTCCTATTTTATTATCTACCAATTGTTTAGATAAATATCCTATCCATAGTTGGATTATTTTATTTATATCTGCTACGCAATCTAAATCTAAAAAGTTATATTGTTCAGATATTGGTTTTGGTACCCATTTTCTATTTAGTCTACTATCCCATAGTGTATTATTTCTATCATGTTGTTCATAGTTAGCTGTATAATAATTTGGGTATAATCCTTTTGGATTTTTTACTCCTGATGTACTAGGTTTTTCATCCATATCTACATCTCCTGTATTTATTTCTACATTTTTTATTTTTTCTATATTTTCTAAAAGTTCTGTATATGTTTCACTTATTTCACTTGATTCTGACTTTTGGTCATTTATATTGTTATCTATTTCTTCAATTCTATCTATTTCATCAATTCTGGGAATTTCTTCTGGTTGTAATATTTGTTTAAATTTATTTATCTCATCTGTTAATTCTATTTCTTTATTTTTCTCTCTTTGCTTGTTTTCATATAGTGCTTTTAACATGTTTAATTATTTTTCTAATGCTATAATTTTTGTGTTTTTAGTTTCTTCTAATTGTTATATTTCCCTGTTTGCTTGATTTTTAATAATTTCTATTTCTTTTTTCCTATCAATTTCTTCATTTTCTTTACTTATTCTCGTCATAGCTGTTAAGCTATCTTCTAATCTTGCTATTTCTTTTTCTATCATTAGGTATAATTGGTCTCCTATTTTTTTATATTTTCTACCTAAATTTGAAAATATTATTTTTATTTTCAATCTATCTTGATTTTCATATGTTTTTTCGTCTATTGCAAATTCTTCTTTATTCATTTTTAATCTATAGCTCTGATATCATTTTTAGTTGCCTTTCTTTATTTTTAGTGTCCTTTCTATTTTTATTTAATTTCATTTATAATTTAGTCAGATGTAAAAGCTTTTTCATAATATTCTTTTTGTAGTGGAATTAGTCTAATTATTTTTTTAAACTTTCTAATATGTATTCTATATATTCTATATCTTGGGTTCTTTGATATTCTTCTATATTAGTTTTTACTAGATTTGTTAGTAATTTTATACTGTCGGTAGTTTGTTGCCAATATTGTAGGTATATATTATTCATTATGTATTATCGAAATATAAATCTAATTCATATAAATCTATTTCTGGTATAATTAATTCTGTCCAATTCTGGTCCATTATTTCTGTTATTTCAAAGGTGAGTAATTTTTCATAGATTATTCTTCTTACATCATTATTAATATCTTTCAGTATATATAGTATAAGTATTTTATAACTAAGATCGTCATCTATTAAGTAGGTGTTCATTTTATCATATGATTTGCTAAACATATTCCTTTTAATCTCTATGTCTATTATCCTTATTCATCATATTATAATAAGTTATTTTAATCATCTTTTCTGGTCACTACCATGATTTTCTGCTTCAATCAGTTACCCTAACAGCACTTCAACTTTGTTTACTCCCCTAAACGGCCTCTCTGCCTACCGGTTTCAACCTTAGGATGCATAGTCTGGGCTTACTTATTCTTAGCATATTTTCATGGCAAACTTACTCAAGATGATTTCTATAACAGTACTATTATATGATGGATAATTATAATTTACATGTAAGAGATTATCAGGAATATATTAATTTAGCTACTCATGATTATAGTGTGACATACCTGTTTTTGTAAGTTCTTGATATCTCCTTGTTGATCCATAGCTTTCATATCTTCTTGTTTATCCATAGCTTTCCTGTATTTTATCTTTAAGTATATTTAGTAAGAGAAAAGAGAGAGAGAAGAGAGAATCCTTTGGCCTGAAGATGTAGCCTGTTTTTTATTCATAATCGAAAGGCTATTTAAAGATTACAAAATGACTCTTACTGTTCATGAACGACCTTTACTGTTCATGAGACTGACTCTTACTATTCATGAATGACCTTTACTGTTCATGAGACTGACTCTTACTATTCATGAACGACCTTTACTGTTCATGAGACTGACTCTTACTTTTGTAAAGTAAAGAACTATTTACTTTATGACTTTTACAAAAAACAGAATAACATTATTTAAAAAAGAAAAAGAATCTAAATCTTTTGCTTTATCTTGTCTGCCATAGTTTTTTGTCGTCTAGCTTGTCGTCTTCTTCTCGGTTATTCCAGTTGTACGTCTGGAACAATGTTATCTTCTCCTTTGCATTTTGAGCATATGTGGTCTGGATATTTATGACTGATTAGCTTGCAATATCTTGTTAACAGTTCTGGAGAAATGAAGTTTGTCCTTATAGCTCTTGTAGTTGTAGGTTGTTCTGGTTTTAAAAGACTTAAGACCCATTGTCTTAATTCCTCCATATCTGCTTCTCGTATTTCTCTGCAATTTGAATATATCATTGTTTGTTCTCTTGAATAATAACTCCAAATAGCATTCTGATTTAGGTAGTTGTTTGCCAGCTCATTTAGTATAGTGGATATTCCAATAATCCTTTTATTTGCATAAAAGTCTGGAATATTTATTTTTTCTATCTCTTCTTGTTCTTCTATTCTTTCTGGTACGAGCATTTCTCTTGTAAGTCCGATCTTGATAACTTGTATGATAGGCTTTATCTCTTCATATAATATCTCTGCTGTGGCTGAATAAAATCGTATATAGAATAATGTTCCTTTAGTTATTCTTTTGTATTGCATAAATGCTCTGTGTAGCTCCGGTATGGTAGCTATCTCCTGTCCTGTTTGTGTATATACAGTATCTAGTAATCCATAATTGTAGCAAGTGGCTACTAGTTTTGCATTTGTATTTGGTAGGGCTATTAATTTATTGTATCCAGTTAGGTAATGGGTAATATAATCTTCATTTGGATTCTGGGTAGTTTGGGATCTTGGGTTTTTGTTTAAAAAGTTTTGTATTTTGTGTATATTGTCTATATATGTACGGGTTATATGGTTGTATGTTTTTTTGGCTTGGTTCAGACTTTCTTTATAGGTATTTATCTGAGGTGGTAGAAATATTTCGTTCTGGGTATTTTGGATATTTTTCTGTACAAACGGTTTTGAAAATAAATTATTCATATTTATATTTGTGTATCTAGGTTTAATCTCTTCCTTCTTCTTTGCAGATGTACTGCTAGCTGTGCTGCTTCCTGCAACTGTATTTAGCAAACTGTTATGAGTTTTTAGGCGTTTCTCAACGTCACCTTCTAGCTCTGAAATTTTAGAGACTTCCGATCGTCTTATCTCCGCATTTTTTGAGTCATGCTGCTGACTACTAGCTGTTTTTCTTATTATCTGTATCTCTTCATCCATACTTTCCACAAGATTAGAAGATAGCTTAACAGCTATGACGAGAATAAGTAAAGAAAATGAAGAAATTGATAAGAAAAAAGAAATAGAAATTATTAAAAATCAAGCAAACAGGGAAATACAACAATTAGAAGAAACTAAAAACACAAAAATTATAGCATTAGAAAAAGAATTAAACATGTTAAAAGCACTATATGAAAATAAGCAAAGAGAGAAAAATAAAGAAATAGAATTAACAGATGAGATAAATAAATTTAAACAAATATTACAACCAGAAGAAATTCCCAGAATTGATGAAATAGATAGAATTGAAGAAATAGATAACAATATAAATGACCAAAAGTCAGAATCAAGTGAAATAAGTGAAACGTATACAGAACTCTTAGAAAATATAGAAAAAATAAAAAATGTAGAAATAAATACAGGAGATGTAGATATGGATGAAAAACCTAGTACATCAGGAGTAAAAAATCCAAAAGGATTATACCCAAATTATTATACAGCTAACTATGAACAACATGATAGAAATAATACACTATGGGATAGTAGACTAAATAGGAAATGGACACCAAAACCAATATCTGAACAATATAACTTTTTAGATTTAGATTGCGTAGCAGATATAAATAAAACAATCCAACTATGGATAGGATATTTATCTAAACAATTGGTAGATAAGTCTTTTAAAACCAGAACAACCTACAACTACAAGAGCTATAAGGACGAACTTCATTTCTCCAGAACTGTTAACAAGATATTTCAAGCTAATCAGTCACAAATATCCAGACCACATATGCTCAAAATGTAAAGGAGAAGATAACATTGTTCCAGACGTACAACTGGAATAACCGAAAAGAAGACGACAAGCTAGACGACAAAAAACTATGGCAGACAAGATAAAGCAAAAGATTTAGATTCTTTTTCTTTTGTAAATAATGTTATTTTGTTTTTTGTAAAAGTCGTAAAGTAAATAGTTCTTTACTTTACAAAAGTAAGAGTCAGTCTCATGAACAGTAAAAATAATATTTTTAAATTTAGGTAGAAGATATAAAAAAATAGAAGACCAATTATACCTAATGATAGAAAAAGAAACAGCAAGATTAGAAGATAGCTTAACAGCTATGACGAGAATAAGTAAAGAAAATGAAGAAATTGATAAGAAAAAAGAAATAGAAATTATTAAAAATCAAGCAAACAGGGAAATACAACAATTAGAAGAAACTAAAAACACAAAAATTATAGCATTAGAAAAAGAATTAAACATGTTAAAAGCACTATATGAAAACAAACAAAGAAAGAAAAATAAAGAAATAGAATTAACAGATGAGATAAATAAATTTAAACAAATATTACAACCAGAAGAAATTCCCAGAATTGATGAAATAGATAGAATTGAAGAAATAGATAACAATATAAATGACCAAAAGTCAGAATCAAGTGAAATAAGTGAA
The DNA here is from genome assembly GCF_000715075.1 of Nicotiana tabacum. Classification (NCBI taxonomy): domain Eukaryota; kingdom Viridiplantae; phylum Streptophyta; class Magnoliopsida; order Solanales; family Solanaceae; genus Nicotiana; species Nicotiana tabacum. The sequence goes on from NC_134081.1 coordinate 38,959,470, forward strand.
ACGTATACAGAACTCTTAGAAAATATAGAAAAAATAAAAAATGTAGAAATAAATACAGGAGATGTAGATATGGATGAAAAACCTAGTACATCAGGTGTAAAAAATCCAAAAGGATTATACCCAAATTATTATACAGCTAACTATGAACAACATGATAGAAATAATACACTATGGGATAGTAGACTAAATAGGAAATGGACACCAAAACCAATATCTGAACAATATAACTTTTTAGATTTAGATTGCGTAGCAGATATAAATAAAACAATCCAACTATGGATAGGATATTTATCTAAACAATTGGTAGATAATAAAATAGGAATGGCAGAAACACCAGGATATATAGAAAGAACACTCATAGGAACAGTAAAATTATGGTTGCACAATTTAACAAAAGAAAGTATAGATACCTTAAGAAGTAATAAAAAATTTAATGGTAAAATAGCAACAACAAATATAGAAATATTATACAAATATGAAATAGCCATAAGAAACGAATTTAGTAGTATGACTACAGAAATTAAAGAACAAAATAAGGAAAAACAAATAAATAAAAACCTAATAACAAAATTAGCAATATGTAATATGTGCTATATAGACGAATATACTTGTGCATTTAAAGAATATTATTATAAAGGAACATATAATACAGAAGAAGGCAAAGAAATAAGAAAATTATATTTCACAAAATTACCAGAACCTTTTAATACTAAAATAATAAAAGATTGGAATGAAGCAGGAGTAACAGATACTTTAGGAGCTAGGATAAAATTTCTACAACAATGGTTTGTACAGTTAGGTAAAAAATATAAAGAAGAAACAAAAATAGAAAGAATATTAATAAAAAACTTAAGATGTTGTAAAAATAAAACAGCACCACAATTCGGATGTACAGATACAGATAAATATAATAAAAAATGGAAAATAAAGAAATATAATAAATATAAGTCAAAATATAAAAATAAAAAACCAAGAAAAAGATATTATGTAAAAAATTATCAGGCTAAAAGACCATTTAGACCAAAAAAGAAACTAACAGAATGTACTTGTTATAACTGTGGAAAATTAGGACATATAGCTAAAGACTGTAAAGCACCTAGGAACCTAAAGAAAAAGCAAATAACCGAAATCATAATTAATGATGAAGAATATATGCAGATGGAATATATAGATTATGAACTAGATAGTGAAGATAGTGTATATGAAATATCAGATATAGAAGATGAAATAGAAGATGAAACTAAAAACACAAAAATTATAGCATTAGAAAAAGAATTAAACATGTTAAAAGCACTATATGAAAACAAGCAAAGAGAGAAAAATAAAGAAATAGAATTAACAGATGAGATAAATAAATTTAAACAAATATTACAACCAGAAGAAATTCCCAGAATTGATGAAATAGATAGAATTGAAGAAATAGATCACAATATAAATGACCAAAAGTCAGAATCAAGTGAAATAAGTGAAACGTATACAGAACTCTTAGAAAATATAGAAAAAATAAAAAATGTAGAAATAAATATAGGAGATGTAGATATGGATGAAAAACCTAGTACATCAGGAGTAAAAAATCCAAAAGGATTATACCCAAATTATTATACAGCTAACTATGAACAACATGATAGAAATAATACACTATGGGATAGTAGACTAAATAGGAAATGGACACCAAAACCAATATCTGAACAATATAACTTTTTAGATTTAGATTGAGTAGCAGATATAAATAAAACAATCCAACTATAGATAGGATATTTATCTAAACAATTGGTAGATAATAAAATAGGAATGGCAGAAACACCAGGATATATAGAAAGAACACTCATAGGAACAGTAAAATTATGGTTGCACAATTTAACAAAAGAAAGTATAGATACCTTAAGAAGTAATAAAAAATTTAATGATGAAATAGCAACAACAAATATAGAAATATTATACAAATATAAAATAGCCATAAGAAACGAATTTAGTAGTATGACTACAGAAATTGAAGAACAAAATAAGGAAAAACAAATAAATAGAAACCTAATAACAAAATTAGCAATATGTAATATGTGCCATATAGACGAATATACTTGTGCATTTAAAGAATATTACTATAAAGGAACATATAATACAGAAGAAGGCAAAGAAATAAGAAAATTATATTTCACAAAATTACCAGAACCTTTTAATACTAAAATAATAAAAGATTGGAATGAAGCAGGAGTAACAGATACTTTAGGAGCTAGGATAAAATTTCTACAACAATGGTTTGTACAGTTATGTGAAAAATATAAAGAAGAAACAAAAATAGAAAGAATATTAATAAAAAACTTAAGATGTTGTAAAAATAAAACAGCACCACAATTTGGATGTACAGATACAGATAAATATAATAAAAAATGGAAAACAAAGAAATATAATAAATATAAGTCAAAATATAAAAATAAAAAACCAAGAAAAAGATATTATGTAAAAAATTATCAGGCTAAAAGACCATTTAGACCAAAAAAGAAACTAACAGAATGTACTTGTTATAACTGTGGAAAATTAGGACACATAGCTAAAGACTGTAAAGCACCTAGGAACCTAAAGAAAAAGCAAATAACCGAAATCATAATTAATGATGAAGAATATATGCAGATGGAATATATAGATTATGAACTAGATAGTGAAGATAGTGTATATGAAATATCAGATATAGAAGATGAAATAGAAGATGAAATAATTAAAGAAGATGATGAAACCTAAGGACTGAAAAAGAAATAGAAGTAATAACACGAGAAGAATATAAGGATGAAGAATCCTCAGAACAAAAAATTATATTTGATAATAATATATTTGAACAAATAAAAGGAAAAGAATTAGACCTCAGTGTCGAAAAAATATTTGAAGTACCTACAATAAAAAATTGGTTCAAAAGACAAAAAGAAGAATATTACGTGGTTAGCCAAAAAGAACATATAATTGACTGTAAATATACAAAAGGAAAAGCCAAAATACCAATAATAAACAAAAGAATAATAAATAAAGAAATATAAGATATAAAGGCAAAAAACCCAATTAAATATGTACACCTAGGAGGAACTGAAATATTAATAAAAGCATGTTTTAAAGAAGGAATAGATACCCCTATAGAAATATATTTAGCAAATGATAGAATAATTCAACCTATAGAAAAAAGCATAATAAGTGCAATAAAAGGAAATCTCATATATCAAAAATTCAAATTCATAATAAGTGCCAATTATTCAATAGCAATAAACGATAGGAATATAGATAAATCATTAGTATTATACTGAAAAATGTCAGGAATAGAATTAACACCTGGAAGTAAGATATTTACAGCTAGATGTAAAAATCTATACGTCTTAACAACAAAACATAAAATAGCAGCAAAAAATAAAATTAATAAAATTAAAATAGAAAACCCGTTTGAAAGAATAGTTACAGTTATTGACAATAATGAATATAGTTATAAAGAAATTGACATGGAAGAAGATTTAGAAATAGTAAAAGAAAGATTAAGTACATCAAGTATACCAAACCAATTAACTTATGAAACACCAACATCATCAAGAATAAGTACATCAAGAAGAGAATATATAATCCCAAAAAATTTAATAAAAAACACAAAAGAAAAAATAAATACATACCACTACTATATAACTGGAATCATGGAACAAAGAAAATATCAAATATTAATAAATACAGGACAAGAAGAAAACTATATTACAAGAGAATTAGTAACAGAAACTGAAATAATAACTACTGAACAATTATGCCCTGAATTACCTAAAGAATTAATAATAAACGAAGAAATAACAGAAAAAGAAATAATTATTGGAGGAATACCTCTAATAATACAATTTAAAATATATCAAGAAAACGAAAATGAAAATATTACACTAGGAATAAAATGGTTAGAAAAGGTAAAACCATACAGTCTAGGAGATAAGCAATTAACCATAACATACAAAGATAAGAAAATAATAATAAAAAGAACAGAAGAATGAAAATATATATACTCGCAAAAGTCATAGTAGAAGGATATTATAATAGATACTATACACCAATGATAGATACAGGGGCAGAAGCTAATATATGTAAATATAATTGTTTACCAACGGATAAATGGAAAAAATTAAAAACACCTATGGTAGTAACAGGATTTAATAATGAAGGTAGTATGATTAACTACAAAGCCAAGAATGTAAAAATACAAATATGGGATAAAATATTAACTATAGAAGAAATATATAACTTTGAATTCACTACAAAAGATATGTTACTAGGAATGCCATTTTTAGATAAATTATACCCACACATAATAACAAGAACACACTGGTGGTTTACCACACCATGTAAAAATAAAGTAGGAGCAAAAAGAGTAAATAATAAACAACGAAAAACTACAGAATGGATACGAGGAAATGAAAAAATCACATAGAAAATATAAGTAGAAATACAACTACTCAATTAGAAATTATCATTTACAATAGACAAAGTAAAAATAATCCAAAATGAATTAGAAAAATTATATAATGATAACCCTCTAAAAGGATGGAATAAACATAAGACAAAAATAAAAATAGAATTAATAGAAGAAAATAGTATAATAACACAAAAACCCTTAAAATATAACTTTGATGATTTAGCAGAATTTAAAATGCATATAAAAGAATTATTAGATAAAAAGTATATACAAGAAAGTAATAGTAAACATACAAGTCCAGCATTTATAGTAAATAAACATAGTGAACAAAAAAGAGGAAAAAGCAGAATGGTTATAGATTACCGAAATTTAAATGCAAAAACTAAAACATATAATTACCCAATACCTAACAGGATATTAAAAATAAGACAAATCCAAGGATATAATTACTTTAGTAAATTTGACTGTAAATCAGGATTTTACCATCTAAAACTAGAAGATGAATCTAAAAAACTAACAGCATTTACAGTACCACAAGGATTTTATGAATGGAATATTTTACCATTTGGATATAAAAATGCACCAGGAAGATACCAACATTTTATGGATAACTATTTTAACCAACTAGAGAATTGCATAGTATATATAGATGATATATTACTATATTCAAGAACACAAGATGAACATATAAAATTATTAGAAAAATTCATACATATTATAGAAAACTCTGGTATAAGCTTAAGCAAAACCAAAGCAGAAATTATGAAAAATCAGAGAGAATTTTTAGGAATACAAATAGATAAAAATGGAATAAAAATGCAAACACACATAGTACAAAAAATAATCAATCTTGATGAAAACATAGATACAAAAAAGAAATTACAATCATTTTTAGGATTAGTAAACCAAGTAAGAGAATATATACCTAAATTAGCAGAAAACCTAAAACCTTTACAGAAAAAACTAAAAAAGGATGTAGAATATGGGTTCGATGAAAAAGATAAGGAACAAATAAGGAAGATTAAAATATTGTGTAAGAAACTACCAAAATTATACTTCCCAGATGAGAACAAGAAATTTACTTATATTGTAGAAACAGATTCGAGTAATCATAGTTATGGAGGAGTTCTTAAATATAAATATGATAAAGAAAAAATAGAACATCATTGCAGATATTATTCAGGATCTTATACTGAACCACAAGAAAAATGGGAGATAAATAGAAAAGAATTATTTGCATTATATAAATGTTTATTAGCATTTGAACCATATATAGTTTACAACAGATTTATTGTAAGAACAGATAATACCCAAGTGAAATGGTGGATAACCAGAAAAGTACAAGATTCAGTTACAACAAAAGAAATACGAAGACTGGTATTAAATATATTAAACTTTACATTTACAATTGAAATAATCACTACTAACAAGAATGTTGTTGCAGATTACTTGTCAAGACAAAGCTACCCAAACCGACCCAGATAATACAATGGAAAATCTACTCTTAGCCATGACTACACTTTGTAAGAAAGTGGAAAGTATGGATGAAGAGATACAGATAATAAGAAAAACAGCTAGTAGTCAGCAGCATGACTCAAAAAATGCGGAGATAAGACGATCGGAAGTCTCTAAAATTCTAGAGCTAGAAGTTGACGTTGAGAAACACCTAAAAACTCATAACAGTTTGCTAAATACAGTTGCAGGAAGCAGCACAGCTAGCAGTACATCTGCAAAGAAGAAGGAAGAGATTAAACCTAGATACACAAATATAAATATGAACAATTTATTTTCAAAACCGTTCGTACAGAAAAATATCCAAAATACCCAGAACGAAATATTCCTACCACCTCAGATAAATACCTACAAAGAAAGTCTGAACCAAGCTAAAAAGACATACAACCATATAACCCGTACATATATAGACAATATACACAAAATACAAAACTTTTTAAACAAAAACCCAAGATCCCAAACTACCCAGAATCCAAATGAAGATTATATTACCCATTATCTAACTGGATACAATAAATTAATAGCCCTACCAAATACAAATGCAAAACTAGTAGCCACTTGCTATAATTATAGATTACTAGATACTGTATATACACAAACAGGACAAGAGATAGCTACCATACCGGAGCTACACAGAGCATTTATGCAATACAAAAGAATAACTAAAGGAACATTATTCTATATACGATTTTATTCAGCCACAGCAGAGATATTATATGAAGAGATAAAGCCTATCATACAAGTTATCAAGATCGGACTTACAAGAGAAATGCTCGTACCAGAAAGAATAGAAGAACAAGAAGAGATAGAAAAAATAAATATTCCAGACTTTTATGCAAATAAAAGGATTATTGGAATATCCACTATACTAAATGAGCTGGCAAACAACTACCTAAATCAGAATGCTATTTGGAGTTATTATTCAAGAGAACAAACAATGATATATTCAAATTGCAGAGAAATACGAGAAGCAGATATGGAGGAATTAAGACAATGGGTCTTAAGTCTTTTAAAATCAGAACAACCTACAACTACAAGAGCTATAAGGACGAACTTCATTTCTCCAGAACTGTTAACAAGATATTGCAAGCTAATCAGTCACAAATATCCAGACCACATATGCTCAAAATGCAAAGGAGAAGATAACATTGTTCCAGATGTACAACTGGAATAACCGAGAAGAAGACGACAAGCTAGACGACAAAAAACTATGGCAGACAAGGTAAAGCAAAAGATTTAGATTCTTTTTCTTTTTTAAATAATGTTATTTTGTTTTTTGTAAAAGTCGTAAAGTAAATAGTTCTTTACTTTACAAAAGTAAGAGTCAGTTTCATGAACAGTAAAGGTCGTTCATGAATAGTAAGAGTCAGTCTCATGAACAGTAAAGGTCATTCATGAATAGTAATAGTCAGTCTCATGAACAGTAAAGGTCGTTCATGAACAGTAAGAGTCATTTTGTAATCTTTAAATAGCCTTTCGATTATGAATAAAAAACAGGCTACATCTTCAGGCCAAGGGATTCTCTCTTCTCTCTCTCTTTCTTCTCTTACTAAATATACTTAAAGATAAAATACAGGAAAGCTATGGATAAACAAGAAGATATGAAAGCTATGGATCAACAAGGAGATATCAAGAACTTACAAAAACAGGTATGTCACACTATAATCATGAGTAGCTAAATTAATATATTCCTGATAATCTCTTACATGTAAATTATAATTATCCATCATATAATAGTACTGTTATAGAAATCATCTTGAGTAAGTTTGCCATGAAAATATGCTAAGAATAAGTAAGCCCAGACTATGCATCCTAAGGTTGAAACCGGTAGGCAGAGAGGCCGTTTAGGGGAGTAAACAAAGTTGAAGTGCTGTTAGGGTAACTGATTGAAGCAGAAAATCATGGTAGTGACCAGAAAAGATGATTAAAATAACTTATTATAATATGATGAATAAGGATAATAGACATAGAGATTAAAAGGAATATGTTTAGGAAATCATATGATAAAATGAACACCTACTTAATAGATGACGATCTTAGTTATAAAATACTTATACTATATATACTGAAAGATATTAATAATGATGTAAGAAGAATAATCTATGAAAAATTACTCACCTTTGAAATAACAGAAATAATGGACCAGAATTGGACAGAATTAATTATACCAGAAATAGATTTATATGAATTAGATTTATATTTCGATAACACATAATGAATAATATATACCTACAATATTGGCAACAAACTACCGACAGTATAAAATTACTAACAAATCTAGTAAAAACTAATATAGAAGAATATCAAAGAACCCAAGATATAGAATATATAGAATACATATTAGAAAGTTTAAAAGAAATAATTAGACTAATTCCACTACAAAAAGAATATTATGAAAAAGCTTTTACATCTGACTAAATTATAAATGAAATTAAATAAAAATAGAAAGGACACTAAAAATAAAGAAAGGCAACTAAAAATGGTATCAGAGCTATAGATTAAAAATGAATAAAGAAGAATTTGCCATAGACGAAAAAACATATGAAAATCAAGATGGATTGAAAATAAAAATAATATTTTTAAATTTAGGCAGAAGATATAAAAAAATAGGAGACCAATTATACCTAATGATAGAATAAGAAACAGCAAGATTAGAAGATAGCCTAACAGTTATGACGAGAATAAGTAAAGAAAATGAAGAAATTGATAAGAAAAAAGAAATAGAAATTATTAAAAATCAAGCAAACAGGGAAATACAACAATTAGAAGAAACTAAAAATACAAAAATTATAGCATTAGAAAAAGAATTAAACATGTTAAAAGCACTATATGAAAACAAGCAAAGAGACAAAAATAAAGAAATAGAATTAACAGATGAGATAAATAAATTTAAACAAATATTACAACTAGAAGAAATTCCCAGAATTGATGAAATAGATAGAATTGAAGAAATAGATAACAATATAAATGACCAAAAGTCAGAATCAAGTGAAATAAGTGAAACATATACAGAACTTTTAGAAAATATAGAAAAAATAAAAAATGTAGAAATAAATACAGGAGATGTAGATATGGATGAAAAACCTAGTACATCAGGTGTAAAAAATCCAAAAGGATTATACCCAAATTATTATACAGCTAACTATGAACAACATGATAGAAATAATACACTATGGGATAGTAGACTAAATAGGAAATGGACACCAAAACCAATATCTGAACAATATAACTTTTTAGATTTAGATTGCGTAGCAGATATAAATAAAACAATCCAACTATGGATAGGATATTTATCTAAACAATTGGTAGATAATAAAATAGGAATGGCAGAAACACCAGGATATATAGAAAGAACACTCATAGGAACAGTAAAATTATGGTTGCACAATTTAACAAAAGAAAGTATAGATACCTTAAGAAGTAATAAAAAATTTAATGGTGAAATAGCAACAACAAATATAGAAATATTATACAAATATGAAATAGCCATAAGAAACGAATTTAGTAGTATGACTACAGAAATTGAAGAACAAAATAAGGAAAAACAAATAAATAGAAACCTAATAACAAAATTAGCAATATGTAATATGTGCTATATAGACGAATATACTTGTGCATTTAAAGAATATTATTATAAAGGAACATATAATACAGAAGAAGGCAAAGAAATAAGAAAATTATATTTCACAAAATTACCAGAACCTTTTAATACTAAAATAATAAAAGATTGGAATGAAGCAGGAGTAACAGATACTTTAGGAGCTAGGATAAAATTTCTATAACAATGGTTTGTACAGTTATGTGAAAAATATAAAGAAGAAACAAAAATAGAAAGAATATTAATAAAAAACTTAAGATGTTGTAAAAATAAAACAGCACCACAATTCGGATGTACAGATACAGATAAATATAATAAAAAATGGAAAACAAAGAAATATAATAAATATAAGTCAAAATATAAAAATAAAAAATCAAGAAAAAGATATTATGTAAAAAATTATCAGGCTAAAAGACCATTTAGACCAAAAAAGAAACTAACAGAATGTACTTGTTATAACTGTGGAAAATTAGGACATAACCCTAGAATCTTCATCTCCTCTGAGTAAAATCTAAAACATATGTTTGCATCCCTGATAAATTAGCCAATTGTTAAATATTTGCAAAAGTAGTTTAGTAGATAAACAATACTTTTGATTATCTTGACCAGCTAATTGATTTTTAGCTTGTTTAGTTAACAATTAATCTAAGTCTCTATGGGGTCGACATGTGACTTTCGAGTCACTTTTTTACTTGATGGCCACGTATACTTGTGTGTACTTGGGGAACCAACAAGTCCAACACCAACCACATAGCATGTATTTCAGGGATTCCTACACTAAATACCAAGTTTAGAAGTGTTACTTACATCAAACCGCACAAATCACAAATCAAAAAAGCCCTTGCCTCGCGAATCGGCCTCCCAATGACTCGGATCTAGTCATGAATAACTTAATACAATCAATATAAGCTATTAGAATCTATTCCATACGATAAAGCTAAGTTCTTTAACCAAATTCAAAAAATCAACCCCGAGCCCACGCCTCTCTAAGGCCCCTTAATATTTCGCCAAGGAATTTAAGGTTTTGTGGTGCCGAGGTAGGCTTAAGTGTTTGAGGATTGTAGAAATTCTTCGGGTTGAAGAATGTACTGAGGAGTTGATGGAAACTTTTGGCTGAAGAAGGCGATTATGCAGTCAGTTTCGCGGGCCGCATAATCATCGCGGAGTTGACCAAAGAATTTGTTGATTTTTGAAGGTTGTTTTGCGGTCCATTATGCGATCGCAAATTTGTTTCGTTGTCCGCACATCCATCGCAGACTTGGCATGAAGAATTTTAGAGAGTGATTCTGCGGTCCACTATGCGGCCGCATCAGTTGTCTGCGGACCGTAGATTTGCCGCAAACCTGTCCAGACCAGCCCAAACTTATAGCGATGGTTTCTCCCACAACTACCAGCGACAATTTTGAGCGAGGAACGGGATCGAATAGATGGAAGAAACTTTGGTTGTGTGTCCCTTTTTGGGTTATTTCATAGCGTCAACCTCTCGTCTTCTTCTTCCCTCTTTCAACTTCTAATTTTAATCGAAACCCTAATCGAAAAATTATAGAAATCTCAATCACGCACAAATAGTATGAACGCCGAATTGGTTCTCATTTTTTATTTATCGAATTTGGTTATGGGTTGAGGTTTAATTCCATAAAGAATCCTTCTTTTTGCCTTATATGATCTGGGTATTCTTTTGGGTTTATGTTTGTCGAGAGATAATGGAAGGTTCTAATCAACTTATTTATTTTGACTAACTTTTTGGTTAAAAGTTAATTAATTGTTATTACGTAAAAAAATATTAATTAAATAATATTAATAATTAATAAGTAAAGCAAAAAAAAGAATGTGCAAGAAGATGGGTTTTGGCGGGTTTCACGAAAATTGAGGGGGAAAATTAGGAAAGAATTAATAACCGTTCCCGTTGAATTATTTTCCAAGATTCGTTGCAATAGATATATCTATTGGAATGATTCGGATAAACGTTGCAAAACGAAACATCTATAGGAACGGTTCCCACTCAAATGCAACGGTTTTATAGTCAGAGTGTGCCGGTAGTACCTATGTCTTATTGCAACGGCTACAACCGTTAGTATCTATAGAACCGTTAGCAAAAATATCCATTGCCATAGGCCCATTTTCTTGTAGTGAGTATATCATCTGTAATATAAGTTTATCGTCGAATCTGCTATACTTGATGACTTATTCAATCTTTTTCCTTTTCAAACTAAAATTCCGTCATAAGAATTAGCATGCGTCAGTTCAATTGTAAAAAAGCAATATATATTAAAATTCAGTACCGTCACATATGATATTTTTTGTAATAGTGTCGGTTGATTTGGTGCCAATAGCTGCTGTGACTGGTATGCATGTCAATTTCCCTTATTTTTATCATTAAAATCAAACCTAATTTGAGATCTTTAAGAGATTTGTAAAGATATGTGGCCCTAGTAAAAGAGGCTTGGTCCGAGGGAATTTTTTGTCTACATGAATAGGGGAAAATAACCCAAAATCCAATAATTCTCTCTCTTCTGACATTTTGAAGTGAAGAAACCATCATCCCGACAAGCAATATGATTAAGCTTCCATCTTGATTAAAATTTGGTGAACATGTCGAAACCATTGTCCTTAGTGTGAATCTTCATAAATTCTAAGTAAATCAGAATCCAACACATCTCGAATTCAATGGTATCTCACATCAATATATTTTGTCCTTTCATGAATGTAGAATTGTTGCCAACATGGATAAAATTTTGAGAGTCACAATAAAACACTTACCTCTCTCTTGAGCAAATTCAAGTTCCCCAAAAATATCTTCATCTAAGCCAATTCTTATAAAGTTTTGTATACGGTTAAAACTGATCCTCGGTCGTGAAGATCGATCGAGGATGGCATTTCAATAGAGGGGTACATTCATGGAGACCCCGAGCGAATTCCGAGATGGGGGCGTCGAGCCCGGGCGTTCGAATCGACCGAGGTAACATCGGTCGATACAGGTCCCGAACATCGATTCCCGAAAATGATCACCTAGCTCGAAATCAAGGCCGAGGTTCCGATCCGGTACCGAGCTCGAGTCGGTATCGAGTTCACAGACAAAAGCTGTTATAACCACACCAATGGAGAGAATCTCTGCGGGAATTAAGGAGGAGACATACCATCATGGGTCTTCCACTAGTAATATTTATTCCATCATGTTGCTATAGATAAAGTAGCAATCCTTGGCTATAAAAGCTAGGAGAGTTTGTAATAGAAGACACTTTTTCACTGGGATTAAGAATTCATTGTGTTTATCTTTCTAAAACTCATCTAATATCTTTGTTCATCATCTTCTATTTTTGCACTATAAATACGTGCATTGTTATTTTCATATCAGAGGAATCTACTTGCCCTTAGAACCATACATAAATTCAACTTTATCTGATTTTTAGGGTAAACAGTTTGGCGCCCACCGTGGGGCTAAGGATAACAAGTGATTATTTGATACAAATATACAGCACACTCCAGCTTACAACTTCATGTCAGCAATGGCTCTGCCAATCGACCTCGAAGCCGGCCTTCAGGATGAAACCAACAACTTGGTGCCCGTGGCCGAAAGGCTACCCAACAACGTCAACGAGGCTCGAATCGAGGAACCCGAAATTCGAGCCGAAGTACCAGTAGATATCAATTCATGAATAGCTCTAGAAGCGAATCAACGTTCCGAGCAGGAAAGAAGCGTTCAGGGTGGCGCTCGACCCATAGCCCGAGACACCCACAGCACGGGGGAAATCGGGGTCAGCTTGCGCATGATTTTCGAAATGCTACAAGCCCAACAAGTAGCGATAGCTCAGTTGTAGAGCCAAACTCATATGCGAAGTAATCCAAACTCCAATCCACTTCTTCGAGAAGTAACCCCCAGAACGGAGCCCGACACAGTGAAACCGAACGAGCGAAAATCAGGAACCGCTCCTGAAATTGCTAAACTGCTCGAGGAGCTCACAAAGCGAGTTGAAGCCAACGACAAAAAATTCGAAACATATGATGCTAGGATCGATCAGATCCCGGGGGCTCCGCCCATGATGAAAGGGCTGGATTCGAAGAAATTTATACAAAAGCCTTTTCCATCAAGCGCAGCCCCAAAACCGATCCCAAAAAAGTTCCGTATGCCCGTAATTCCCAAATATAACGGTACGACCGATCCTAACGAACATCTCACCTCCTATACATGTGCCATCAAAGGCAACGATTTGGAAGACGATGAGATCGAGTCCGTATTATTGAAAAAGTTCGGAGAGACCCTCGCTAAAGGAGCAATGATCTGGTATCACAATTTGCCACCGAATTCTATCGATTCTTTTGCCATGTTAGCAGATTCGTTCGTAAAAGCACATGCTGGTGCCGTAAAGGTCGCAACGAGGAAATCGGATCTATTCAAAGTAACACAAAGGGGTGACAAAATACTGAGGGAATTCGTATCCCGGTTTCAAATGGAACGCATGGATTTGCCACCAGTCACAGACGACTGGGCCATACAAGCTTTCACCCAAGGGTTGAACGGACTGAGTTCGACAGCATCACATCGGCTGAAACAAATCTTGATCGAATACCCCGCAATAACTTGGGCGGATATACACAATCGGTACCAATCGAAAATCAGGGTCGAAGATGATCAATTTGGATTTCCGTATGAACCCACGCGTCAGAACCGCGCAACCACTAAAATTCTGAAGGAAACCAACAGAGAACAAAGGTCAAACAAAGACCGATATCAACCGTACGTCACAGATCGGGTGAACCACAGTTCGGCGCATGAGACAGTTAGGAATAACTGCAGATATGATCGGGGGCAAATTTCTCGGGGACTTATGAGCAAGAGAGGTTTTGATAAACATGCCGATCCTATAGAAGTTCCTCGATTATCGGAATATAATTTCAACATCGATGCATCCGCCATCGTATCGGCCATCGAACGCATCAAAGATACCAGATGGCCTCGACCCATGCAGACCGATCCGGCCCAAAGGAATCCCAATCAAATATGCGAGTATCATGGCACCCATGGTCACAAAACGGAAGAATGCAGACAATTAAGAGAGGAAGTAGCCCGCTTGTTTAACAAAGGGCACCTCAGGGAATTTTTGAGTGATAGGGCGAAGAACCATTTTAAAAACAAGGACTTCGGCAAGAAAAACGAAGAAGAAGAGCCACAGCACATCATTCACATGATCATCGGCGGCGTCGATACCCCTCAGGGACCTATACTCAAACGAGCTAAAACGTCGATTGTGAGGGAAAAGCGATATCGAATTCAAGATTATACTCCCCAGGGACTTTATCGTTCAATGATGAAGATGCGGAGGGAATCATCCAACCCCATAACGATGCACTGGTAATATCCGTACTCATGAATAAAATTAAGATTAAGCGTGTGTTAATTGATCCAGGTAGCTCGGCCAATATCATCAGATCGAAGGTCGTAAAATAGCTCGGCCTACAAAACCGGGTCGTATCCGCAACTTTGGTTTTAAACGGATTTAATATGGCATGCGAAACCACCAAAGGCGAGATAACCCTACCAATAAACGTCGCCGGAACAATTCAGGAAACAAAGTTTCACGTGATCGAAGGCGATATGAGATATAACGCCCTTTTCGGAAGGCCGTGGATCCACAACATGAGAGCTGTACCTTCGACCCTACACCAGGTCCTCAAATTCCCAACACCGACAGGTGTCAAAATAGCGTACGGAGAACAACCAGCCGCGAAAGAAATGTTCTCCATCGAAGAAGCAAAACCAACATCTTCGTCTTCGCCAGTGAATGGATCGGGTTCAAAAGGAGGCACAGTCGAAGACCGTAATGCCAAATAGCAACCAAAGACATCGGCCCTGACCCAGCCAAATAAGCAGAGCATCGAAGAAGATAGTGATCAGTGGATCCCTCGATCTTTCGTGACCCCCGATGACTCCGATGCCACCGAATCAACTATTGAGGAATTGGAGCACATCATTTTGAACGATCATTGGCCCGAACGAAAGGTATACCTGGCAAGGGGTTTGAGACCCGA
The DNA here is from genome assembly GCF_000715075.1 of Nicotiana tabacum. Lineage (NCBI taxonomy): Eukaryota > Viridiplantae > Streptophyta > Magnoliopsida > Solanales > Solanaceae > Nicotiana > Nicotiana tabacum. The sequence continues at coordinate 38,975,027 of NC_134081.1, forward strand.
ACTCAGGAAGAAAATCATTCAATTTCTTATCGATAACATCGATTGCTTTGCTTGTTCCCATTTAGATATAACAGGAATCCCGCCGGACATAACGACACATCGACTAAGTGTGTCCCCTATATTCAGACCGGTGAAGCAAAAAAGAAGACCCCAATCGGAGGTGAAGCACGCATTCATAAAAGATGAGGTAACTAAACTGCTCAAAATAGGATCCATTAGAGAGGTAAAATACCCCGAATGGTTGTCCAATGTGGTCGTAGTGCCTAAAAAGGGAAACAAACTTAGAATGTGTATAGATTACAAGGACTTGAACAAAGCATGCCCCAAAGATTCTTATCCACTGCCCAACATCGATCACTTGATCGATGCCACGGCCGGCCACGAGATCCTTACTTTTCTCGATGCCTATTCCGGGTATAATCAAATCCAGATGAACCCGGGAGACTAGGAAAAGACTTCGTTTGTGACCAGATGCGGAACATATTGTTATAACGTAATGCCCTTCGGGCTAAAAAATGCAGGAGCTACTTATCAACGCCTAGTAAATAGAATGTTCGAATAACAAATAAGTAAATCAATAGAAGTCTATATTGATGACATGCTAGTCAAGTCCCTGAGCGCAGAGGACCATTTGACCCATTTGCAGGAAACGTTCAATATTCTGAGGAAATACAACATGAGGCTCAACCCCGAAAAATGTGCTTTCGGAGTCGGCTCGGGTAAGTTCCTCGGCTTCATGGTGTCAAATCGAGGAATCGAGATTAACCCAGACAAAGTCAAGACCATTGAAGACATCACCATCGTGAACAGCGTGAAAGCTGTACAAAGGTTAACAGGAAGAATAGCAGCCCTAGGCCGATTCATTTCGAGATCATCAGATCGAAGCCACAAATTTTTCTCTCTACTCAAAAAGAAGAACGACTTCGCTTGGACACCGGAATGCCAACTAGCATTACAAGAACTGAAACGATATCTATCGAACCCACCACTGCTGCACACTCCAAAAACCGACGAAAAACTTTACCTATACTTGGCAGTATCAGAAGTCGCCATAAGCAGTGTCCTAGTTCGAGAAGAGGAAGGTACGTAATTTCCAGTTTACTATGTAAGTCAGACTTTAGGGGAAGCAGAAACTAGATACCCGCACTTGGAAAAATTGGCGCTTGCGCTGGTTAGCGCCTCTAGGAAATTACGACCATACTTCCAATGCCACCCCATAAGCGTATTAACCACCTGCCCACTTCGTAATATTTTGCATAGGCCCAAATTATCGGGCCGATTGGCCAAATGGGCCATCGAACTCAGCGGGTACGATATCGAATATCGACCTCGAACAACCATCAAGTCTCAAATTTTAGCAGACTTCGTGGCCGATTTCATGCCGACCCTCGTACCCGAAGTCGAAAAAGAACTACTGTTAAAATCAAATTTATCAATGAGGGCATGGATCCTCTTTACGGACGGAGCTTCGAACGTAAAGGGATCCGGGCTAGGCATAGTTTTAAAATCTCCTGGGGGTAACATTATTAGGCAAGCTATTAAAACTATCAGGTTAACTAACAACGAGGCCGAATATGAAGCCATAATTGCAGGTCTCGAGCTAGCTAGGAATCTGGGAGCGGAGGTCGTTGAGGCCAATTGCGACTCTTTGCTAGTGGTGAGTCAAGTAAACAAAACCTTCGAAGTCCGAGAAGGCAGAATGCAAAGGTATTTGGACAAACTGCTCGTCACTTTGAACCATTTCAAACAATGGAGTCTACGACATGTTCCATGAGAACAGAATAACGAGGCCGATGTGCTTGCTAATTTGGGATCATCAGTCGAGGTGAATGATTTGAACTCGGAAACTGTCGTTCAACTTTCAAGATCTATAATCGAGGAAGGGAACGCCGAAATAAATTCTACTAGCTTAACCTGGGATTGGAGAAACAAGTATATTGAATACATAAAAGACGGAAAGCTCCCTTCAGACCACAAAGAGTCTAGGACCCTTAGAACTAAAGCTGCTCGATTCACCTTGACTGCGGACGGAACGTTATATCGAAGAACATTCGATGGACCGATGGCGGTATGCATAGGTCTGGGAGATACCAATTACATCCTCCGGGAAGTACACGAGGGTACTTGTGGCAATCACTCCGGTGCCGACATGTTAGTTCGAAAAGTGATCAGAGCAGCGTATTATTGGATCGATATGGGCAAACACGCAAAAGAGTTTGTTCGTAAATGCGATAAATGTCAAAGGTTTGCTCCGATGATCCATCAGCCCGGAGAACAACTTCACTCGGTCCTATCACCATGGCCATTCATGAAATGAGGAATGGACATCGTCGGCCCCCTGCCATCGACCCCAGGTAAAGCCAGATTTATTTTATTTGTGACTGACTATTTTTCTAAATGGGTTGAAGCGCAGGCTTTCGAGAAAGTAAGAGAAAAAGAGGTTATCGACTTTCTGTGGGATCATATCATATGCCGATTCGGAATACCATTTGAAATAGTATATGATAATGGGAAGCAATTCATTGGCAGCAAAATCATAAAATTCTTCGAAGATCACAAAATAAGAAGGATACTAGCAACCCCATACTACCCCAGTGGAAACAGACAAGCCGAATCAACAAACAAAACTATTCTTCAAAATCTGAAAAAGAGATTGAACGACGCTAAGGGAAAATGGAGAGAAATCCTGCCCGAAGTCCTTTGGGCGTACCGAACAACATCGAAATCCAGTACAGGGGCGACCCCATTCTCCTTAGTATATGGCTCCGAAGCATTGATACCAGTCGAAGTCGGAGAACCTAGCCCCAGGTTTCGATTCATGACGGAAGAATCAAATAACGAGGCTATGAACACCAGCCTTGAATTATTGGACGAAGGACGAGAAGCTGCCCTCATCCGGTTGGCCGCACAAAAGCAACGAATCGAAAGGTATTACAATCGAAGAACTAAACTTCGCCACTTCAAGCCAGGAGACTTGGTGTTAAGGAAAGTCACTATCAATACTCGGAATCCAAACGAAGGAAAACTAGGACCAAATTGGGAAGGACCGTACCAGGTGCTTGAGCACTTTGGGAAAGGATCGTACAGGCTCGGCATCATAAACGGCAAACAGCTATCAAGCAGTTGGAATGTACATAAACGGTACTACTGCTAAGGTCCGACCTTATTCATCTGTCCCGTACAGAAGTTCGAACAAAGAACAGAAGTATTCTTTTACTCAAAAGCACGTGTTGCACTCTTTTTTCCTTAGACCGGTCTTTTCCCAAATGGGTTTTTTGCGGCAAGGTTTTTAATGAGGCAACCATCGATCGTGCTGCGCTGACAAAATAGTATCCGAGGCTTTCGACCCTTAGCCCGAACGGCCTCAAATACCGGGGGGCACCAGGCCCTCAAATACATCGAGTTCAGATGCAACAAAGTCTTCTCACAACAATAGAGAAAAAATTGTAAGAGCCAAAATGGTCAAAATAAACCATACTCATATTTGAAATCCCCAAAATATATGTACAATGGCTTGAGATTTATTATGCAACCAGAATTAACAATCACTCGAATATTAAGCCTACGGGCTTCCACATTATCTCGAGTTCGAAATAATCACTCGAATATTAAGCCTACGGGCTACCACATAATCTCGAGTTAAAAAAAAACACTCGAACATTAAGTCTACGGGCTACTCCTATATCATGTTTGATATACTCGGCCGACCATTGAGCCTACGGGTTACTTTAACATCGAGTTCGAAATAATCACTCAAATATTAAGCCTACGGGCTTCCACATTATCTCGAGTTCGAAATAATCACTCGAATATTAAGTCTACGGGCTACTCCTATATCATGTTCGATATACTCGGCCGACCATTGAGCCTACGGGTTACTTCAACATCGAGTTCGAAATAATCACTCGAATATTAAGCCTACGGGCTTCCACATTATCTCGAGTTCGAAATAATCACTCGAATACTAAGTCTACGGGCTACTCCTATATCATATTCGAAATACTCAGTCGACCATTGAGCCTACGGGCTGCCAAGTTTGAACAAGGACCCAATCGAATTTGAAACATTGAAAAAGCTACATTTACTCAGAGTTTACGTTAATATTCGAATCATCATCAACTCAACAAGCAAAATCAACCTTGTCATATATATACAAAATTGCCTACGTAATTAATTTACAGGTAATGAGAATTAGACTCTAAGCTTTTGGGTCGAGGTCTTCCCCACCCTCGGACCCGCTTTTGCTACCATCATCGTTATCATTGTCATCATCATCAGAAGCCAAGGCTTCAGCTTTCGCTTCAAGCTCTTTTGCCTTTTTTACCTCTTCGGTAAGATCGAAACCTCGAGCATGAATCTCCTCGAGGGTCTCCCTCCGAGATCTACACTTAACAAGTTCGGCAACCCAATAAGCTCGAGCATCGGCAATCTTCGCCGCTTCCCGGGCCTCCACCTGAGCGGCCTCAGCATCAGCTCGATATACAACAATAGACTTATCCGCCAAAACTTTCGACGACTCAACCTCCGCCTTAGCCTCAGCAAGTCATATCTCAAGCTCATCGATGTTCTTAGTCTGAGCCAACACCTTTTGCTTGACGTTTCAAAGCTGAACGTCGGCTGATAGTAACTTTGTTAAGATGTTTTCTTTCTCCGCTGCCAGGCGGCCAATAGTCTCCTTCCACTGGTTACATTCGGCCCGGATTTGATCGACCTCCTCTCAAAGTAGCCTGATCTTCTCGATCTTTTGCTGCAACTGAGACAACGGATGGTTAACTTCCACAGTCGAGTTGAATCCATACTTTAACAGAACAAGGCTCATCTGCTGATCGAGCTCGACCCTTTCTTCACGGACCTTAGCCAAATCCGCTTGAAGATCCTTGATAGCCTCCTCCTTCTTGCTACAAAGAAGCCGAAGGTCATCCCTCTTACCTAAGACCTTCCGGAGTTCGGCCTCACACCGGCTAAGATCAACTCGAAACCTACCGATGGCCTGCACAGTTAGGAACTGTCATCAACACCAACAAAGCAAAAAAAAAAGGGGGGATCACCAATATCGGAACCGCAAAGTATGGAAAAGAACAAAGAATCCAAGTACGAAAGAATCATTACCCGAGTAATAAAACGCTGAGCTTTCTCTAACAAAAGAGAGGCATCACCGATATCGGAACTGTCATCAACACCAGTAAAACAATCCTTAAAAGGATCCGTTGCACCTGAGCCAGCACCAATATCGGGAGTCTTCAGCTCTCGAGCCTCCTTCAACGCCTCCTCAGAAAAAGACGGAAGGGAAGGTGAATGACCTATTGCCATTGCCCCGAGCAAATCACTCGGAGTACTTCGATCGAGACCTAGGTCTTCGGAACCAACCCCGATGCACACGGCCGCCATCGGCTCAGCAGCTCTAACAACCTCGACTGCCTCCGCAGGTCAGACTACCAAAGCCGAGGAGCTATCTTCTTCTTCTTCTTCTTTCTCCCTCAGTCGATGGACCGAGTCAATCGAAAGGGCAATGATTTTTCTCCTCACCGTTCGAGTTTTGGGCTTAGGGTCCTCCGGCCGAGAGGAAGCCCTTCGTTTCTTTTCTTTCCCCTGTTCCAGGACCGGGGGCTTGTTGCCTTCATCAACGCTTAAAGGCCGCAGAACGGCATCCTTAGTTATACCTATATACAAGGGAAAAATCAATAACGAAATGAACGCAGAATATACCTCGAGGGAAACAGGAACCGAACCTCACCATGATTCTTGGCCTCCCATCTACCTTTAGCCAAATCACGCCAAGCGTGCTTGGCATAGGATGAAGTCGAGGCTAACTTTCAAACCCAATCCTCGAGATCAGGCACAGCTTGTGGCATCCAAGGTGCAGCTGAACATCAGAAAATAATATTAGCAAACACGAAAAAAGGCACGAAAAGCAAACACGGATCACTTACGGTCGAAGTTCCATTTTTCAGGAAACGGCATCTTTTCCTCCTGGATAAGATCACGAGTCCTCACCCGAACATATCGACCCATCCAGCCTCGATCCTTATCTTTATCGATGCTCGACATCAAAGCCTTCGATGCCCGACGATATAGCCTAATAAGTCCACGATAAATCTGAGGCCGATACAGTCGTATAAGGTAGCTCAGAGAAAAATCCAACTCTCCGGCTTTGATAGAGAAGAAACGCAATAAGATGACTATACGCCATAAGGAAGGATGAATTTGGCCGAGGGTGACCTGATATCTCCTGCAGAAATCAAAAATCACGGGATCGACAGCTCCCAACGTAAAGGGGTAGGTGTAAACACTCAGAAATCCCTTCACACAGGTAGTGACGCTCTCATCGGAGGAGGGGATTTGTATCACAACCTCAGAACCCTAGCCGCAATCTTTCCTGACGGTCTCGAGGTTAACCTCCGCTATAGAGCACATATACATCGATACGTGCTCACACCGACCCGGAACGGATGAAGGATTCTCCACTTTAAAATCAGCTTTTAAAATACACGGGCTGGGAATATAATCTTGAACGGACGGCTCGGTCGGCGCCTTATCGTCACACGGCCGTGAGGAAGAAGCTTTCTCCTTGTGAGGTACGATTTTTGAAGTTTTCGCCATTAATATGAGAAGAAAAAGTCGCAAAGAAAGGTGAAAGAGGGGACGGTACCGAAACTCTGGTACAAGCGGCACTAAAACGACGAAATAAGAGAAACTAATCAAAGAGAATTTGGGAAAAGAGGAAGCACAAAAGTGGAAAACATTGTATGCGAAAAATCATTTATAAGGCATGGCGATTCATCTAGCGGTGGCCGACCACCGACTGACGCGCATTAAATGCCTCGACAAAACCAAATCAATGGGACAGCTATCATGCACGTCATAGTCAAAGCCGATAGAAACGTCATTGTCGATTCGGTCGAACCTTAGGGAAATCACATCGTTCCTCGTCATCTCCCTTCCGAGAAACGAGGGAGCTATCTGTATACGGTTAAAACCGATCCTCGGTCGTGAAGATTAATCGAGGATGGCATTTCAATCGAGGGGTACCTTCATGGAGACCCCGAGCGAATTTCGAGATGGGGGCGTCGAGCCCGGGCGTTTGAATCGACCGAGGTAACATCGGTCGATACAGGTCCTGAACATCGATGCCCGAAAGTGATCACCTAGCTCGAAATCAAGGCCGAGGTTCCGATCCGGTACCGAGCTCGAGTCGGTATCGAGTTCACAGACAAAAGCTGTTACAACCGCACCAAAGGAGAGAATCTCTGCGGGAATTAAGGAGGAGACATACCATCATGGGTCCTCCACTAGTAATATTTATTCCATCATATTGCTATAGATATAGTAGCAATCCTTGGCTATAAAAGCCAGGAGAGTTTGTAATAGAAGACACTTTTTCACTGGGATTAAGAATTCATTGTGTTTATCTTTCTAAAGCTCACCTAATATCTTTGTTCATCATCTTCTATTTTTGCACTATAAATACGTGCATTGTTATTTTCATATCAGAGGAATCTACTTGCCCTTAGAACCATACATAAATTCAACTTTATCCGATTTTTAGGGTAAACAAGCTTCAACAACAAAAATAAGTTCAGCTTCTACAATAAAAAAAGAAATATACTTTTTGCAACCTACAGTGCCACACATATCTTAATAGATGTTTTATGTGTCATCATTTCAGGCATATGTTGGCTTGCATGTCTTTTCTGTATTTTCTACTTCCTTTGAAGCGATTCACAGAGGACTAAGCAACCTCTTTTTTTGTCAACAAAGACGTAGCTTTAATATTAAATAGTTAAAATAATATAGGAAGCTTGGTGCGCTATCGGCACGTCTTTACAAAAAGCTAAATATGCATTAGTAGCAGTTTGTGCTTAGACAGATGACATACAAAATGTGGGTCTTTCAATTTCAAGGGCTATTATAAGACATCTGATTGTGGTAATTCTCTGCTTGCACTTGATCTAACAAAAACGGTGGTAGTGTCACGTACTTCAAATCAATATCCGAACACGCTCCTAAGTTCAAAATCACTATACGGAGCTATCGGAATTGTCAAATTCCGGTTAACTCTTTCAACTTAAGCTTTCAACTTTGGGACTAAGTGTCTCATTTCACTCCGAAACTCACCCGAAACCAAAACCAACTACCCCGGCAAGCCACATAACCATAATATAACATAGAGGAGGCAATAAATAGGGAACGGGCTAAAATACTCAAAACGATCGGCCGGGTCGTTACAGGGCCTAGCTTCACGTTTAGCTAGCATGTCAACAAGAAGATTTTGTTCCATGTATGTGTGTGTTACTAGCGGCCTACCCAACTGGCTGATCAAGTACATGCATTCATGGAGAATAGATGAGTAGTGAATGTTATGATATGTGTCAACATGGAAATTATCTCAGTTGTATCCACGTTTATTTCGGGTGGGGTGAAATTATGATGAAGTGCAAGTTGTAATCCTTCTAGTAAGGCATACAACTCCATGGAGTTTTATTCCTGATGGTTGCGTAGTTGCAAAACCTAACAGCCAATGGCCCTTGGAATCTCTAAAAAAAAACCCATACCATTTTGTGATGAATTAACTTTTGAAGCACCGTCTGTGTTTGGTTTAAAGTAACCAGACTTCGGGAATATGCCATTTTATATATAAGACATGGGGAATGCGACTTCTATTACTATCCAAATAGCAATATTTTGAAGCTTGATTGATGATATGAGAGAGATAGAGTGTGTCATATTTCTCAAAGTTAATGAATAAACCCTAATCACTACTCCACCAAGCTAGTCTTTTTTATTAAAAAGGAAATCTCGACACATAAGGGATAAGGCATCCATAAAAGTTTGATATTAAGCGAAATGGCATAAGGGGTATTTCCTAAATAAACCCTAATCACTACTCTGCTTAAGCTTTCTAGTAGTGTCTTATTCATATTCCCTCAAATTGAACTTATGGTGAGGATTCTTTATAAACTGCTCTTTTCTGATATCATGTTCTAACATCTCCCAAAAAATATAGGGTTAGGTAGACCCTTTTCATGTAATTGCATGTGTTTCGTTACTTGATGATAAGATCTCAAACCGGAGGAGAACAGATAATAATGGTCTTTACGGTTGATGTTTTCCATGGAAGGCTCCTATTTTATTAGTGCTCAAGATGGTCTTCAAATTACCTGTATATAGTGGTTAGAGAATAGTCACGATTTATGCAATTTAGACGAGTGATATCTATCACGGTGACCACAATACCTCCGAGAAAGGCGATCAATGCTCGAGAGAGTTGGACACAATCAAAGGTAATAAAATGCCGAATGTTGACTTTTATCTTTTTATATATTTCTTTCCTTTGTTCACTGCAACACTATGTTAATTCAACTTTCGGCGAATTGTAACCATCTCAGAAGTTCAAGGAAGTAACGCTCGTGAGAAATACCAAAAGAATGAGAACTAGTGTTTGAAAATAAGTAAAAATCTCACTATGTAATATAGTGTCTTAGGCATTTCATAGCTAAATTGACACTCAAAAAGAGTAAAAAGTGGACCGAAAAGCTTACGCTAATAACCATTTGATTGTCTCCTATACATATAAGAAAGATATTTTCATCTCTAGTGTGTATATGAATGTCCATCGTAGAGTGAAAGAGCGTGTTGCATTGAGGCATGTTCTTTGTCTTTTGTATCTAGTTTTGTTTGTTATCGATTGCCCCAACTTCATTATCGCATTGTTGAGTGTACTTTTGATCTACCTTGTTTGGAGGAGTTCACGCTATATGCTTGTTTGAAATCGTGGAGTGGTTCGTATAGATTGGTCACTAATGAATAGTTGTGCTATCAAGAATAGCCCTTTTTCAAAGTAGGTGGTCAATTACTCTGTTCTATCACGATCCAAAATTCCACCTTGTGATGGCACCTAACCCAATCTACTAGGTAAGCCAATAATAAATAATACAACTTAAATGAAAGATCATCAATAGCAATATATAAGAAGGTGAAAATCCATACAATTACCCCAAGGATTGTACAAGTCATGAGCCGCTACGATTTGAATTTACAAAGTTGGTATGTGTTACACCCTATGTTTTCGTATGTGAGAGTTCGTCGTAAGTCAATTGATGTAAGCTCAGAAATGAGATTATATTTGTAATCATATAAAGTAAGTTAATCGTATTACCTTGGAAATTACAAATATTTAAGATCATGAATAACAAGTACCAAGAGGGTTGGAAGGCTTAGAAGCTAAAGGAATGAAGAAAATAAGTTTCGCCGAAAGTCGACAAGTTAGGAATGTAATAACATATACTTTTGGGGTGAGACTATGGTGATTAACATTATAGAGAGGTTATGTTATAATTTATTTTAGCCTTATGACAGTCGTGTGTTGTGTTTTGAAGTAAAGCGACTTGTGGAACAAAAGTTGGCAAAGGTCATCACAAGTTACATTCATAAATGTACTGAAAATTAGGTCAAATGTAGCTGAGCTTTTATACAAATATACTTGAAATTACGGGTGATCTACCTACCATATTGAAGATCTACGAATCTAGTTTCTAACGAATTTGACCGTTTGTCAATACGAAGATCTACGAATCTAGTTTCTAACGAATTTGACCGTTTGTCAATACGACATCGGAGTAGAGAGATATGCGCATTTTTGCAAGACTGCACAAGCAGCTCTCATGGGACCCACAAAGTCGGTGTAAAACTCCAACTTGTATTTAAGTCAATTCTAAATCGTTTTGACTCATTTTTCTCGTCTAAAACAGTTCCTAAACCCTCCTAAATGCTCTCCAAGAGTTCCTCCATGATTCTAGGGTGAAAATCTAAGATAAAAACATGAATCCAACGCTAGAAACCCAGTGGTGCTTGCTAGATCGTAGTTCTTCATCTTGTGGCTGTTTTGGAGGGTTCTTCAAGGCGAACTACAAGTGTTTACACGCCAAATTGAATACCAAAAGTTGTTTTAAGAAGAGAATGCAACACATATAGTGTTGTGGTGTCATTGAGGATAGTTGTGGGTTGTGCTTGGCTGAAATTTCGTGTTGTTTCTACTGTTTAAGGTGAGTATAACATCCTACTACATGTGCTTGAAGTTGTTTATGTGATGGTTGCATTATTTGAGCAAAATACTACAAGAGGAGACTTGAAATAGTTTGAGATGTTATTGTTTTTAATGGACTATTTTGGAAAGATTGTTTCCATGAACTTTAAATGGTTTAAAACATTCGAAAAATGACTTTCTTATGATGTTGTTATTATAAAATATTGTCTACATGTCGAACATGTTGTTGGTACTATGAATATGAAGGGAAAGGACAACATAACAAGGGAAAGTTGTACTTGTTGTTGTTGTTAGATTGTTGGGCTATTTGAGGGTCAATTAGGAGATGACTAGGAGGTTAGAAGTCCTCCCATAGTACTCAATATCATGCTGGCTATGTTGTTAAGTTAATGAATGAATGACTTTGGGGCTAAAGGGTTCCAAAGGGATTCAATCTGAGCTTGTTGTTTATCGTGTTAAATAGTAGTTTCGTTGGTGATGTTTATGCACTTGTTGTTGTGTAGCTTGATTTGTGTTGTGGTGCTGAAAGTATATATGTGAAGGTTGTATGGGTTTGTGTTGGTTGATGGACTTGGGAAAGCAAGGAAAACAGGGGAGATGTTGTCCGTTTTAATATAAAATAAGCTTATAAGCTTGTTGAACGATAGTTGCATCTTTCGTAGCTTAACAATAGCATTATTATCGTTATTGTAGATTAAAGTGCGATGAGATGATTTCAACGTGGTTATCAGACAGATTGTGATAAGGTATGTTAAGGAACTTTATTATTTCTTTTGGCATGATCTAAAGTGAAATGAACGTAAATGATACGCTATTTTATAACGGATCTACTCCTAGCAACTAAGGTTGTCCATGTTGTTCTTTTCTTATAAAGTTATTCTAATAAATTATGTATGATCCTTGAATCCGATTGAAGTTCATATTGATGGTATGATGTCCATAATGTTAATCGAAGGTTCAACGACCTTACGTCACTCCGGAAGGTTGCGAATGTGAGTCCATGAGTCCATCATGCATTATATATATGTATCTTTTTTACTCTACCAAGCCGCGCTATAGTCAGTCGGGTATGACACCTATTGTGCAACAACAAATCAGTTGGGTTTACCGAGCTCCACGGGGCCGGGTACGATTCTACTGAGCCTTATGATGGTCGGGTATGTTTTTACCGAGTCCTCTTCGAGGTCGGGTACGATATGATGATGATGATGCCCACATAGGCGTATGTTTTTGAATATATATATATATATATATATATATATATATATATATATATATGTCATGCATTTCATGTCAGTCGCCCTCAAAGGCACTCAGATATTACATGTTGTATCTTCTCTATCTCTCTTTACATTACTGTTCTATCTATGTTTTCTGTAAGGCCCCGTAAAATTTCGCAAAGGAAAAATAATATTTCGTGGTGCCGAACTTGGCTTATGTGTTTGAGGGGCTCGAACTTTTTAGGTTGAACAATGCATTGGGGAGTAAAGGAAAAGTTTCTGCAGAATTGGGCATTTCTGCGGCCCATTATGCTGCCGCATAATCACTCTGTGGGCCGCAGAATGGCCGCAGAGTGAGACAGTCTTTTGGGCAATTTTTATGTCATTTCGCGGTCCATTATGCGACCGCAAAATAATTTTGCGGGCCGCACACTGATCGCAGAACCATCTTGGAAATTTTGCGGAGGGAGGTTCTGCGGCATGTTATGCGATCACTGATCAGGTCTGCGGCGCATTATGCGACCGCAGAACATGTCTGTGGACCACATAACGGCCGCAGAGTGAGGCAGACCAGCCCAGTTCCGAAGGGCCATTTCACGGTCCATTTCGCGGACCGCATAAGCATTATGCGGTCGCATATGCGACTGCAGATCCTGTTCCGGAGCATCATTTTTGGGTTTTTATAACCCGACCCTACTTCGTTAAATAGACGATTTGTACCATTTTTGAGCTAAAATCTGATAGTTTGAGGGTGAGAGAGTGCCTTAGACTGGGAGAGTCATCTTCAACAAATTGTCCTTCAATTCTTGATCAAATCTTTAAAGATTAACAAGGAAAACTCACTAGGTCTTCATTCTAGAGGTAAGATTCTACACCCTAGCCCTTAATTTCAAAATTTATCTAAGAATGGGTAATTACCAAGACGATTCTTGGGTATGAGAGTTGTTTATTTTGCATGCATGTGTTACCAAATGGTGTAGGAAGATTGTGAGCTAAAAATGGTAAAGAGTGGGTTGTGGGATGATGGAATCCTCCATAAAAGGACCTTGAAACCTTAATGCACACCTAGTGTTTGATAAAATGCTCAAATGATCTAGAACCATGATCATCTTCCTAATTTTGGTTCAACTTGTTATATTTCTAAAATAGATTGAAGTTGCAAAGAATTCCGGAATATTTTAGAGTTTAAGGAAGCTCAATTGAGGTATGTTGGCTAAACTCTTCTTTAAGAATTAGAACCCCAATATACTTGTAAGTTCCAAGATATTTATTACAAATCAAGTATTCCAAATAAGTTTTGTGATAAAGATATATGTTCAATTCGTGTTTCAAATGCTCTTATTATATTACATTATAAATTGAGGATGTGTTCCGAACTATGGATTGTGTATCTACATGTTATAATCCCAAGTCGTGATTTATGGGGAAATTATTATGCCAAATCGTGTAGAGATTGTGATTGGGATTACACCTCCACCCGCATACATTGGGGTGAGGAGGCAATGCCTCTTTATGTATGATTTTGGTATTGTTGTTGCACCACCACCCACCTATATATATTGGGGGCGGCATGGCTGATTTGTATAGGTATAGGTATCATTGATACATTTCCACCCGCATATATATTAGGGTGAGGCGGCGGGGCCTCTTTGTCTGAGAATGGGTATTGTGTTTACACCTCCACCCGCATAAATTGGGGTGAGGCAGTAGGGCTGCTTGAGTAGAGATTTGGTATTGTTCTTACACCTCCACCTGCATACATTGTGGTGAGGTGGCGGGGCCACTTTGTGTGAAAATAGTTACAAAGAATCTCACCTTAAATTCTATAAATATTAATGACAGTTCTTGATAAGCTTGTTTTGGTTTAAACGGCTATCTATTCTATTCTATTGTCGCCCTGGTTCATCATATTCATATTGTATTTCCGAATTCTTAAATTGATATTTGGTTTTCATACTAGTACTATTCGATAGTACTAACGTCCCTTTTGTCGGGGGCGCTGTATCTTTAATGGATGCAGGTGGTTCTACAGCGGAGGATACTGACCAGTGATATCAGTGCTCATTCTTCCCAGCTGACTTGGTGAGCCCCATTTTATTTCGGGGTTGTGCATCTTTTGTTTTGTATGTGTTATCATATTATGAGGTATAGCTGGAGCCTTGTTGCTGGCACTATCATTTTACTCTTTGGTATTTTTAGAAGCTCTGTAGACTTAGTGTGGGTTGTGTATGGGTGTTGGGAATGTTAAACAAGTTGTGTTGTGATTAAATCACTTGTTCCACTTTGAACCATGAAGGTGTGTGTGTGTTTTGAGACGTATTAAATAAGGTAACTAATAGTAATGAATTGGTATTGTAGACATGATCACCTTATTGTCTAATTAACGAAATTATGTATTCTATTTATTCATCGATGAGTTTAGATAGATGGAAATCTAATAGTCTTGCTCGTCCGGGTTCACTCGGTTGAGCATCGATCACGCTCCCCGAGTTTTGGGCGTGACAAACTTGGTATCAGATCCTAAGGTTTTAAAGTGTCCTAGGATGTCTCGGAGCCGTGTCTAGTAGAGTCCTTCTTATCGGTGTATTGTCAACCACATCTATAATTAGGATGCTACTTGGTCATTTAGATATAATACCTTTCTTTCATGTTCTCGATCGTGCGATAAAGCTGATTGTAAGATTGTTCCTCCTTTAACTCGTGCGTTGTTCCTCCTAAAAATAAGGCAAGAACTGGTCAAATAGCCAATGTCACCCTGGGAGTGGCAATTGATCCTATATTTGATGATGCGGGTGAGCATCCGAGGGGTGAGGATATTCCTCCAGTTACTACACTGCCTAATTTTACCACAGCTGATCAGACCACACCTGTCCCTACACCTACTAAAGGTGCAACGGTTCCTCCAACCGATATTCCAGTTCCACCTCTAGCTCCAGCTTCCGATTCTGGTGTATCTGATATTGATCTTAGGGGAGCCATACAGATGTTGGCACAGATAGTGGCTTCTCAGGCCCAGAGATCGAGTGTTGGGCTTACTTTTTCCAGTCAGCCAGGGGAATCAGCTAGTTCCAGGGTGAATAAGTTTCTTCAGTTAAACCCTCTAGTGTTTATGGGTACTGATCCCGAGGCGGACCCCCAGGACTTTATTGATGAGATGCACAAGACTCTCCGGGTTATGCATGCTACAGAGACGGAGGGAGTGGAGTTGGCCTCCTACCGCCTGAAAGGGGTGGACTATTCTTGTTTTGAGCTGTGGGAGGAATCCCGTGAGGAGGGAAGCCCTCCGGCAAGGTGGGGTGAGTTCACAGATGCCTTTATGAATCATTTCCTGCCTGCCGAAACTAAGGCAGCCTGTGCCGCTGAGTTTGAAATCCTAAAGCAGGGTAGTATGAATGTGTGGGAGTATCATATGGAGTTTGTGCGTCTGTCCAAGTATACTATTTACATGTTGCCCACTATGGAGGCTAGAGTGCGCCGGTTTGTACAAGACCTTAGCCCCTTGGTTATTAATGAGGTCGCTACAGCTGCCTTGCATTTCGATATGAAATATGGTAAGATGGTGGCATTTGCTCAAGCCATAGAGACCCGCAAATTGAAGAATAGAATGGAGCGTCAGAGTAGCAGCAAGGCCCGGTCCGCGGGCAACTTTGGTGGTTCTTCCGGTGGTGGTGGTGGTAGGTCGGCATTCAGGGGAGGGTCATGTAAGGCCCCGTAAATTTTTGCAAAAGAAAATAATGGTTGATGGTGCCGGACTAGGCTTACGTATTTAAGGGTATAGATGGATTTGTGGTATATTATGGTGCTTCAAGAATTGGGCTTGGATGTGTATTAATGCAACATGGCAAGGTTATAGCTTATGCTTCTAGACAACTCAAGAATCATGAAAAGAACTATCCAACACATGATTTAGAACTTGCGGCAGTGGTATTTGCATTAAAAATTTGGCGTCATTATTTATATGGGGTCCATGTGGATATATTCACAGACCATAAGAGCCTTCAATATATTTTCAAGCAGAAGGAATTGAATCTGAGGCAGAGAAGATGGCTTGAGTTACTCAAGGACTATGACATTGACATCCTGTATCACGCGGGAAAGGATAATGTTGTGGCAGATGCTCTTAGCCGGAAATCTATGGGTAGTTTGGCTCACTTGGAGGATATCAAAGGCCATTGGCCAAGGAAGTTCACCTATTTTGAGTCGCATAAGATACTAATAACAGATTTTGACCCTCATTCGAGGACGAATGATCCTAAGTGGGGGAGAATGTAAGGCCCCGTAAATTTTTGCAAAAGAAAATAATATGTCATGGTGCCAGACTAGGCTTACGTGTTTGGGGATTTTAGAAATTCTTCGCGGCGAGCTTGCGAACCGTGGCTCAGACTATTTGGGTTGAACAATGCACCGGAAGGTAAAGGAAACTTTTTGGAAGGAAAATGCATTTCTGCAGTTCATTATGCGACTGCAAAATCACTCTGCGGGCCGCATAATGGCCGCAGAAGTGAGGCAGGAGAGGGCCAGTTTGGATGCAATTATGCGGTCGACTATGCGACCGCATAACTGTTCTGCGGTTCATTATGCGACCACAAAAAAAGTCTGCGGGCCGCATAGTGACCGCAGACACAGACAGATGTTTGCCAGTATTGGACACCGATTATGCGACCGATATACGGTTCGCATATCGATTATGCGATCGCAGACCTTGTTCCGGAGCTCTATTTTTGGATTTTTAAAACCCGACCCTACTTTATTAAAAACACTCTTTGGGCCATTTTAAGTAATAATCTGACATTTTAGAGTGAGAGAGAGTGCCCTAGAGTGAGAAGGTGTTCTTCCATAATTGTTCTTCAATTCATGCCCAAGTTTTCAAAGATTAAAAAGGGAAACTCACTAGGTCTTCATCCTAGAGGTAAGATTCTACACCCTAACCCTTAATTTCGAATTTTTTCTAGAAATGGGTAATTAGCAAGATAATATTTTGGCATGAGAGTTGTTTATTCTACATTGCATGTGTTATCAAATGGTGTAGGAAGATTGTTGAGTTAAAAATGGTAAAGATTGGGTTGTGGGACAATGGAATCCTCCATAAAAGGACCTTGAAACCTTAATGCACACCTAGTGTTTGATAAAATGCTCAAATGAGCTAGAACCATGATCACCTTCCTAATTTTGGTTCAATTTGTTATATTTCAAAAATAGATTGAAGTTGCTAAGAATTCCAAAACATTTAGAGTGTAAGGAAGCTCAAGTGAGGTATGTTGGCTAAACTCTTCTTTAAGAATTAGAATCCCCATTATCCTTGTAAGTTCCAAGATATTGATGACAAATCGAGTATTATGATAAATTTTGTGATAAAGATACATGCTCTATTCGTGTTTCAAATGCTCTTATCATATTGCATTATAAATTGAGGATGTGTTCCAAAAATATGGATTGTGTATGCACATGTTATAATTTTAAGTCGTGATTTATATGGAAGTTATTATGCAAAGTTGTGTAGAGATTGTGATTGTGATACACCTCTACCCGCATACATTGGGGTGAGGCGGTACGACCGCTTTGTGTATAGTTTTGGTATTGTTGTTACACCACCACCAATATATATATATTGGGGTGAGGCGGCATAGCCACTTTGTGTAGGTATTGGTATTGTTGATGCATTTCAACCCGCATACATTTGGGTGAGGCGGCATAGCCGCTTTGTGTAGGTTCTTGGTACTGTGGTTATACATCCACTCGCACACATTGAGGTGAGGCGGCAGGGCAGTTTGAGTAGAGTTGTGGTAATGTACTTACACCTCCACCTGCATTCATCGGGTGAGGCGGTAGGGTTGCTCTGTATGAAGATGGTTACAGAGGATCTCATCTTAGATCCTATAAATGTTATTGATAGCTCTTAATAAGCTTGATCTAGTTTAAACGATTATCTATATTATTCTATTGCCGCCCCTGATTCATCATATTCATATTGTATTCCTGAATTCTTAAATTGGTGTTTGATTTTCATACTAGTACTATTCGACAGTACTAACGTCCCTTTTGCCGGGGGAGCTGCATCTTTAAATGGATGCAGGTGGTTCCACAACAGGAGATATTGATCAGTGATAGCAGTACACCTTCTTCCCAGCTGACTTGGTGAGCCCCACTTCATCCTGGGGACATGTATCTTTTGTTCTTTGTGTATTTTGTTTGAGGTATAGTCAGGGCCTTGTTGCCGGCATTTTCATTGTACTCTTCTTTATCTATAGAGGCTCTGTAGACATAGTGTGGGTTGTATATTGGTACTGGAAAGTCAAACTCGTTATGTTGTATTTGAATTACTATTTCCACTTCAGATTATGAAAAATGTGTGGAATTGAGACTTTAAAAATGATGAAAACTATTGCTAATGAATTGGTATTAGAGACATGATCATGTTTTTGTCTAATAAATAAAATTATGTATTATCTTCATTCGTGGATGAGTTTGGGTAGAAGAAAATCTAATAGGCTTGCTCGGTCGGGTTCACTCGGTTGAGTGCCGATCGCGCTCCTCGGTTTTGGGGCGTGATAGGTCATCAAGACCATCTCAATCATTTGCTCAGTTTTCGATGAGTGCACAGTCATCTGGACCCAGTCAGGGCAACAGGGGACCCCACCAGCAGGGTCGTCCCGACAGAAGGTTTCAGCAGCAGAGGCTCTCATGCCCTAAGTGTGGGAGGATGCACTTTGGGTGCTGCTTCATGGACCTACCTATATGATATGGGTGCGGTGTGAGGGGTCACATTCAGAGGGATTGTCACTCTTTATGTTACTATGGAATTTGGGATAGAACCGGAACAGCTTCATGATCCGTTCTTTGTATCTACTCCGATTGGTGAGTCTATTTTGGTCGCACGGGTTTATAGGGATTGTGTTGTCACGTTGTGTGGTCGGGACACCGTGGCTGATCTTATTGAATTGAGAATGGTCAATTTTGATGTGATAATGGGGATGGATTGGCTTTATTCATGTTTTGCCAAGCTTGATTGTCGAACCAGGACCGTTAGGTTTATAGTTTCCAAATAAGCCAGTTATTGAGTGGAAGGGGAATGATGTGGTACCAAAGGGTAGGTTTATTTCTTACCTTAAGGCCACAAAAATGATCAACAAGGGGTGTATTTACCATTTGGTCCGGGTTAAGGACACCGATGCTGAGGCACATACACTTGAGTCAGTGCCTGTTGTGAATGAATTTTTGGGAGTCTTTGCAGATGAACCCCCTGGGATCCCACCAGATAGGGAGATTGATTTTCTGATTGATGTGATGCCAGACACGCATCCTATATCTATTCCACCATACAGAATGGCACCGGCAGAATTGAAGGAACTAAAGGAATAATTGAGAGATTTGTTAGAAAAGGGTTTCATCCGGCCGAGTGTGTCGCCTTGGGGTGCACCGGTCCTTTTTGTAAAAAAGAAAGATAGGTCACTGAGAATGGGTATTGACTATCGACAGCTTAACAAGGTCACAATCAAGAATAAGTACCCACTACCAAGAATAGATGACTTGTTTGACCAACTGCATGGTGCTAGGTACTTCTCCAAGATCGATTTAAGATTCGAATATCACCAATTGAAGATCAGGAAGCAGGATGTTCCAAAAATAGCTTTTAGAACCCGATATTTGAATTTATAGTAATGTCTTTTGGGCTAACAAATGCCCAAACAGCCTTCATGGATCTTATGAATCGAGTCTTCAAGCCTTTGTGATAGTATTTATTGACGATATCCTTGTATATTCACGCAATCGAGAGGACCATGTCGATCATCTCAGGGTAGTTCTGCAAACCCTATATCAGCACAAGTTATATGCAAGGTTTTCGAAGTGTGAATTTTGGCTTAAATCTGTCACATTCTTGGGTCATGTAGTCTCTAGTGAAGGAATTATGGTTGATCCTCAAAAGATTGCAGCTATGAGGAATTGGCCGAGACCTACAACTCCAATAGAGATTCGCAGTTTCTTAGGCTTAGCTGGATATTACAGAAAATTTGTGGAGGGGTTTTCTACCCCTGCCTCTCCGTTGACTAAATTGACTCAGAAGGCAGTTAAGTTCCAATGATCAGATGCTTGTGAAAGGAGTTTCAAGGAACTGAAATCACGATTGACTATGACACCGGTGTTGACCTTACCAGAGGGTGCAGATGGATTTGTGGTATATTGTGATGCTTCAAGAATTGGGCTTGGGTGTGTATTAATGCAACATGGCAAGGTTATAGCTTATGCTTCGAGGCAACTCAAGAATCATGAAAAGAATTATCCAACACATGACTTAGAACTTGTAGCGGTGGTATTTGCGTTGAAGATTTAGCGCCATTACCTTTACGGGGTCCATGTGGATATATTCATGGACCATAAGAGCCTTTAATATATTTTCAAATAGAAGGAGCTGAATCTGAGGCAGAGAAGATGGTTTGAGTTACTCAAAGATTACGACATCGATATCTTGTCTCACCCGGGAAAAGCCAATGCTGTGGCGAATGCTCTTAGTCAAAAATCTATGGGTAGTTTGGCTCACTTGGAGGCATATCAAAGGTAATTAGCCAAGGAAGTTCATCGATTGGCTAGGTTAGGAGTTCGTCTTGCGGACTCTAGTGAAGGAGGGGTAATTGTGCATAATAGGGCTGAATCATCGCTTGTTATGAAAGTCAAAGAGAAGTAATACAACGATCCATGTTTTGGTGCAATTGAAGGAGGGGATTCATAAACATAAGACTATGGCTTTTTCTCTCGTCTTGGATGATAGTACGCTAAGGTACCAAGGGCGGTTATGTATTCCAAAAATGGATGGTCTTCGGGAAAGAATCGTGATCGAGGCTCACACTTCTAGGTATTTCGTGCACTCGGGCTCTACAATAATGTATCATGATCTCAAGGAAGTCTATTGGTGGAATGACATGAAGAGGAATGTGGCGGACTTTGTGGCAAGATGTCCAAATTGTCAGCAAGTAAAGGCCGAACACCAACGGTCTGGTGGGTTGGCACAAAACATAGAAATTCCAATGTGGAAGTGGGAAATGATTAATATGGACTTTGTTGTAGGACTACCGCACACTCCGCGCAAGTTTGACTCAATTTGGGTGATTGTGGATCGACTCACGAAATTAGCATACTTTTTGCCGATTAAGGCTACCGACACATCAGAACAGTATGCTCAGTTGTATATCAAAGAAATAGTCAGGTTGCATGGCACTCCAGTTTTCATCATTTCTGATCGGGGAGCACAATTCACTGCTAATTTTTGGAAGAAATTTCAGCAAGGTTTGGGTACTCAGGTGAATCTTAGTACAACCTTTCACCCGCAGACTGATGGGCAGGCATAGCGAATTATTCAGACGCTTGAAGATATGTTGCGTGCTTGTGTTCTAGACTTCAAAGGTAGTTGGGATGATTATTTGCCACTCATAGAATTTGCCTACAACAATAGTTATCATGCTAGTATTCAGATGGCACCGTTCGAGGCTTTATATGGTAGGAGGTGTAGATC
The DNA here is from genome assembly GCF_000715075.1 of Nicotiana tabacum. Classification (NCBI taxonomy): domain Eukaryota; kingdom Viridiplantae; phylum Streptophyta; class Magnoliopsida; order Solanales; family Solanaceae; genus Nicotiana; species Nicotiana tabacum. Next base: position 38,996,796 of record NC_134081.1, read on the forward strand.
TCAAAATTGGGTGGTTTGAAATTAGGGAAGCAGAGTTGATGGGGACAAACCTCGTGGATCAGGCTATGGAAAAAGTTAAGATCATTAAGGAGCAGTTGAAGATTGTTCAGAGCCATCAGAAGTCCTATTCGGATGTTCGTCGTATGGATTTGGAGTTCAAAAAAGATGATTGGGTATTCTTGAAGGTTTCCCCCATGAAGGGTGTAATGTGATTTAGTAAGAAAGAAAAATTGAGTCCGAGGTATGTCGGACCGTACAGAATCATTCAGAGGATCGGTGAGGTGGCGTACAAGCTTGAGCTACCACCTGAGATGTCATTAGTGCACCCAGTATTTCATGTGTCTATGTTGAAGAAAGTAGTTGGAGATCTGACACTCATTGTTCTGGTTGAGACTATTGAGGTTAATGAGTAATTGACGAATGAAGAGATAACAATTTCTATTATTGATCAGCAAGTCCGAAAGTTGAGAAATAAAGAAATTGCCTCCGTGAAAGTGCTATGGCGAAACCAACAAGTTGAAGAGGCTACTTGGGAGGACGAGGAAGAAATGAAGAAAAAGTATCCTTATTTGTTTGAATAACCATGTAATTATGAGTTGTGCTCTATGAAAATGCTAAGAGTTACTTTCTATGAATTATGTATCATTTGTACCGTTGATGTTAAGGGTGTTCCTTTCCTGGTAATATATCGCTTATGAAGCCCCGGTTGGTCTTCTTTTTATGTTATATTGCGTCATCGGATTATACATATGTTGTTAGGATTGGTTTCTGGGATTCTCTGATAGGTGGATAGGCCCAGTTACAGGGGGAGACTTTGGTCAAATTTTTGGAAATTTAGGGAGTTAGCCAAATTTTGAAACTGCTGGTGTGTGTGAATTAACAGTTGGGTCACATTGGATGCTAATAACATATTTTGACCCTCATTCGAGGACGAATGATCCTAAGTGGGGGAGAATGTAAGGCCCCGTAAAATTTCGCAAAGGAAAAATAATGTTTCGTGGTGCCGAACTTGGCTTACGTGTTTGAGGGGCTCGGGCCTTTTGGGTTAAGCAATGCATTAGGGAGTAAAGGAAAATTTTCGGCAGAATTGGGCATTTCTGCAGCACATTATGTGGCCGCATAATCGCTTTGCGGGCCGCAGAGTGAGACAGTCTTTGGGGCAATTTTTTATGTCATTTCACGGTCCATTATGCGACTGCAAAGCGATTTCACGGGCCGCACACTGATCGCAGAACCAGCCTGAAACTTTTGAGGAGGGAGGTTCTGTAGCGCGTTATGAGACCGCAGAATAGGTCTGTGGCGTATTATGCGACCGTAGAATAGGTTTGCGGACCGCATAACGGCTGCAGAGTGAGGCAGACTAGCCCAGTTTCGGAGGGCCATTTCGCGGTCCATTTCGCGGACCGCATAAGAATATGTGGTCGCATATGCGACCACAGATCCTGTTTCGGAGCATCATTTTTGGTTTTTTATAACCCGACCCTACTTCGTTAAATAGACGATTTGTACCAGTTTTGAGCTAAAATATGATATTTTGAGGGTGAGAGAGTGCCCTAGAGTAGGAGAGTGATCTTCAACAAATTGTCCTTCAATTCTTGCTCAAATCTTTGAAGATTAACAAGAAAAACTCACTAGGTCTTCATCCTAGAGGTAAGATTCTACACCCTAGCCCTTAATTTCGAAATTTATCTAAGAATGGGTAATTAGTAAGACAATTCTTGGGTATGAGAGTAATTTATTTTGCATGCATGTGTTATCAAAGGGTGTAGGAAGATTGTGAGCTAAAAATGATAAAGAGTGGGTTGTGGGATGATGGAATCCTCCATAAAAAGACCTTGAAACCTTAATGCACACCTAGAGTTTGATAAAATGCTCAAATGATCTAGAACCATGATCATCTTCCTAATTTTGGTTCAACTTGTTATATTTCTAAAATAGAATGAAGTTACAAAGAATTTTGAAACATTTTAGAGTTTAAGGAAGCTCAATTGAGGTATGTTGGCTAAACTCTTCTTTAAGAATTGGAACCCCAATATCCTTGTAAATTCCAAGATATTTATTACAAATCAAGTATTCCGAATAAATTTTGTGACAAAGATATATGTTCAATTCGTGTTTCAAATGCTCTTATTATATTGCATTATAAATTGAGGATGTGTTCCAAACTATGAATTATGTATTTACATGTTATAATCCCAAGTCGTGATTTATAGGGAAATTATTATGCCAAATCATGTAGAGATTGTGATTGGGATTACACCTCCACCTATATACATTGGGGTGAGGCGGCAATGCCGCTTTGTGTATGAGCTTGGTATTGTTGTTGCAACACCACCCACCTATATATATTGGGGTAAGGCGGCATGGCCGCTTTGTGTAGGTATTAGTATCGTTGATGCATTTCCACCCGCATTTATTGGGATGAGGCGGAGGGACCGCTTGTGTGAAAATGGGTATTGTGTTTACACCTCCACCCGCATACATTGGGGTGAGGCGGCAGGGCCGCTTGAGTAAAGATTTGGTATTGTGCTTACACCTCCACCTGCATACATTGGGGGTGAGGCGGTGGGGCCGCTTTGTGTGAAAATGGTTATAGAGAATCTCGCCTTACATTCTATAAATATTAATGATAGCTCTTGATAAGCTTGCTTTGGTTTAAACGGCTATCTATGCTATTTTATTGTCACCTTGGTTCATCATATTCATATTGTATTTTTGAGTTCTTAAATTGGTGTGTTTGATTTTCATACTAGTACTATTCGACATGTACTAACGTCCCTTTTGTTGGGGGCGCTACATCTTTAATGGATGAAGGTGGTGCGGAGGATACTGACCAGTGATATCAGTGCTCATTCTTCCCAACTGACTTGGTGAGCCCCATATCATTCCGGGGTTATGCATCTTTTGTTTCGTATGTGTTATCGTGTTTTGAGGTATTGTTTCCGGTACTATCATTGTCCTCTTTGGTATTTTTAGAGGCTCTGTAGACTTAGTGTGGGTTGTGTATGGGTGTTGGGAGTGTTAAATAAGTTATATTGTGATTAAATCACTTGTTCCACTTTGAACCATGAATGTGTGTGTGTGTTTTGAGATGTATTAAATGAGGTAACTAATGGTAATGAATTGGTATTGTAGACATGATCACCTTATTTTCTAATTAACGAAATTATGTATTCTCTTTATTCATGGATGAGTTTGGGTAGAAGGAAATCTAATAGGCTTGCTCGGCCGGGTTCACTCGGTTGAGAGTCGGTCGCGCTCCCCGAGTTTGGGGCGTGATACTTTCCTACCTTACATACTCAGTACATTATTCGTATTGGCATCCCTTTTGCCTGGGGACACTGCATTTCATGCCCGCAGGTCCCGATAGACAGGTTGGCAGTCCTCCTAGTAGGCTATTAGCTCAGCGGAAGGTGTTGGTGCACTCTACTTGCTCCAGGGTTGCTTATTTGGTCAGTATGCTTTAGACATGTATTGATTGGTATGGCGGGGCCCTGTCCTGGCCTTTATGATGTTTATGTACTCTTAGAGGCTTGTAAATATATGGATGATTTTATAGCCCTGTCGGCCTATGTTTTGAGTGTACAAATGATCATTTCAATCTTATAGGCCCGTATGTCACATGTATAAGTTTGTATACCATGTTGGGTCGTCCTATGTTGAGTATTCTCTTATGTTTAGTTTTGGTTATCTTTGACGGTCTTTACGTCTCATTTACCCATGACATTATGATAAGAAGGATGGTACTCGGTTGAGTTAGGCACCGGGTGCCCGTCGCGGCCCTTCGGTTTGGGTTGTGACAGTATGAAAAATAAATACAACATCAATTTGAATGTATAAAAACATAAGTACAAATCCTAAACTACCAAGAACAAGTGGTAGTTTATATCTATAACCCATGTACATCTTCAATGCTTGTGTTCGTCATCCACAACAGCTCAGCTCCAAAATCTGCATGCAAGGTGCAAAACTGTGGTATGAGTACAACCGACCTCATGTACTCAATAAGTATCCTGACTAACTTTGATAAAGTAGTGACAAAGTTTCAGGTCAAGAATATTCACTTTACATAATCTGTACAGCTCAATAACATATACATGTACACAGCAACAATATTAGAATTTAATCCTGTAGTCCAAATAAGGCCAGCAGTGCACATAGAGAAATATGCACAAGCATTTTAACCAAACTAACAGTTCAACATATAGAAAAGGTACGCATTTGATATGAAACAACGTGTAAATAATTTCATATAGAGAAGATATGAATGAAATACCAAATACCATCAATAGTTGCATGTAGAGAAGATATGCTTGAATAAGCAAGTCAAATTGCACAAGTTGTCATATAGAGAAGATCTATACTTTGAATCAATTCTTAAATCATATGGCATATAGAAAAGATATGCATAAAATTTTTAAATCATATGGCATATAGTGAAGATATGCATAAAAGGAAAGTACATAAATTCCGGATCTAGCATATAGAGAAGATACATAGTAAAAATCATGTATATATCTAAGGAGTTTACATATAGAGAAGACACAATAAATTCAATTGCTGATCAGTTTTCCATAATTTGTGTGTACGTCGTCAAAAAGAAAAATGAGGGGACGACCCTAGGGAGTGGATCCTTATCCACACGCTGCACAGACAACTCACGTGTCATAATCATAATCACCACATGGAGCAACCACACGGACAACTTACGTGCTAATAATCTAGTCCATCACACAGAAAGCATATACAAGAATATATGTATACAATCAACGAATATCAAATCACATACTCATGGACTGATAAATAGCATGCTATAGTATATGCTTGTGCGAATTGTACAATTGTAGCTCAAGTTAGGAAGGAACGCCATACAACAATGAATATCATGTTCAAATAGGGAATCAAAACATACACTTGAAATATAGCATGATTCGAGACATTTACGCAGTCATACAAACATATAAAGCATGATACCAGGAAGCACAATATCCAAAACAAGGCATGGTTCAACCTAAAAGCTACTCCGGTCATGAATCATACATAGCACCCGCATATACGTTCGTCACCTTGCATATACGTCGCTTCTAGCACATTATAATTAGACAAATAAAGTCATATCCTAAGGGTTATTCCCTCACAACAAGATTAGGCAAGATACGTACCTTATCCGGGTAAGCCTCCAACCCCAAATCACGCAAAAACCTCGCTCTAGCCCTCAAATCACACAAATTCAAGCCAATCATCAACCGAGGAAGTCAAACAATGCTATAGGAAGCGATCTGAATCCATAAAGCTTCGATATTTGAATAATTTCTAAGAAGTCAACAAAAGTCAACCCGGGCCCGCGCGCCCGAAATCGGAAACCAATACCAAATCTCGATGACCCATAACCTACCGAGTCCAAATATATAATTACATTCTAAACTCGAGTCCAAATCAGTACTCAAATTCCCAAAATACATTCTCTTAAAGTGTAGGCTAAATCCCAAATTTTATCTCAAAATTTCATATTTTCGCGATTAATCATTCATGTAGATTCTTGAAATAATACCATAAATGAGTAGAAATCACTTATCCCAAAGTCTTGTGTGAAAATTCTCAAGCAAAATCGCCTTTCTCCAACTCTAGGGTTCAAAATATGAGAGATTGAGTTAAAATCAAGAAATAAGCACTTATATAAGTCTGCCCAAGGGTACCCTTCGCGATCGCAACAGGGCCCCCGTGATCGCGATGCACAAATGCGACCTGCCAAATTGCCCATCTTCTCAAACGCAAAGCATCAGTCGTGAAAGTGATGACAAAGCTTTCAAACACTACGTGAACACGGACACTTCCCCGCGAACGCAAAGAACAAAGCTTCAAGCGCCCAATCGCTATGCGCGAATGCGACAATGGCCACGTGAACGCGATGACCTTCATGCCCAAACCCACCGCGAATGCTATCCAACAGATGCGAACGTGATGAAAAAAGTCCTCCAACCCACTTTTCTCTTCGCGAACCCAACACCTATCTCGCGAACGCGATGCCTACCTGACACCAGCAAAAACCAGCAATGCAAGCTCAACCGAAATAGTATGAAACCACTTTAAAACTCACTGAGCCTCTTGGGACCCCGTCCAATCATACCAACAAGTCCAAATACATCTTTCAAACTTATCTGAAGGCTCGAAACAACATAATTAATATCAAATCAAGAATCATGGATTAAAATCCTTCTCTAAACTTTCAAACTTCGTCGAATGCATCCGAATCACACTTAAATATTCTGGATTACAATCAAACTTTGCACACAAGTTCCAATCAATTAAATGAACCTATACAGGTTTCAAAACCATAATAGGATTCCGATAAAATTGAAATCAACTCCAGATCAAACCTATGAACTTTCCAATTCTTTAAATTGCCATTTTTCGACAAATAGAGCCAAAACTTTCTACGAACACCCAAACTCAAATCCGAACATACGCCCAAGTCTAAAATCACAATATGAATATATTAAGACCATCGTATCACGATTCCGAGGTAGTTTACTAAAAAGTCAAAACTTGGTCAACTCTTCTAACTTGAAGCTTCAAAATTTAGAATCACTCTATCAAATCAATCTCGCACCACTCGAAAATAAAAACCAACCGCATACGCAAATCAAAACCTACCACATACGCAAATCAAAATACATCATATGAAGTTACCCAAGGTCTCAAACCGCCGAACGGAATGCTAAAGCACAAAACGACCAATCGAATTGTTGCACATTTATTATGTCATAATGAATTGACGGTTGGCTTAATGAGATAATTGTGAGTGTATTAAGAGTGCTCAAGCTTCAAAGCTTCGTCTTGAAAAGCTCGTCTGGATGGATATGCGATTTTGGATAGTAATGACAATTGGTAATCAATCCTTTGCCTTATTGGACCACTATGTTGTAATCAAGTTTGTTAGACCCATATACAAATAGTTGGTTCGAGAATAAAATTTTCATGTTGAATGAACTTTTGACTTTTTGAAAATTTCATGTAATTCTAGAAATATTTATATATATAATTGTGAATATATTTATTAAATAATATCCACATTACTAGTAAATTTTAAATTTGACATTTTGTTAAGCATTGTTTACCCGTAAAACGGTACAGTTGAATTTATAGCGTGGTTTATAGGCAAGCGAATCGATTTGATCCCAAAATGATAAATAAATTAAATAAAATGCAAGACTTAACGTAGAAATCGAGATAAAATAGCAGACAACTTGGTTCCGGGAGCAAGGCTTCCGTAGGCAGCAATAAGAATATTGTTAGACAGAAAATAAATAATTATTTATCTTGGAATAATGTGTAGCATAAGTTTGTTAGAATTTTCATGTGTTACAATGGTTGTTGAAGTCACTATTTATAGCTATACCTTGGGAACAAGGTCCTAGGATCAAGCCCCTATTAAATGACAATAATGGGGGCCATTGATGAGTATGCAACGACAGACTATGCATGTCAAAATTCTCTGTAACGGATGTGTATTTAATGCCAAGGAATATTCTTCAATTAATGTCATCTGGTGGTAAATATTTATTTTCCCTCATTGATAATGTACTCGTTAGGGTCTACCCGATGTCAACCGAAGTTGTTGCCCTCGATCTTGGCTTCCACTTGATTCGTCTTCCGTCTTTCCCCGGTTCCATGTGTCATTCTGTCATTCGAGTATTTAATGTGAACCAATTTTACCCTATACAGATAGTCCCCCTGCTTTCCGGTAGTACATCTTTGTGTCACCGGGAAGTTGGTGAAGACTCCTTTCTTGGTGGAAAATTTTCTGAATCCTTCTGAAAAGTTTCTGACGCTTGATTAGACGTATGTCTCTTCACATATAATATCCCGAACACGTGTTACTCTATGATTTAGCAATATTTCCGCCAGTTCTCGAGGTTATTTTCATGCCCCAAACTCAGGGAGCGCGATCGGCGCTCAACCGAGTAAACCCGGCCGAGCAAGCCTATTAGATTTCCTTCTACCCAACTCATCCATGTATAAAGAGGATATGTGCTCCATTAATCAAACATTGAAAAGATTTCATTAACAATTCCCATTTCATTTCCATTAGCAACTTCATTCATAATTACCAAAATATTACAAGTTTATAGATATAATAAAAAAACATGTTTGCCAAATACCAACATTTCTAGTTCAATTCCCAACATTCGACTACCACCCACAACCTGTCTACAGAGCCTCTAAGTACAACAGAAGAATAGTATGGAAAAGCCGGCAATAAGGCCCCGGTTATACCTCAAAACACTATGTACAACTCGAATGACATCAGTCCTGGAGTAGAGTAGGACTCACCAAAACCTGCTGAATAGAGAGTAACTGCTAATGAGGACCAAAGATGCCCGCTGCTGAATCACCTGCATCCATTGAATATGCAGCACTCCCGGCAAAAAAGACGTTAGTACATATGGAATAGTACTAGTATGTAAAGCTAACTGTCCTCTTTCAAAATAGAATGCCAATGTAAGAAATGGAAAACCATGGAAACAACAATCAACAATCAATAATATCCAAATGCCAAGTTAAAACATAATAATTTCCAAAATATGAAGATAATATTATTTTTGGTTGGGAGATCTTTAGCACCGATATATCATCCATCTCATTAGAGACATCAACCACCATCACTCTCAATACCAATACCACCGTACTTTTAGCACGGAGTCCGATCATGACCCGATCGGCTAGGCCATCTCATTAGAGACATCAACCACAATCACAATTTAAATTACAATTTCAAGCACAATCACAACCATGTTTGCAGCATGGTGACCGATCACGACCCGATCAGCTACTCATTAGAGACATCAACCACAATCACAATTTCAATTACAATTTCCAGCACAATCACCACCATGCGTGCGGCATGGTGTCCGATCACGACCCGATCGGCTAGGCCGTCTCACCACAATGTCATGTGGATCAATATCATCCTTTTCTATCAATCAATCTCATCCCAATTAAGGGGAATAATTTACAAAAATAACATCTCATCTCAAATAAGGGGAATAATTTTATCACATCAATCTCATCCAAAATAAGGGGAATAATCCACAAAAATAACATAGGTACAAATGTATTTACCTCATCATCTTTCACATTGTATGAATCTCCACTAGTATTGTCAACCAATAACAACAACAATATTTCCTTGACTTTTTTGGCCATTCACAAGATTCTTTATTCAAGGCACGGTGGCCGTATTTGATATTCCACACTTTCATTTCTTCCCTCTCATGTATCATCATCATAAATATCAACATATATACTATTTTGGAAATCACAACTTTAGATTCATTAGTAATGAAGACTTTAAAGACAATGGACTTCTTTCCAAGAAATGAAGTAAAATAATTGGCAATTGATGTGCAAGTTAAAATCATCAACAAGTAACACACCATTTATTCTTGAAATACTTTTCCCCAAAAAAAGCAATACACAATTTCCACTCACGAATATGTAAGAATGAAAAACACATTGAAAATACTCACAAAGCATAGCATTTGTTAAAACAACCACATATGGGCATGACGTGGGTTCATAAGCTTTTAGTAAATTCTATTTTTGAAGTCAATTCGGAGTAGTTAAATCAAGGCTCATTTCATAACCTTTCTCACGTCATTTCATTTCACTAGCACCATTGGCCACAAGTATAACTTTCACTCTTGGAACGTTGGCCACACTTTATATCCCCAATTCACTTGTTTCATTTCCAACCATCTTTATAGATTATCAACAATAAGACATTTTCAATCAAGACTTTAGGTACACATATGAGCAATTAAGAGTCTTAAGCATATTGAGATTTTCTCACACAATTTGGCATCATAGCCTTCATTTGAAATATGACTCAAAGACATAGAATTTTAATACATATATCATTCTTGAACACATTCCCAAAGGATAACATAATGTGATAGGAACATTCGTAACACGTTTTGAATACATAATTCTCGACACTTTGATTATTCAGGACAATCGAATTTATTGGGAACATCTCGGAACATAGAATAAGGAACTGGAGACAACCATATTTAGAAATTACGGGAATATCATGAAATTCAATTCTAAGATAGTAGTTTAGCCAACATACCTCGCTTTGAGCTTTCCTTTAATTACTACAACGTTCCGAAATTCTAGCAATCCCAATCTATTTTGAGACATAACAAAATTGAGCATAAATTAGGAAGATATTCATGGTTTCAGCTCATTTGAGCATTTTATCAAACACTAGGTGTGCAAATTTGCCTACAAGGTTCTTCTACAAGATTTCCTTCATTCCACAACCCAATCTTTACTTATTTAAGCTCAACAATCTTTCCACAAACCTTATTGGTACATACATATATACAAAATACTCTCACACCCAAGAATCATACTTCTCATGACCTACTTTTAATCCAAATTCGAAATTTAGGGCTAGGGAGTAGAATCTTACCTATTAGATGAAGATCTTGTGAAATCTTCAAGCCTTGATCAAGAATTGATGAACAAAATAGCTAGGTCTTCTCTTTCTCTCTCTAAGATAGCTCTCTCTTCTCTCTAAAAAATCACATTTTACCTTCTAAAATGACCCCCTAAGACCTTATATCAAAATTGGATCGGATATGAAAATTTCCAAAAATGACTCCCGAAGTCAATTATATGGTGCAATTGTGCTATAACATAACCGTTTTGTGGGCAGCAGAATTGATTATGTGGGAAGCATAATCAATTATGCGACAGCATAATAGTTTTTTCAAAATTTGTCCGTCTCTGCTCCACTTTGCGATGCTTATGCGGTCCGCAGAACCGTTTTGCGATAGTGAAATTGACCGCAGATCTAGCCTTTGGGAATTAGTTCAGCCTTTGATAATTTGGTCATAACTTCTTGTAGGAGTGTCCAAAAGATGAACGGTTTGAAGAGTTAGAAACTAGACTCGAAGATCTTTAATTTGAATTGTCATCTATCATATAAATCCTTATATATATGTAGATATGCTCGTCCAAAGTTTAGTCTTGTGCGTACCTATTTGAAACTTTAGTCTATCATGAAATTTCCAACTTGACTTAGACTTAGGGCTCTCCTTGGACCCCACATCACTTATAATATGTCTCGTACACTTATTATCATATCCAATTGATATCCATCATATTAATAGTCCTTGTCTGCACATAAAATAATATAATTAGCGCACATAAACTTTCTTAATAGCGCTTGAGTACTTCAAAAAATTACGGGGTGTTACAGTTATCATGGCCACAATTTTAGACTCCTATTCCTTTACTTATATGCCTCATTCTTCTTTTTTTACACTTAACATCTTTACAAACTCTCTCAACTTCTTTGCATTCAACTCTTCGCTGCTTTCATCTTTCTTTAATCTTCTTCAAAGAACTCTCGTCATCTTTACCGATCATGGATTCTTTTACTAACCCTTCCAAGAAATCCAGTCTTCTATTCGGTAGGGACCCGAAGAAGAGCAAGGACAAAGAAATCGTTGTTGATGTTTATCCTTCTTGTTTTATTATTTTAGCAACTCGGTGGACACCACCAAGGGTTGAAGGCCTGGACCGGTGGGTTTAGAAGAGTTTGGACATCACCACGCCTAAGAGCCGCCGGTGGAAAGAGTTGGCCCCCAAATACGAATGGAGGGCCAAGAATCACGGTAAGTTTACTCGTAAAACCGGTTTTTCCATCATCTAATCTTTGTGCATAAGAAAACTCGTTAACCTCACTTTTTGTTAGATTCAGGTCTCCCGTAGGGCTCTGTTACAATCCCCCAGGAGAATGTTTTGGTTGATCCCGTGGAGGCTGCGAGGTTGCTGAAGGAGGCTCTCACCCGAACATGCACCACCGAATCTGCATCCGGTGCAAGTGCCTGATCTCGGAGTCCCCGGCTGGAGAACAAACAACCAAAAAGGCAGTGTTCTTCCTCAGCCAAGGGCAAGAATAATAAGGTGAAGAAAGCCGCACCCGAGCCACCGTAGCCACTATAGTTATTGACGATGATGGGGAAGCCAATGATGAAGGGGCTTCCTTACAAAGAAGACAACGACCTTCATTAGCTCAACATAATGCTCAGTCTGAAGAGCTTATAACCTCAACCGAAGACGATGCCCAAGGGCTCTGGGAGAGTTTGACTTGGTGGAGAATGCCAATTCTCCGTTTTTGGCCTCAGTTGCTGCTCTAGGTACTCTAAGGCTGAGTGTCGGGCCTCTTCTGTCTTCGGTTGTTGAGCAACCAATAACCAGCAGTGCCTTTGCTGCAGCTGCTTTTCAACCCATAACACCATCAGCTTCATCTCCTTCTACGCCAGCCATACCTTTATCACCAACAGTTGCTACATAATCCCCACCAGCCGCAGACGCCCGAGAGGAGGATGTCCCTCCTCCCAAGTCCCCGGACCATGGGAATTTGGGGCACAACTATTTTCCCTATTCTGTAGATCCCCAAAGGAGGAGTGCCTCCCTTTCGGTATCTACTAAGTGCCATCTGCTGTCCCGGCCGGTGGAACTTGCCAATTATCTTAAGTCACTGGCTTCAGATAAGGATAAGAAGAAGATACTCTCTCTCTCTCGGGAGAGTGTTTGTTAAACAATGCCATGCACGATGGAGCAACAACAACATACTTATTCTCTTTACTGGTTGTTTCTTCTCGACTTGCTATGATAGAATTTCTAATTTGGGTTTTTGCTTTGCAAGCCAACTTCCTTGGTTCCGAGGGCCTTTAGAAGTTGATCCTCGATAAAAAAAGACTTAAGTCCGAGCAAGATCAACTGTTGGCCGAGAGGGATCAACTCGCTGCGTGCCTCCCAGTGTGAGAAGCGAAGGCGGCTAAAGCAAATGATCTCAAGGACCGACTGTAGCTTAGCAAGCAGGAGGTGATAGCCCTTAGCCAAGAAGCTTCTCAATTAAAAGTTCAATTCCAAGAAGCTAAGGCTAAGTGGTCTGAAGTCCAAGATTTTGTGCTTGCTACTGCCGAGCGTGAGGCTGCCTCTATTGAGCTAGTAAACAACTTGGAGGCAGCCTTGAATTCCAAGACTGCAGAGGTTGCTGCTACCGAGGAGAAGTGTTCCCATATGGAGGATAGGTATAAGAGGATCATGGATCATAATAAGGTCCACATAACCACTATACGTGATCTTGGCCTTAGTGCCACGAGATCTGAGTGGGATGGCCTTCTGACCGCGGTCGATAGGCTCAAATCCGAACTTCAGCACCAAGTAGATTCCCTCATTATTGAAAACATATTCTATATATAGCATGAGGAGAAAACCCTTGGAAGAGGCCAAAGCAGGTGTCATTGATATTGACGATGAAATCGCCAAGGCCCGAGAGCTGGAGTCAACTTCTTGAAGGCGCCTCCCGGCTCAGCCTGATGTAACTGATTCGTCTGCTTCTAGTTCTGAGTTCTCAGGAACTTGAGGGAAATAATGATGAAGGCCAAGACCCCGAGCCGACATCAGATCTTTTCCTTTGTTGTTTTCTTTTCGTATTTTTGTACTTATGCTGCTTGGAATGTTTGATAAATAAAATTTCTTTTTGCTTAACCATTGCGCCAAGTTTACTTTTTTGCGTCGAATTATGCAAGGCTTCGGGTGCATTTTTCCCCGATAGCATTCGGGTTCCGGGCATAAACTCTTCCTGAACCAACCCTTTACTGTGAGGGTTTCATAACATAGGGCCCTCTTATGTTTACTGTGCTCTTGAAGAGGACGTCTCTTGTTCATTCTGGCACTAGCATTCGAAGTACTTGTTAACTTTCAAATGATAAAATTAATTCATCATTTGGACAAGAAACAAGATAAAAATAAAAAGGACTTTATTTTATTCCTTATATCTTCAAAAGTACATAAGCATTCGTTGTGCTGAAAAGAAATTGCCATTACATGTGGCTAATTTGTACAACTTATTTCTACTGGATTGGTTGTGCAGTCCCCAGTCCCGATGAGATATTTTTGTTCCCGGGTTTCGTTGTCCCAGTTTCTGTGGCAATTAGATTGATGTATTCTTATATCATTCCCCCCGATTTTTGAATGCGAAGAATGTGAATTGGAACACTGGAAGTCTTGAACCATTGAGGATTCCACTAGTGAATGGTTGGATAATCTTTGGTCCGATAGCAAGCTTCATTTTCCGTTAGGAACTTTGCTACCAAGCCAGAGATTATCTAACTACCCCTAGTGGCTTGTAGGGAAGGAGAACTCGTGAATGGTTGAATAGCCTTTGGTCCGATAGCAAGCTTCGTTTCCCGTTAGGAATTTTGCTATCGAGCCAAAGACTATCTAACCATCCCGCAGTGGCTTGTCGTTTTCATGCCTTGTCATTTAAAGGTCTTATTTCTGCCGATGACATTTCTTTCGTAGTATGCTTTCCGTTGCTGCCTCATTAAATAACTTGCCAGAAAAATCCAATTGGGATAAAAATTGGACGAAGAGAAAAAGAGTGCAACACATACTTTCAGTATAAGATGTGCTCATCAGCAGTAATACCTTTTGAGGTAAGTCACATTCCAATTGCTCGGCAATTTAACTCAAAGCAACCTACGGACCTCCAAATCAATATCCGGACATACGCCTAAGTTTAAAATTATCTTACGAAGCTATTGGAACCATGAAAACTCCATTTCAGAGTCATCTATATAAAAGTCAAACTCCGGTCAACTCTTTAAACTTAAGCCTTCAACCTTGGGACTAAGTGTTCCAATTTACTCCCAAACCATCCAGGAACCCATCTAACCACCCCAGCAAGTTGCATAAACATAAATGAATACAGAAGAAGCAATAAATAAGGGAACGAGGCTATAATACACAAAAAGACCGGTCGGGTCGTTACAATAAAAATAATGCCTCCAAATCTTGAGCGCGTGTACAATAGCTACTAATTCCAAATCATGCACTGGGTAGTTCTTCTCATGAGGCTTCAACTGACGCAAAGCATAAGAAATCACCCTACCACCCTCCATAAATACACACCCGATGCCAACCTGTGAAGCATCATAATAGACTGTATATGAACCCAATGTTGAAGGCAAAATCAGAACTGGAGTTGTAGTCAAGGCAGGCTTGAGCTTTTGAAATATCTCCTCACATTTGTCAGACCACCTAAAGGGGGTACCCTTATGAGTCAACCTAGTCAATGGAGATGTAATAGACGAGAAACCTTCCATAAAGCGGCGATAATACCCAGCCAAACCAAGGAAACTTCGGATCTTCGAATCGAAGTTAATCCTCTTATTGGACACCATGTGACCCAAGAATGGCATCGAGTCTAACCAGAACTCGCACTTGGAAAATTTAGCATATAGCTTCTTCTCACTCAAAATCCAGAGCTTGATCCTCAAATGATGCTCATGCTCCTCTCGGCTGTGAGAACACACCAGTATATCATTAACAAATACAATGACGAAGGAATCCAGATAGGGTTGAAACACGTTGTTCATCAAGTGCATAAAAGTTATTAGGGAATTGGTCAGCCCAAAAGACATCACCAAGAACTCATAATGCCCATAACGGGTCTTGAAGTCCATCTTAGGAATATCTGAAGCCCTGATCTTCAACTGATGGTACCCCGATCTCAAATTAATCTTCGAGAATACCTGAGCACCCTGAAGCTGATCAAACAAATCATCACTACGCGAAAGTGGATACTTGTACTTAATAGTAATCTTGTTCAATTACCTGTAGTTTATGCGCATCCTTATGGAACCGTCCTTATTCTTCAAAAATAGAACTGGAGCACCCCAAGGCGAAACACTCGGCCTGGTAAAAACTTTACTATCAATTCCTGCAACTGATCCTTTAATTCCTTCAACTCGGCTGGAGCCTTGCGATACGGTGAAATAGATAAGGGCTGGGTTCCCGACACCAAGTCTATACCAAAATTAATATCCCTATCGGGTGACATGCTTGGTAGGTCTGTTGGAAACACATCTGGAATTCCCTTACTACCGGAACTGACTCAACGGTAGGAGTATCAGCACTAGCATTGCTTAAAAAGGCTAAGTACCCCAAATACCCCTTCTCAACCATCCGCTGAGCCTTTAGAAAAGACACTTCTACTAGGAACATGACCCAAGGAACCATCATCGGTAACCCCGGCATATCCAATGTCATGGTCTTAGCATGACAATCAAGAATAGAATGATACATAGATAGCTAATTCATTCCCAAAATCACATCAAAACCCACCATATTAATCAACAGGAGATCAACTCTAGTCTTGATGCCCCCCAATACTGACCGAACAAGAGTGACATACACGGTCCACCACAATAGAATCCCCAATGGGTGTAGACACATAAATAGGAGTATCTAGAGAATCACGAAACATATTCAAATATGAAGCAAAATAGGATGACACATATGAATAAGTAGAACCTGGATCGAATAAAACTGATGCATTTCTATGACAGACTAGATCAATACCTGTAATGACATCATCTGATGCAACGACCTTAGTCCTACTAGGAAAAGCATAACAACAGGCATGTCCTCTACCCACCTGTCCTCCACCTCTAGCTGGATGTGTAGGTTTTGTAGCAACTGGAGCTAAAACCATAGCCTGAGTACCCTGTTGAAAGCCACCCCTCTGAAGTTTGGGACAATCTCTCATAATGTGCCGTGTATCACCATACTCAAATAACCGCTCTATAGGCATGGCTATTGGTACTGAGTCTACACCGGACGACTAGAATAACCTCTATAGGAATCCCGTTCAAAGGTGCACTAAAAGATGGATTTCCAATATGAGTACCTTGGGGTCCCTACAAGTTGTGCATTATGGGTAACCTAAAGTGCGGACTGAATTGGTTGACTGATAAAGCCTTTGCCATGACAAGTTGTAGCTGAAGAATGGGAACCGCTAAATCCTCCAAAACCTCGAGGCCTCTTGGCCTCCCTATCCTCCCTCTTATGGCCACAATACGCTCCAACCTCCTAGCAATCTCCACAACCTGATGAAATAGAGTATCAGTCTCCAACTCCTATGCCATCCCAAATCTGAGACCATAACCGAGTCCCTCAATAAACCTATGGACTCTCTCTCTCTCTCTCTCTCTCTCTCTCTCTCTCTCTCTCTCTCTCTCTCTCTCTCTCTCTCTCTCTCTCTCTCTCTCTCTCTATTAGTAGGAAACCAAGGCAGGTTCATAGTGAGATAACTCTGCAAACCCTCATAGCATACTCGGACACAATCATAACCTCCCTCCCCCAGCACAAATGCTCAAACTCACTGTGCAACTCGTCCCTACGTGTCTGTGTAATAAACTCCTCAAAAAAAGATTAGAGAACTGGGACCAATTAAGTGGTGTTGCGCCAGCTGTACTGCTCGCCTCATAAGTCTATCACCATCTATATGCCGACCCCATTAGCGGAGTAGTATGGTCGACCTCGCCCAGCTCCACCAAGCCCATAGTACGCAAAATGCAGCGACACCGATCCAAGAAATCATGTGCATCCTCAGAAGCCCCTCCACTAAACTATGGAGGATGGAACTTCTGAAACCTCTCCAACTTCTCTACCCCTATTCCGACACAGCTGGCCCTACCTCGGGCTAAACTACAATTACTGTTTATACTGGCACAACACCCGATGTCTGATAAGCATGAGCTGCCTGCTTTGGTGTACTGGTGGCGGGAGTCTGAGCTCCTCCTCCAGCCTGTGAAGTAGTTGGTACAATCGGAATCAACCCTGCCTGGGCCAAACTCCCAAACATACTTAGGATGTGTGCCAAGGTCTCTTGAAGTCCCGGTATAGAAATATGAAGTCCGGGGGTAGCAACAGGCGCCTCCAGTACCTGTCCCCAACCGGAGCTACTAGAGGCTTAAAGGCTGCTGCTTTGACAGGTGCTCTAGTTGTAGCACGTGCCCCTCCTTGGCCTCTACCTTTTCCCCGATCCTGAGCAACACTGGCCTTGGGGGTGGCAAAATAGGTAACTGCAGCTTGTGTGCTCATTATTTGTGGGAGAATAGAAGAGTCAAGTTTCAAACTTCGAAAATAACAAGCCCACACTACAAGAATGCAAGAAAGTGAAGTTTCCTAACAGTTCGGTAGCCTCTTGAAGATAAGTACAGACATCTCTGTACCGATCCACACACTACCAGAAATCTACTAAATTCCAACTGAAATATTTCGACGAAAAAAAGTTGTCAGAAATTTTTAACGGAAATAGTCGAAAAACTTTAAAAAGAAATAGTTACATTTTTATTAAATAACTTCAATCATGTTTCGACAATAGTGGTCGCACAGTTTGGCGCTAAAATCCGTGAACCAAATTTTCGACCGAATTCGCCTCTAATTAAAAGTCAAAATTTTATCGTTGACCATATTTGCGACTGAATCACTCGCAAAAATTTAAAAAAAATTAAAATTTTACTTTACGACCGATTCGGCCGGAACATTTAAAAGTATTAAAAATAATTATTAATGTTCCGACCAAAACGGTCGAAAATGTCTTTTAAAAACCCTGCCTGCGACCCCTTTCTTTCTTTCTCTTCTTTTCTCTTTCTCTTTTCTTTCTTCTTCACCCACCCCAGCAACCCTCCATACCTCGTGCCTCCACTAGCTGCTCTGTCCCTCGTCCCTCGGGTACGTCTCTCTCTCTCTCTCTCTCTCTCTCTCTCTCTCTCTCTCTCTCTCTCTCTCTCTCTCTCTCTCCTCCCTCCGTCTAGCATTTTTTTTACATAATGATTTTTTCTTTCAAATTTTGAGTGAACCTATGAACCTAGAGCTCTAATACCAACTTGTCACGACCCAAATCCCACTACGGGGTTAGTGATGGCACCTAGTATCTAAACATAGGTAAGACGATCACTTAACATCATCTAAATAAATAGAACATGATATAACACGACAGAGTGTTAATATAATAACAGAATTAGAGTCAACACAGGCCAGAATGGCAATACTCAACATACTCCCCAGAACTAGGTAGTATAGAGTCACGAGCTCTAACAAATTACATAGTAATATCTCAAATATACAATATTGTTCTGATATAAAAATGACAGTATAAATTTAAGGACATGACTCCAAGGAACTGCAATGGTCAATGCAGCTCTACCTTGAATCCTCATGGTCAAAGATGCTCACACTGCCTGGGTGTGTTGCCTCCAACACTTGAATCTGTACAAAAATATATAAAAGTATAGTATGAGTACACCACGGTCGGTACCCAGTAAGTATTATGAGTAACCTCGGTAAAGTGGTGATGAGGTTCAAGTCATGTGATATTCACTAGTCAAAAACTTGTGTAGTATATCAATAACTGGCAACGGAATATATAAGAAAAGCCAATATCAACCATCTTGTAGAGCATGCGATGAACACTCAATGTAGAAAATTCATTTTAGGCAACAAATCATCAAAGAAGTGGGGCATGTGATAGCATGTCAAATTTAACTAATAACGCATTAAAATACAAGACGGAAGCTTATAACAAACATGTAAGAATCAAAATATCAACCCCGTTTCAACACATAAGCAAAATCAAGAAAGACACCGCCAAATAATCACATAACATCATCATCAATTCACCCTTGTTTTGCCGCAAGCACATAACAATGAAATGCCTCCCTTATACCGTCACATGCGCATATCGCCATCCTTATTTCGCCACAAGAATATCAACAGTGAAATGCCACCCTTATACTCCACACAATATCAATAGTTAAATGACACCCTAATACTCCACATAACAACAATTAAACTGCACAATATGTCCACATGTGCCACAATATCACAAAATAATAATACCAAAGTGTGGAGGAGTATTCAACAAATAAAGCATGACTATGGCTAAGTCGAATGTAATGAGCATGTTAATGTATCCATAAAGTGGTTTAAGCATATTTCATATAAAGTACATTATCAAATAAAGGCATATTAATAGCCTACGGTCTAATTCGGTCATAAGCCACACATAGTACCCGTGTACACGTCGCTTTTCACATAACACGAATAAGCAATTAAGGCCAAATCCTAAGGGGTATTCTCCCACACAATGTTAGGCACGATACTTACCTCAATCAAAACAAATCAATGCTCTAACAAACCCTTGCCTCTTGAATTGGCCAGCGAATGAGTCAAATCTAGCCAAAATAACTCAATAATATCAAACACAGCTGTAGAAATCGATTCCAGTTAATAAAGCTCTGATCTTTACCAAAAACTAAAAAGTCAACCCAGGCCCGCCTCCTGAAACCCAAAAAAAGTCTTATATCCTGAACACCCATTCAAATACGAGTCTAACCATACAAATTTCATCAAAATCCGACTCTGAATCGGGGTTCAAATCCATATTTTATATTTTAGAAAAGTTTTGCCAAAATCCCTAATTTTCTTCCCTTAGATTCATCATTCAAATGCTAAATTCATGGATGGAATCATGAATAATAACCAAATCCGAGTCAAAAATACTTATCCCAATCAAATCAAGAAAATAACCTTAAAAATCACCCAAATCTAAGCTCCCAATCTCAAAATGTGGTAAAATAACTCAAACCCTCAAAAATGATATGTTTCAACACTGCCTAGCGATGCCCTTCGCGATTGCGAATAATAACTGAACACTGGCCCAAAATCATCTTTCACGAACGCGGTCTGGCATCTGCGAATACGATGCACACCTCCACTGGTCTACGCGAATGCGATCCCCCACCCGCGAACGTGAAGGCCAAAATCTTGGCGACCCTATCCAGCCTTCCATGGGGGCGTCGCGAATGCGATGACCACTGCCTGCAATGCTCCGCGAATCAGATAGACCCACCGCGAACATGTAGAGAAAAATCACCAGTCACGAAAACATACTCCGCGATCGCGTGAGTCCTTCCGGGATCGCGATGAACACCAGAACACCAAAAAATCAGATGTTCCAAAACAAGGAGAAATGATCTGAAACCCATCCAAAACACACTCGAGGCCCCTGGGACCCCATTCAATCACACAAACCAATTCCAAAACATATCACGGACCTAATCAAGGCCTCAAATCACACAAAATAATATCAAAATTATGAATCATACATTAATTCAAGCTTAATGAACTATTTTAAATTTCCAACTTCCAAACATACGTCGAACATGCCTAAATGATTCGGAATGATCTCCGTTTTACAAACAAGTCATAAATTACCATACGAACCTACCCCATGGCTCGGAATCCCAAACAAATAACCACAAAGTCAACTATGGGTCAAACCTATGAACTTTTAAACCTTCAAATTGACAACTTTTGCCAATTAAAATCAAATCAACTTAGGAACCTCTAAATCTAAATCTGGACATACGCCTAAGTCCAAAATTACCATCCAGACCTAATGGAACTATCAAAATTCTGATCCAAGGTTATATATACAAAATTCAAACTTGGTCAACACTTCCAACTTAAGCTTCCAAACTAGGAACTATGTGTTCCAATTCAATCCAAAACCTCTCCGAAACAATATCAACCATCCTCGCAAGTTTCATAACAATAAATACACATACAAAAAATATCAAATAGGAGAACGGGGCTCAAATACATATAACGACCGACCGGTGTCACTACAATCTACACTTAGATTTCCAATTCAAGTCTGTTTCAGTGTTCAAATCACCATTTTACATGTTTCTAGGTCTAGGTACAAAATCTCCAATTTCAACTCTCAGATTCTATGTTTTAGGTGTAATAGTCATCAAGATATAAATCTAGAAACCAAGTTCAGGACACTTACCATCAATTTGTAGGTGAAATTCTCTTAAAAAATAGTCTTAATTCGAGCTCCTAAGACACAAAAAAAAAGTGTAATGAAATGAAAATTTTGAAACTATCCCTCTAAGCCCCTCGAGTCTCAGACCAAACATTCCAACAAGTCCTATGAAACCACGGAAAACTCAAATCATGGAATGAGATACTAAAACTCAAAATGAAGGGTTGGGATATTACATTTAGATTATAAAATATTTTTATTGCACTAAACATTAAAGAATTGAGGTTCATGTAACATCAAAACACAAAGGAGATATATATTACAATTTACAAGCCAAAATTTCAGAGGAGATGTATGAAATTATCCCTTCGTTTTTAGCTTAATACTTATACTAATCCTAAAATAAAGAATAAACAAGTAGGAAAAAAAATAAACGAAAAAGAAATAAAGAACTATTTCTATCCTATTTGTTGCACGAGAAAAGAAGAAATGAAGTCTAAACGAATAGAAAATAATTGAGTACGCAAATCAAAATTCAAACTTTTAAGAGTTACGTTTAATACGTGGTATACTAGATGGTATCATTTCTCTCTTTTGTGAATTATATATATAATCCTTGCGTTTAAATATATACTAGTTAATGAATTCACGCTTCGCGCGATTAAAAGTTGGCCCACCAAATAACTCTTTTGTAAAGTGAGTCAAGAGATGAGAGCTAAAATTTCCATAATGCAACAAACAAAAAATATACTCCCTCCGTTTCAATTTATGTGAACTCATTTGATTGGGTACAGAGTTTAAGAAAAGAGAAAAGACTTTTGAACTTGTAGTATAAAATGAGGCAAATATATTTTGTGTGGCTATAAATCATTGCATAAAAGTAAATTGTTTCCAAATAGGGAAAGGGATCATTCTTTTTTACACGGACTAAAAAGAAAATAGGTTCACATAAATTGAAATGGAAGGTGTATATAATTTGAGACATACATATAGAAAGATAAATAAAAACAAATGACTACGGAAAAAGTACATTTAAAGCAAAATAAAAAAATAAATCTAAATAAAAGTATCACACTTTTCGTACTTGTAAAATGATAGTGTGCTAGGAAGCAATCTTCTCAAAGGAAGAGAAGCCTTCCTTTTCTATTTTAATATTGTCATAAACTATATTAGTTATACTTATGTAATTGTATATCCAGACTTTTGGGATTTTCAAAATATGAAAATAAAAAAAGAGGATCAAAATAAAGAAATAAATAAATAAATTGGTTCATGCAAGAGAGGTGCCGTGTTACCCCTAGTAAGACCAAAATATTATACAAGTAATTAAAAATATTGCGAAATTAAAAATGTTTGATGCGAAATTAATAAATAGATGTTTTAATACGTACTCTACTCAATAACAATTAAGTGGAAGCGGAAAGTTCTTAAATATTTAAAGACTGGTTGGACTATTAAAATGAGGTAAATTCAAAAATTGGGGAAACATGTCATCTTCTAATCTCAACAAATTAAACAGTGATGATAATGTCTTACTATGAAGCACAAGATGAGATTTTAATCCCTCCCTAAAAATGACCTGAAGAATATGTATAAGAAAGCTGTGACATTTCAGCTCATTGTCATGAATATGAAATTTTCAAATCCCGTGCTCCTGCAATTTTCTCATTCTTTCACTAATTTGACTTCAATTTACTCTCACATGGATAGAAAGTGAAATATAAATTAAACTAATGTTTTTAGTAAATTAAGAAAGAAAAAAGCCTCTCAAGGAAGAGACTTTCTTCAAAATATGGTAAACATAAATAAAGAACACAAAGAAGAAAGGCTTTACATAATGCACTAGTGTTACAATGGGATACTTCCACTAAATGGAAATCCAAACAAATTTGAGAACTGATTTTAAATTTTTTATATGGAATTACAAATAACTGCAATTTTGGCCAACTTCCTTACACTCTCTTTTTATGCTGCTACAGGAAATCTTCAGTTTCTTTGTACAAAGCTTTTTGAAGAGAATAAAGGGAGAAAGATTGGTTGTTATATTAACTGTTGAATGTAACCTTCCTATTAAGGCGTCATTTTGCAGTTGTTTCTCTCTTTTAAGAAGAACGCGACTTTTGAATTCACAAATTGCTATTTTAAATGGAAGTTTTTTTTTCCTATCATAGGAGAGAACATAATAAATGAGAAAAAGGGAGAAAGCCAAGAAAATGAAAAAAAAAAAAAAGAAGGATAAATGGCCATCCTTATTTATGGGAGGTGCTACATCAACCTATCAAGTCCCTCTTGTATAGATATATAGATTCCCATAGAATGAGGAATGATCAAGTTATAACTTAAATAAGAAAAGCAAAAATTATTGTCTAACAAAAGAGATTATTCGTAAAAGAAACGGACGAGATATTAGTAAAGAGGATATTTCGACCAAATTGTACCTTTCCAACGCCAAATTAGGGTTTGAGGTCTAGTTACGTAACTTACAGTTGAGGTAGAAGGTTTAAACCTCATCAATAGAGTACTAAAATTAATTTTAAAACACCAAATTAGCTCCCGAGTCCTATATAACTGAAGCAACAAACTATGTTAAAATTGACGGTCTAGAGAAAAAGTGAAAATGAAGTATTGCCTCCTTTAACGCATCTCCAATCCTTAGTACCTCGTGCTCATGTTGCATGTTTTGCATGGCTAGGATTTTCAGCTGCAGCTTTCTCTTTGTTTAGCTAGGGTTTTCTAATGAATGAAGTGGAAGATACTAATTACTCTGAAACCTAACCATAATGTCAAAGCTTAACCTCACCGAGGACCCTTACCTCGTCAACAAAGGCCTCGTAATATGCCGTACCGTACATCCTCCACATACCTTTGGCATCTTCTATGGAGAAAATCCATTGCAATTCTCTTTTCCCCTTGTTTTGTTAGAGATCTCCACCATCATCGCCATCTCCCGTCTCATTCGCTATCTTCTCAAGCCTCTGCGGCAGCCGAGGATCATATCTGACATCCTCGTAAGTTTCTTAGTAATCTCGTAGTATAATTTTCAAATGAGAAAAGATCCAAATTTACCTCGTTATATTATACGAAATGTTTTAATTTTATTCTTTGTCATTTATATCCTTGTTAGCAAATAGTCTCGTATTTGAGCTTTAACTTTAATGAAGCACCAGCATGGACTACTAGGTGGATTCAACACGTCAAAATGCTTTTGGAAAAAGCTCCAAATGTACCTCTTTACTTTTTCTTACAGTTTAAAATTACTCGTTGATCCATTGTCCTTCAGGGTGGAGCTTAATTAGATCCAAGGGCGATTACGAGATGATGTGTTAACTGCAAGCATACAAATAATCTTAAAGTATAATGGATAATAAAATTAAATACAGTAGAAGAGTATTATCTCTATCATGGGCGGAGCTAGGGTTGTAGAAGGAGTCGAACTCTCTTCGCAAAAAAATTACAATGTGTATATAACATTTAACGTTTTTGTTATATACATATAATAGTGTTATATACATATAATAGTTGTTGAATTCCCTTAATTCCTTTGTATTTATTTTTTGAACCCCCTTGGTGAAAATCTTGCTTCTGCCTACCCTTTTTCTTTGTCAAATACTAATATCTTATAGCAGTAAGTTGTGTCTTATTTTTTTTTCCTTTAGTCCTTGAAAGAAATATTATACTTAGTGGAAGATTTTGTTTTCTGTTTTTGTTTTCCTCTCCTGAATGTCAAGGGTGGAATAATCGTAGGACCGTCTGTTTTGAGCCGAAGCAAGCGTTTCAGGAACTTCATTTTCCCAGATACTGCTGACTACGCACTGAAAAATATTGGACTCATTGGGTTTATGTATTTCCTTTTCATATCTGGTGTAAAGACGGATCTTACCCAGATAAAAAAAGCGGGGAAAAAACAATGGTACATAGCCATATTTGGGGTGTCCATTCCCATGTTATGTAGTCTATTTATTGGAATAGGTGTTCGAAAATCCATGAAAAAAGAATTAGCCAAAGCTTCTTCTATGTTGGGATTAACATCAGAATTTGCAATCACAGCTTTCCCTGTTATCTATCCAATTATTAGAGAGCTTAATCTCCTTAGTTCTGAAATTGGAAGAATGGCATTATCCACAGCTTTAATAAGTGATGTAATCGGAATCCAATTTATTGTTGTCTTTGAGGCAGCTAAACAAGGGGAACAGAAGAGTATGTATGCTTTATGGTTTCTCATTTCTTCTTTCTTAATTGGGGCATCCATTTTTGGAGGTGTTCGACGGATCATGATTTGGATAATTAATGCAACGCCAGAAGGGAAGTCAGTGGAGCAAATTTATGTGGTTTTCATACTGTTGGGAGTAATTGTTGCTGGTTTTTTATGTGATTTGGGTGGGATTGCAGTGACTAATGGGCCACTGTGGTTGGGCCTTGCCATTCCTGATGGGCCACCATTAGGTGCAACTTTAGTGGAAAAGTCAGAGACAATTGTTATGGATATTCTTATGCCATTTTCCTTTGCATATGTTGGATTTTTCACTGATATTTCATCCATGTATGGCCATTGGTCATATCTTCGACCAATATTTCTGATGGCGGTCACAGCTTATGTTGTTAAAATGGTTACTGTCCTTTTCACCGCGTATTTCTTGAATATGCCCTTCAGAGATTGTCTTGCTCTTAGCCTTGTCTTGAGTCTAAGAGGTGAAGTCGAGTTTTTGATTTTCACTCACTGGCTGGATTTAAAGGTACTACATCTTTCTTTTTCTTTTTCACTGATTACCTAGGAAATTGCTCCTAAATCATTTATTTAGTATGATGAAAAGTCATTTTCTAAAAGTTATTTTTTGGACAAAAAATTAAGAAACATTTATTGAAGATTGACAATCATATAAAAAAATATCTTCCACTTGTAAATGCACATGAGCAAAATGACTTATTTTCTGGTACCAAACAGTCGAAAATATATTGACACTAGTTGAATGTAATGCAGATGATAACAAGAGCATATTTCACAATGCTAGTAGTAATGACAATAGGGGTGACAGCTATAGTGACTCCCTTGATCAGTATAGTGTATGATCCAACAAGGCCTTATATGATTCACACAAGAAGGAACATTCAACATACTGCTTCAAACACAGAGTTACACATTATAGCTTGTATACATGATGAGGAAAATATGCCTGGAATTATAAATCTACTTGAGGTCTCAAATCCAACTACTCATAGCCCTTTCTTTGTTCATGCCTTGCACCTAATGGAGCTAGTTGGCCGTGCTGCACCTGTTTTCATCGACCATAAAGAGGAGCAAGAATCCGACAACGCAAACAGCCAAAATCCAATCCATAATGCTTTGAAGCTTTTCCAACAAGGCAGAGGTGGAGAAAACATGTTCAAGATACATTCATATACATCATATTCTCCTAAGAGAACCATGTATCAAGACATTTGTAAATTGGCTCTAGAGAAGAAGGCCTCTCTTATCATACTTCCATTTTACAAAGATCAATTTGAAGTAGTTGCAAGACAAGGAGTTCAGTTTGTAAACTCTAATGTCTTAAAACATGCTCCTTGTTCAGTAGCGATTCTTGTGGACAGGGGTCTTTCAATGAGACAATCAATTCACCATTTTGCGCTTCTGTTTACGGGAGGAGCTGATGCTAGGGAGGCACTTTCTTATGCTGATAGAATGGCTGCAAATCCAGATGTATCACTTACTGCTGTTCGATTCCTTTCACATAATGGTGAAGGGGATAATGAGATGGACAAGAAATTAGATGATGGTTTGGTGACATGGTTTTGGGTGAAAAATGAGGGAAATCATAAAGTTAGGTATAAGGAAGTTATAGTGAAGAATGGGGAGGATACTATTTCAGCACTTCAGGCAATGAAAAATGAATTTTTTCATCTTTGGATACTTGGGAGGAACCAAGGGATAAATCCTGTGCTGTTACAAGGATTAACAGATTGGAGTGGTGAAAATGAACTAGGAGTTATAGGAGACTTTCTTGTGTCGATGAATTCGGGTACTACGTCTTCTGTTCTAGTGGTGAAGCAGCAGATTTTGAGAGGACAAGAACCGTCATCTATTAGTTTTCTAGAAAAATTTACAAGTTGTGGGTTGTAGAAATAGAAATGAAGTGTAAACTGTATATGTTTGTGCTTTAACTCTAATAGGTGGTAAAGTAGAAAAGATATGTGACTTGGCAGGTTGCTGAGATAACACTGGTAGTCCAAGTCTGGTAGTATGTTAGATCAAAATTTTGGAAGGGAAATTGATTTAATATAGCTTCCTCAACTACTTCATCGAGGTTAACCGGATATCCTAACCATTGTCTATGTTTTATATGTATAACTAGTGTTAGAACGCGCGCGATACGCGGTTAAGATTACTAATTTTATAAATTATTGTTTTAATAAATTTTATTCTCGCCGTTTCAATTTAGATGACACACTTTTTTTATTAGTCCGTTCCAAAAAAAGGACACATTTCTATATTTGAAAACAATTCAATTTTAAACTTTTCATTATACCCCTTACCCTTAATGAGAAATTTTTACAGCCACACAAATATCATAGCCCATAAAGATTTTTTCCCTTAAGCTTTTAGAACCACATATTTTAAAAGTTTTTTTTTTTCTTAAACTTTGTGTCAAGTCAAACTACCTCATCTAAATTGAAACGGAGGGAGTAGTTGTTATTTTATTTTTTAATCCAATATGCAGATATATAACAAAATCTATATAAAATTAAAGGATACACACATATAGTAATCAAATAAATTATTTGTTCCTTATTTTATTCTTTATTAAATTAGCAAGTACTTAGTACCACATTTACTAATATGACTTTTTATTAACTAGTCAATTGGCTTAATATTTTGTCAATATTTTTCTTTTAATATAACAGAGGTATATATTTTCTTACTAAGCAAATATTTTAATTAATTTTAAACTTATGTTATATTGCTTAAAATTCTTTAATTGTCTAAATTTTGTCAATAATGTTTTTGAGTGTATTTCTTACCTTTAATGTTTTAATTAATCTAAATTATAAATTTCCTAACATCAACTATATCCCCCTCTTTTAGTACATTCTTTTCTATTGTAATATTTGAATAGTCAATTCTTATTTTATATTTTACTTATAGCTAAGATAATATAATATTTTCTTACTGAATTATAATTTTGAATTCATCAAAAATATAAAGAGATAAGTCTTTTATTATTTTTTGTAAAACATCTAATAATTATTTTCAAAAATTATTATTTTGTGTTATATATATATATATATATATATATGTATTATCATTATAAAATTATGAGTTCTTTCTATTAACTAAAATTTCCTACATCATAAATTAAATTAGTATATATATTTTAACTTTATCACTTGATTCTTTTTTAGTATTCTTCCTTTATGACTATTTGTTTATTATGATTTTAGTTATGTGTATATGTACGACTTTTCTCATCATAATTTTAATTATAAGTCTTATATTTTTATATTTTCTCACAAATTTATATTTTATTTCTTTTTTTTGTTCCTTGTTTGTATTATCCATTACTTAATACTATTAAATTGACGTATGAATTTTTAATAAATTAATATAATTTTGTATTACTCCTAAAATTTAACTTGACTTTATCCTTTATGTTATTTTTTAGAATTCTTTCGTTGTTTAAATTTAACAATAATATTTTTGAGTTTTATTTATTTTCTTAATTTTATCAAATAAATTTGAAGTGTGGATAGAATCACATTATTTCTATTATGCTCTTTACACATTAGTTTTGTTCTATAAAATTCTAATTATTTATTTAGTGTTTATTTATAATACGAATATTATTGTATTATTTTCTAAATGGATGATGATGAATTAGTTAAATATTTATAAAAAGAACTCTTTTATCATTGTCACAAGCCAAAATCCCAACAACGAGGCCGTGATGGGGCATAATATCCACTAGCTAGGCAGGCTAACATTAGCTAAATAATTAAGCAGTTTAACAATTTAAAAATATAATAATGAGAATTAATACTGAAATATCCTAAAATGTATAATAATCTGAAACCATCGATGTCTAATACTATTCCCAGAAACTGGTGTCACAATTACATGAGCTACTAGAATACTACAAATAAAATCTGAAATGAAATACAAAACTGTCTGAAACAAAGGTCTGTGGACGCCATGCAGGACTACCTCAAGTTTCCTAGAAGGTAGGGTCCGAACAATTACCGTTGAATATCGCTGGGACCAACGCCGAGATATGTACAAGAAGTGCAGAAGTGTAGTATGAGCACAACCGACCACATGTACTCCGTAAATATCGAGCCTAACCTCGATTAAATAGTGATGAGGCTATGAAAAAACACTCACTATAAATCTGTACGAATATTAAGAAGAAAAGCAACAAGGGATAGAGAGAGAGACGAACAACTACATGTTAAACGGAGTAAGAAATAATGCCCCAAGAAGGTCATCACTTCACAATCTTATAACATAACACGGTACCTGATCCAAATATATAATAATACTGTTGCGGAGTGCAACCCGATCCACATATATATAATATTGTTGCAGCATGCAATCCAATCCACACACACACACATATAGTACTTTTGCAGTATGCAACCCGATTCACATATTCATATAATACTGTTGCAGCGTGCAACCCGATCCATATATATATATATATATATATATATATATATATATATATATATATATATATATATATATACTACTATTAGTCACTACAGTTGATACCCAATTTTGCCCTCGTATTTTTATAAATATCATATATGCTTTTAAAATATCATTCCTACATCATCACATATTTACAAGAGTCATATATGTATTTTCTATAAATTTTCATAATTTTTAAAGCTTTAAAATTGATTTTCTTTCATTTAAATTACTTGAATATGTATTAATTACCCCTTTAAATTATTTTATGATGACTGAATCATCCAAATTTATTATTTGTATCCACATATATATTTCATAATATTTTTACTTCATTTTATATAATTATATTGGTATTGTTTAAGCTATTTACACAATTTTGCAATAATAGCATATGTGCTATGCATAATTACATTTATTACATTATTCATGCTAAAATAGTATTTTTATATTTTTATAATGTTAAGGTATTATTTTTAATCATTTTTTTGCATAAGTTATATTTTATTATTTATTAATTTTATTTAAACAATTTTGTGTATTTAATTCTTAGCCCAATTTTAGGATTTTCGAACAAAAAACAGGCCCAAAACATTTGGCCCATCCCCAGTTCACTCTTCAACAGCCCAAGACCAAACAACCCTCTTCAAAAACCGATCACGACCCAAAATCCACTATAGGTCGTGATGGCGCCTAACGCCGCCGTCAGACAAGCCAACGTTAATTTATCAATTTATTTACTCATTTTATTACTTTCGAGATCAAAATCTCCATTACTTAAATAGTATAAAATGGAATTTACAGGGTAAAAAGATAATAACTACGTGAACTACAATAACAAACAACCAGTAGGAACCCCTAAAATCCGGTGTCTCAAGTGCATGAGTATTTTCTAAGGAGTACAATAATAATACAACATCTGTCCCGAATGTAGGAAGACAGAATAAAATAAACAGTACAATGGAGACTCGGTGGACTGCGATGCGTAGCCTGAAATGTAGCTCACATAAAGTCTCCTCAACAGGTGTGCCTACGCGCTAAGGTGATCATCAAATAAACATGTCAAATCCTGCACATTTAGTGTAGAAGTGCAACATAAGTACGTAAATCAATGTGTACCCAGTAAGTATCTAGCCTAACCCCGGAGAAGTAGTGACGAGGGGTCGACATTGACACTTACTAAAGGTCCAATAAAATAATGTAATAAAACATGAGCAGATATGAAGCATACGACAATGATGGGGTAAATCTGTAAGTTACATAATCTTCCAATTACTTCTTTTAAAGAAAAATTTCTAAATCTTGTATTCTACCTTAACAGCTCAGAAAATATCAAGTATCACTATCAGATAAATAAGGAATACCATGTAAATACCGGGCATCAGTGGAGAGATTAGCTCGTGAATATTCGGACTACTAGCGATATAACGCACGATTCTGTCGAGGTCATTCGGCCCGATCCAGAATAATGTGTACACTGCCGAGGGTCGAGCGACACAAACTATAGATGCATCTATATACTGCTGAGGCATCCGGCCCGCTCCACAATAAAAGGAAGGAAGTTACCGAATTACGAGGCACGTGTTTACAATACCGTACATGGGCACAAAATGAATATAATCTTTACCGTTTCTCAAATAACTCGCCCACAACTCAAAGTGTTGAGGCTTGGCCTAGTATACATATATTTATTTCTAAATCAATTTCATTTTAATTAAGCCAGCAGAACGAGTTCAAATAATTCAATTATACATGATAAAGTTCTAAGTCTACCCGGACAAAAACATGCTTTAGCTATGTACGGACTCTCGTCACCTCGTGCGTACGTAGCACCCACAACTAGTTGCACATAACAAATAAATATCACCTAGGGGTAGTTTCCCCCTCACATGGTTAGACAGGAGACTTACCTCGCTCCAAAATTCCATAACCGGCTCCAACGCCACTCAAACACCTCAACCCGATGCCCGTCTCTTCAAAACTAGTCAAACAACGTGCAAACCAATCAAAATACACCCTAATACATATATTCTAACAATTTAAAATGATTCCCAACTCGCTCAAAAGCCAACAAAGACAACCCTCGGGCCCACGTGCTCGGATTCCGAAAATGTCCAAAAATAAAATTTACCCATAATACCACGAACTAAAATGTATAACTTATTCCAAATTCCATGTCCAATTTCGTGTTTAAGATCCAAAAATACCAAATTCTAGGTTTTTTACCAAAATCTCAAGTTTCTACAAATTTTCATGTTTAAATCCATACACAAATCATGTATGTAACTTGTAATATGTGGGAGTCACTTACCTTGTGTTGCTTGATGAAAATATCCCCTTGAAGCTCTCCAAAATCTCCCTAACCAAGTGAAAATGAAAGAAGATGGGCCAAATCCCGTTCTTAAAATAACACACAGCCCAGCGACCTCTCGCACCTGCGGCCACTTGACCGCTTCTGCGGTTCCGCAGGTGCGGCCAAAATACCGCTTCTGTGGTCCCCCTGCCTTCGCATCTGCGGACCAGACTCCATTTCTGCGAAGTTGCACTTGCGACAAAGAATCCGCTTCTGCGGTCTCGCAGGTGCGGCACAAACCTCGCACTTGCGCCTCCAGCCTGCCTCGCTCCCTATTGCTTCTGCGACTCCTGGGCCGCTTCTGCGGTCACGCAGTACGGGAATTCCTTCGCACCTGCAACCAGAATCCTCCAGCTTTTCCTTAAGTCCAAAATTCTATCCGTTAAACATTCGGAATCCACCCGAGGCCCCCGGGACCTTGACCA
Source organism: Nicotiana tabacum (assembly GCF_000715075.1). NCBI lineage: Eukaryota > Viridiplantae > Streptophyta > Magnoliopsida > Solanales > Solanaceae > Nicotiana > Nicotiana tabacum. The sequence continues at coordinate 39,029,960 of NC_134081.1, forward strand.
AATATACCAACACGTCCCAAAATACAATACAAACTTAGTAGAAGCCTTAAACCACGTCAAACAACATCAAAAATCATGAATCGCGCCTCGAATCAAACTTATAAATTTTCAAATTTCCAAATTCTATATCTTGTGTTGAAACGTATCAAATCAATCCGGAATGACTTTAAATTTCACACACGAGTCATAAATGACATAACGAAGCTATTGCAAGGTTCGGAACCCCAAACAGACATCGATAACATCAAAATCCACTTCAAATCAAACTTAAGAAATTCTTAAACCTTCAAAATGACAACCTTCCATAATAAGTACCGAAATGCTCCCGGGTGATCCGATACTCAACTCGAACACACGCCCAAGTCCGAAATAATCATACAAACCTATTGGAATCTTCAAATCCCGATTCCGAGGTCGTTTACTCAAAAGTCAAACCTTAAATAATTCTTCCAACTTAAAGCTTCCGAAATTAGAATTTTTTTTCTAAATCAATCTCGAACTTCCCGAAATTCAAATTTCGATCACACGTACAAGTCATAATACCTAAAGTGAAGCTACTCAAGGCCTCAAACCACCGAACGACGCGCTAGAGCTCAAAATGATCGGTTGGGTCGTTACATTCTCCCTCACTTAAACATACATTCGTCCTCGAACATGCTAAGGACTGCTCCGAAGTTGTCCAAAATCACTATTTAACACCTCTTGCACCTACCCGTGCCACCACAATCCAGTTGGACACATTAGCTCAAGTCAGACTGAAGATCCTCCCTTTTATTTAGTCAATAAACCTTAGGACCAAATTCCAACCTCCGAATTTCTCTACAGGTCCTGATTCTAAGATACGAACACAGTAACAATCACCACGCACTGTACCAAAACATGATCATGCACCTATGATGAAATCACACCATGTACCTCATAAGTCGGTTGCCCATAATAACATCCTCCGACCACAATAGCTGTAATTTCCCGAATCTGATGTCTGCAATACATCTCATGATGCATATAAATCATGTTCCAACTCTCGCAATACTGCCACGATGAAAGAGACGTGTAGAAACTCATAACCACGTGCTGAATCAATAATTCATGGAGTCTCTCCTCCTGACAAGAACCATTACCTCATTCTGAACTGAATAACGATATTTTCTCCTTAATGTACCTTATATAAATATGATTGCACTAATTTCAGGTCCAATAATCTCGTCTCACCCAGTACAAGTTGCTCAGGCAATAAGCTGTCTCAGACACTGCCAAAAGTCGTATATGACGCCCACAACGCGCCAACAAGCTACAACTCGAATGTGTTACATAAGGAAGAACGGACTCTGGAGAAGGACTACCCAAGCCCGCGTAACGAATAAAATGGTCGAATAGATGCTGTGAACCTACCTCAGGGATGAAAACAAGGCACACAAAATAAGTGTAAGGAACTATGCTCAACATCTCGTTGTTGCGGCGTGCAACCTGATCCGACATGACACTGTTGCGGCGTGCAACCCAATCCACATAACATGCCCGTGGCGTGCAACTCGATCCACATAACATGCCCGTGGTGGCATGCCACCTGATCCAGACAATATACCTGTGGCGGCGTGCCACCTGATCCGCACATAATATCAAGAAGAAAAATACACACATCAAGCCGCAACGCTTATACTTATGAAATGCCCGAATATCAACCACAAGCACGCCAAGTTCATAATACAAATCTTGGGGAGATGGATAGTGCCATACGCTACGAAACCCAAGCACAACTAGGGTGCAGTAAATGACCTGCATCTCGAGAGCCATCCTGCTCACATAACACCACAAGCTACACGGGGCCTCAACACGTATGCGAATAATCAAGCCGTCTCATAATCCACATGGAACAATAGAGATTTACATGGAATAGCTGACGACGGGAATAACATCTAATGCCTGACGCCTCCTCCGTAAGCAATGCTATGACGAACGAACATATCCGACCTGACGTAGAGCACACACTCACATTAGACCCACCAATGGACCTCTCACCGACTCTGATAATACCATACTGGACCAATAACCTTCCAAAGATCCACAATGGCCCTATTCATGACACATAAGAACAACCGTCAAATCTGAAACAAACTCCCACAATCCACAACTCAAGGAATAGAATGCCTCTCAAGCATAAACTCTCGTATTTGCGATATTACCATAACCTCCATACTTGGTTTTAGTCTTTAACAATCAAGTGACTAACATGCCACACTCATACAAATCTCCCTATGGGGTATGCTCCCATGACCTTTCGCTCAGGTAGAAAAGTCCGCACATCCATACCACCAACCGTACTAATTCCGTAAGGCAAATCACAATCTGCAAATCAATACACAATGCCTCTTCCGCAGAACACCATTCTCGGGCGACACTAAGATAACGCCAACTTACCCTAAACATCTGAATACTTCCCTACTCATCCAAGCTCGTGACATTCTTATCAACACCAAACTGCAACCTTGATCCTCAACTTCCAATTCCCATGCCACTCACTGCACCCATCATGCTGCTATACGAGAGTACACGAATTCATCATAACCCCTGAACTACTAGTATAATAAACACTCCATTGGCTAGAAACCTTTCACTTAACTCATTTCAGAAGAACCAATGCAACACGCAACTGAATTCTCAAACCGCAGAAAATACAAACCTCAAGTCGTGATCTAAACCGTCGTGACTCTTCCGGAGTCCATTTACACAATAAGGCCATTCGAATCTAATATCGGCCAATTCAATCAAGGTATGGTGGCTGTCAAGCCTGCACGTACAACCACAACCCACATGCATAACTTCACACCAAAGAAACTGATCAGTGCCACAATTATGCCGACTCAACCATTACTAACCGACCCAACTTCTTTCAATTTACTCTTGACCTGACTTAGAAATATAATAGCTCCATTCATAACATAACGAACTCAATTCGCACTCAGCCCGAGTGACTCGAATCGCGAGACCACATCGTCTCAATACTCATGAACCATCTCATACCCTCCTTATGTGCTCAATAACATCTCCGACTAGTACACCCATTCTGCAAGACCTTTCGTGAATCCGAAGCTATTTCTTCATTTCCTCCCATACTGAACCGCATACCCGATGATAATATAGAACATTCCAAGTCCTGTTCGTAATCCACTATGAAGACTCTATCCTTAACCACACAACGGACCCGAAATCCTTAGGCACTGGACTTTAATTCTTGAACCCACTAGAACAGTTGTTGAGAGTCACCCACTCTGACCCGATCCCGAATATAACCAAACTTCAACACTCTGCTAGCACATGAACACCCTCTCAAACAAGCAACCGACTAAATTCTTTTCCTTGTACATTACATCCACAAGAAGCATAAACTCTGAGTCTTCCCAAATCCTGCACCTCAATCGATAAGGTGAAGTATAGAACACATTCATCGAGTTCATTATTTGAATTACTCCTGACATTTTTTTTTCCTAGTCATAATTAATCCACCAACGCATCGATAACCAAAAATCGCACAAGCAGACAACCAAGGGATCCAATCGTAAATGGTGGGGCTCCCCTACTTAGCTTTAAGCTACCACCACATAATGTAGAGCCTACAATGATTCATCCTTCTCAATTACCATGATCTTGCACCGTTAACTCGCCAAATTTCTCGAAGTCTTTTGTTAAGCTTTTCATGAACATTCTGAATTATCAGCCACGACCTCATATTTGACCTTCTATCAGGTAGTAAGTAGAACTCCTCGTAGAAACTTTATCAAAGTCACGCAACCGCTAACCTGCTCGCAGGAGATAACCCATCTGTGAAATTCCTTACCGATATCTTCCAACGACGCTGCACTGGGTACAACTACCACGTAATCAGTAAATTCTCCTGAGCCCATGCTCGCCCACCGGTTGTATAAGTCTGTTCCTTACCCATTGACATCAACTGAAAGTTCAACAATACCTTCCAAACTGAAAGCCATGTTGCATCCAAAACGATAATCAAATCTTCACACCCCTCTTTATTTCAAGCAAACTCCTTTCTGCCATATTCAATCTTTCTTCATGCGGTAACCACCATTCCAATTATAATTCATGGAGCTAGTCAATTTCTACCATGCCTCCCAAATCGCTCAAATCTTCCTCAAGGTACGTGTCTATCCAACCACAGAATCCCTATGCTACTCTGCCACTCCCACTTCGGTCAAACCATCTCCTTTAAGCAATTTCTCGACCTCCGCTTCTCATACTTGACCTGCTAGTAATTCATCTGCTGCGAAACACCTACCACCATGTCCTTTCTCATACTTCGCTGCCCAAATGTTGCCTCAAATCAAATCCATACCTGTAGCACCGGAACTAATGAATTACTACCAACTCTAAACCTCCTAGAAGATCATCTTTCTCGAGCCATCAACATTAGAAATACCTATTCGATTCTGAACTGTTGCACACCGCTATCTCCGACAACCGCCCCTCAAGTACCATTTCATAACACTCTGCCCCGAAGGCAAAATCAAAGAAGACCATAACATCGGCGAGCCGTAATGCATTCAGATAAGGATGACGACACCGCATCACAATGAAAATTCCACAATGCTCGAGAATACCTTACTCCATCAACCAAAACATGAACATCCATAGTCCGATTGCCTTTCCTCTGCTGGAATTAAATATTGAACCTCTAAATCATGCGGTAACAACTCATGAACATCATAGAAACCTGTGCATAGCCTCAAAACCATAGAAAATACAGATACTGAACTGAAATGATAGAACACCCTTCCGTAAGGCGACGATAATAGCCTGCCCGAACACGCAGGGAAACATATCCTACACCACATCTGTAGTACTAATACAACTCCTGAACGTCTAATTGATAACAAGCACTTCACGTCACATAAGATTGAGTAGGAAGGAAATAAAGGCACAAGCCTCAATGGAATCAAACCGCATGATGAGGAAATCAAGAAGGGGAGTGCTCTTAACAGCCCTGTAGCCTCTCGAAGATAAGTACAGACATCTTCACACCGATCCGCAAGACTCTACTAGACTTGCCCATGACTCGCGAGACCTAAGTGAACCTAACGCTCTGATACCAAGCTGTCACGACCCAAAATCCACTATAGGTCATGATGGCGCCTAACGCCACAGTCGGCTTGTCCGTCAGGCAAGCCAACGTTAATTTATCAATTTATTTACTCATTTTATTACTTTCGAGATCAAAATCTCCATTACTTAAATAGTATAAAATGGAATTTACAGGGTAAAAAGATAATAATTACTTGAACTAAAATAACGAACAACCAGTAAGAACCCCCAAAACCCGATGTCACAAGTGCATGAGCATTTTCTAAAGAGTACAATAATAATACAATATCTATCCTGAATGTAGTAAGATAGAATAAAATAAACAGTACAATGGAGGCTCGGTGGACTACGATGCGTATCCTGGAATGCAGCTCACATAAAGTCTCCTCAACAAGTGCGCCTACGCACCAAGGTGATCATCAAATGAACCTGTCAGATCCTGCACATTTAGTGCAGAAGTGAAGCATGAGTACGTAAATCAACGCATACCCTGTAAGTATCTAGCCTAACCCCGAAGAAGTAATGACGAGGGGTCGATATCGATACTTACTAAAGGTCCAATAAAACAATGTAATAAAACATGAGCAGATATGAAGCATACGACAATGATAGGGTAAATCTGTAAGTTACATAATCTTCCAATTACTTCTTTTAAAGCAATATTTCTAAATCTTGTATTCTACCTTAACAGCTCAGAAAATGTCAAGTGTCATTATCTAATAAATAAGGAATACCATATAAATACTGGGCATCAGTGGAGAGATTAGCTCGTGAATATTCAGACTACTAGCGATATAACGCACGATTCTGCCGAGGTCATTCGGCCCGATCCAGAATAATATGTACACTGCCGAGGGTTGAGCAGCACAAACCATAGATGCATCTATATACTGTCGAGGCATTTGGCCCACTCCACAAGAAAAGGAAGGAAGTTACCGAATTATGAGGCACGTGTTTACAATACCGTACATGGGCACAAAATGAATATAATCTTTACCGTTTCTCAAATAACTCGCGCACAACTCAAAGTGTTAAGGCTTGGCCTAGTATACATATATTTATATCTAAATCAATTTCATTTTAATTAAGCCAGCAGAACGAGTTCAAATAATTCAATTATACATGATAAAATCCTAAGTCTACCTGGACATAAACATGCTTTAGCTACGTACGGAATCTCGCCACCTCGTGCGTACGTAGTACCCACAATTAGTTGCACATAACAATAAATATCACCTAGGGGTAGTTTCCCCCTCACAAGGTTAGATAAGAGACTTACCTCGCTCCGAAGTTTCATAACCGGCTCCAATGCCACTCAAACACCTCAACCCGATGCCCGTCTCTTCAAAACTAGTCAAACAATGTGCAAACCAATCAAAATATACCCCAGTACGTATAATCTAACAATTTAAAATGATTCCCAACTCCGCTCAAAAGCCAACAAAGACAACTCTCGGGCCCACATTCCTGGATTCCGAAAATTTAGGAAGATAAACATTACCCATACACTACGAACTAAAATATATAACTTATTCCAAATTCCATGTCCAATTTCGTGGTCAAAATCTAAAAATACCAAATTCTAGGTTTTCTACCAAAATCCCAAGTTTCTACTAATTTCCATGTTTTAATCAATACACAAACCATGTATTTAACTTTTAATAGGTGGGAGTCACTTACCTTGTGTTGCTTGATGAAAATTTCCATTGATGCTCTCCAAAAGTGCCCCAACCAAGTGAAAATGGAAGAAAATGGGCCAAATCCCGTTCTTAAAAGAGCACACTGCCTAGCGACCTCTCGCTTCTGCGGCCACCTGACCGCTTCTGAGGCCAAAATACCGCTTTTGCGGTCCCCTTTCAGCCCCCTGCCTTCGCAACTGTGGACCAGACTCTGTTTTTGTGGAGTCACACCTGCGACCAAGAATCCACTTCTGCGGTCTCACAGGTGCGGTACAAACCTCGCACCTGCGCCTCCATCCTGCCTCGCTCCCTACTGCTTCTGCGACCCTGGGCCGCTTCTGCAGTCACGCAGGTGCGGGAATTCCTTCGCACCTGTGGCCTCTTCCCAGCTCACTTCTAGCCGCTTGTGTGGTCCACCGCCTCACTTCTGCGATGCCGCTTCTATGATGTAGCTTCCACAGAAGTGGTTGCACCAGCAACCAGAATCCTCAAGCTTTTCCTTAAGTCCAAAATTCGATCTGTTAACCATCCGGAATCCACCCGAGGCCCCGGGACCTTGACCAAATATACCAACACATCCAAAATACAATACAAACTTAGCCTAAGCCTTAAACCACATCAAACAATATCAAAAATCATGAATCGCGCCTCGAATCAAACTTATAAATTTTCAAATTTTCAAATTCTATATATTGTGCCAAAACGTATCAAATTAATCTGGAATGACTTCAAATTTGACACACGAGTCATAAATGATATAACGAAGCTATTCCAAGGCTCAGAACCCCAAACGTACATCGATAACATCAAAATCCACTTCAAACCAAACTTAAGAAATTCTTAAACCTTCAAAATGCCAACCTTCCATAATAAGTACCGAAATGCTCCCGGATGATCCGATACTCAACCCGAATACACGCCCAAGTCCGAAATCATCATACGAACCTATTGGAACTTTCAAATCCTGATTCCGAGGTCGTTTACTCAAAAGTCAAACCTTAGTCAATTCTTTCAACTTAAAGCTTTCGAAATTAGAACTTTCTTTCCAAATCAATCCCGAACTTCCCGAAATTCAAATTCCGACAACACGTACAAGTCATAATACCTGAAGTGAAGCTACTCAAGACCTCAAACCGCTGAACGATACGCTAGAGATTAAAATGACCGGTCGGTCATTACAGACCCGACTTTAACCCGCCCCGCTCCCCTTTCAATCTTGGCCGTTGATCTCAAATGATCAATGGCCCAAATTAAGCCGACCCCTTTCCATATATCATTTCCTAGTAACCCTAGAGGCCCATTCCCCACTTCAGCCACTCTACTCTCTCTATTCCTCTCTTCTTCTTTACAAACCCTAGCCGCCGTATCTCTAAATCCTCTCTAAATTCGGCCCCAATATGGAATCCTTTCGTGATTCTCTTGCCTTATTCTGCTACTACTCATGCGTGCATGGTGTTACTTAGTATTTACCTAACTTTGGTAAATGCTACCTTTCAAGACGAGCCTGATTTGGCTCTAATTTTGTGAAGATCTGGCCGATGTTTCATCTATATATACTCTTCTACAATGAATGATTCTTGCATTTTTGACCAGATTCATGGCCATTGGACTCAACTAGGGTTTGAAATTTTGATTTCTCCTTTACCGGTTCTATTATTGATTGCATGTGATATTTTCTTTCCTTATTCGTGTTTGATTGATTATTTTCCATGTTTGATTGTTCAATTTCTACCACTATATAACCCCTCCCCAATTTTCTCTTTGGACGGACCTCATTATTTTTACTGCTATTACTCTCATAATTCTTCTCTTTCACTCATTCACTTACTCTGTTACACTCGAATATTTTCTGAAACTGTTGAATTTTTGGCCGGCTGAAAGCCAAGGCCATAATACTATTAAACGAACTCCTCCGGTGCAAGCACTGCTCGGAGCCCTTCTCGAGGCTCTTGTGAACTCTGAAGCATTGGGGATTTGAGGTTTCACTATCTTCCTTCAATTGCTACTGCTGAATCACTACTGATATTCTAAGTTCCTCACTCTTTTGCTCGTTTATCTTTGCAACTGGTTAGTGTTCTTTACCTTTATAATTTAAATTACTTCCCTCCTATATGATGATGCTTATGTGAATTGTGTGTGCCACTATTGTTTGGCTCAATTTTCCTGTTGTTTATGAAATTTCTAATGTTGTATGCTTATCACATATTCTAATGACTGTCAGTCTCGATGAGGTTTCTTCTACCATTTTGCGTGTTCTAATATTACCTAAGTCCAAAGCTTCTAGATGGGTAGCTTGTTCTTTTCTAGGTGCAATAAAGCTCTGGCCCTCTTAAATGTTACTTGAACTTTTGTGATCCTTCTATTGTGCTACCTTTGTTTTCAATCCTTTTTTGCATTAATGTCTCTATGTAGTTTTAATGTCGTAATTCTATTTTGATTCTACTCTTAGAATCATGAGTAGTTAACTAAAGTAATTCCCGCTCTTTGTATGTTTTCATGGTTCGAATGTTAAACCTCATCAATGCCTGGTGTGAGTGTATCTTCATACTATGCTTTGGATTCTTGTGTTAAAACTTACTAGTAATTCATATTTGCCCAGAAATTGATCCAAATGTATTCTTCCCTCTTCATGCTAAGTCACTCATACATACAACTTTGAACTTGCTCACTTTCTTAAAATGATCATGCCTATGTGAATCCTGAACCTTTCATACTGTATATTTCTATGCTACTTGCAAGCCTCAACATTGTACTATAGTTGCATGTGTTACTACCATTTTGGTTGCCACAACACTGTTCTATTGGCCATGCTTGCTAGTGCTAGTTTTCTCAGTTTCATGCCTATTGTTATCCTTGGTATGTACAATGGAACTTGCTATAGACTTGCATTCTCAGAATTAGATACATGCCTACTAATTAGCTGTTGTGCAGAGTTTTCAATATTGTTGACCTTTAATTTCTTAATAGGTTTTCTTATAAATACTTTCTGCTTGTCACAAACTGACTTACAAATCAAAGTTATGTTTTACCCAACATGCTTATGCTAATATTTTCTTGTAAAGTTCACCGTTGGTCTTTGTCTCTCGAGCATGTCATTGCTACTTGTTAACCTTCTGGAAATTAATTAATGACCCTGCTTTCTTTGAACTCTCATGCTTAACTCCTCTGTTTGTGGATTCTTGTGTGCTAGATTCCTACAATCAAATCATGTGTATCCCAAGAAACTTGTTACCTTGAGCTTGTTTGTTTATCTGAAAACCCCTGTATATGTCCAATCTATGTGTTCTGCAGACTCTCTACATCTTATATGTGCTTATGTGATATTCAAGTGTGTCTTACCCCTGGGACGTGTAGAATTCTTGCTTTTGTTAGTTGTGGTATTAGGGTCCAAATGAGCATGTGCTCTACCTTAGAATTTGAGTTATCTTAATGATTTGGGGTTTGTATGAGTTGCCATTCGTGCTTTATTAATCTATAACTTGTAATGGATGTGCAAGAGAATTGTTTTGTTGTTGGGCATGACTGCTGAATCTGGTTCTTGGTACTGTGATTTCGAGCACACTATCTGCGCCTGGGATATGGGCGTATCAGAATTGTATAGCCATTTGAAGGCACAAATGCACCGCTGGGTTATTTTACATTTATGATTAGGCATGTAGTTATTCCATTTTAAGCTGTAGTAATTTGTATAACGAATGATGGGGAGTTAATAAAAGGGGTTGGGGTATTCTAATACTTGCACGAAAGGGTAGAAGGCATGCCTATAGGGTCTATTTGTTCTATTTTCTATTACATCTAGCATGCCCTATTTGTTGCATACTAATAGGAACCATGCCTATAGGAATCATGCACATACACTTCACTTAACTTGTCAAATATGCTATACTTGTTTCCATGTCTACTATTCAACACTTTTAGATAATATGCCTATAGGATACAATAATGCAATATTTTCGCTAATCTAGATACCATGACTATGAGGTTTAATAATTGGTCAACTGCTTCATGTTACTTTTGTACTATCCTACTTAGATGACATGCCTATAGGGTTGAAGTGTTATAAAATCAAGTCTAATTGTCAAATGTTAGGAATCCTGCCTATATGATACTCTCACTCGCCTAGAAAAGTTGTTTATGAAATAAACGTTGTTAATGCTGGACTCTCAAAATTGTTTCACTTCCTAATTATGCAACTATTAGAAATCATGCCTATAGGACAATGTCGCCTGCTTAAGACGCATATCTATAAAATCAGCACTATTAATTTTGAGCTTTCTAACAGTTTTATGGCCTCATTGCATAAACAATTTAGAGATCATGCGTATAGGTTTGTAATACCTATAATCTGCGAATTCAAAAATAACAATGTTGTTTGCACGATGCTGAAATTCAGAATCACCTAGAGACCATCCCTATAGGACTTAATGACTCTAAGTCTTAATTCTAAAATTGTCTACTGCCTAATATAAGAATCTGATCGCATGCTTTTGTGCTTATGTATGGAGGTCAACTTGAACCTTTCATTGCAATTGTGCGCAGTCCTATCTGTTTTGAATGTCACCTAGTTTTATTATTTTGAGCAACCTAAGTGAGGTCTAGAACTACCTAATAGTAGGTCCAAGCCTACTGGACCAGAGGCATGGGACGAGTAGTTTATGCATAGGTTACAGTTTAGAATTGAATTAGAGCGCCTCTAAGTAATAACTTCAACATAGTAATTAGGTAGCAGAAGATGATAACATGTGCCCGCTGAATAATATGAGCAACTCCTACCTCAAGAGAGTTGCGAAGTATTATTTATGTTGCACAGGGTGATCCTTTAGGCTAAAGAATTTAGGACCCCCTCCCTATCCTTTTATATACTTGCTGGTTCACACTTAGTCATAGATTGACGCAATTGTACTCTTTATGATTTTTTAAGACTTGTATCATTAGTCATATAATTTATTTTTATGTTATAACAGAGTTTTTAACTTCTACATCTTTCTTTTCTTATTTAATCACCTAGCTTAATTATCTAATCCACATAGTATAAATTTTAGCCGGGACCCACAATTATGGACCTCGAAGAGGGACTAACACCTTCTCTTTGAGGTAATTTGAGCCCTTACCTAATCTTTGGTAGCGTTAACTAGTCAAACAGAGTTATTTGCAAATAGATGCCCTAACGCACCTTAAAATCGTTAGGTGGCGACTCTTCTCTTTTAATACCCATTTAAAAGAGTTGTCACACGTCGAAACCCGCTTTTGAGAGAAAATAGGGCGCGACAACATGGTGACTCCGCTGGGGATATACTTAGGCTCTTACCATAACGCATTTGACTAATGTGGATTATTTCCCTTTATTTGTCTAAATTACTATGACATGCACATCGTTTCCCTTATTTCCCTTTATTGCTATGACAGGTACGCCCTCTCTCGCTCCTTTCATCTTGTCTAAAATTGTTATATCATGACTCTCCCGTCCCTATTTCCTTATTTGCTTCATTACATTCACGCACATTTTCATGAGTTAAACCGACTTCTTTCTTTTGTCCTTCTTTTCTTTTCTCTTCTTTTTCATCTTTACCGTGTTATTTACTGTTTTATGCGCTTTTATCATGCAAATACTTGGCAACGTGTTACTATTTCTGCATAAAGCATGCTCCACATCATACTTCACTCGTGCTCATTATCAACATAGCGACGCTTGATGAGTGTCTGCACTTTTCTGAATTCATCCTTTTAAATCGGAAAGGCTTATTTGCAGTAGACTAGTCCATCAGCGGTGCAGTCGACAGTCCCGTGCATTTCCCTCTCAAGTTGTCCACTTGAGAGTACCAGTCTAGACCCTCCTAGAAACCCTAATCTAATTTGAAATATACATGCATCATGCTGAACCTAGTACGGATTGAGGCGTCAGTGACATGACAACCCGCTTAGATAAACCTTGTCCAAAGTCCGATGGGATTTCCATAATCCCAAAGGACACTATCATATTATGTGCATTACTTGGAGAAAATGTGCCAACATGTTGATCATTATTGCGTAAGTAGTCGAATATGGAAGGGGAAAAGGCTAACCTTTATTTGTTTGCAAAAAATGAAGCATGAAGTCCTCAAGTTAGGTATGGTCCAAAATATCCCGCCTTTGCTGAACATTCAACCAAACAGAGAACTGATTGAGGCTGCTACCATGTTCTGGGATGAGAAGAGAGTTGTTTTTCTATTTGGAAATATATAAATGACTCCTCTCCTAGAAGAAATAGGGGGTTTCGCCAAGTTACCATGGGATAGTCCGGGACTACTGGTGCCAGAAAATTGCACTCCCTATGGTTTTCTGAAAATGTTGAGTTTTAAGAATAATGATGAACTGCTTTGTCTAAAGAAATCATACATCCCTTTTGAGTTTCTCTACGAGCGTTATGGACATAGCAAATCATATCGCCTTCATCATGACGAACTAGCCATTACCTCTTTGGGATGGGTGCACTGCCAGGTTTATGTTTTCATTGTCTGCTTCTTGGGATTGTTGATCTTTCTGATGCAAGGAGGAAGGATTCATACCCGCTTATCCATGGTTTCCAGGACCTTAATGGATGGCATCGAAGGACAGACTTACACTATCATCCCCATGATCTTAGCTGAAATGTATCGTGCTCTAGATCGATGCAAGCAGGGGTTCAGACACTTTGAGGGTTGTAATCTATTGCTACAAGTTTGGTTGTTGGAACACTTTCAGAGGGGAGAGTATCAACAAGAGCTTCTGCGAAGGCCACTGAACGACTACATAGCCAACCATCACCCAAAGAAAATGACATTCGTTCCAAACAGATTTGCAAAGCTTGGAAATGTTGTAAGCTGGGTATGTTTATTCAACAATCTGACGGACGAGCAAGTGCATTGGATGTTTGAATTGTTTCCTAGTAGTGAGTTCATCATCAGATCAAAAGAAACTACTCACTTGGTATTGATCGGGCTGCGAGACATCTACCTTTACGCTCCTATAAGGGTAATGAAGCAAGCTAGAAGAAAACAAGTCATACCTCGGGTTTCCAACATGGTTCAATACAAGGAAGATTTCAAGGGAGATATCATCCCATTTAAGTTCAAAGCACAACACATGTGGAACCAAAATATCATCGTGGAAGGAGAAACTATTGAGCCAGACAGGTATCACGCAGGCCATATGTACTACTATCTATCACGCCGACCTTACTGACTTGGTTACCTTTTGTTTTTATTTTCTTATTTATTCTCATTCCCAAAGGTTGGTTCGTGCATACTGGCATCATCAGCATACCACACTAGATCCAGAGGTCCTCCACTTCCTCTTCCACCTAGCAACATAAAAAGCAAAGGCAAGGGCAAAAGCGAAGATGGATGACATAAGTGGTATTCGGAAAGATAACGCTACCGCGGTAGAGAATGTTGAAACTTCAGATGGTAGAAGCACCCCAGGGCAGAATGAGTTGGTCTTACGTTTAGAGCAGAAAATCCTGGAGCTACAGGGTGAGCTTGAACCGAAATCCGGCAAACCTTTCCCTTTCTCTTAATGTTCCTAACATCAACCAGCAAAACCCAACTACCCAAAACCAAACACCACCACAAAACGCACAAAACTAGAATCCATCACCTATAGCTCTGAATCCTCCCGCACCACACCAGTATCATAATCCTGCACCTCCCCGAAACCTCAACCCACCATTAGTGCAAACCCCTCAACAACACCTCCATCACCCAACTCAATACTCACAAACCACTACTCATCACACTCCCCAAAATGCACCACAATCCACTCTCGATCCCCAAAACTCAATCAACGAATATCCATATATCCAAGTTCCAGGAACTCATCAAAATAACCCGATATATGTGGAAACCTTATCCCATACCCCACATCTAACCCTATAAATACATGAACTGACTCAGAAGGACCTGCTCATTCGAAACATGGCAGAGGAACTCAAGAAACTTACAGGGAGAGTCTAGAGTGTTGAAGGTGGGAAAGGCGTTGAAGGTTTAAACTATGAAGATTTGTGTATTCAGCCAGATGTAGAACTTCCGGAAGGCTACAAACCTCCCAAGTTCGAGATGTTTGATGGAACTGGTGATCCGAAGGTGCATCTAAGAACCTACTGCGACAAGCTTGTAGGAGAGGGTAAGAATGAACAAATCCGCATGAAACTGTTCATGCGATGTCTTATAGGAGACGCCTTGTCTTGGTATATCAGTCAAAACCCGAAGAAGTGGGCAAATTGCATAAGTATGGCATTAGATTTCATGGAACAATTCCGGTTCAGCACAGAAAATGCACCAGACATTTTCTATATCCAAAACCTCAAGAAGACACCGACAGAAACCTTCCGTGAGTACGCTACTCGCTGGAAATCAGAGGCCGCAAAGGTAAGGACAACACTTGAAGAAGAACAAATGAACAAGTTCTTTGTTAGAGCTCAAGATCCACAGTATTATGAAAGGTTGATGGTCATCGAGAATCACAAGTTCTCAGACATCATCAAGTTAGGAGAAAGGATAGAAGAAGGAATCAAGAGTGGAATGGTGACCAATTTTGAGGCACTGCAAGCCACAAATAAAATCTTGCAATTAGGAGGTATCTCAAAGAAAAAAGAAGTGGGTGTTGTGATGATAGCTAGGGCCCTAAGTCTCCCCTCACATACCAAACACCTCCACTCGCATATCAACCCTCACCCCCAAAATACCAATACCCTGCCACCACCTACCATACCTATGACACTCAACCTGCATATTACCATTCACCTCCACACGCCCGCCAAAACTACCCAAATTTTGACCGTAGAACTCCTAGACAATACACCCCAATTGCTGAACCCTAGCCCAACTGTATGAGAGACTGAAGACCGCTGGTTACGTCACCTCTATTCCTATTGTTGCTGTTGAGAACCCTTCCCAGTGGATCAATCCCAAAAAAACTTATGCCTATCATTTAGGCATGAAAGGTCATACCATTGAAGAGTGATGTATGTTAAAAGACAAGATTCAGACACTGATCGACACTAAGGTTATACAAGCAAAAGAAGGCAGCACCAAATGTCCGCAATAACCCTCTCCCGAATCATAGGGGTGAGGGGGTGAACGTGATAGAAATTGATGAGTAATGGGATCAAGAAAGGTCCATCGGACTCATTCGGGAGGGAGTCACTCCTAAAATATCTTCGGTCACCCTCACGCTAGTCGTCGTACAAACCCAGACACCATTTGAGATCGAGGTAACTACACCCTTCACTGTAATGGTAGCTCTCACACCGTCTTACAAGTCTGATGTCGTCCCATAGGATTATGTTGCGGAAGCGAGAAGAAACGGAAAAGCCAAGATGGAAGAAACGGGTGTCGCACAAGATATAACTAGAACTGGCAGAGTTTACACACCTGAGAATCTGGGGGGAATGAGCAAAGAAGCTGCATCTAAGCCGACTGTTGTTGAAACAGGCACTGACGATCTTTGGAGGAAGATACAAGCAAGGGAATACTCTGTTGTTGACCATCAGAACATGACTCCAGCTCAGATATCCATCTTATCACTGTTGCAAAACTCAGACGCACACAAGAATGCCTTGATGAAAGTGTTAAGTGAAGCTTATGTACTCGCTGGAATAACTAGTGGAGAGATGGCTAAAATGGTTGGACAGGTACTGGAGAGTCACAAAATTACTTTCCATGAAGATGAGTTATCGCCAAAAGGGTTGAGTCACAACAAGGCATTGCACATCATAGTGCAATTTGAGGACAAGTTCATCGCCAGGTCCTGATAGATGGAGGATCGAGCCGGAATATATGCCCGTTGACCACTCTAAAAAGATTAGGTAAAGGCCTGCACAAGATACGGATGGGAAGCATGAATGTGAAGGCATTCGACGGATCTCAGAGAGCCATTGTCGGAGAAATCAACTTTGATCTACAAATGGGTCCGACTTGGTTTGATGTCGAAATCCAAGTGCTAGATATATCTGGTACTTATAACTTGTTGTTGGGACGACCATGGATACATGCAGTGGGGGCAGTGGCTTCTACTGTGCACCAGGTGGTAAAGTTTGAGTGGAATCATCAGGAGGTGATCATTCATGGAGACAAAAGCAACCCTATCTACACCAGCCAGACTGTTCCAGTCATAAAAAATGGGAGGTAGTTAGGCGGAGAAACATATCACTGCATTGAGCGGGTGAACGCAACTGAAAAGGATCGATGGTGGAGCAATAAGATAGAAAGCATATTTTTGTGGACGGGATATGAAACAGGCAAAGGTCTTGTCAAAAAGCTTCAGGGGATCACTAAACCCATACAACCACAGTATCATGGCATGACCTTTAGACTCGGGTATGAATATACCGTAGAAGAACATCAGGATTGGATACCGCTATGACGCACCCATTATTATCCGCTGGAACAACCCATACCACCTCTACACCAGACATTCCGTCAGGCTGACATAATGTGGGGATCCGAGAAATATGGGATTTTTGTCGGTATGAGGAGGCTATTTCTGGACGAAGAAGACATGGACTATGATGTAATTGTTGTTGTTGAGGAGGAGGAGGAAGACCTTACCATTCAGACAGTGGGAGAAGGAGTTGTTCTCAAGAACTGGACCGCTACACCATCCCGGGCTCGCCGAGTACCTAGGTAGCCTGGCAAAATTAGCATGACTTGTTTTTACATTATTTTGAGAATTTAAGACATTTTCAGTATTTTATTTTGGAATAATTACTCAAGCCATCGAGTCGTACTTGTTGACAGCTTTAAGCTTTATTAATGCATTATTGCTTTTCGTATTTATTATTATCTTTCTACATTCTTTTCAGCGTAATTAATACATATCCCGATGAACCTACGGCTATGACATGTAATGAGACAATGCAACATAAGGACAGTGATTCGGAAGAATTGGAAGATGAAATAATACCTGAGGAAATTGTCAAAGAAGTAGAAAATTTTGAAAACAAACTGAAGTCTAATTTGGACGAAACTGAGGCCATTAACTTAGGGGATGCTAAAATAGTCAAAGAAGATCGCATAAGCATTCATCTATCACCGTCAGAGAAGGAAGAGTATATCAGGTTCCTAAAGGAATATAAGGATATTTTCGCATGGTCCTACGATGATATGACTGGGTTAAGCATATCCATAGTAGCTCACAAGCTACCTACCAATCCCATGTGTCCACCGGTAAAGTAGAAGCTCAGAAAGTTCAAGCCAGATATGAGTCTGAAGATAAAAGAGGAGGTCACCAAGCAAATCAAATCCAAGGTTCTTCGAGTGGTCGAATACCCGACCTAGTTAGCCAATATTGTGCCGGTTCCGAAGAAAGATGGGAAAGTTAGAGTATGTGTCGATTACCGAGATCTGAACAGAGCAAATCCGAAGTATGATTTCATGTTGCCTACCATACACATACTAATCAAGAACTGCGCCAAGCATGAACTCCAATACTTCATGGATTGCTTCGCAGAATATTATCAGATTTGGATGGACGAAGAGGATGCCGAAAAGATCGATTTATCACACCATGGGGAATATATTGTTACAAAATGATGCCGTTTAGTTTGAAGAACGTTGGGGCCACCTATATGAGGGCCATGATGACTATCTTCCACAATATGATACACAAGGAAATAGAGGTGTGCGTGGATGATGTCATCATCAAATCCAAAAGAAGTTCAGACCATATAGCAGACCTGAAAAGGTTTTTCGATCGACTTCGAAAGTACAATTTGAAGTTGAACCTAGCAAAATGTGCCTTCGAAGTCCCTGTAAATGGCTTGTTGTTGATAATCCATGATGATGTCTGACAATGAAAGGAGTGTGTATGAATTATGAAATACGGTCGGCGTTCCAAGAACGAAATTACACTTAATACCACTAGTTCCAATGAAATCAAAAGATGTGTGAAAGATTATAAAACGAACTGTAACTCCTTTTTATAATAAATGTTTTGGGAGTATCGTTTAGTCAACGAGGAAGGGTAGGTTGAAATAACCTAACCCCAAAACTACACATGCCGGTGTAGGAGTGATTGAGGGGTAAATCCCTGTATTGACGTGTTGAGATTATTCCCCCTTAAATGGGATGAGATTGATGTGTTGAGATTGGTCTCCTTAATTAGGATGAGATGATTGCTAGCAGAAAGTGATGTCGATCCGCATGGCATTGTGGTGACACAGCTTAGCCAATCGGGCTGAGATCGGACGTCATACCGCGCACATGGTGGTGTTGTGATTGGATGTCTCGGGGTGAGATGGCTTAGCCGATCGGGCCGAGATCGGACTCCGTTCTAATAAATATGTGGTATATCGGTACTAAAGATCTCCCAATTTAGAAATATTGGAATTTACTTGAACATTTATCTTCTCTTAACTTGATACTTTAATGTTGTTTGAGGCTCTCATTGATTCCATGTTTCCTTCTCATTTTGCTGTTACTTATTCTATTGAGAGGTTTTTTAGTCTTACATACTAATACTATTCCATATGTACTAACGTCCCTTTTGCCTGGGCGCTGTATCCTTAATGGATATAGGTGATTCCACAGCAGGCGACGTTGATCACTGATAGTAGTACACCCTCTTCTTAGCTGACTTGGTGAGCCCTTTTTCATTTCGGGGTCTTGTACCTTTTGTCCTCTATGTATAGTATTTTGAGGTATAGCCGGAGCCTTATCGCCGGCATCATCATACTACTCTTGTGTATCCATTAGAGGCTCCGTAGACATAGTGTGGGTTGTATCTTGGTTTTGGGAAAGTTAAACTAAAGGTGTTGTATTTGTATCACATGTTTCCACTTCCAAACTAGTAATGTATAATGTAATATATTTTTGGAAATTATAAATGAAGTAACTAGTGGTAATGAAGTTTTTGTTATTCATGCGATCTCCTCATTGTCTAGTTAATGGAATACATCTTCACTTTGTTCATGGGTACGGTCAGGTAGAAGGCATCAAGTAGGCTTTCTTGACTGGGATATCTCGGTTGTGCGCCGGTCGTGCTCCCCAAGGTCGGGGCATGATAAGCTTGGCATCAGAGCCTAAGGTTTTAAAGTGTCCTAGGAAATCGCGGAGCCGTGTCTAGTAGAGTCTTTATCGGTGTGTTGTCGACTACATCTATAATTAGGAGGCTACTTGGGAATTTAGGAATATCACCCTTCTTTGATGATCTAGAACGTGCAATAGAGCAAATTGTACGACTGTTCCTCCTTTAACTCGTGCATTGATCTAATTTTCAGTATATGGTGCCTAGGAAGAAGGCAAGAAGGCAAGAAATGGCCATATAGCCAATGCTACCCCAGGAGTAGCAGTTGATCCTATACCTGATGATGCTGGTGAGCACCCGAGGGGTAAGGATATTCCCCCAACTACTACTGCATCGCCTGATTCTGCTACTCCTGCTCAGACTGCACCAATCCCTACTTCCACCGAGGGCGCAGCTATTCCACCTTCAGTAGATACTCTGGTTCCACCTCCAGCCCTAGTTTCCAGTCCCGGTGTTTCTGATGGGGACCTTAGGGGAGCCATACAGATGTTGGCTCAGATAGTGGCTTCTTATGCCAGGAGATTGAATGTTGCACCTACTTCTTCCAGTCAGCCAGGGGATTCTGCTCATTCCAGGGTGAATAGGTTTCTTTAGTTGTATCCTCCAGTGTTCACAGGTACTGATCCTAAGGAGGACCCCAGGACTTTATTGATGAGATGCACAAAACTCTCAGAGTTATGCGAGCTACCGAGATATAGGCAGTGGAGTTGGCCTCCTACCACCTGAAAGAGGTGGCCTATTCTTGATTTGAGATGTAGGAGGAGTCCCGTGAGGAGGGGAGCCCTCCGACGAGGTGGAGTGAGTTTGTCGACGCCTTCATTGACCATTTCTTTCCTGACGAGACTAAGGCGACCCATGCCACAGAGTTTGAGAGCTAGAAGCAAGGTAGCATGAGTGTGTGGGAGTACAATATGAGATTCGCGCGCCTGTCTAAGTATGCCATTTACATGTTTCCCACTATAGAGGCAAGAGTGTGCCGGTTTGTTCAGGGCCTCAGCCCCTTGGTTATTAATGAGGCCGCTACATGTGCCTTGAATTCTAATATTAACTATGGGAAGATGGTGGCATTTGCTCAAGCCACGGAGACCCTCAAATTGAAGAATAGAAGGGAGCGAGAGAGTAGCAATAAGGCTCGGTCTGCGGGCAACTTTGGTGGTTCTTCCAGTGGTGGTGGTGGTGGTAGGTCAACATTTAGGGGAGGGTCGTTAGGTCCATCCCAGTCCTTTGTTCAGTCTTCAGTTGGTACACTGCCAGCAAGGTCCAGTCAGAGGGCAATAGGGGATCCTACCAACAGGGTCGGCCTGGAGGGAGATTCCAATAGCAGCGGAGGCCCCCAAGCCCTAGGTGTGGGAAGATGCATTTCGGGGCTTGCTTCATGAACCAGCCCATATGCTACGGGTGCGGTATTAGGGGTCACATTTAGAGGGATTGCCGTTCATCCCACCAGAGTGTGGGTAGAGGTACGGCATAGCCAGCCAGTTCTGCAACTATTTCATCCGCAGTACCTCCTCCAGCTCGAGGCACTCCAGCACCCGCAGAGTGTGGTGCAGCTAGGGATGGTGCACAGAGTTCGGGAGGACCCAGCCGGTTCTATGCTATGAGGGGTCGCCAGAGTTCTGAGGCTTCTCCAGATATTGTCACAGGTATTTTGATTGTTCAATCCAATGATGTTTATGCTCTCATAGATCCTGGTTCCACATTGTCATATGTCACTCCTTATGTTGCTATGGAATTTGGGATAGAACTAGAACAGCTTCATGAGCCATTCTCTGTATCTACTTTGGTTGGTGAGTCTATTAAGTCCGCATGGGTTTATAGGGATTGTGTTGTCACGGTGCATGGTCGGGACACCATGGCCGATCTCATTGAATTGGGGATGGTTGATTTTGATGTAATAATGGGGATGGACTGGCTTTATTCATGTTTTGCCAAACTTGATTGGCGAACCAGAACCGTTAAGTTTGAATTTCCAAATGAGCCAGTTATTGAGTAGAAGGGGGATGATGTAGTGTCGAAGGGTAGGTTTATTTCTTACCTTAGGCCATGAAGATGATCAACAAGGGGTGTATTTACCATTTGGTCCGGGTTACGGACACCGATGATGAGGCACCTACACTTGAGTCTGTACCAGTTGTGAATGAATTTTTGGAGGTTTTTCCTGATGAGCTACCTAAGATCCCACCAAACTGGGAGATTGATTTTGGGATCGATGTGATGCTAGGCACGCAGCCTATATCCATTCCACCCTACAGAATGGCACCAGTGGAATTGAAGTTACTAAAGGAATAATTGAAAGATTTATTAGAGAAGGGTTTTATCCAGCCGAGTGTGTCGCCTTGGGGCGCATCGGTTCTCTTTGTAAGAAAGAAAGATGGATCACTGAGAATGTGTATTGGCTATCGGCATCTCAACAAGGTCACAATCAAGAATAAGTACCCACGACCAAGGATAGATGACTTGTTTGATCAGTTGCAGGGTGCTAATTATTTCTCCAAGATTAACTTAAGGTCGGGTTATCACCAATTGAAGATTAAGGAGCAGGATATTCTGAAAATAGCTTTCAGGACCCGGTATGGGCACTTTGAATTTATGGTGATGTCTTTTCGGCTAACAAATGCCCTGGTAGCTTTCATGGATCTTATGAATCCTATCTTCAAGCTTTTCCTCGACTCCTTTGTGATAGTGTTCATTGATGACATTTTTGTATATTCACGAAGTCAGGAGGACCATGCCTATCATCTCAGGGCAGTTTTGCAAACTCTGTATCAGCACAAGTTGTATGTAAAGTTTTCAAAATGTGAATTTTGGCTCGAATATGTCACATTCTTGGGTCATGTCATCTCTATTGAAGGAATTAAGGTTGATCCTCAGAAGATCACAGTTGTGAAAAATTGGCCTAGACCTACAACTCCAATAGAGATTAGTAGTTTCTTGGGCTTAGTAGGGTATTACAGGAGGTTTGTGAAGGGGTTCTCTACTCTTGCCTCTCCAATGACTAAGTTGATGCAGAAGGTGGTTAAATTCCATTGGTCAGACGCTTGCAAAAAGAGCTTCTAGGAGTTGAAATCAAGATTGACTACAGCACCGGTGTTGACCTTACCAAAGGGTACAGATGGGTTTGCGCTATATTGTGATGCTTAAGGATCGAACTTGGATGTGTATTGATGCAACATGGAAAGGTGATTGCTTATGCTTCTAGGCAACTCAAGAATCATGAGAAGAACTATCCAACACATGACTTAGAGCTTGCGGCGGTGGTTTTTGCATTGAAGATTTGGCTTCCTTATTTGTATGGGGTCCATGTGGATATATTCACAGACCACAAGAGCCTTCAGTATATTTTCAAGTAGAAGGAATTGAATCTGAGGCAGAGAAGATGGCTTGAGTTACTTAAAGATTACAACATCGATATTCTATATCATCCGGGGAAGGCTAATGTTGTGGCGGATGCTCTTAGCCGAAAATCTATGGGTAGTTTGGCTCACTTAGAGGCATATCAAAGGCCGTTGGACAAGGAAGTTCATCAGTTTGCTAGTTTGGGAGTTCATCTTGTGGACTCTAGTGAGGGAGGGGTGATTGTGCAAAATATGGCTGAATCATCGCTTGTTGTGGAAGTCAAGGAGAAGCAATACGATGATCCATAGTTGATGCAGTTGAAGGAGGGGATTCATAGACATAAGACGATGGATGTTTCTCTTGGCATGGAGGATGGTACACTAAGGTACCAAGGGCGATTATGTGTTCCTAATGTAGATGGCCTCCGGGAAAGAATCATGATCGAGGCTCACACTTCCAGGTATTTCGTGCACCCAGGATCTACAAAGATGTACCATGATCTTAATGAAGTCTACTGGTGGAAGGATATGAAGAGGAATGTAGCAGACTTTCATCCGGGGAAGGCTAATGTTGTGGAGGATGCTCTTAGCTGACAATCTATGGGTAGTTTGGCTCACTTAGAGGCATATCAAAGGCCGTTGGCCAAGGAAGTACATCGGTTTGCTAGTTTGGGAGTTCGTCTTGTGGACTCTAGTGAGGGAGGGGTGATTGTGCAAAATAGGGCTGAATCATCGCTTGTTGTGGAAGTCAAGGAGAAGCAATACGACGATCCATTGTTGATGTAGTTGAAGGAGGGGATTCATAGACATAAGACGATGGATGTTTCTCTTGGCATGAAGGATGGTACGCTAAGGTACCTAGGGCGATTATGTGTTCCTAATGTAGATGGCCTCCGGGAAAGAATCATGATCGAGGCTCACACTTCCAGGTATTCCGTGCACCCAGGATCTACAAAGATGTACCATGATCTTAATGAAGTCTATTGGTGGAAGGATATGAAGAGGAATGTAGCAGACTTTGTGGCAAAATGTCCAAATTGTCAACAAGTAAAGGCCGAACATCAAAGGCCCGGTGGGTTGGCACAGATGTGGAAATGGGAGATGATCAATATGGACTTTGTGGTGGGGCTACCTCGCACGCCTCACAAGTTTAACTCGATTTGAGTGATTGTGGACTGACTCACGAAGTCAGCACACTTCTTACCTGTTAAGGCTACCGACACAGCAGAATAATATGCTCAGTTGTATATCAAGGAAATAGTCAGGTTGCACCGCACTCTAGTTTCTATTATCTCAGATCGAGGGACACAATTCACAGCTAATTTTTGAAAGAAATTTCAGCAAGATTTGGGTACTCAGGTGAATCTTAGTACAGCCTTTCATCCACAGACAAACAGGCAGACAGAGCGAACTATTCAGACGCTTGAGGATATGTTGCGCGCTTGTGTTCTTGAGGATTATTTTCCACTCATAGAATTTGCGTACAACAATATTTACCACGCTAGCATTCATATGACACCGTTTGAGGCCCTGTATGGTAGAAGATGTAGATCTCCCATTGGGTGGTTCGAGATTGGGGAAACGAGGTTGATTGGGCCAGATCTCGTGTATTAGGCTATGGAAAAGGTTAAGGTCACTAAGGAATGGTTAAAAACTACTCAGAGTCGCCAAAAGTCCTATTCGGATGTGTGTCGTAGGGATTTAGAGTTCAAAGAGGATGATTGGGTATTCTTGAAGATTTCCCCCATGAAGGGTATAATGCGGTTTGGGAAGAGAGGGAAACTGAGTCTGAGGTATGTTGGACCGTACAGAATCATTCAGAGGATTGGTTAGGTGTCTTACAGGCTTGAGTTACTACCAGAGATGTTGTTTGTACACCTGGTGTTTCATGCATCTATGCTGAAGAAGGTAATTGGAGACCCGTCACTTATTATTCTGGTTGAGACTGTCGATGTTAATGAAGAATTGACTTATGAAGAGATTCTAGTTGCCATTCTTGATAGGCAAGTCCGAAAGCTGAGAAACAAAGAGATTGCCTCAGTGAAAGTGTTATGGAGAAACCAACAGGTCGAAGAGGCCACTTGGGAGGCCGAGGAAGAGATGAAGAAGAAGAAGTACCCACATTTGCTTGAATAGCTATGTAGTTGTGTTCTATGAAAATGTTAAAAGCTAACTTTCTACAAATTATGTTTCCCTTGTACAGCTTATGTTAAGGATACTCATTTTTGGTAATATAATGTTTATGGCATTGTGGTCGGTGTTGTTTCCATGTTGTGTTACATTGTTGCGTTATGGTTATGCTGTTAGGACTGGTTTTTAGGATTCTACGACAAGTGGATATGCCCAATTACAGAGGAGACTCTAGAAAAAAATTTGGAAATTTAGGGAGTTAGTCAAAATTTGGAACTGCTGTGTGTGAAGTAATAGTTGAGTCACATTGGATGCTAATAGCAGAGTTTAATCTTATTCGAGGACGAATGATCCTAAGCGGGGGAGGATGTAAGGCCTCGTAAGATTTTACCTAGAACCCAGCAACATCTAGGTTGGTTTAAACAGCTATTTTGGAGAGAGGGTATTATCTTAGAGAGAGAGAGAGAAGGAAGCCCCAACCCCTTTGCTCATCAATTTTTGCCCCAATCTTGAAGATTCAAGGGAATCACTCACTAGACCATCAACTATCCGGGTAATACTTTGTTCTAAAAACCTTCATGCAATTATTATGAATTAAAATAAGTTGTAGAGTTAGAGGTAGGCCATGCATGTGCCAATAAGGGGTAGTATGTGAGGTTGTCGAACTAATATGGGTAAACTCTTGGTGTTGAATTGGTTGTGGGGTGAAGGAAATCTTGTAGAAGAACTTTGGGGTTTGATAAAATGCTTAAATGGGCTAAACCCATGAACCTCTTCCTAATTATGGTTCGATTTTGTCGTCTCTCTGATAGAATAAAGTTGCTAGAATTTTTGAAACATTGTAGTAATTTAAGGAAAGCTCAAGCGAGGTATGTTGGCTAAACCTCTCTTTTAGAATCGAATCCCATGATGTTCTCGTAAGTCTCAAGTGTGATTGGCCCATGATTCTTATTCCTCACGTCCCGAGTTATTCCTAATAAATCCGATTATTCCAAATAAGCATTGTGTCGGAAATTATATGCTCAAAATATGTTTCAATTGCTCCTATCATATTATGATCTCCTTCGGGAATGTGTTCAAGTATGGTTTGTGTATTAAAATGTTATGATTTTAATTCGTGTTTCAAATAAAAGTTATTATGACAAATTGCAAAAGAAAACTCAATGTGCTTAAAACTCTTAATGCCCATATGTGTACTTAAAGTCTTGATTAGAAATGGCTTGTTGTTGATAAACCATGATGATGTCTGACAGTAAAAGGAGTGTGTATGAAATATGAAATACGGCTGACGTGCCAAAAACGAAATTACACTTGTGGCCACTAGTGCCAATGAAATGAAAAGATGTGTGACAGATTATGAAACGAACTGTAACTCTTTTTTATAATAAATGTTTTGGGAGTATCGTTTAGTCACCGATGAAGGGTAGGTTAAAATAACCTAACCCCAAAACTACACGTGCCGGTGTAGGAGTGATTGAGGGGTAAATCCCCGTATTTACGTGTTAAGATTATTTCCCTTTAAATGGGATGAGATTGATGTGTTGAGATTTCTCCCCTTAATTGGGATGATATGATTTCTAGCGGAAGGTGATGTCGATCCACAAGGCATTGTGGTGAGACGGTTTAGCCGATCGGGCCGAGATCGAACGTCATATCGCGCACATGGTGATATTGTGATTGGATGTCTCGGGGTGAGATGGCTTAGCCGATCGGGCCGAGATCGGACTCCTTGCTAATAACACAGTGGTATATCGGTACTAAAGATCTCCCAACTTAGAAATATTGGAATTTACTTGAAAGTTTGTCTTCTCTTAACTTGACACTTTAATGTTGTTTGAGGCTCTCATTGATTCCATGTTTCCTTCTCATTTTACTGTTACTCGTTCTATTAAGAGGGTGTTTAGTCTTACATACTAGTACTATTCCATATGTACTAACGTCCCTTTTGTTGGGTCCCTGCATCATTAATGGATGCAGGTGGTTCCACAGCAGGCGGCATTGATCAGTGATAGCAGTACACCCTCTTCTCAGCTGACTTGGTGAGCCCCATTGCATTTTGGGGTCTTGTACCTTTTGTCCTCTATGTATAGTGTTTTGAGGTATAGCCGGAGCCTTGATGTTGGCATCATCATACTACTCTTGTATATACATTAGAGGCTCCGTAGACATAGTGTGGGTCGTATCTTGGTTTTGGGAAATTTAAACTAAAGGTGTTGTATTTGTATCATACGTTTCCACTTCCAAACTATTAATGTGTAATGTAATATATTTTTGGAAATTGTAAATGAAGTAACTAGTGGTAATGAAGTTTGTGTTATTCATGCGATCTCCTCATTGTCTAGTTAATGGAATACATCTTCACTTTGTTTATGGGTACGGTCGGGTAGAAGGCATCAAGTAGGCTTGCTTGACATGGATATCTCGGTTGAGCACCGGTCGCGCTCCCCAAAGTCAGGGCGTGACAAAACCTGTGCAGTTATATATCAAGAAGTATCAAAATAACAGATAAAGAATCAAATATATCAACGGGATAGGAACATGAGAAAGGGGTAACAGACGGAAACATAAAGTAAAGTATCACTAAGTAAATCACTTTCAATAATAAATAGCGAAACCAAAAGGCCAATTTCACATTCATGCTTTTAAACTAATCCTCACATTCATGCTTTTAAACACATTCATGCTTTTAAATTCATTCCAAATGTCAAGGTAAAGAGCAATGAAATGAACAAAATTGCAAGACATCACCCTTCATGCTTTTAAACTCATCCTCACATGATAATATAAAAGCAAGTTCACGGTATCATCCTTCATGCTTTTACTCTGTGCTTTTACTCTCATCCTCATATAATAATATAAAAGAAAGTGCATGACATCACCCTTCATGCTTTTATTCTCATCATCACATTATAATATAAAAGCAATTGCATGGCATCACCTTCCATGCTTTATCCTCATGTTAACTCAAGCAATAATATCAATATGTAAATAAGGCACGGAAACACCCTTCGTGTGCAATCACTCTTCCTCACAAGCGCGGCAACACCCTTCGTGCATTTTTCTCTTCCTCACCAAGCAATTAAATATAAAACATTACCTAGCAAGGTGGGAATAAAATTCAACATCAACAATAGAAGTTGAACACAATTCATCATATGAAAACCTTCCAACAATTAGCACCAACAACCAATCAACAATTCAATGATCCCAACATAGAAAATAACATTAACACGAGTAATTAAGAATTAAACAATCTATCTAAAGCATGAAAAATATAATACACAAATAAGGCTAATTCTACCCTCATGCTTATCCATGGCCAACGCATATACACCTGTCACCTTGCATATACATTGTTCCCAACACATAGATCACACAGCAAATAGACTCGATTCAACCATATTTTCCTCAAATCAAGGTTAACCAAAAAACTTACATATTTTTGAAATACAATCAACAATCCAACACGATTTTTCCATTAGAACAAGCCTCCAAATCAATCGAATCTAGTCAAATATCGTTCAAATAATTCAAAACAAGGTTCAATCCTAATCATGATTGAAAAAGTCAATAAAAAGTAAACTCGGGCCCATGTGGTCAAAATTTAAAATTATGACCAAATCACAATTACCCATTCACCCCCGAGTCGGAATATCTGATTTGTTTCAAAATCTGACCTCAATTTGGGGTCTAAATCTTAATTTTACAAAATCCCAAAATTCTACCTAAACCCCCAATACCTACTTTAAAATTCATAGATTTAATATTGAAATTCATGTAAAAGTAATGAAAATTGATTGAAAACAAGTTAAAATTATTAATCTATGAATTTGAGAAGAAATTGCTCCCCAAAAATCACTTCTATGGAGTCTAGGGTTCAAAACTGGTGTAAAATAGGCTAAGTCCCGAAATCCCAACATTTTACCCAGCAACAGATGTTGCAATTGTGAACTCTTGTTCGTAATTGTGATGTTCGCAAAAGAGAACAACTGGCCGCAATTGCGAACCATTCTCTGGGCCTCCAATATCGCAAAAGTGATTAAATCCTCGCAAACGCGAACCCTGGGCAGTCCACAAATGCAAACAATGCTTGGCAAATGTGAAGTTGCCCCCTAAATCCACACTGTCGCAAATGTGACTGCTTCATTGCAAATGCGAAGCCACCCTGTATGAATATGTGATAAAAATTTCACAAATGCAATGTGCTAGCCCTCATCCCATCTTCACAAATACAAGAAATCACTCGCAAAAGCAATGCTCGCATTTGCAAGCAGAAATGCGAGATTTGCAGACTAACCACACCAGAGTTCTTTAGTTGTTCCAAAACACTTCTGAAACTCAACTGAGCCCCTCGGGCTATAATCCGTACATTCACACAAGTGTAATAACATCATACAAACTCGCTCTCTATCTCAAATTAACAAAATAACATCAAATATAAAGAATCTATCATAAAAACTCAACATTTTCAAGTTCAAAACTCATTTTCCAACTTTTTACATAACGTGCCGAAATGGCCTCAGGTCACCCGGGACCCCAACCAAACATGCGTACAAGTCCAAAATCATCATACGAACCTACTGAAATCGTCAAAATATCAATCTGAGGTCGTTTACCAAAAACGCCGACAGTGAACAACTCTAGTCATTTTTAAAGTTAAAAATCACATTTTCTTCAAAATCTCACATATAAACTTTCCAGAAATTAACACAGACCACGCACATAAGTCATAAATCATCAAATAAGGATATGCGAGGTCTTGGAACAAAGAAAAAGGATCAAGTACTCAAAATGACCTATCGGGTCGTTACATTCTCTACCTCTAAAAGATACTTTCGTCCTTGAACGGACATCGAAATGTACATGGACTGGTAAAAAGGTGCGGGTATCTACTACTCACATAGGACTCAGACTCTCAAGTAGTCTCCTCAATAGGTTGACCTCTCCAACTCACTTTCACAAAAGCAAAACTCTTAGATCTTAAATTTCAAACATGCCAGCCTAGAATGGCCACCGGTTCTTCCTCATTGGTCAAATTCTCATCAAGCTGCACTGTGCTGAAGTCCAAAATATGCGACTTATCTTCATGATACTTCCGAAGCATGAAGACGTGAAATACCGAATGTACCCCCTCTAGGCTAGGAGGCAATGCAGGCCTATAAGCAACCTCTCATACTCTCTCAAAGATTTCAAATGGGCCAATAAACCTCGGGCTCAACTTGCCCTTCTTCCCAAATCGCATCATGCCCTTCATAGGAGACACTCAGAGAAGAACCTTCTCACCTTCCATGTAAGCCAAATCTTGAACCTTCCGGTCCGCATAACTCTTTTTCCTGGACTAAGTTGTACGAAGTCGCTCCTGAATCACGTTCACCTTCTCCAAAGCATCACGAACCATGTATGTACCCAACAGGGCTCAAACCAACTAACTGGAGAACGACATCGCCTCCCATATAAGGCCTTATATGGAGCCATCTGGATACTCGATTGATAGTTATTGTTGTAAGCGAATTCCGCTAGAGGTAGAAACTTGTTCCACTGACCCCCGAAATCCATAAAGCATGCCCACAACATGTCCTCCAAAATCTAAATAGTATGCTCAGACTGTCCGTCCATCTGAGAATGAAATGCGGTACGCAGCTCAACCCGCGTGCCCGTCTCACGCTGCACAACTCTCCAAAAGTGTAAAATGAACTGCGTGCCCCGGTCCGAAATGATAGAAAAGGTATACTATGTTGGCGGATAATCTCCAGGATGTAAATCTAAGCCAATCACTCTAAAGAATAGGATGTCAACACTGGAATGAAGTGTGTGGAATTAGTCAACCGGTCCACAATAACCCAATAAATATCATACTTCCTCAAGGTCCGTTATAAGCCTACCAAATAGTCCATGGTGATGCGCTCCCATTTCCACTCCAGTATCACCAACATTTAAGTCAACCCACCTAGTTTATGTTGTTCATACTTCACCTGTTGATAATTCAAACACTGAGATACATGTCCAACAATGTCTTTCTTCATCTTTTGCCACTAATAGTGTAGCTTCAAGTCATACATCTTCGTGACACCTGGGTGAATGGAACCGTAAACTATGAGCCTCCTCAAGGATAAACTCTCTCAACCCATCAACATTCGGAACACAAATCTGGCCCTGAAGCCGCATAACACCATCATCTCCAATCACCACCTTCTTAGCACCACCCCGCTGCACCATATCTTTCAACACTAACAAGTGAGGATCATCAAAATGGCAAGCCTTAATGCACTCCAACAATGATGACTGGGCAACAACACAAGCAAGAACCCTTCTAGGCTCCGAAATATCCAACCTCACGAATCGGTTTGCGAAAGCCTGAACATCCATCGCTAATGGCCTCTCCATTACCGGTAAGAATGCCAAACTTCCCATGCTCTCTGCCTTCCTATTCAAGGCATCAACCACTATATTAGCCTTGCCCGAATGATATAATATGGTGATATCATAGTCTTTCAATAACTCCAAGCATCTTCACTGCCTCAAATTAAGATTCTTCTGCTTGAATAGATGCTAAAGACTTCGATGGTCGGTATACACCTCACATGGAACGCCGTATACATAGTGCCTCTAAATCTTGAGCACGTGAACAATAACTACAAACTCCAAATCATGCACAAGGTAGATCTTCTCATGGACCTTCAACAAACAAGACGTGTAGGAAATTACCCTACCATCCTGCATCAATACCGTGCCAAGTCCAATACATGATTCATCACAATACACAATATAAGATCCCGAACCTGTGGGCAACACCAACACAGGGACTGTAGTCAAGGTAGTCTTGAGCTTATGAAATCTCTCTTAACACTCGTCGGACCATCTGAAAAGAGCACCTTCTGGGTCAAATTGGTCAATAGGGCTGAGATAGATGAAAACTCGTCCATGAACGGGCGATGATAACCTGCCAAACCCAAGAAGCTCTGAATCTCTTTAACTGAAGTAGGTGTAGGCCAGTTCTGAACTACCTCTATCTTCTTATGATCCGCCTTGATACCCTTGGAAGACACAACATGACCCAAAAAGGCTACTGAGTCTAACCTAAACTCACAGTTTGAAAACTTAGCGTATAGTTGACAATCCTTCAAAGTTTGAAACCCAATACATAGGTGTAGCTCATGCTCCTATATACTACGAGAGTAAACTAGAATATCATCAATGAAGACAATCACGAAGGAATCCAAATAAGGCTTGATCACTCTGTTCATCGAATCCATGAAGGTTGTTGGGGCATTAGTCAAGCCAAATGACATCACCAAGAACTCGCAGTTACCATAACGAGTCCTAACAGTTGTCTTAGGGACATCTGATGCCCTAGTCTCCACCTAATGGTAGACAGATCTCAAACCAATCTTGTAAAATACCTTGGCACCCCGAAGCTGGTAAAAATATCATTAATCCTAGGCAATGAATACTTGTTCTTGATAGTGGCTTTGTTCAATTGCCAATAGTCTTTGCACATACTCATCAATCCGTCCTTTTTCTTAACAAACAACACCGGCATACTCCAAGGTGAAACACTAGGTCTAATGAATCCCTTGTCAAGTAAATCTTACAAAAGATCCTTCAATTCTTTCAACTCAGCTAGAGCCATATATTTCGGTGGAATAGAAATACACTGAGTGTCTGAAACCAAGTCAATGCAAAAGTCAATATCCCTGTCGGGTGGCATACCCGACAAATCTGTACGAAATACCTCAGGAAACTCACTCACAATCGGTACCAAATTTATAAAAGGAACCTCTGCAATAGAATCTCGGAAATAAGCCAAATACACCAAATACCTCTTCTCGACCATACGTCGAGCCTTCAAATATGAAACCACCTGTCACGACCCAAATCGGAGGGCCGCGACGAGCACCCGGTGCCTTACTCAACCGAGTACCAATGTAACGTATCTTTCGTATCACACCATCATGGGTAAATGATCTGGAAAGGTTGTCATGAGATAACTAGAATTAAACATATGAGAATACTCGACATAGGACGACCCAATATGGCATACAAACTTATACATGTGACATATGTGCCTATAAGGCTGACATGATCATTTGTACACTCAAAACATAGAACGACAAGTCTATACAAGTATCCATATACATGATATCAGTCTACAAGCCTCTAAGAGTACATGAACATCATAAAGGTCAGGACAGGGCCCCGTCATACCAATCAATACATGTCCAAATCATACTGACCAAATAGGCAACTCCGGAGCAAGTGGAGTGCATCTACACCTTCTGCTAAGCTGATAGCCTACTAGGAGGACTGTTAACCTGTTTATCGGGACGTCGGTATAAATAAAGTACCGAGTATGTAAGGCATCAAAAGTAATATATAAAAGACATGAAAAAAACATGGAGTAAAGGACTCAACCTATAATTCTAAATAGCTCAGTGAATTATGAAACCTTTATAGTGTTATGTATATGCGTATAAATGTCATATCATGCATAGGTATATGCATACATAACATCCTCAAACCTCTAAGGGCATACCATCATATCATTTCGGCCTCTGTGGGCGAAATCATCAACGTATACCAGTTGATCAGGTGGTGGTGCATATATAACGCCATAACCTTTCCCCATACCCCATATACATATAATATATGCGTATATAACGCCATCTGGTCATGGGTCAATATACATGTATAAATGAATGCAATGCATAAGAAGTAAGTCAATAAGATCTCTCGAGATGTCATAAGATCAATATGCCTTCGGTTAATATCACGAAGTAAACTTTATCAACTTCATATTTTTTGAGACCCATGAATAGATGATATAATAATAGTACATATGGGGAATCAAGAACATAGGCAACCCTAGTACTTCTAAGAATAGAGTCATTTTTGAAAGTTGGGTGTTTGCTCGTTTTGTTGTATCATTTGGATTATGCCAAAAGGAAATAAGGGATAGCCTTAACATAGCTTAACTCCGTTGAATCATTAATACCTTCCAAGAAATTCTTCAAACAACTCAACTCAATCTACCATAGCATAAGGAGATTCAAAATCAGTATTGAGTAAAGGCTAAGTCCGTAACATAAACTAGTAGCTCGTTTATGTAAATTTGGGCAGCATCTCCCCTGTAATAAGGGCCTCCTCCAATACCATATACCAACAACAACAACCAGAGAAATCCAGCAACATATAAATATCAATAACAAGACACCATATAACAACAACAAGTCACAACTACTTCACGACGAGTAGCAAGGTCCGATTGGAATCCGTATAACCCATATCACCCCTTATAGACTTCTTACATTAACTTAACAGTATCATTAACATGATAATGAAGTCATTCATCAATGATTCCATCCTTATACCATATATTTATAACAAAGGAAAAAATCCACAACTCCAACC
This sequence comes from Nicotiana tabacum, assembly GCF_000715075.1. Taxonomy (NCBI): domain Eukaryota; kingdom Viridiplantae; phylum Streptophyta; class Magnoliopsida; order Solanales; family Solanaceae; genus Nicotiana; species Nicotiana tabacum. The sequence goes on from NC_134081.1 coordinate 39,064,647, forward strand.
ATCTTCAATTAGCAATTGTATTCACTAGTTTATGTCTAGTCCATCCATTTAACTTAATCAACATCAATATAACCTTAAGCACGTGCAAAAACACAATACACATACCTCCTACAGTATCTTCAAGCCGAAATCCAACTTATATTTACCTTACAACAGCCCCCAATGGCAACACAACCTCAAAGAGGTATTGTTCTTCACTAGAACTAACTTTTGATGTTGAAATATGGTGTAATCACTTTGGAATCACTTCAAACCCTTATGGTATCTATTTAGGAGGGTCAGGAGAAGTTTGGAGATGAAGTAAGTCGACCACCGCCTAAGTGAGCAAAAAATAGGCGTCCTAATCATTTATAAAGTAAAATAGGTCAACCACCGCCTAAGTGGGTCCCATTGGGAGCTGCCTACGCGGTCTCGCATTTCTGAGCTTATATCAATTGTCTTACAACGTACTCTTACATATGAAAATATGGGGTGTAAACACCACCCTACTAATGGAGTGACCAAGGGTCCCTCTCCACTCTAATCTAGGCAATCCTGACATGACTAAGGTCACATTTCTTGGCATGACAATCCAAGATAGCGTGATACGGGGACAACCAATCCATACCAAGAATGACCTCAAAATCCACCATGTTCAGCAACAAAAGATCAACTATGGTATCAAAGCCATTAATAGTAACAATGCAAGACCTGTAAACCTGATTTACTACTGTAGAATCTCCGACCGGTGTAGACATAGAAAAAGTAACATCAAGAGAATCACGAGGCATACTCAAATGCGAAACAAAATATGAAGACACATAAGAATTTATAGAACCCGGATCAAACAATACGGAAGCATCTCTACGATAGAATGAGATAATACCTATAATAACTATATCGAACGAGTATACCTCAGGTCTAGCTGGAAATGCATAACAGCGCGGTCGTGCCCCACCAACCTGGCCTCCACCCTTGGGACGACCTCTCACTAACTGGTCTTCACCTCTAACTGACTGCCCCCACCTCGAGCTTTCTGACCTAGCCTCTAGCAGGTTGTGCGGGTGGTGGGGCCATTGGTGCCGGAACTATGGCACGAGTACCTTACTGTAGCATACTACTCTGTGACCAAGGGAAAATCTTCGCAATATGCCTCATATCCTCACATGTATAACAAGCCCTCGACTGACGTGACTGCTGACCCTAGAATTATCCCTATCGACCAGAATAACCACAAGTGTAACTCTATATTAGAGGTGCACTAACTGGAGTTGGAGGCGCATTGTATGCTAGGTGCTCAGAATGAGATCCATAAGTTCTGTGGATGCCTGAAGTACAATGGGAGACCTGTAGAGTTGACTGACCCGGCTCAATAGGATGGCCTCTACAAAAGGAGCCCCTACCTCCAAACAAGGCACCACTGAATCCTTTAAAATGATGGGGCCTCTTGTTTGAGGTCATCTCTCTACCTGGCTTCTGATGCGCTCGATCCTCCTGGCTATCTCCACTACCCGAGTAAAAGAAATCTCATCTTCAGTCTCCATCTAAAGTCTGATGCCATATGAAAGACCATCAATGAACCTTCGCACCTTCTTCCTCTCAGTAAGGATCAGGATAGTTGCATGGCATGACAAATCCATAAATCTGGTCTCATATTGGGTAACAGTCATGTTACCCTGCTGAAGTCGCTCAAACTGACTACGCACTCCTCTCTCTAGGTGAAGGGGATAAACTTCTCTACGAACATCTGCGAGAACTGTTCCCATGTAAGAGGAGGTGACCCCATTGGCCTGCCCTGCACATACACCTTCCACCACCTATTGGCAGAACCATGCATCTGAAATACTGTGAAATCAACTCCGTTGGACTCCACTATATCCATGTTGTGCAAGATCTCATGGAAACAATCTAAGAAGTCTTGTGGGTCCTCAGAAAGTGTACCACTATAGTGAGGGGGATACAAATTGGTGAACCTTTACAACCTCTTCAGCTCATCAGCTGACATTGCGGGTATGTCCCTAGGTTGTGTAGCAACTACAAGCTGAACTGCCCCAAGTGGTAGAGTTGTTGGGGTCTGATACCCATGAGCCATCTACTCTGGAGTGTGGGTAGCAGGAGTCTGGGCACCTCCCCTAGCCTGAGAAACGGCTGGTGCCACAGGAAACACATTGGCCTGAGCCATACTCTCCATGAGTCCAACCATGCGGACTAAGGCATTTTAAAGCGCTAGATAGCAATGAACCCCTCTGGGACCTGAGTTGGCCCTACTAGCTCAGTCAAATAAGGATCTCCTCATCCTACTTAATCTGAGGCTCGACAACAGGTGCCTCTACGCGTGCTCTAGGTTGAGCTCTAGCTCTACCTCTGCCCCAACCCTTACCCCTTGTAGTGGCTGCAATCTGGAGCTTCCGCTCCTGATCAGTTGCGGATGATGTGCGCGTGCTCACCATCTGTGAGAGAATAAGTGAAGTTTGATTTTCACTCCGTGATAGAATAAAGTCGCACGATAGAAAAAGAAAGAAAGGGAAGTTTCCTAAAGCCTTATAGCCTCTAGAAGATAAGCACATACGTCCCTGTACCAATCCTCAAGACTCTACTAAGCTTGTTGATGACTCGTGAGACCTATACAACCTAGGGCTCTGATACCAACTTGTCACGACCCAAAATCCCAACCAACCGGGGTCGTGATGGTGCCGAACATCGCTTGCTAGGAAAGCCAACACACAATAGTAAAAATATGAAAGAATTGCAATAAATGACTAACAATGGAATAATAACATAGCGTAAAAAAATAAACATAATAAGTCTAAAACTAACATATAGTGCAAACCCTCCCAAGATGTGGTCACAAGTACATGAGCTTCTATAGTATACTAAATACAATGTTTACAAAGAAGTACAACATAGTCCAGGAAATGGAAACAGTACAATAGCATTAGGAAGGTGACTCTAAGGCCTGCGAACGGAATACAGCTCTACCTTCAATCACCCATCTAGTATCCGCTAAGCACCTCTTGGGATTCTGTTGGTACCAATATCCGGATCAGCACAAGTAGTGCAGAAGTGCAGTATGAGTACAACCGACCCAATATACTCAGTAAGTGTCGAGCCTAACCTCAACGAGATAGTGACAAGGCTAAGACAAGACACCTAAGATAAACTTGTGCAGTTATATATCAAGAACTAATAAATGATCAAATAAAACAACGGGATATGGACATGAGAAAGGGGTACGAAGCATAAAGTAAAAGTATTACTAAGTAAACATCTTTCAATAATAAATAGGGAAACCACAAATCCAAGTCCACATTCTAAATGTCAAGGTAAAGAGCAATGAAATCAACAAAATTACACGGCATCACGGGTCGTGTTTTTACTCTCATCCTCACATGATAATATAAAAGCAAGTGCACGACATCCCCCTTCATACTTTTACTATCATCCTCACATGATAATATAAAAGCAAGTGCACGACATTACCCTTCGTGCTTTTACTCCCATCCTTATATTATAATATAAAAGTAATTGCATGGCATCACCCTTAGTGCTTTATCCTCACGTTAACTCAAGCAATAATATCAATATGTAAATAAGGCATGAAAACACCCGTTGTGCACAATCACTCTTTCTCACAAGCACGGCAACACCCTTCGTGCATTTTACTCTTCCTCACTAAGAAATCAAGTACAACACATTACCAAACAAGGTGGGAAGCAAATTTAACATCAACACTAGAATTTGAACACAATTCGTCATATAAAACCTTCAAACAATTAGCACGAACAACCAATTAACAATTCAACGATCTCAACACTAATATCTCAATGATCCCAACATAGAAAATAACATGAACACGAGTAGTTAAAGAATTAAATAATCTATCTAAAGCATGGAAGACATAATACACAAATAACATGGCAGAAATAAGGCTAATTCTACCCGCATGCTTATCGTATGGACAACGTATATACACCTGTCACCTTGCATATATGCCGCCCCCAACATATAGATCACATAGCAAATAGACTCGATTCTATCCTATTTCCCACAAATCAAGGTTAACCAAGACACTACCCTCTTTTTGAAACACAATCAACAATCTAACATGATATTTCCTTTAGAACAAGCCTCCAAACCAATTGAATCTAGTCACATATCATTCAAACAAATCAAAACAATCTTTAGAAACTACCCACGAATGAAAAAGGTTTAATCTTTATCATAATTGAAAAAGTCCACAAAAAGTCAACCCGGGCCTACGTGGTCGAATTCAAAATTAAGACCAAATCTTGATTACTCATTCACCCTCGAGCCCAGATATGTGATTTGGTTTGAAATTCGACCATAATTTGGGGTCTAAATCTCATTTTTACAAAATCCCTAAATTCTACCCCAAACCCCCAATTTCTACTTTGAAATTCGTAGATTTGATTACAAAATTCATGAAAATATAATGGAAATTGATTGAAAAAATGTTAAAGTTACTAACCTATGAATTTGGGAAGAAATTTCTCTCCAAAAATCTCCTCTATGGATTCTAGGGTTCAAAAATGGTGTAAAACGAGCTAAGTTACAAAATTTCAACATTTTACCCAGCTACAGATGTCGCAATTGCGAACTCCTATTCATAATTGCGACGTTCGCAAAAGCGAACAACTAGTCGCAATTGCGAACTAGTCTTTGAGCCTCCAATATCGCAAAAATGATTAAACCCTCGCAAATATGAACCCTGGGTAGTCCGCAAATGCGAACAATGCTTCGCAAATGTGAAGCTGCCCCCTAAATCCACAGTATCGCAAATGTGACTGCTTCATCGCAAATACAAATCCCCATATCTGCACATGCGATACAAACTTCACAAATGCAAAGTGCCAGCCTCCATCCCATCTTCGCAAATGGGATAAATCACTCGCAAAAGCGATGCTCGCATTTGCGAGCAAAACCTCGCAAATGTGAGATTTGACTAACCACACCATATATCTTCAGCTGTTCCAAAACACATCTGAAACTCATCCGAGCCCCTCAGGCTCCAATTTAGATATTTACACAAGTGTAATTACATCATACAAACTCGCTCTCTAGCTCAAATAATCAAAATAACATCAATATCAAGAATCGATCATAAAAACTCAAGATTTTCACGTTCAAAACTCCTTTTTCCAACTTTTCACGTAATGCGCCGAAACGGCCTCGGGTCATCTGGGACCAAAACAAACATGCCTATAAGTCCAGAATCAATACGAACCTACCGGAATCGTCGAAACATTGATCCAAGGTCGTTTATCAAAAACGTTGACCGTTGTCAACTCAAATCATTTTTAAAGTCAAAAATCACATTTTCTTTAAAAGCTCACATATAAAGAATCCGGAAATTAATACGGACCATGCACACAAGTCATAAATCATCAAATAAGGCTATAAGAGGTCTTGGAACACAGAAAAGGAAGCTAGTACTCAAAACGATCTATCAAGTCGTTGCATGAAATAAATAAAGGCATGAACAAGTGGAAGCATGTGACGAATAAAGACATGTAAAAAGTGATGGCGTATATTTAACAAGAAAGGACATGTAGCAAGTAAAGCACATAACAAGTAGAACTATGGAACAAATAGACATGCAATTAAGTAGCACGCCCCTCATGCTTGAATCCATGACAATGCATATACACTCGGCACCTTGCATGTACGTCGTCCCCACACATAAATCATGTTGGAAATATACCAATCAGGTCCTAATTCCCTTAAATTAAGGTTAATCACGACACATACCTTTTTACAAAACACAATCAACAATCCAACACAGATTTCATTGTGGAACAAGCCTCCAAACCACACGAATCTAGTCAATTATAGTTCAAACAAGTCAAAACAAGCTTTAGAAACTAACTCCGTACGATAAAGGTTCAATCTATAACATAATTGAAAAAGTCAACCGAGCCCACATCGTCGAAATCCGAAATTAAGACCAAATCTCGATTATCAATCCACCCTCCAAGCCCGAATATGTGATTTTTTTAAAATCCGACCTTAATTTGAGGTCTAAATGTCGATTTTACAAAAATTCTAAATTCAATCCAAAACCCCCAATTGCTATTCTAAAAACCTAGATTTGATGATGAAATGCATGAAAAAGTAATGGAGGTTGAATAAAAACAAGATAAAGTTACTAACTTATGAAGTTCAGAAGAAATTGCTCTCCAAAAATCGCCTATATGGAGTCTAGGTTTCAAAAATGGTATAAAATGAGCTTGCAATTGCGACGCCCGCAAATGCAAACCCAGTACATGAGCCTTCCTGTTATCGCAATTGCGACTCACCCTTCGCATTTGCGAAGGTTCCTCTCATTGCAAATGCGGATCAAACTTCACAAAAGCGAAGCTGTACTGAGCCTTCCAATGTCATAAATGCGACACCAAAATCGCAAATGTGAGGTCCCTCAAGCTCGCAAATGCAACGTGTTCTACATAAATGCGAAATTCCCAATTCCAGCCCATAATCGCAAATGTGAGCCTAACTTTGTAAAAGTGACCACGTCCAACTCTAGTCCTAAAAAGGATAAGCGGTCGCTGCAAATATAATCCGGTCTAAGAGTCCGAAGTCGAATCCCATAGAGAACTAAGGTTTGGCTACAACTGTTCACCATCATTAAGAAGATAAGCTTGAACAATTCATAAGTTAGAAATATTAAGATTCTTATGTTTAACTAATTAACTAACATATTAAAATAATAAATTAATAACTAAAGATACTAAGGGTTTGAGACAAGATTACAAAGGTCTAGATTTATTATTATCCCAATTGTCGGCGTCCTTCCCGCTACGTCTCTTATAATAATCGCCTAAGTATTCTCTATTAATCATGAGCACTGGACTTATCATAATTCTCTCTCGAGCAACTACAATATTGTACTAGTCATATTCTCTCGAATTACGCTAGCTCGCACTTTTTCACCGCTCACTATTATCACGTCAAAGCTTCGTTATCTCTAATCACATTTTTAAACCCGACGTATTGATGTCTCATATACGTTAGGAGTGACGTTGTTCAACAACCACCTAAATGTGTACTCTTTTTCAAGCAATACATAATAAATAGGCACCGTTAAGTGAGAGCTCTTCAATTAACTAAAATAAGCACATAGTTGAACAAGTAGAAAAATTCAAAGACTCAATTATATCAAAACGTATCAAGAATTCATCCTACAAAAGATTCCATCAAAACCCTAGATAACAGAACTAGCTACTTATAGAAGTATGCAAAACTACAATACCAAAATTCATATCCAATAATGAAAATATGAAGAAGAAAGTGAAAAACTCGTAGAAGAATCTCCGCCTTGCTCCTTGCATGTTCTTGCCTCCTTAGGTCGAATTCCCCCTTTAAAAGTGTGTTTAAAGACTATTTACATGGGATAGGTTAGCATAAGGCGAAATAATACAAGCCAACTTTGGAACAGAGTTTTCAGGTTAGCTCGTTTACTCTCTCGTGCGCACGCGAGAGTGAACGAGTGAAGTACTTCTCTCTTTCTTTGCCTCCCAAATCTCTTGTGCACTTCCACGCCTTTTTAGCTTAGTTTGCTGGTTTTTTGCAAGCTTTCCTTAGCTAGCTCGTTCACTCTCTTGTCTACACGCAAGAGCGAACGACCAAAGCTCTTTTCTTGTCTTTTGATCCCGAATCAACTTCTTTTGCTCACCTTTCATCCAACTTGCTCCTACACATAAGAATGCACGTAATGAGCATAATTCACTACAAAACTCATGTAACCTCCGTAACCACACAAGTTATGAGATGAAAGTACACCAAAAAATATGCATTTTTAGCTGTTTATTAAAAAGCAAAGCACACATTTGCGAACAGGTCTTCACAAATGGGAGACTTGCGGACTCACATCACCAAATTTCATCAGCTATGCCAAAACTATCCGCAACGCATACAAAACTCATTCGAGCCCCTCGAGCTCCATTCCAAACATTCACACAAGTGTAATAACACAATACAAACTTCATCGCAAGCTCAAATTATCAAAATAACACCTAAAATCACGAATCAATCACTAAATTTCAAGATTTTCAAGTTCAAAACTCAATTTTCCAATTTTTCACATAATGCGCTGAAATGGCCTCGGATCACCTAGGACCCCAACAAAATATGAGTACAAGTCCAAAATATCATACAAACCTTCCACGCCCTTTTAGTCCAAAATATCATACAAACATGCGTACAAAATATCATACAAACGTACAAGTTCCTCATACAATGGAAAGAAACACCTTTCAAAACATACTCAAGCATCCTACCAATGACAATGGTTTATACCAACACTTAGAGCCCAAGATAAGAACTATTGACATCTTTCTTCAAAATTAGACTCATGCCAAGACTATTTAAAATATTTGTGCGGCTTCTTCTGACATCCTAACCTCAAAAGATGACTTCAATACATTTCCTACTATGACTCACTTCTTGTGTCAACTTAATATGCCTGGACTTTACCAATCCTTTGTAAATCATGTGCGCTCACCACAACCAAAGACAGAAATTAGTCCACACACTCAATATGTATTCAAGTATAATTTAAGGACTTACAAATCGAAAGAATTCACTCACTCTCACAAAACAATTCATGTGCATCCCGAGGTCGTACCATAAGCTTGCCCGTAGTGTATGTCTCTACTAATCTAAGCTTGTGAAGTCCAAGATCAATTAGATCTTTCCAGGTTGTAATATAGGCTAAGAGATGGGTAGGATATATTTGGGTATAGTGACTAACCCTCCTAAGCGCATTAATACACTACACTTAACTTTTAAGTCCACACTCTTCATGACCAATGCAAGCAATGCCACAAAATCATATATAATTTGGTCCTTCTTCTTTAAGCACAACTATGCATTCACTAGCCCGAAGTAAGAGGAATAGGAGGTGTCTTTTCTATTTTTTTTTCTTTTTGTATTTTCTTTAATTTTTTTCTCTTTTTTTCTTTTTTTTCAACACTCTCCAAACTTGGATTGCCCGAATAATGAGCTTTCAAAACATACGTTCACCTTTAGGCCTTTCTATGGTTCCACTCAAAAGCTACTCCAACTCTCACCTTACTCTTCTAGTGATTTAAGTGCTTTCAGAGGTAAGGGTTCAAAAAGATCTAATTAAGAACAAAAAGGGAATCGGCTTGTAATGTGGGTGCCAAAGAAAAGGTTTATAGGCTCAAATGAGCTATCTAAGGATAATTTTATAGTGGCATACTAGCTCAATGGACAATCAAAGAAACGCCTACATCATCTTCTAAACTCACAAAGCTTACTTATTTCGCTTCGATTAACACACGGGGCAAGTTCTAGACTAATACAGGATATCACTAAATGTAATCAAGACCTTACATCACACAATGCACATGATTCACTCCAGACGGCTCAAACCCGACACTCAAGTTAAACAAATAAGCACAGTCATCTCATTAATTCAACACATGGAAAGTAATTACAGGAGACAACAAATGAACTTAAGCGTCAAAAGAAAGTCATATATATTTTCAAGGCATGTGGCCACATAGAACACAAAGAAGATAATCAACTCAAATGTTACAGCTCTAAGTCCCCACATAAAACATGTCAAAAAGCATAGATACTCAAGTTCTCCTCATTCCATTATCGCTTTTAAAAAGAAAAGGAAAATATTCTTGTATTTTTTTCTTTAGACTTTACTCCCTAAAGGAAACGGCCTAAGAAATCCATCGTCGGAAAAAGTCCAAATCTTTTGAAAATTTTACCTAAAAAAAACTACTGCCCGGTTCAAAGAGTCATCCCTTGGAAAAGAACCGCGGCCATAAGAAAAAACAAGAGGGATTATTTCTACCTAATTATTTTTTTATATTTTTTTTAACGTACATTACATAGCACAAAAAATTACCCAGACAATCTTCTCTCTCTCACACTTAAAACTGTGCATTGTCCCTAATGCACACCATAAATAACAAGAGGATAAAATAAATTCCCTGGTAGGCCAAAGGCCGAAACATTAGCAGCTCATGGGGTACTCAGACTTATCCCGGGTATTGATCTTTTATGCGGGCATCCCACACTTAGTTCCAGCCATCTTGCTTTCTTTTGCTTCCTTCCAATGGCATTTCTTCTCATGCTCCTAGAAAATCAAAACCTATACTAAAAAATTAACACAATAAAAAAAAATTAAAAAACCTAAAAATTAATGAAATCAATAAAGTTGGGTTACCTCCCAACAAACGCCTGATTTAACGTCGCTGCACGACGTGAATCACTTTTTGCCTCCACCTCGAACTTTTGAATCGGACCCCAAGTTTTGATTCAAGATTATGATTATGCTCTTGGGGCGATAGAATAAATCTATCTAGCCCAAGAAAATAATATAATATTCTACGCTTCTTGGCCTTTAGATGGGATGTGTTATCCTGTCTTTATGGCACGAAAAAACGTCAGAATGCAGGCACTTTGTTCCTCATCCCTTGACTCCTCAATTGGCTTGGATGACTCTATTTTCATATCATCATCCAAACACAATATGGAAAAATATTTGGAGTGAGGACCAATGCGCTCAAACACATGAATTTCAGGACTTTCAACATCCTCAACATCAATTATACTAGAGTCAACAAAATTTATATCCTCAATGTCCTTGGCTGACTCTAGTCTCACGACTTCAACATCGACATCCTCAAATTGTAGTTGGCTAGGTTGTTGATGTTCTACTCTGACGTCTTTCATTAGCACCTCACTTTCTGCATCTAATTCATGCTCTTTTTGGTTACTATCCATAATATTGGTCTGTTGAGCATTAAAAGCTTTAACTAGTTGACTCATTTGAGCCTCCAAATTGCGAATAGTTGCCTCTTGCCTCTCTATCTGCAGTTGTATTTCATCATTTTGTTCCATGACGCATTTTAAAATATCCTTAATCTCTTTCAGGTTATCATCCCCGGGTTCTTTATTCCTATTAACTTCACAAGAAAAAATAAAACCATCAGAGTAAGGGGTTGGGGGAGGATAAGAAATATAAGCACAACCATGAAAGTGACCATCTTAACCAGCACACACATCACACACATTCCACAAATAAGATTGAGTTGGTGCACATAACTCTCTCTCAAGAACATTTTGAAAATTTTGCCACGGGTGGTTTCCTTCACAATATGTATAAGGATCAAAAGTAAAATTACCAACACCTAAACTCCCATAATTCCAAGATGTCATGTTTCTCAAATCAACAAGGAAAATAAAATTAAATTTAAAAAAGAACAAAACAAAAAAAAGTTAAAACTTGAAACCTAACAATATATACAGCTATAACTATACCGTTAGTTCCCTGGCAACGACGCCAAAACTTGATCACACCCAACTCTAGTCCTAAAAAGGATAAGCGGTCGCTGCAAATATAATCCGGTCTAAGAGTCCAGAGTCGAATTCTATAGAGAACTAAGGTTTAGCTACAACTGTTTACCATCACTAAGAAGACAAGTTCGAACAATTCCTAAGTTTGAAATATTAAGATTCTTATGTTTAACTAATTAACTAACAAATTAAGGTAATAAATTAATAACTAAAGATACTAAAGGTTGGAGACAAGATTACAGAGGTCTAGAGTTATGATTTCCCTAATTGTCGACGTCTTTTCCGCTACGTCTCTTATAGTAATTGCCTAAGTATTCTCTACTGATCGTGAGCACTCGACTTATCATAATTCTCTCTCGAGCAACTACAATAATGTATTAGTCATATTCTCTCGAATTACGGTAGCTCATACTTTTTCACCACTCACTATAATCACGTCAAAGCTTCGTTATCTCTAATCCCGCTTTTAAACCCGCCGTATTGATATCTCATATACGTGAGGAGTGACATTGTTCAACAACCACCTAAATATGTACCCTTTTACAAGCATTACATAATAAATAGGCACCGTTAATTGAGAGCTCTTCAATTAACTAAAATAAACACGTCGTTAAACAAGTAAAAAAATTCAAAGACTCAATTATATCAAAACGTATCAAGAACTCATTTTACATAAGGTTCCATCAAAACCCTAGATAATAGAATTAGCTACTCATATAAGTATGTAAAACTACAATACCAAATTTCATAGCCAATAATGGAAATATGAAGAAGAAAATGAAAAACTTGTAGAAGAATTCTCCGCCTTGCTCTTTGCGTGTTCTTGCCTCCTTAGGTCGAATCCCCCCTTCAAAAGTGTGTTTAAAGACTATTTACATGGGATAGGGTTAGCATAAAATAATACAAGCCAACTTTGGAATAGAGTTTTCAGGTTAGCTCGTTTACTCTCTCGTGCGCACGCGAGAGTGAACGAGTGAAGTACTTCTCTCTTTCTTTGCCTCCCAAATCTCTTGTGCACTTCCACGCCTTTTTAGCTTAGTTTGCTGATTTTTTGCAAGCTTTACTTAGCTAGCTCGTTCACTCTATTGTCTACACGCAAGAGCGAATGACCAAAGCGCTTTTCTTGTCTTTTGATCCCGAATCAACTTCTTTTGCTCACCTTTCATCCAACTTGCTCCTACACATAAGAATGCACGTAATGAGCATAATTCACTACAAAAACTCATGTAACCTTCCGTAACCACACAAGTTATGAGATGAAAGTTCACCAAAAAATATGCATTTTTAGGTTGTTTATCAAAAAGCAAAGCTCACATTTGCGAACAGGTCTTCACAAATGCGAGACTTGCGGACACACATCACCAGAATTCATCAGCTATGCCAAAACTATCCGCAATGCATACGAAACTCATTCGAGCCCCTCGAGCTCCATTCCAAACATTCACACAAGTGTAATAACACAATACAAAATTGATCGCAAGCTCAAATTATCAAAATAACACCTAAAATCACGAATCAATCACTAAATTTCAAGATTTTCAAGTTCAAAACTCAATTTTCCAATTTTTCACATAATGCGCTGAAATGGCCTCGGGTCACCTGGGACCCCAACCAAACATGCGTACAAGTTCAAAATATCATACAAACCTACCAAAATCATCAAAATACCGATCCGAGGTTGTTTACCAAAAACGTTTACCATGGTCAACTCTAGCCATTTTCAAAGTGAAAAATCACATTTTCTTTAAAACTCACACATAAACTCTTCGGAAATCCATATGGACCACGCACGCAAGTCATCAATCATCAAATTTGAGCTATGAAAAGTCTCAAAATGTAGAAAGGGGAGCTAGTACTCAAAAAATCATATTGGGTCATTACATTCTCCATCTCTAAAAGAAACATTCATCCTCAAACAGACATAGAATTTTACCTGGACTGGTAAAAATGTGCATGTATCTACTCCTCATATCAGACTCGGACTCCCAAGTAACCTCCTCTATCGGCTGACCTCTCCTACGCACTTTTACAGAAGGAATATCTTTAGATCTTAACTTTCGAACCTGCCAATCTAGAATAGCCACCGGCTCTTCCTCGTAAGTTAGATTCTCATCAAGATGCACCATGCTGAAGTGCAAAACATGTGACCTATTCTCATGGTACTTCTGAAGCATGGAAACGTGGAATATCGGATGTACCCCGCTAGGCTAGGAGGAAATGCAAGCCTATAAGCAACCTCCCCAACTCTCTCTAAGATCTCAAATGGGACAATAAACCTCGGGATCAACTTTCCCTTCTTCCCAAATTGCATCATGCCCTTCATATGCAAAACCTAGAGAAGAACCTTCTCACTTTCCATGTAAGACACATCTCGAACATTCCGGTCTGCATAACATTTTTTCCTAGACTGTTGTGCGAAGCCATTCTTGAATCAATTCAACCTTTTTCAAAGCATCACGAACCAAGTTTGTTCCCAATAATCTAGCCTCACCGGGATCGAACCAACCAATCAGAGGCCTTGTACTAAGCTATATAGATGCTTGACTGATAGTTGTTGTTGTAGGCAAACTCCTCTAGAGGTAGAAAATAGTCCCGCTGACCCCCGAAATCAATAGAGCATACTCTCAACATATCCTCCAAAATCTTAGTAGTCTGGTCGTACTGTCCGTCCGTCTGAGAATGAAATGTGGTACTCAGCTCGACCTGCGTACCTAACTCACACTGCACAGCTCTCCAAAAGTATGAAGTGAACTGTGTACCTCAGTCTGAAATGATAGAAATGGGCACACTGTGCAGGCGGATAAACTCCTGAATGTAAATATGATCCAATTGCTCTAAAGAATAGCATGTCATCACCGGAATAAAGTCTGCGGAATTAGTCAACCGGTCCACAATGACCTAAACAACATCATACTTCCTTGAGGTCCGTGTAAGCCTACCACAAAGTCCATAGTGATACGCTCCCATTTCTACTCCGGTATCACCAACTTCTGAGTTAACCCACCCAATTTTTTATGTTCATACTTCACCTGTTGACAATTCAAGCACCAAGAGACCCAAAAAGGCAACTAAGTCTAACCAGAACTCACACTTCAAAAACTAGGCATATAGCTGATGACCCTTCAAAGTCTGAAGTACGATCTGTAGGTGCTGCTCAAACTCCTCTCTATTGCAAGAGTAAACCAAAATATCATGCAAATCCTTCTTCCTCTCCTTGTACTATTCCATCAACTTCCTAACAAGGTGGACAGATTCTGCAGTCGAACATCCCAGTATGAATTCAAATTGGTTCTCAGAAATAGATACAGTGCTCCTTACCCTCACTTCCACCACTCTCTCCCATTCTTTTAAAGTATGACTATGCAACTTAATACCCCTATAGTTGTTATAATTTTTGGATATCACATTTGTTCTTGTATAACAGAATCATCATACTCTAGCTCTTTCTTCGGACATCTTCTTCATCCTAAAAATGATGTTAAACAACCCAGTCAGCCACTCCAAGCCTGCCCTACCCACATATCTCAAAAGTACCACCAAAATTTCATATGGACCGGTCGCTTTGTCCTGACTCATCTTATGCATAGCCCCCACAACCTGCTTAATATTTATGTGCCTACAATACCCAAAGACTCGACGACTTTTGGAGTGATCCAAATCACCCATCACATGTTCATGTCCCCCTCTTCATTTAGGAGTTTAAAGAAGTATGTTTGCCATCTTCATTTAATTTGTGCCTCTTCCAAGATGTGCCTCTCTTGTCTTTGATGCACCTCACTTGGTCCAGATCATGAGCCTTCTATTCTCTCACCTTGGCCAGGCTAAATAGCTTCTTGTCCCTGCCTTTGTCCCCTAGTTCCTCATAAAAATGATAAAACACTACAGTCTTAACTTCCGTAACTGCTAACTTTGCTTCCTTCTTAGCCTTCTTATACCACTCTCTATTCGTCCTCTTCTCTTCTCGTATGTGCTCTCAACTAACTTCAGAAACACCGCTTTCTTGGCTTCTACTTTTACTTGAACATTTTCATTCCATCACAGTCCCCTTTTTCACAACCAAACTAACACTTCGAGATACCTAATACCTCTTTCGAAGCTTCCCTAATGCAGTTTTCCATCCTGGTCCACATACTACTCACATCCCCCTACTCCTCTAAGCCCCCATAGAGCCAGAAATATCTCCCCCAATTCCTGAGCTTTATTTTTAGTCAAGACACTCTAACTAATCTTCGGTCAACCCCACGCAACCCTCTTCTTCCTTCTCAACATGATCTCTAAGTCCATCACCAAAAGCCTATGCTGGGTCGCGAGGTTCTCACTTGGGATGACCTTGTAAGCCGTGCATAGACTTCTATCACACTTCCTGGGGAGGAGAGAATCAATTTGCGTGTTGGCCACCGTACTTTGAAAGGTAAACAATTGATCCTCTCTCTTCTAGAAACTAGAGTTCACTATTACCAAATCAAAAGCTTTAGAAAAATTCAACAGTCAAGTTCCTCCTCCATTTTTATCCCCAAAACAAAAACCGTTGTGCACCTCGCCATAACCCCCAGCAGTCGTTCCAATGTGTCCATTAAAATTCCCTTTTATGAAAAGAGTAACTTTAAAATCATATTTATTAATTGCCATGGTTTGGTATTTATAAATTTTCTATAACTGCAATAAATCATTGAATCTATAGCATAATCCAAATACACGATCTTAAACAATAAATACATCAATTCAAAAGAACACTCCACCGAAATATCAAAATTTTCTCTCCGTACAGAAGACACTGGTGAACTGTAAATTGTCACGTCGGAATACACACTACTCCACCGTCCGGTGGTGGAAAACCACCAGACTACGCTAAAAAGAAGCGTGTTTCCAATGCGCATAAACCCCAACTGGACGCCCCCCTCAATTCATCCCCAGCAGCTACAGATTTCAAAAAAGGTGGAGTGAATACTGTAGCAAAAAATTGCTTGGGCTTTTCTGCAAAATCGCAACTTGTTTCTGGGCCAAATATAGTGCATCCAAGCCATAGAGGTTTCTCTCCAACTCAAATAACATCGACCCACAAAATTTCAGATCCTTCCACCACTGGAACCCTCGTGGTCGAGGAGAAGAAAAATGTCGATGACCACCATAGGGTCGGGCATGGTATTACAAGTACCCAAATTGGCCAAGACCAATGCCAATTGACTCCACTTGATGAGGAGATTGGTACCAAATTATGAAACAACAACTTTATTGAGCTAACTGTCACAGCAATTCAAAAGACCAAATCTGCAGACTTACAGGCACCAGGTGTTCGATATAATACCACTGACAATTTAACTAACAATGCAAAGGAGCAAAGTGGTATTCAACTGTACCAAAGTGGTGTTGAAGTTAGTAGTCAAGTACTAAAACCAAGGAAGACCACTCCAAATTGATGATCATGTAATGTCTCCTCCAACAGAACTTCAGTTGGTGGAGTATGGTGTGCCAATTGTACAGGCCACTTTAAGCTAGCAAATGGAGAAGAATGCATCAAAGGAACTTGATTCAAACATCCCCAAGCAACCACAGCAATCTCATGTATCATTGCCCTCAGCTTCAGTTATATCTGCCAACTAAGATGAACAACTAAAATCTAAGCATGGTCGACCAACTGATGCCAATAAAGAAGGCCCTGCTAATGGTAATGAACCTAAATTTGCAACCTTGATCAACATTAATCAGGAGACCCCTCCTGTTATTCAACAGAGTTTGGAAGGAAGAACCCAACTAATTTTCATAGACCAAGTACCTCTTAAACACCAGCCAGCAACTACAAAAAGTACCATTCCTAAGATCTCCTCAAACTTTGACAAACCATCTTACACTAAACCTCCTGTATCACAACCTTATCCTAAGCAAACACCCACTACTACCACCACTAATAAAAAACCAAATGACACCAATGCTAAACCTAAACAATCATCTAGCTTACCAGCACCACCTCCACCCACAATCAAACATTCTTATGTTACCAAACTGAGGGCAAGGCATGAAGCTGAACATGAACCAATTGAGTTTACCCCTCCTAAAATTACTACCAAGCAAGTTCAACCAGCAATTATTTTCAATATATGGTCAAACTAGCTGCAAGATGCAAATTCACAATGGTGGGAAAATTTTCAAACACCATGCATAGAATGGAGACTATTAGGGGAAGCTTTGTGTCACAAACAGAACTAAAAAGGGGTGTCAAGATTGCTCATTTTAATGCAAGAACAGTTTACATTGATCTTGATAATGAATATGATCATGTCACTGTATGGACTAGACAATTCATGTATATCCAAGGTCAAATGATGAAGTTGGAAGCATGGACACCCACTTTTAACCCAGCTGAAGACTCACCCATTGTTCTGATATGGGTGGTGGTTCTAGAATTACCTTGGTATTTTTATTACATAGAGATATCAACTGTCCTCCTATCTCCAGTAGGTAAAGCTCTTCATTTGGATCTGGCTTCATTTCAAAAGACTAAAGGAAGTGTAGCTAAGATAAAGATGCAGATTGATTTGACCAAGCCAAGACCATATCATGTGTGGTTGGTAATTGATGAAGATGAAAATGGGGATGGGAAGTGATTAGAAGTAAAGTATGAAAATATCCCAGATTACTGTCTTTATTGTAGGCACCAGGACCAAAACTCACATGCATGCCCAATTAGAATATAGGATGAGGAGAACAAGAAAAGGAAAGAGAATGCTATGATTGAGGGCAATTAGGAAACCAAACAAACGCAGCTCTATGTGGGGCAAACTTCATCACAAAATCAGAGTATTCAAAAGGAGAAGCAGGATAGAAGAACTAGAGTTGATAGTAATCAAAAGGGCCAGGAACAGCAAAAGTCAGGTGTTACCTCTCCAAACAATGAATGGCAAAACAAAAAGAAGAAACACTTCAAAGGGCCATAACAACAAAATAAAAAACAGCTCCAACCTATCATACCAAAAAGGAATATATAACAACAGTTGCAGGCAAATGAGACTACTAAACACCAAAAGGATAAAGAGAGCCAAACATCAGGTATAAATACTACAACCTTGAAAGACCCTCCAAGTGCTCTAGAGAAAGGAGATATTTCTAAAATTCAGAAATGTCATACACCTCCCCACCCCTTAATATTATTGTTGAGGAAGTCAATGGAGGAATGAAGAATTGTCAGGAGAACACTCTAACCTTGCAGGATGGGGATCCAAAGGGGGGCTTCCTCATGTTTTGCATGGGTGTGCTTCAACACATGTGAATGACCATAGGATTGACTCTTTAACCCCTGCTACCAATACTCTTACACATGGGAATGCAGTTGCTTCAGAGGTTACCAATGACGAGGAACACTATGAAGTGATCTATTCTAGTGAGGAGGAATAGGCTTTGAGGAGGTTTATCAAAGGGAAAGGTCATGTTGCTTCAGATATCCAAACTCAACTCCCCAAATCCAATAACAAACCTAGACATGAAAAAAAAAGCTATGATAAAGAAGAATGCAGGAATCAGCATTACTGAACAGACACAGGAAGGCCTGAGGAAGCCAATCAGTTAACTTCTACAGGGTATACAGTCCCACTAGCTGCTTATCAGAATGACAACCTACCTCATTCTTAACCCCTATTACCCAACAAAGGTATCATCCCTGTTGAAGTATCACATGATGCAACTGATAAGGATGATCCTTTTAGCAAGATTATACCAACAGAAACACCTGGCCATGAAGAGGATGAGTATAGACCCATACAATTAGAAGATGAAATAGGCATATACTCTGATGATGAGGATGATCCTAGCAAAGGGATAGATGAAGAACAGTATTGTGAGCTTCTGGTTGCAGCTGTGAATGGTGCAACTGAACAAGACAATGTTTTAGCCTCCCAAACTAGATCACTAAGAAAGAGACCCTCACCCAGACTCACCAGAAGTAGAGTTGCTTCCAGTAGTTCTGTTCCACCAAAATCCAAATCCCCTATCATCTTTAAATGAGCAGCATAATAACTTGAAATGTCAGAGGTATCAGAACCTCTGGGGTTATTGAGAGACTCAAAATACTAAAACAAATCAACAAATTATCCTTCATTACTATCCTAGAACCATTCCTTCATAATCCAAATATGTCAACCAATCATTCTTATAACATCCATATTGACTACTTCAGAATGTAGTTGTCAATGAGCCAAGCTGCTTCCAATAGTAGCAACAAAATATGGATCTTCTAGGATCAGGAGTTCACTAGTACTCTTTTGGACCAAGATGAACAACAAATGACAATTGAGATAAAGCATGTAGAAGCTGGAGATACCTTTCACGTCTCTGTGATATATGTAAAATGTAAACTTTCTCTGAGAATTCCTCTATGGGAGAATTTGAAACTAAAATCTACTCTTTGCATTGTGCCTTGGTGTGTGATTGGAGATTTTAATGTCATTACTTCTATGGGTGAGAAGATTGGAGGGATACCATACCAAATGAAGAAGAGTATTGATTTCATCAGCATGATTGAAGAATGTGGTTTAACTGATTTTGGTTTTTATGGCCCAAGATACACATGGTCTAATGGAAGAGGACCTGGTTCTATAGTGTGGAAGAGATTGGACAGGTGTCTTGTTAATGATCACTGGCTAACCTCTTTCCCTACTACTACTATTGTCACACATTTGGCTTCAGCAAGTTCTGACCATTCACCTCTCCTAATGGAAATGCATGTGAGACAAGATAATACCAAGAAATACTTCAGGATTTTAAACTGCTGGGTGAAGAATGAAAGTTTCATGCCACTGGTTCTAGAGGTGTGGAGCATGCAGGTTACAGGAAGTCCAATGTGGGTCTTTCACCAAAAACATAAAGCCTTGTCTAGTGCTTTAAGTAAATGGTCTAGACAGCAATATGGGGACATCTTTCAGAAATCAAAGGAGTATGAACAGAAGGTTAAGTTAGCAGAAGAGAAATGGGCTACTACCAATGATCTAACTAATAGGATTACCTTACCTGAACTTCAAGCTCAGTACATTAAACACTTGAAACATGAAGAGGAGGTACTGAAACAGAAGACACAACTACAATGGTTCAAAGAAGGTAATGCTAACTCCAGCTACTTTCACAGTTTGATCAGAGGTAGAAGAAAAAAAATTTTCATCCACAAAATCAAGGATAAAGAAGGAGATTGGATTCAGGGTGATGAAGCTATTGAGGAAGCTGCTTGTGACTATTTTGAAGAACTCATCACTGAACCTTGAGGACATATTATAGAGGATCTTCTCAATTTTATTCCAACCATGATCACTAATGAAGACAATGCTGAACTCTCCAGAGATCCTGATATGGAAGAACTTAAACAAGTTGTTTTTTCCATGAGCCCAACCAGTGTTGCAGGCCTATATGGGATGAATGGCAAATGTTTTCAATCCTGCTGGGAAGTGATTAAAAATGACTTGCTAAAGGTGGTTCTTGCATTTTTTGGAGGAAGTGAGATGCCCAGATACATGACCAAGCATGCCTTATTCTTTTACCCAAGGTGGAATTTCCTAACTCTTTGACTGAATTTAGACCCATAAGCCTAAGTAACTTCATCAACAAAATCATCTCTAAACTGATTGGTACCAGACTTGCATCCATACTGCCACACATCATCTCAGCTAATCTGTCTGGTTTTGTCAAATGGAAAAGCATTTCAGAGAACATTATGCTTGCTCAAGAAATTGTCCAAGGAATTACGAAACCAAATATTGGAGCTAATGTGGTCATTAAGCTAGATATGGCAAAAGCTTATGATAGGGTGTCCTGGGCATTTACTTGCCTTATGCTTAGGAGAATGGGTTTTAACGAACTCCTCATTGACATGATCTAGAGAATCATGTCCAACAACTGGTTTTTTGTGGTTATTAATAGTTTCAGGCATGGCTTCTTCAAGTCTACTAGGGGATTAAAGCAGGGAGACCCACTGTATCTATCTCTCTTCATTATTGGGGCAGAACTACTTGCCCAAATACTCAACAAACTCACTCATGATCAATTTTTAAATGGGTTCTATATGGAGAATAGGGGTCTTAATCATCTGAGCTTTGTTGATGATGTGATCATCTTCACATCAGGGAGCAGGGTGTCATTATTGATAATCATGAAGATCTTGGAGGATTATGAAAACACCTCAGGGCAGAAAATAAAAAAGGTCAAGAGTCACTTCATGACTCCATCTTGTGTATTCATGTACAATGTCAATAGAATTCAACAGATTACATGTTTTACCAGAAGGGAATTTCTAATCACTTACCTTGGATGCCCATTCTACATTGGCAGGAAGAGAATCATACATTTCAATGACTTAATTTCCAAGGTAGTTAGCAGAATTAGAGGATGGCATGGTAGAATGCTCTCCTATGGAGGAAAAGCTACCCTGATCAAACATGTGTTGCAATCTCTACCCATCTATCTTCTCTCAGCTGTGTCACCTCCTAAATCTGTTATGAAGCAAATTGAGAGAGGCTGCTAACTTTTTCTGGGGTATGGACAAATATAAAAATATATATCACTGGTCTTCATGGGATAAAATGTCCTATCCACTTGAGGAAGGAGGTGTTGGCTTTAGAACAACTGCTGATGTGTGCAAGTCTACGGAATTCAAACAATGGTGGTCCTTTAGAACTAAACAATCCCTATGGAGTAAGCTTCTTAGGGATAAGTACTGTAAGAGGTCATATACAGTATCCAAGAAATGGAATTCTTGACAATATCAAACCTAGAAAAAGATGATGATCAACAAAAAAGAAGTTGAACCTCACATCCTGTGAAGGCTACATTCTGGAACAGCCAGTTTCTGGTGGGATAATTGGTTAGGCACAGGTCCTTTGAAAATTTTCACAAATGAAGGAGGTAGACTTGGAAATATTCATGTATCTCATTTTTAGGTTTCAGGGAGCTGGAATATTCAGAAGCTCAATACTTGTGCCCCGTCACAAAAAATCAGAGAAATTCTTCAAGTTTCCATCAACTACCTACCTCATAAACCTGACATACCAACATGGACTCCTACTACTTCTGGGAACTTCATATATGCTTCTTCTTGGGGTATAATTAGGAAGAGGAAAGAGGTTCTCTTCACCAACAAGATGACATGTCATAAACAGATTCCTTTCAAATGGTCATTCTGCCTCTGGAGAGCACTCAGAAACAAACTACCTACTGATGATAGAGTTATATCTTTTGGACATCCTATTGTCACTATATGTGTGCGTTGCATCAGATAATATGCAGAGTCAGTAGACCACATATTCAGCAGGGGTCATTTTGCTAAAGCCATCTGGAAAGTCTTTACTGCTCTAGCTGGTTTTTCCCTACATGACATGCCTCTTCAATCGCTCCTGATGAAATGATGGATTCAAAAAAGCAAGAATGAGGTACACAAATTACTGTTGGATACCTTCCTATCATTATTTGTTGGAACTTATGGAACAATAGGTGTAGTGCGAAATATGGAGCAAAGAAATCCTCAAGGCTCAGAGTTCTTTTCTCCATTAAATATGATACCAACCTTCTCCTCAAAGCTAATTACCCTACCATCACCTGGCCATTTGAATGGAGTGATCTTTATCCCTTGGTTAAAGACCTGCAATTTCATGCCAACATCCTGCAAGTGAAATGGTAGAAGCCTGAGAGTAGCTTTGTCAAACTTAAAAGTGATGGTAGCGCACTCAGTAATCCAGGAAAGAATGGAGCTGGGGCCATTATCAGGGATTCTGAGGGCAACTTGATACATGCTTTAGCTAAGCCTTTAGGTGAAGGAACCAATAACCTAGCAGAGACAATAGCAGTAGTGATGGGAATGCAATAATGTCTGGAGAATGGTTTTAATCAGATCTGTCTGGAAGATGATTCTGCTATGCTCATACAATGGCTCAACAATTCAGCAGAACCTCCTTGGAACCTTGAAGTTAATGTGAAAAACCTCAAGGCACTTTGTAGACAATGTGAGGAGTTCAAACGTTCGCATGTTTACAAGGAAGCCAACTTCCCTGCGGATTCTCTATCCAAACTCAATCATAATTTAACTATCATGACTCATTACCACAACATGACCGAGTTGCCTATTCATATAAGGGGATAGATCTATATGGATAAGATTAGCACTCCTTCCTTCAGACACAAAATGAGTAGGAGGATCAAAATTCCACCACAACTGGCCTCCAGTTCCTCACATGGATATGGATGACAGAAATGAAATTAGGGGAGCAGACCTAATAGTCCAAATTATTGTGATCATATATGGGAGCATATTTATGCAAGAAATGAAATATGTTCAAACCCACTGGGAGAAGGATATAGTAACAGACCTCCTCACTAACTTTATCTTCTTTTTTGCAGGTTTCAGCTTACTTAATTCACTGGCTCTTTCTCAGTGTGCGGTATTAGCATCCCTGATGCTCAATCTGCTGAGAAAAGGCCAGTGTTTTTAGCCAAGCCTTTCTACAATAGAGATAAAAAATATTATAACCACCATGGTCGCTAAATGGCATACACATCACACCATACCACTTGATCAGCATAAAGTAATCCTAAACCTTCAAGGTCATAGGATGAGTAAATTCATGCATGTACCAATAAGAATTGTGGGAAGATTGTTGAGCTAAAATAAGTAAGGATTGGGTTGTGGAGTAAAGGAAATCTTGTAGATGAACCTTGTGGTTAAATTTGCACACCTAGTGTCTAATAAAATGCTCAAATAAGCTGAGACCATGAATATCTTCCTAATTATGGTTCAATTTTGTTATGCCTCAAAATAGATTAGGATTGCTAAGAATTCCGGATAATTCTAGAGTTAAGGAAGATCGGTTGAGGTATGTTGGCTAAACTTTCTCTCTTGAAATTGAATTCCATAATGTTTTCGTAAGTTTCAAAGTATGGGTTGCGTATTAAAAGGTTATGGCTTTGAGTCGTGTTTCAATGAAAGATAGTATGCCAAATTTTGTGAGAAATCTCAATATTCTTAAGACTCTTAATTGTTCATATGTGTACCTAAAGTCTTGATATGGAAATGTCTTATTGTTGATAATCTATAAAGATAGTTGGAAGTGAAATAAGTTAAATGGGGATATAGAGTGTGGCCAACGTACCAAGAATTTAAGTTATGATTGTGTCTAGTAGTGCAAATGATTTGAGAAGATGCGATAAAGAATGTGAAATGAGCCTCGACTCAATTGTTTAAAAATGACTTCGAAGATAGAATTACCTAAAAGCTTTTGTACTCAATTCATGCCCATTAGTGGTTGCTTTAACTAATGCTTTGCTTTATAAATATATCTAGTGTGATTCAAGTTATATATACTCATGTGTTGAACTGGTACATTGTCATTGCTAGGGAAGAGCATTGTAAGAAAAAATGATGTATTGATTGTTTATGATTTTCATGTGTGTTTCTATTGTTGGATGGTATGCCTCATTCTTTGGGAAGAAACCATTTGTGTTTGAAGTTTCCATTTCAAATGGATTTGAAGTATATGATTTCTGAAATATCTTATATGTTGATACTTGATGGTGATCTTTGAAATTGAAAGAGGTGAAAGTGTGGAATATGAAATACGGCCATCGTGCTAGGAATAAAAAATCTTGTGAATGGCCTAATGAGCCAAGGAAATATTGTCATTGTGAATGACTGGGAATACTAATGAGAATTTATACAATGTGGAAGATGTTCATGTGAGTACAATTGTATTTATGATATTTCTGTTTGCAAATCAAATCAAAAATATTTTTGGGAGCATTATTAGCAAAATCGAGGAAGGGTGGGTCATAAGACCCACACCTGAAACTGCACGTGCCGGTGTAGGGGTGGATTGTGATTATTCCCCTTATTTGGGATAAAATTGGA
Organism: Nicotiana tabacum; assembly: GCF_000715075.1. NCBI lineage: Eukaryota > Viridiplantae > Streptophyta > Magnoliopsida > Solanales > Solanaceae > Nicotiana > Nicotiana tabacum. The sequence continues at coordinate 39,089,854 of NC_134081.1, forward strand.
ACCTTTGAAAAATTGTGATATTATTCCCCTTAATTGGGATGAAAATGGAACCTCTGTGGATTGGAAAAGTCAACCCCCACGACATATGTGGGAAGGTGGCCTAGCTGATCGGGTGGAGTTCAGACGCCATGTTGCGCATATGGTAGTACTACTCTTGGTAAAAACTTTCTTTCGCATCACATGTCAAACCACATTATTTGTGGGGAGATGGCCTAGCCGATCGAGCGTGATCAGACTCCGTGCTAACAAAAATGGTGGTATATCGATGCTAATGATCTCCCAACCAAAATTGTATATGAAGTTCGTATTTTGAAAATTATTATGTTTTAACTGAATATTTGGATATTGTTAATTATGACTTGTTATTTCTATGTGTTGTCTTTTCTTATGTGGGCATTCTATTTTGAAAGAGGACTTTTAGCTATGCATACTAGTGCTATTCGACAGTACTAACGTCCCTTTTTCTGGGGGCGCTGCATCTTTAATGGATGCAGGTGGTTCAATAACAGGCGGCATTGATCAGTATTAGCAGTGCACTCTTTTCAGCTGATTTGGTGAGCCCCACTTCATTTCGGGGACATGTATCTTTTGTTTCTTACGTATTGTATTTTGAGGTATAGATGGGGCCTTGTTGCTGGCATTTCCATATCACTCTTCTATTGTATTTAGAGGCTCTGTAGACAGGTTGTGGGTTATGGTTGAAGTTGAAAATTGAACTAAAAATGTTGGTATTTGGAAATCATATTTTTCATTAATTCTATAAACTCGTAATATTTTGGAAATTATGAATGAAGCTGTTAATGAGAATGAAAAAGGAAGTTGTTAATAAAATCTTTTCAGTGAATGATTAATGGAGTACATCTCCTCTTTATTAATGGATGAGTTTGGGTAGAAGAAAATCTAATAGGCTTGCTCGGCCGGGTTCTATCGGTTGAGTGCCGGTCGCGCTCCCCGAGTTTGGGGCATGATAGGTCTGCCCCTTTTTGCTTTGCTACTCTCATTGGAAGTTGTCCAATGGAAACCCCTTCATTCATCTTAACATCCCAACTCTTTTTCCTTATGTGTTCCTTCTTCTTCCTTCCACTATACATAGGAGATAAATCCCCTTGTATAGCTGTCTGTGTGCGACAATGTTCCAGTATCTCTTTTTCCTCTCATTCTTCATACATATTTTCTCCAAAATTTAGTGCATCAGTTGAGTTTTGTCCAAAACTTTGTGGCACCAAGGCCTCTGAGTCATTTTTTTTGCCACCACATCAATAACATTGTGTTCCACCTCTGTTTTCTATTTTGTAGGTACTATTTCTTATGATCTTCTACACCTCTTGACCTACACTCAGTGTGTGGTATTAGTATTTTAATGCTCATTCTACTGAGGGTTGATCAAGGGTGCAAATTATGCCATTCTTCAGGCACACATAGTCTATCATACCTAATGCAATGCAGTTGGAACTTGCTAGTCAACATTATGTGCCCAAGTTTATTCTTAGAATAGGGTAGAAACAGAATGGCAACTCCCAAATATCCAACTGCTAAACACAGACACTATAGCACAGAGATTAAAAAGCCACAACTCCCATCTCTATGGGGCTCAACTCACATGTGCTCTCACACAGGCTACCAGTCACTACTAAATCACCATGCAATTTTCAGTAGCATTCCTATTCTCCCCAGCTACAATCTACAACCATCACCAGCTCTCAGAATCTAAAAGAACCTAAGAGCCTTGCCTTATTTGCACAACAACGAGTCTCAGGGAAGTAATGCCCAAAGCCTGCAGCCCCCCTTCATCACTAACTGTAGTGTCATAGTAATTCTTCCCAGAAAGAGGGGCAATGTTGCTCTTTTAATGCTAACTTGTTTGTTGTATTTTGCAGGTACATTAACTAGGTCGAGAATTTTGAAGCACTCTCAATGTGTGATATTAGCATCTCACATGCTCAGTCGGTTGGGAGTACATCAAATTTCTTGGACATACCCCTCTGATCATGCAATACAAACACACACACCATAGTCATACAACACTGATAGATGCAGGAATTATTACACCTGGCCACTATTTTCAGCAATCTCTTTTAGCCTCTTCAGTGCTTTGGTTCACATGCTATATGAACACATTGTTGAGAATTGGTCCTGGGCACATCGGAGTCTCTACAACATGCAGCCACAACCACCAGTGTTATGCTCCACCTCTTCTGTCATGGACACCATACACACAACTTACTGCTTTTCCACTTTTGGATATCTATATGCTTCTCTTCAACCTGGCTTTCCTTGCTGGCAATGCTAAAGCTATGATGAAGATAGGTTCTTGGTGTTATAGAACTGACCTCCATTCTTGGATGTATATTTATTTTTTGTCACTTCATTTGGCGATAGTTTGTCCAAGCTTTAGATATAGTTTCTCCCGTAAATCGAAGGAGTTCTTCCAATCTTTTTGCATAGTTGACCTTGGTTACTCTTGTTCTTGGGGTCCATTTGCTTTCCCAATATGGAAAGGCATATAGTACCATCTCATAGGTCTAACTTCACTTATTGTACAGGATTTAATTGGTTGTCATTTTTGGACAATCAATTGGCTATCCACCATAGGTTTGGAGGTAAGGTTCATGTCTCCTCCGATGGTGTACTTGCTGATTTCATATTTATAAAAACTAATCCTAGGCACAAAGCCTAGTGGATTGTTAAAAAAATATATCAATTCATCACATCTAATCATTTATCTAGTACTGAATGATTTACTCTTTTAGTTTCAGGGGTGACAAAAAGACCCCTAGAAGATGTCTTTCTTTTCATCTCTTCACCATATGCATCATGATGCTTAGGTGTTCGGATACTTTCTCGTAAATGTTTAATATGATACTATCACAGACTGAAATCCTTATAGTATTTGATGTTTCATAAACAGAAAATGCCTCGAAGATACAATGTCTTTACAACATTTTCAAACTCATAGTTGACGAATTAAAAATACATTTTAGCCTCTTCAGCATCAATTCAATTTTCCGAAAGACTAGATTTGGAAAAACAATCGGAAGCACCTTTATCTCTAAATTTTTATGTGATAAGAGATATTTAATGAAGTTTCCAAAAATATTAATTCTATATATTCTATAAGTTTAAAATTTTGAATAATAAATTATTATTAACATAAATATGGAAACATATGATGGATTTCTTGTATAATGTTCACATAATTTATTTTTGTTTTCATTATTTATACTATTACCAGACAAATAAAGAAAGGAATGAACCAGATGTATCCAGCATTGGCACACATACCCGAGAAAATACTTGACATCATAATTCGGAAGGTAATCAATGACGACAAAAGAAATTCACTTATGTACATTAATGTAAGTATTTGATCAATAGAAATTTAATTATGCTCTTTTATTTATGGAATGATAATTTTGTGATATGGCAGTATGCACAATGCATCAATATGGATGTTCTGAATATGTATAGTATCTTATCTCAATAATTTATAGGATAAATTATAAAATTTAATAATTTAATATCAATACTGATGTATACAATGTTGGCCTAAATTTAGCAGTAGATACATAACGGACAAATACTGTAGCATATTAGTATGACTGTAAAAATTACGAATTAGTTGTACACCAAAAACTTCTACTAAAATGAAAAAACGAGCTTGAGTTCCTTGCTAGTTTACTAATAAATGAATGAAGATTTCACTGAGTAATACTTATAGGTAAGAAGTATTAACAGGTACATGCATAACTTACCCGGTCATTGCTTAACCCTTTAATGAAAGGTATTCTAGGGCAAGATTATAGCATATATGCTTTCAATTCTAACTGTTTACCCGTAAAACGGTATAATTAAATTTATACGTGATTTTTAGACAAGTGAACTAATTTGATCCTGAAATAATACAATAATTGAAGAAATACACAATACTTATCCTTGGAATGTAGATGAAATAGCAAAGACGGTGATTCCGTGAACACGGTTTCCGAACACAGCAATGATGAGATCAAAAAGCAAGAAAGTGAAATTGTATAAAGCTTTGTAAGAACATAGTATATGTTCTTGTCAGAAAATCCGTGTCCTCTATAATGGTAACTAAGCTCACTATTTATAGCTATGCCTAGGGAAAGAGGTCCTAGGATCGTGCCCTCCTTTAATGCCAATTATGAGGGTCATTGATGAAGATGTAAACGGTGCCAAATTCTCTGTAATGGACCGTCGCTCTTAATGCTGCAGAATATTCCTTAGTAAATGCCACCGGGCGCAGAGCATTTGATACACCTTCATGAACGTTATCCTTTCCGGTGACAAGTAGAGTGGCTGTGCTAGGTCCTTAGCCATCCCATCTCGGATTCCATGTGTCCTCCGTTTAGTCAGCCACGTGTCATATCATATTTTACCCTATATAGATAGTTTTCCTGCTTTCCGGTGACATAACTTTGTGTTACCGAGAAGTTGGTAGAAACACCTTGTTTTACGGGAATTACTATAAATCCCTCTGAAGGTCTCTGACAGTTGATTAGACGCACGTCTCTCCGCATTTAATGCCCTGAACACGCGTCATCCCACGATTCAGCACAACTTTTGCCGATTATCGAGGTAATCATGGCCATGAATTTAGCCGCCAAAATTTTACTTATACACAACTTCCTTTTCCTTTGCGTTTCACAATTGATTGAGCTTCTGATTTGCATCCTTGTTTTCAATCCCTTTTCTGATTTTCTTCAAACACAAAACCTTTTCCATCTCCTTTTTCAATGGTTTCTTCCTCTAAACGTGCTGGTTCTTCAAAGAATAAGAATATAACCGAGGATTTCGTTCCTCCAACAGTGGGTTCCATCATCCCAAGAAGGCTTAGTACTTCGAAGGATTTTGAAAAGAAATTTCCTACTGCTAACCCTCGTTCATGGGCTGTTAGTAGGTACCCTTCTTCTATTCATCTTTCCAGTATTCCTGCTGTGAAGGAGGATTGCCGCTGCAATGAGTTGGAAATCATTGCTCCTGATCTATCGGAGCGAGTGACCCTTCCCAAGGAAGGTTTTACATACTTTTTCATGTATCCCTTTACTTTGGGTGCGTTTTCTTTGAGCAGAGAGCTTGATTCCATGATTGCGGAGTTTTGCCTTCGCTACCAGGTGTGCTTGGCATAGGTAAGTCCTTCAATGTGGAGGACGATCACCTGCCTCCGACGTTTGTGCCAAGAAACTGGAGAGGAGCTAACCTTAGCTCATATGATCTTTATTCTCCCAAAATCTTCCGCGGGGGAATGATAAACCTTTGCAAGCGTAGCCACCATGCTTTGTTTTCTAGCATGGATGATGACAACGACCGTGGGTGGATAGAACGGTTCGTTGCAGGTGCCACCAACGACATCATTCTGACAACGGCTTCATTCTTTTTGGTTGCTTGGAACTGCACTCATAAGTTCTTCGTATAGTATTCCTCTTATTAGACATTCTTCTATGGCTGTATCATCTCTTCACCCTTTGCATGTTTCAACAACTCGATAGATCCCACCGGTGCTGGAAGGTTTGAACTGGTGGGTTTAGAAGATCTTGGACGTCACAACGCCCGAAAGTCATTCGTGGAAAGAACTGTCCCTTAAATACGGGTGGAAGGTTAAAAATTATGATAACTTTAATTTACCTTGCTTCCATTTTTGTTTATGAAGAACTTAGTTGAACCCTTGTGACTTGTTCACGGAATTAGGTCTACTTGCGGGCTCTATTGCTATCACCGAGGAGGATGTTCTGGTTGATCCTACTGATGCAGCGAGGCTACTTCAGGAAGCACTTACTCGAACAGGTATCTCCGGGCCTGTTTCGGGAGCAAATATTTCTTTACGGAGTCCCCGGCTGGAGGATAAACAAACAAAGAGAAGACGCTCCTCCGCAGTCGGGGAAAAGAATAAAAGGGCAAAGATTGATACCCAAGAATCATCTCCGATGGCGATGATGACTGGTCCTCCTTCTAGGCTGGTCATAGACACCGTGATAATTGATGATGATGAAGAAGTTGTTGATGAGGGAGCTTATTTATACATAAGGCGATGATCCTCATCATCTCAACAAGATGATCGACCTATTGAGATAGTTACACCAACTGAAGACGATGTATCGTCACTTTGGGGAGAATGTGATTTGGTAGAATATGCTAACTCCCATTTTCGGGTCCCAATTTCTGCAACCGGTGCTACGGCGCTGAGTACCAGGTCCTTTCTGTCTTTGGTTGGCGAGCATCAAACAACCAGCATTGCATTTGATGCAGTTGCTTCTCACTCTTCAACTCTATCAGCTTCATATTTACCTTCACCAACACCAGCAACTGCTACATCATTTCCATCTTCGTCTACTCTTCCACCAGCGGTTGCTACATCATCTCCATCGGCCGCACCTGACCATGAAGAAGGTGTTCCTCTTCCACAGTCCCTAGTTCATGGGAATTTGGGGTAAAATTATGCTGCTCCTTCTGAAGATCCACAAAGGAGGAGGAACATCAATCTTTCGGTCTCTACCACGCCCGGTGGAACTTGCTAATTACCTGAAGCCTTTGGATTCAAAAAAAGACTGGGAAAAGATTCAGACACTCTCGGGAGAGTGTTTGTTGAACAATGCTATGCATAACGCCGCACCGGTACGTTCCTTCCTTCCTCTGTTATTTCTTCTACTTTGAATGAATGTATTGTAAATTTTAACTCTTCTTATTTTATAGGCCAACTTTCTTGCTTCTGAGGGCCTTCAAAGGTTGATTCGTGAGAAGGAAGAACTTACTTATAAATGGGATTAGCTTTTGGCAGAACGGGACCACACTGTTCTCCGCCTCTCGAAACTGGAAACCAGAGTTGCTGAGGTTGTTATTTTGGAGGCTCGTTTGCAGCAAAGTGAGAAAGAAGTGATAACCCTTAGCCAAGAAATTGGGCCGCTGAGGGTTAGATTTGATGAGGCCAAGGCCAAATGGGCAGAAGACCAGAACGTCGTTCTTGCTGCAACAGATCGCGATGCTGCCTCCGCTGAAAGAGTGATTAATTTGGAAGCAGCCTTGAACTCCAAAAGTGAAGAGCTTTCTGCCGTAGAGGCGAAACATGCCCAGCTAGAAGAGAAGTACCGGAAAACTATCGAGCATAATAGGCTCTTTAGTTCAACTGTACGCGAGCTCGACGGCAGCCCCCAATCTGCTAGATCTACCCGGGAAAACCTTTCCACCGAGGTCACTCAACTTAAGAACTTAAGCACCGCGCGGCTTTCCTCATTGTTGAAAAAATGTATTCCATGTATAGCATGAGGAGAAAACCTTGGAAAAGGCCAAAGCTGGTATTATTGATGTTGATGCCGAAATTTCTAAGGCCCGAGAGCTTGAGTTGGCTGCAAAAAATGGACTCCCAGCGCAGTCTGATGCTCCAGGTTCTTCCGATTCCGGTTCCGAGTTTTTGAAAACTGAAGAAGGATCGAAAAGCGATGAGGCCGAAGACCAAACTGGGGAAAGCATTGAGCCATCGGCGGAACCACCTACTCTTCCCGACAATGCGGATACTTCTCTTCCTCCTGATTCTGGAGGCGCTGCAGTTTAGCTTTTTCTTTATTTTCCCATTTTATACTTATAACGTTTTGGCCCGTTCTTGTAAATAAAGACATTTCTTTTGTTCAAGTGTCGTTTGAGTCTTACTTTTGTTTAAATATCCATGCAAGCTTTTAACTTTTGCATTTGCTCAAGTATTCTGCGCAAGTTGTTCAATTCGCGCTTCACTATGTGTAGTCTCGGATGCTTTTCTTCGAAAAATTTTGGTTCCAAGTATTATACCTTTTACGCGAGGGTTTTTATGAATATTTGCGCAAGTTTTCCTTTTACGTGAGGGTTTCTATGAATATTTGTGCAAGTTTCCCATTTACATGAAGGTTTCTATGAATATTTGCGCAAGTTTGCTTTTTGCGTCCTTTTCATATGCGACTTCGGGTGTATTTTTCCCCGATGGAATTTTGGATTCCGGGCATTGATTCTTCCGGAACCAAGACTTTAACATGAGGGTTTTGATAAGAGAGGGCCCTCTTATGTTTACGGTGCTCTTGAAGAGGACGTCTCCTGTTCATTATGGCACTAACATTTGAAGTACTTGTTTAACTTTCAAATGACAAAGTTAGCTCATCGTTCAGACAAGAAACAGGATAAAAGCAAAAGGATTTTATTTTATTTCTTCTATTTTCAGAAATTACATAAGCATTTTGCTATGTAGAAAAGAAATTGCCATTACTTGTGGCCATCTTGTACAACTTGTTTCTACGGGGCTGGTTGCGCAGTCCCCAGTCCCGATGATGCATTTTGTTTCCAGATTTTCATTTCTAGTTGACGTGGCAGCCATTGTTATCGCATCCTCATATCATCCCCCTCTCAGTGTTCGAATGCGAAGAATGCGAATTGGAACACTGGAAGTCTTGTATCTTCGAGTGTCCCACCAATGAATTGCTAGGTAATCCTTCACTTGGCAACATATTTTGTTTCCCTTAGGAATCCATGCTATCGAGCGAAAGAATACCTAACAGTCCTCTGGCGGTTTATGCCCGTGAACGTTCGGGTAACCTCTATTCGGTAGCAAACTTAACTTTCCAGTGGGAATTTACTATCGAATCAAAGATTACCTAATTGTCCCCGAGTGGGAGCTTGTTCGTTTGCCTTGCTATCAAAGGTCTTATTGTTGTTGTCTTTGTAGTATACTTTATGTCACTGCCTCGTTAAAAACCTTGCCAGAAAAACCCAATTGGGACAAAAACGGAACGAAGGGAAAAATAGTGCAGCACATACTTTCTGTTTAAGCGTCGTTCATCAGCAATAATATCTTTTGAGGCGTGCCATGTTCCAGTTGCTGGGCAATTTGTCTCCATTCTGGTTCTCCAACTCGTATGAACCTTTCCCAGTGATAGCTGAAATCCTAGCTTTCCCGCGTTGAGCTCCCGTATATTTTGTGTTACTTTCCTTAGAACCAAGTCTCCTACTTTGAAAAAATGGAAGTTGGCTCTTTGATTGTAATATCGCTCCATCCTCTTCTTTTGAGCTGCCATTCTCACATGCGCCAAGTCCCTACGTCCCTCAAGCAGTTCCTAGCTGATTAGCATTGCTTCGTTGTTCGATTCTTCATTTGTCCGAGAATATCTGCAGTGGGTTCACCCACTTCAACCGGGATTAGGGCTTCAGCACTGTACACGAGGGAAAAAGAAGTTTTTACTGTACTTGATTTGGTCGTTGTTCAGTAGGCCCATAAAACTCTGGGCAACTCTTCGGGTCGTTTTCCTTTTGCTTCTTCTAACCTTTTCTTGAGGTTTTGAATGATCACTTTGTTTGTCGACTCCTCTTGACCGTTTGCGCTCGGATGATAAGGCGAATATGTGATTCTCTTTATTTTCAAGTCTTCGGGGAACTTTGTAACTTTTGCACCGATAAACTGTGGCCCATTGTCGCATGTTATCTCTTTTGGTATTCCGAACCTGCAAATTATATTTTCCCACAGGAAATCGACCACTTCGCATTCTCCGATCTTCTAATAAGAACCTGCTTCCACCCATTTAGAAAAATAATCAGTCAAAATTAAAAGAAACATTACCTTTCCGGGAGCCGGTGGCAGCGGTCCGACGATGTCCATGCCCCATTTCATGAACGGTCATGAGGACAGAATCGAATATAAGGGTTTTGCCGGTTGATGTACTAGTGATGCGTAGCGTTGGCACTTATCATATTTTCGTACGAAATCTTTGGCGTCTTGTTCCATGCAAGGCCAATAATATCCTGCTTGTACCAATTTCAGCATCAAAGACTCTACACTTGAGGGATTGCCGCATATCCCTTCGTGGATTTCTCTCATGATATAGTCAGCTTCTGAAGCTCCTAAATATCGGTCCAACAGACCTTGGAAAGATTTTCTATACAATTGGAGTTTCCTGAAGCTATAACGTACAGCTTTGGTGCGTAATGCCCGTGATGCTTTGGGATCGTCAGGAAACTTTCCGTGCTCGAGGTAGTTGATTATTTTATTTCTCCAGTCCCAGACCAGACTAGCCGAATTCACCTCATAGTAACCACCCGTATCAAGGACTGAGCTCATCAGTTGTACCACCATTCTAGACTCTGGTCCCTTTATTTCCGTTGATGAACCTAAGTTCGCTAATGCATCCGCTTTTGCATTATCCTCTTTCGAGATATGAGTGATTGACCGCTCACGGAATCGTGCCAAAAGAGCCTGGACCTTTACCACGTATTGTTGCATACGTTCTTCTTTGGTATCAAAGATCCTGTATACCTGATTTACCACTAGCTGTGAGTCACATTTGATTTCGATAACCTCGGAATCATGTCCCCGGGCCAATTCGAGCCCTGCAATCAAAGCTTCATACTCTGCTTCATTATTAGTTAAAGGGATCGTGTTGATGGCTTGCCTTAAGGTTTCCCCCGAAGGCGTGATTAAAATTATTCTGAGTCCGAACCCTTTTACGTTCGAGGCTCCATCCGTAAATAAGGTCCAAATCCCTGATGTCGATTCCGACACCATTACTGTCTCGTTGGTTGCCAGAGGCAGCAGTCCCGGACTAAAATCGGCCACAAAGTCAGCCAAGACTTGTGACTTAATTGTAATCCTCGGTTTATATTCTATGTCGAATTCACTCATTTAGACGGCCCATTTGGCCAATCTGCCCGAGAAACTCGGGTTTATGAAGGATGTTCCGCAAAGGGAAAGTAGTCACCACAGCTATTGGGTGGCATTGAAAATAGAGCCTCAGCTTTCGAGCGGTGACTACGAGAGATAAGGCCAGTTTTTCCAAATGTGGGTAGCGAGTTTCTGCTCCCGTTAAAAATTTTCTAACATAATAAATAGGAAATTGCGTACCTTCGTCCTCCTGGACTAAAATCGCACTTACCGCAACTTCTAAAACCACGAGGTAGACTAGAAATGTTTCGCCTTCTTTTAGTTTCGAGAGCAATTGAGGGCTTGATAAGTATTTCTTCAGGTCCTTCAAAGCCTGCTGGCACTTCGGCGTCCATTCGAAATTATTCTTCTTTTTGAGCAATGTAAAAAAGTGATGACACTTTTCTGAGACCAAGAAATAAACCTACTCAAAGTTGCTAACCTTCTTTTGAGTCTTTGGACTTACTTCACATTTGATAATTGATCCAGAATATCGTCTATGGCCTTGATTTTGTCGGGGTTTACCTCAATTCCCCTTTGTGAGACTAGAAACCCTAGGAACTTACCGGAGCTGACCCCGTACGCGCACTTTTTGGGGTTGAGTTTCATGTTATGCTTCCTCAGGATATCGAATGTTTCTTGCAGATGCTTAAGGTGGTCACCTATATTCAAAGACTTAACGAGCATATCGTCTATATAAACTTCCATAGTTATTCCTATTTGCTTTTCAAACATCTTATTTATGAGCCATTGATAAGTGGCTCCGGTATTTTCAACCCGAAGGGCATTACATTGTAACAATATGTACTAAAATTTGTTCTAAACGAAGTCTTTTCTTGATCTTCCGGGTTCATCTTAATTTGGTTATACCCGGAATAAGCATCAAGGAAACTCATCAACTCGTGCCCAGTCGTGGCATCAATCATTTGATCGATATTTGGAAGTGGAAACGAATCTTTCGGGCACACCTTATTAAAATCTTTATAGTCTACACACATACAAAATTTATTGTTCTTCTTAGGAACTACTACTACATTGGCTAGCCAGTCTGGATATCTTACCTCTCTGACCGAACCAATTTTAAGCAAGCGGGTTACCTTTTCTTTGACAGATTTATTCCTGGCCTCGGCAATAGGGCGCTTCTTCTGTAGTACCGGTGGTACTTTGGGATCCAAACTCAGCTTGTACAAGGCTATTTCCGTCGGGATACCTGTTATATCCTCGTGCGACCATGCAAAACAATCAGCGCTAATTTTAAGGAATTCAATAAAAGCAGACCTGAGCTCGGGGTGCAATCCTATCCCCAATTGAAATTTTCTTTCTAAGAATTCTTCGAACAATGCCACTTGCTTTAGTTCCTCTGCCATGGATTTCGTTGCATCTGCCTCTTCCGGAACTTAGAAATATCTAGGCACCTGATACTGTTCTGACGATTCTGCCTCTGGAATAACCTCTTCTAACTCGGGAGTAGGCACCAGTTCCTGTAATTGCTATGCCGTGCGCTCCTTCCCTTTGCTACTAGAAACTGAGATTGCATTCATCTCCCTTGCTGCCGGTTGGTCACCTCTTATTTGCTTGATTCCTTCGGGCGATGGAAACTTCAGCAATTGGTTATATGTCGAAGGTACAACTTTCATCTCGTGTAGCCACGACCTTCCTAAAATGATGTTGTATCCATATCACCATCTACTACTTCAAAGAGAGTTATTTTCATTACTCCTTCAGCGTTCGTGAGCAGCAAGACCTCTCCCCGGGTCGTCACGCTCGCAAGGTTGAATCCAGCGAGGAGTTTTGTTGCCAGAATAATGCTTCCGGTGAGTTTAGCTTGTTCCAATACTCTCCATTGTATGATATTAGCCGAACTACCTGGATCTACTAGAACACGCTTAATTTCGAAATCTAACACATTTAAAGAGAGTACCAGTGCGTCATTGTGTGGTAACAGCAATCCGTCTGCGTCTTCCTCCGTGAAAGTGATATCGTCCTCCCGGAGTCTTTTGCTCTGAGTTATTGATACTTTTATCTTTTTTGCCACCGAAAAGGTGACCCCGTTAATCTCATTCCCCCCAAAGATCATGTTGATCGTCTGGCGTGGGGTTTCTTCTCCTGCTTTCGAAGATTCCGCGTTGTCTTTGTTGCGATCGTAATTGTTCTTAGTCGATCACTCAAGAATTCTCGGAGATGACCATTATTCAATAGCGTTGCCACCTCCTCCCGAAGATGTCGGCAATCCCCTGTCCGGTGACTGTTTATCCTGTGGTATTCGCACCATAAATTGGGATCCCTTTGGCTGGAATCGGACCTCATAGGTCTTGGGAACCATGCTCTTTAATGTTCCTCCTAGCTGATACCAGTTCCACTATGCTAATATTGAAGTTATATTCTGATAACCTGGGGTAAGAAAAATCTCGAGACCCCGACGTTTCTTCATCTTGAAGTGATCTATTGTTTTGACCATGATGAGTCCCTCTGTCAACGGTGGACTTGTTTGCTGCTCGAAAATTTCTATTCACGGCTTTTGGTATGCTTGTAGGGCAAAAACCAACCCTTCGAAGTCCACTTATACGCGTCGTAGTCATCCTTTGATTTTTCTCTGTTCTTCTCCCGTCCTTTGGCCGATGATGTAGAACCGACCTGGTCATCTTCGATCCTTATCTTTGACTCGTACTGGTTGTGAACATCTGCCCAGGTTGTTGCTTGAAACTCAAGCAGGCTCTCCTTCAGCTTCCAGGAAGCATTTGAACTTCTCGAATTCAATCCTTTGGTGAATGCTTCAGCTTCCCATTCATCCGGGACGGCCGGGAGCAACATTCTTTCTTTCTGAAATCGGGTAACAAATTCTCATAATAATTCAGATTCTCCTTGTGCGATTCTGAATATGTCGGCCTTCCAGGCTTGTACCTTTCTGACCTCGGCGTGAGCTTTAATGAAAGAATCCGCGAGTATCTCAAAGGAATCTATGGAATGCTCGGGCAGTAATGAATACTACGTTAGGGCTCCCCTCGTGAGAGTTTCGCCAAATTTCTTTAGCAACACATATTCAATTTCGTGAAGAGCTAGATCATTTACTTTCACCGCCGTTGTGTAGGTGGTAATATGTTCCTGTGGGTCTGAAGTTCCATCATACTTTGGAACTTCAGGCATTTTGAAATACTTCAGAATTAGTTCTGGTGCCACACTTGGCTTTTACGGTAATTGAACATATTTCTTCGAGTTCGGGCCTTTCAATACTGGTGGTGCGCCCGGAATTTAGTCCATGCGGGAGTTTACTTCCCCCATGAACCGTAAAAGCTCATCTTTGAATGAGTTGTTTTCGTTGTTAAAACCTTATATGCTCCCCCAGCCCCATCGGAGCCAACTTCACCTCTGGGAGTGTTGTTGTCGACTCTCTGCATTGTTTGGTCTGTGGGAACAACGGGAGGAAGTGGATCACGCCTGTTTGCATTATTCGAAGCACCTGATAGCGCCTACTTTAGTTCCGTCATAACATGATCCCGTCGCATGAGATGGCCTAGAATGATTGCTTGTTGCTCTTGCAGGATCATCACAGCATCCGTTACTTGCTCCTCGTCAGCATTATCGGGAGTTATCTCCCGAACCCGTCAAGGGTACTGCCTGTCATACACTAGTGTGGCGTCATTTCCCTCATTGCGGGTGTCACTAATTGAATCCACGAAAAGAGGTTGATCCCCTTGAATTTCAGGGTTGTGTACTTCGTTAACTGTGTTATCTGCCATTTTTTGCAATTTTTTCTAAGATAAAATAATCAAAACACGTTAGTAAAAAAGGCAAGGATCAATTTAATTGCACGACTGTCTAGGCCCCACAGTGTGCGCTAAATTGTTTATCCGTAAAATAGTACAGTTGAATTTATATGTGGTTTTTAGATAAGTGAACTAATTTAATCCTGAAATAATACAATAATCGAAGAAATACACAATACTTAGCCTTAGAATGTAAATGAAATAGCGAAGACGGTGATTCCGTGAACACGGTTTCCGAACACAGCAATGATGAGATCAAAAAGCAAGAAAGTGAAATTGTATAAAGCTTTGTAAGAACATAGTATATGTTCTTGTCAGAAAATTCGTGTCCTCTACAATGGTAACTAAGCTCACTATTTATAGCTATGCCTAGGGAAAGAGGTCCTAGGATCGTGCCCTCCTTTAATGCCAATTATGAGGGTCATTGATGAAGATGTAAACGGTGCCAAATTCTCTGTAATGGACCGTCGCTCTTAATGCTGCAGAATATTCCTTAGTAAATGCCACCGGGCGCAGAGCATTTAATACACCTTCATGAACGTTATCCTTTCCGGTGACAAGCAGAGTGGCTGTGCTCGGTCCTTAGCCATCCCATCTCGGATTCCATGTGTCCTCCGTTTAGTCAGCCACGTGTCATATCATATTTTACCTTATACACTAACAATATTGATTGAATATTTTATTTATCCGGTTAGTTTACTGTGTAATATATATATATATATATATATATATAAACAAGTTGGAATCGAGAAAGTAAATTTTGACTCATGCAGTGATTTAATATAATTATTTTTCTTTTATATTGTAAACAATGAAAAGAAAAGTATTATTATATTAGATAATAAGATCAGTTATTTTATATTTATGATAAAATTAATGAAACACAACTTCTTTTTTATCTTTAACTATAGAATGGTACGACGAAGGGTACTTTTGGTAATACAAATATTTTTATGGGCTTTTTAGTATTTTGGTTCAACTTTATTTCAGACACATGTTTTATTCGTCAAGTACAACTGAATTTCACTCCATTGTTTTGGCCTATACTCTTTTGTTGTCTCAAGGCCTGTCACCTCTCGTCTTTTCCTTCAATTGACTATAGACTCTGTAATACTGTCATCTTTTTTATCTACCGTTGTCATCTATGTATTACATCTTACTCATAATGCTTCACTAACTCTCTTCTTATTTTTCTGCTAATATTTTTGTCTATCACATTATTCTGAGAGCTTCAACAAGACATTCTTTTGCTTTTAGCTCCCCTTTCTCCATCCACTGGCTCTTCGGGTTGCCTAAAATTCTCTCTCCACTAGGGACGGGAGCCACACTAAGATAATATTTATCCCTTCAAGGCTTCCAGTGCCTATCTTTGTAGTACTCATATTTAGCCATACTATTTTAGAGTGCACCATCTGGGTATCTCACAAGGAGATCTATTAGCACATTTGCAATATCCTTCGGACATGTCAACCAACGCAAACAAGCCATCCACTATATTGGGTCACTCTAACCCCAGTCGGATCCTAATATCCGTCCTTCTCTTATACTACTTATGTTTGCTTTCATAGGGCATAAATAAGATGGGTGTGGCCAATTGTATATACCTCTGTTATTGTTGAAGGTAACTCAAAAGGCTTATATTCCTCTGCCTGAATTGTAAATACTGATAATCTTCATTAGCTGGGTACCTCGTACCCTTTTTCACCTTGCTTCTTTTACTTGTTGAAACTTATATCAACCTCCTGAATCTCTCATTGCTTTTCATCATATAGGTAGATATTCATACCTTAAGGCTCCTTATCAAGAATCTTACACACATGTTCTGCCGAAAACTTCACGTTTACTCATCATAAGCATGATGCAAAATCGAGTTCCTCTGACTCAACTCTTCCACAGCTATATCTCTTACCAACCATCTTTCTGGACGGAGGATGCATCATATTATCAATAAGATAGAGTTTAGGAAATTGAGTTCTTAAAACTAAGCTCTACCACACGATCTAGAGTAAAAAGAAAGAGTGACAGTCCTAAATGCCATGTAGCCTCCTGCTTATAAGTGTGGTGCACAACACACCCATAAACAAGACTCTACTAGACACGGCTTGTAGACTCCTTAGGACATAACTGTTTTGATACCACTTTTGTAACGACCCAAACCGATGGGCCGCGATGGGCACCCGGTACCTTACTCAACCGAGTACCAACATAACGTATATTTTCGTATCATACTATCATAGATAACTGAGCCAGATAGGCTGCCTTGAGATAATTAGAATACAACATGAAATACCAACTTATACATAATACATACAGGCCTATAAGACCAAATTTTCACTGAACATAGGCCGACAAGGCCGTACAATCTTTCACATATACGACATATGTCTACAAGCCTCTAAGAATACATAAATATCATAATGGTCAGGATAGAGTCTCGCCATACCAATCAACACATGTCCTAATCATACTGACCAATAGCAACTCCGGAGCAAATGGAGAGCACCAACATCTTTCGCTGAGCTGATCGCCTACTTGGAGGACTCTCGACCTGTCTATCGAGACCTGCGGGCATGAAACGTAGCGTCCCCAGGCAAAAGGGATGTCAATACAAATAATGTACCGAGTACGTAAGGAATGAAAATCAGTAAATAATAGACATGAGAGAAATATGGAGTAAAAGACTCGACATGTACGTCTGCATAGCTCTGTAAATCATTTTACTTTTATAATTTCATGCATATGCATATAAATGTCATACCATGCATATATGTGTTCATAATATCATCAAGCCTCTGAGGGCATCCCATCATATCATTTCGGCCACTGTGGGCAAATCATCAACGTATACCAGCTGATCAGGTGGTGGTGCGTATATAACGCCATAACCTTTTCTCATATCCCATATACATATAATATACATATATAAGCGTATATAACGCCATCTGGTCATGGGTCAATGTACATGTATAAATGAATGCAATGCATGAGGAGTACGTCAATAAAATTTCTCGAAATGTTATAAGACCATTATACCTTTGAATAATGTCATAAAATAAACTTATCAACTTACGTATTTTCTCAGACCCATGAACAGATGATAGAATAATAAGACACATGGGGAATCAAGAATATAGACACCCCTAGTATTTCTATGAATAGAATC
This sequence comes from Nicotiana tabacum, assembly GCF_000715075.1. Lineage (NCBI taxonomy): Eukaryota > Viridiplantae > Streptophyta > Magnoliopsida > Solanales > Solanaceae > Nicotiana > Nicotiana tabacum. The sequence continues at coordinate 39,107,444 of NC_134081.1, forward strand.
ATTTATGAAAGTTGCGTATTTTGCTCGTTTCATTTGCATCATTTGGATCATGCCAAAAGAAAGAAGGGATAGCCTTAACATACCTGAGCCGATACTCTAGACAATCCTTCTAACACACGCCAATCGCGACGAAATACGTAACAACGAGATCGAAATAGAAAACAATTCGTATGAAACACCCGAAGCAATAACGTTGCTATGCAAAGATAATCTTGGCTGAAGCTTTTCCTTAAGAACTTAGCAATAACGTTGATTTTTTTGGAAAATGATCTTTGTTGAAACTCTTTCCTTAAGAGATAAGAAATAACATTAGAAATAACGTTACTTTTGCTGAAATAACATTAGAAAGAACGTTCCTTAAGAGATAACATTAGAAAGAATGTAAGGAATCTTGGCTGAAACCCTTAGAAAGAACGCTACTATTTTCCTTTCTTAAGAGATTTAGAAGATAATTTTGAATTAGGAATGTTATCCTTAACTATTAGGTGGGCCCCACATTTCTAGCTTAGTGTCACCTAATTTCTTCAAGTGTGACACCTTTACATCTCTTTCAAGAGTCATAAAATGAAAAGGGGGGTGCTGCCACGTTGGGGAGGGGTAAGTCTTATCCCAAGATTATTAATTAATTACCATCATGCAACAACTTAGCTCAAATCCCTGTCACACACATGGATACTAACAACAAATGAGATTACATATAAAAAGTGCAGAGAGCTAGAGATACAACACGCGGATATAATATTATGACTGGAAAATATGACTACGGCTAAGGCAAATAGCTCAACATAGCAAAAATATCCCTATCATGCCTCAGTAGATAAGCATATAGCCTAGACATGATTTCTAGCATGAATAAATACTCACGTAGTCATACAAATGGAGAACACACGGTATTAAATAAGCATGATATTAAAACAAAGCAGATATGCCTAAGATCTACACGGATCATGAATAACCATGGTGCACGCATATATGCTCATCACCTCATATATACGTCACTGCCAACTCATAAGAAATATCATAGCCGACAATGAAATACCCTCAACCCAAGCCTAAGCAAGATACTTACCTCATCCGGGCTAGTCTTCAACCTCGAATCGCGTCAAAAACCTCACTCTAGGCCTCCAACCGCGTAAATCAAAGCAAAACATCATCCAAGAAAGTTAACAATTCCATAGCAAGCGATCCCAATCAATAAAGCTTTGGTCTTTGATGATTTCCAAAAAGTCAATGAAAGTCAACTCGGGCTTGCGTGCCTGAAATCCAAAACCAATACCAAAATCCGATGACCCATAACTTGCCGAGTCCAAATATATAATTAGCTTCAAAATTCGGGTCTAAATCGATGGTTAAAACCCAAAAATACACTCGCTTAAAGTTTAGACAAAAATCCCAAATATCCTTTCAAAATTCAATATTTTAGGTGTAGTAATCCATATAGATTCTTGAAATATAATCATAAATAGGTAGAAATCACCTACCCTATTGTCTTTTATAAAACTCCCCATGAAAAATTTCTCCACTCCAAGTCTAGGGCTCAAAATATGAAATAATGGGTAAAATCTCAAAGTTCCAACTCTTAACCTAGCAGCAGATTTCGCATTTGCGACCAAAACTTCGCATTTGCGATCACAAGTTCGCAATTGCGACCACATGTTCGCAATTATGACAAAGGTTTGCAATTGTGACTAGAAGTTCGCAAATGCAGAGTTTGCAATTGCGGCAAACAGTTTGCAAATGCAAAGTGGTAGCACCAGCAATCCCAAACTCAATCGAAATGGTCTGAAACCACCCCGAAACATATTTGGAACCTCTCAGACACAAACCATATATGCATTTCAATCATAAAGAAAGCTACAAACCTGATCGCTTGCTCAAAACACCAAAAAGAGGTTGTCATGAGCTGATGTTGGCCGTGGTCAAACTCCAAATCCTTAACTTAACTAATCTCTCAACAAATGACCCAAAATATACTCGTCCCTTGGGACCCTGTCCAATCATACCGATAAGTAAAGATACCTTATTATAACTTGTCCAATGTCTCAAAACATGAATAACAACATCAAAACCAAGAATCAAAGACCATATACATCTCTTAAATTTCAAACATTTAAACTTCGTTGAATGCGTCCTAATCATACTTAGACATTCCAGATGACAACCAAACTTTGCACACAAGTTACAATCAACCAATTGAACCCATCAAATGTCCTAAAACATAGACCGAACCCCGATAACATCAAAATTAACTTTCTGTCAAACTTATAAACTCTCTAATTCTTCAAATTGCTGCCTTTCAAAAAATAGAGCCAAAACCTTCTAGGAACATCCAAATTAAAATATGAACATACACCCAAGTCCAAATCACCATATGAACCTATTAAAACTATCAAATATTGATTCTGAGGTCGTTTACTCAAAAGTCGAATCTTGGTTAACGTTTCCGACTTAAAGTTTCTAAATTGAGAATCACTCTTCCAAATAATTCTAGGACCTCTCAAACAACAAAAACAATCATATAAGTAAGTCATAATCCATCATATGAAGCTACTCAATATAATGACTCAACATGTCATTTTATGTATTTGAGACCCATTTGCCTATTTGATTCTTCCTTTATGCATGTTTGTTGTTTTGAGTCTTGCGGGGATAGTTGGTTTGGTTTTGAGAAGGCTTTGGAATGAACTGGAACACTTAGTTCTATCGTTGGAAGCTTAAGTTATAAGATTTGACCAAGTTTTGAATTTTGTGTAAACGACTCTGAATCGGTGTTATAATGGATGTTCGTATGGTGATTTTGGACTTAGGCATATGTATGGATTTAGATTTGAAGGTTTCTAGGTTGTTTTGGCTCTAACTGTCAAAAGTTAAAAATTTGAAGGTTTGGAAAGTTCTTATTTTTTACCATGGATTGACTTTAAATCTATCGGGTTCGGATTGTTGTTTCAGGACTTGGGATAGGTATTCATTTGGGACTTGTGTGCATTGCTTGGGTTCATTCCGGACTGGTTAGGCTAAAATTGGATGTTTGGTTGTGAATGTTGAAGTTCTTGAACTTGAAGGAATACATTATGTATTTTTGTATTTGAATTTTTAATTATGGATATTATTTAGATGTTTTGAGCTTATGAGCAAGTTCATATATAGTTTATATACCTGTTGGTGTGATTGGACGAGGTCCCGGATGGCTCGAGTGAGTTTCAACCGCCCGGAGCATTTTGAAAGTTGAAGATTTTTGCTGGTGTCAGGTCCTTCTTCACGATTATGGAGGTTGGATCCCGATCGCTGAGTGCATTTGAGGTGGGCAGGAATTTTTTTCTTTGCATTCGCAACACAGGGTTCGCGTTCATGATAGGTGAGGCAGCTTAGCTTTTGCGTTCATGACCGGGGCATCGCCTTTGTGCTGCAGTGAGGTAGGTCGGGGATGGTTAGGTGCTTGGCCTTCGCATTCTTGGGAAGGGGACCACATTCGAGTAGGCCAGTGGAGTTTGTGTATCACAATCTTGGGCTGGGGGGCGCATTTGCAAAGGGTTAAGTGGAGGTTATGGATTTTGTGCTTCGCGAATGCGAGGTTGTTACCGCGTTCGCGAAGGATATCACGGGGTATACTTATAAGTGATGTAATTTTGGGACAAAGACCCATTATTTCATATTTCGAACCCAAGACTTGGATAGGGGCAACGTTTGAAGAGGATTTTTATGCAAGTCAAGAGGGTAAGTGATTATACTTGATTTTGATGTTTATCTTATTTCACCCTGGATTATTACACATAGATTATGGGATTTGAAAGAGAAATTGGGGGATTTTAACTTTGATTTTGGATAGTGAAAAATGTAGTTTGAACCCCAATTCAGAGATTTGGATGAAACTTAAATATTTTGACTCGTATTCGAATGTGTAGTTATGATTTGTGACTTTTGTCGGATTTTGAGAAGCGGGCCCAGGTAAAGGTTTTTGTTGACTTTGTACTATTTTATAAAGATTGAAGCTTTATTGTTTGGAATTGATTCCAATAGCCTTGTTTGACGTTATTGAGTTGTTTTCTTGCTAGATTTGACCAGCTCAAAGGCCGATTTGAGAGGCAATAGCTTTTTTGAATATTGATTCCCGCGCTTTGAGGTAAGTATCTTGCCTAGGCTTGTCTTGAGGGTATTTTCCCCATAGACTATGATGCTTGCTATATGTTAGGGGTGACGCAGGTACGTGGTGACGAGCGGATATGCGTGCACTGAGGTTATTCATGATCCGGGTAGACTTTATGTTGTTATGTTCCCTGTGTTTCTATCATGCCTCATTGTTACCATATTTTTTCTACCTGTATGACTACTTGAGGTATTATTCATGCTAGAAATCATGCATAGGTTATGCGCTTATCCGTTTGAGACATGATAGGGCTATTTTTCTACGTTGAGTTGTTTGCCTTTATTGTAGTCTTATTTTTCAGTCATGATATTATAGTTGTATGTTATATTACCCTTTTTCTATACTTCTAACATGTTATTAGTGTCCTTACTTGTGTGACACTTGTTTGAGTATATTTGTGGCACATTGTATAATTTGTGCAATATATTTATTTCAATTACTATGAGATGTTAGCATATTGAGATTTGAGCGAATTAATGGCTGGACTAGGGCCATAGAGCCGTGTTGATATTAATATTAAGGTGACGCATACGCCAGGCCCCATATTTGGCTTAGTGGTATTGATATTGAGGTAAATCTTACGCTAGGCCATTTGGGCTGAGTTATGATGATTATTGACTTTTGATCCAATCAGCACTTGGGCTAGGATCCTCCCCTCTGGAGTCAGGTGATAACCTATGTTACTTTGGGCCTTGTGAGTGCAGATGCTGGGTATGTGCTTAATGAGGGGCTTTATGCCAGGCACCCGTACAGTGATGAGAGTGTGCTTACTTGATGATTTAACTGTGAAGTCATTGATTTTGGCATGCAGGCATAGAGTCATATCTTCGTCATGCTAATTGTTACTTTATATATTGAAATTGATGCTTTACCTAATTTGTTTGGAAAGCATGTCTATTTTCCAATTAATGTTATTAAGTTGAACTTTCTATTCTTAAGATGCTTTTTCATTTTTGCTATTATAATTATGTTGTTACTGTCATTGTTAGCTGTTAAAAATGAGTAGTGGACTTTGCCAACCTTATCGCTATGTCCAATCTAAGGTTAGACTTGCTACTTACAAAGTACATGGGGTCGGTTGTATTGATGCTGCACTATGCACTTTATATGCAGATCTAGGTACTACTAATAGAGTTGATTGCTAGAAAAAGGTATCAGTTCATGTTGGAGATTGCAAGGTAGCTTTGTTGTTCCATTCGCAGGCCTTGTCCCTTTCCTTACTTTTGTTATTACCATTTATGTTCTTTAGATAGTATTTTATCGTTATTCAGACCATCGTACTTACTTATTCTATAAAGCTCATATACTCGTTGACACCAGGGTTTGGGTTGGTATTTTAGTTATATCACTATTCTGACTTCCTTCATGTATTGCTATTCCGTTATTTAGACTTTCATTATTGTTATTAAGGTTTACTTCTGAATATTGAATGTTAGCTTGCCTAGTAAGTGATGTTATGCGCCATTACGGCTTCGATGGGATTTTGGGTCTTGACAAATTGGTATCATAGAACCAGGTTGCTTTGGTTTCATAAGTCATGAGAAAGTCTAGTAGAGACTTGCGTATCGATACAGAGATGTCTGAATGATTACTTTCTATTCTCTCACATATAGTGAGGACACGTTCATCGGGTTCAGCTAAGCATGCACCGCTATCCCAAGCCAGGGCCATGAGAGACGTGGCCCGAGGTAGAGGTAGCGGTGGAGCATGCACCGTAGCTAGAGCCACTGCTTGTGCAGCTACTGTGGAGCCACCACTAGCTTATGTCGAAGAGAAATTTCATGATTATGTTGAGCTGGAGGTACCAGCTCAAGTTCCCCATGGTTTATTCGTTTCGCCAGTTGTTCAGGAATCTTGGTTCATATGGTTGTTCAAGAGTTTGGCTCTGGCTAAAGAATTTCCTATTGTACGAGCTACTTCCCATGCAGGCGGAGGAGCGCAGACTCCAGCTACTTGTACCCCAGAGCAGGTGGCCCATGGTTATCAGACTCCCTCATTATTACTGGTTGGGGGAGTTCAGCCTACTGTTGCCACATAGCCTGAGGAGAGGCCCGCGATGTCAGCTGATGAGCTAAAGAGACTGGATAAGTTCACGAAGTCGCATCCTCCTCACTTCAGTGGTACACCTTCAGAGGATGCCCACGGGTTTTTGGATCATTGTCATGATATTCTACGCAATTTAGGACAGATCGAGTCCAATGTAGTTGATTTCACGGCCTTCTAGATGCAGGGTCAAGCCAAAAGGTAGTGGTAGGTTTATGCATTGGGCATACCAGCAGGATCACCTCCTATAACCTGGGCTCAATTCTCCAGGGTCTTTTTGGAGAATTTCGTGCCCCACACTAGGAGGGAGGAGCTAAGGAGGCGAGTACCTTCATCAGGGTCTGGTGTTAGTTACCGAGTATGAGATGAAGTTCATAGAGTTGTTCTATCATACTACAGTTTTGATTCCCACTAAGGAGGAGATAGTAAAGAGATTCATTGATGGTATTCACCATGGTATTCACATTGTCTTAATTACTTGATCAAGGAACAGTGCTTTCGAACATTACTTACAAGAATCTCTCCTTCTGTCTCACCTTCTGAAGGGGTAGTAAGAAGGGGGGTTCAATGCGATTCTCATTCATGCCGGTTCAGGAGCTTAGGCCTAAAGGCTCATAAAGGGTTGACTAAGGAGAATGATCATAGGGTGACAATTAAAAGCTCAAACAGTCCAAGGAAAGCCTAAAATTATGTTCCAAACCAAGCATACTCAAAATTACTCTTTGAAGCACATTCGGGGCAAGTTCTTGACTATCCCACTCAAACACTTGGACTTGAAACAAAATTATTCCTCACCTCTCATGCAAATAGACCGTGAAAGAAGATAGAGTCTAAAAGACATAATAGCCTCAATCATGTTACAAGATCTCTATAGTCTACTCAACCACCTAATGATTCAAAAAGGTACCACAAGAGCCTCAAAGTCACTTTACTAGAATTGCTACCTCAAAAATGATTAACACACTTGTCTCAACTCATAAGCATGTAGTTAAGCGTGTTGGTACCACATGAGGCAAAAATAACATGTTTTCATGGAAGAGCTCAATTAGGACTCATTATGGATAGACTGACCAAGTCTTTACATTTCATTCTGGTCATGACTTCCTACACTTCAGAGTTGTTGGCCAAGATCTACATCAGGGAGATTGTCCGCTTACATGGTGTGCCTATTTTTCTCATCTCAGATCGCGGCGCTCAGTTTACTTCATGTTTCTGGAGAGCAGTTCAGTGTCAGTTGGGCACGTGGGTTGAGTTGAGCACCGCATTTCACCCTCAGTCAAATAGGAAATTCGAGCGGACCATTCAGATTTTGGAGGAGATGTTGAGAGCTTGTGTCATAGATTTCGAAGTCTAATGTGATTAGTTTCTTCCTTTAGAAGAGTTTGCATACAATAATAGCTATCAGTCGAGGATCCATATGGCTCTGTATTATTCATTATATGGAAGACGATGTCGTTCTTTGGTTGGTTGGTTTGAGCCTAGGGAAGCTAGATTATTAAGCACAACTATGGTTCGTGATGCTCCAGAGAATGTGAAGTTAATTCAGGAGAGTCTTCATATGGTGGAGTCCAGGCAGAAGAGTTACGCTGATAGGAAGGATCGTGATGTGGCATTCATGGTGAGTGAGAAGGTTATACTTAGATATTTTTCTATGAAGGGTGTGTTGAGGTTTGGGAAGAAGGACAAGTTGATCCCTCGGTATCTTGATCCATTCAAGGTGTTGTTGAGAGTTGGTGAGGTGGCCTACAGACATGCTTTGCCACCCATCTTGTTGGGAGTTCATTCAGTGTTTCATGTTTTCATCATTCGGAAGTATTATGAGGATCAGTCACACGTGTTAGATTTTAGTTCAGTGCAGTTGGATGAGAATCTTGCTCATAAAGAAGAGTCGATGGCCATTTTTAATAGGCAGGTTCAAAAGCTAAGGTCTAAATTAGTTCGAGGACGACATTTATTTAAGAGGGGGAATGTAATGACTTGGCCGGTTGTTTTATGTATTTTAGCTTTGTTCCCATATGTGATTCTTACTGTATGCTTGTTTGTTATTTTGAGACTTGTGGGATAGCTGGTTTGGTTTCATGAAGGCTTTGGAATGAATTGGAACACTTAGATCCACGGTTGGAAGCTTTAGTTATAAGAGTTGATCATGGTTAGCATTTTGTGTAAATGATCTCGGATCGGTGTTTTAATGGTTCCAATAGGTTTGTATGGTAATTTTGTAATAAGGTGTATGTCCAGATTCGGATTTGGAGGTTCTTAGGATATACGTTTTGGCTCTAATTGTCAAAAGTTGGAAATTTGAAAGTTTGGAAAGTTCTTAAGATTTACCGTGGGTTGAATTTGAGGCTATCAGGTTTGGATTGTTGTTCTGGGACTTGGTATAGGTCCGTTTAGCTGTTTGGAACTTTTTTGCAAAGTTTGGGTTCATTCCATATTGGTTAGGCTTGAATCAGATGCTTTGTTGTGAATGTTGAAGTTCTAGAACTTTAAGAAATGTATTATGTGTTTTGGTGTTCGATTTCTTGTTATGGGTGTTATTTAGATGATTTGAGATAATGAGCGAGCTCTTATATGGTTTAAATACTTATTGGTGTGCTTGGAAGGGATCCCGGGTGGCTCAAGTGATTTTTAGACCGCCCGGATCGTTTTGAAAGTTGCAGACTTTGCTGGTGTAAGGTCCTTCTTCACAATCGTGGAGGTTGGATCGCGATCGAGGAGTGCATTTGAGCGGGGCCGGATCTTTCTTTTTCGCATTCGCGATGCAAGGGTCATGTTCGTGATAGGTGAGGTAGTTTGGCTTTCACGTTCATGACCAGGGCATCTCATTTGCGCTGCAGTGAGGCAGGTCGGGGATGATCAAGTGCTTGGCCTTCACATTCGTGGAAAGGGGACCGCATTCGCGTAAGCTTGTGGAGTTTGTGTATCGTGATCATGGGCTGGGGGCGCATTTTCAAAGGGTTAACTGGAGGTTGTGGATTTTTGTGCTTCGCGAAAGCGAGGCAGTGGCCGCATTCGTGAATGTACTGGGTAGACTTATAAGTGATGTAATTTCTAGACTTAGACCCATTATTTCATATTTTGAACTTTAAACTTGGAGAGGAGCGTTGTTTGAAGAAGATTTTCACACAAAGTAAGGTGTAAGTGTTTTCTACTTAATTTTTATGTTTTATCTTGTTTTCTCATTGATTATTACACATAGATTATGGGATTTGAAAGTGAAATTTGGAGATTTTGACTATGCTTTTGAAAAGTGAAAAATAGAGATTTGAACCCCGATTTGGAGTCGGGTTTGGATGAAACTTATATATTTGGACTTGTATTTGAATGGGTAGTCGGGATTTGTGAATTTTGTCAGGTTACGAGGAGCAAGGAAGGGTTGACTTTGTGAATTTGATAAAGATTTGTGCTTTATTGTTTGGAATCGATTCCTATAGCCTTGTTTGAAGTTATTGAGTTATTTTTGGCTAGATTTGACACGTTCAGAGGCCGATTCAGGAGGCAGGCCTTTTTGGACAATTGAATCTCGCACTTTGAGGTAAGAATCTTGCCTAGGCTTGGCTTGAGGGCATTTTCCCTATAGACTAAAATTCTTGCTATATGTTGGGGGTGACGCACGTACGTGGTGTCGATCGTATATGCGCACACCGTTGTTATTCTTGATCCAGGTAGACTTTAGGCTATTATGTATCTTGTTTTGCTATCATGCCTCCTTGTTACCCTATTTTTTCTACTTGTATGACTAATTGACCAATTATTCGCATTAGAAATCATGTCTAGGCTATGTGCTTATCTGTTTGAGACCCGATAGGGCTATTTTGCTATGTTGAGTTGTTTGCCTTGATTGTAGTCATATTTTTCAATAATAATATTATATTTGTGTATTATATTACCATTTATGTATACTTCTTACATGTTGTTAGTGTCCATACTTGTGTGACACGGGTTTGAGTGGATTTGTGGCTCATTGGTATAATTTATGTGGTATATTGATTTCTATTACTTTGAGATGTTGGCATTTTGACATTTGAGCGGATTAATGACCTAACTAGGGCCATAGAACCGTGTTGCTATTAATAGTTTCACGACCCAAAATCCACTAAAGGTCGTGATGGCGCCTAACATCGCCGTCAGGCCAGCCAACGATGATTGATCAACTTAATTACCCATTTTTTTATTTTGAAATCATAATTTTTATTGATTAAATAGTATGAAATAGAATTTACATAGATACATTAACAAACAACCCGTAGAAACCCCCAAAACTCGGTGTCACAAGTGTATGAGCATTTTTTAAGGCGTACAATAATAAGACAACATCTGTCCTGAATGTAATAAGACTAAATAAAATAATTAGTACAATGGAGACTCAGTGGACTCTGATGCGTAGCCTGGAATATAGCTCGCGTGAAGTCTGCTCAACAGGTGTGCCTATGCGCCAAGGTGATCATCAATGAACCTGTCAGATCCTGCACATTTAGTACAGAAGTACAGCATGAGTACATAAATCAACGCGTACCCAGTAAGTATCTGGCCTAACCCCGGAGAAGTAGTAACGAGGGGTCGACATCAACACTTACTAAATGTCCAATAAAGCAATATAATAAAACATAAGTAGATATGAGATATACGGCAATGATGGGGTAAATCTGTAAGTTACATAATCTTTCAAATTCTTCTTTCAAGGTATAAATTTCTAAATCTTGTATTCTACCTTAACATCTCGAAAAAATTTCAAGTGTCATTATCAAATAAGTAAGGAATACCATATAAAATACCGGGCATCAGTGGAAAGCTTAGCTCGTGAATATTCGATCTACTAGCAAAATAACGCACGATTCTGCCGAGGTCATTTGGCCCGATCGAGAATAATGTGTACACTTCCATGGGTCGAGCGGCACAAACCATAGATGCATATATATACTGCCGAGGTGTTCGGCCTACTCCATAAGAAAAGGAAGGAAGTTAACGAATAACGAGACACGTGTTTACAATATAGCACATGAGCATAAAATGAATATAATCCTTACCATTTCTTAAATAACTCACCCAAAACTCAAAGTGTTAAGGCTTGGCCTAGTGTGCATATATTTATTTCTAAATTGATTTCAGTTATAAATTCAATTAATTAAGCCAGCAGAGTGAGTTCAAGTAATTCGAATATTACATGATAAGATCCTAAGTCTACCCCGACATAAACACGCTTTAGCTATGTACGGACTCTCATCACCTCGTGCGTACGTAGCACCCACAACTAGTTGCACATAATAATAAATATCACCTAGGGGTAGATTCCCCCTCACAAGGTTAGACAGGAGACTTACCTTTCTCCGAAGTTCCATAACCTACTCCAAAGACTCTCTAACACCTCAAATTGATGTCCGTCGATCCAAAACTAGTCAAACAAGGTGCAACCCACTCAAAATATACCCTAATACCCATAATTAATCAATTTAAATAATTTCCAGCTCCGCTCGAAAAATTGATAAAGTCAATCCTCGGGCCCACGTGCCCGGATTCCGAAAATTATCGGAGATAAACCTTACCCATAACATTACTAACTCAAATATATAATTGATTCTTAATTCCATTTCCAAAACCGTGGTCAAAATCCAAATTATCAATTCTAGGTCTTTTACAAAAATCCCACAATTGTCCTAAATTTTCCTCCTTAAATCCACATATAAACCTTACATTTTCGCTTCTGCGGTGGCCAAACGCGCATCGCAGACCAGCCGCTTCTGCGTCTTCATTTCCCGCTTATGCGATTACACAGGTGCGGGAATTTCTTCGCACCTGCGACCACTGCCTTGACCCTTCCCATTTTTCTTATACGAGCTCGACCTCTCTTCTGCGACCAAGACATCGCAGAAGCGATCACACCAGCTGTTGTCAAGCTTCAGCATTTCTTAAGTCCAAAAATCAATCTGTTAAACATCCGTAATTCACCCGGGGCCCTCGGACCTTAACCAAATATACCAACACGTCCCAAAATACAATACGAACTTAGTCGAGCCTTCAAATCACCTCAAATAATGCTAAAACCACGAATCGCACCCCAATTCAAGCTTAATAAACTTTAGAACTTCAAACTTCTACATTTGACGCCAAAACCTATCAAATCAAGTCCGATTAACCTCAAATTTTGCACACTAGTCATAATTGACATTACGGACCTACTCCCACTTCCGGAATCGGAATCCGACCCCGATATCAAAAAGTCCACTCCCGGGAAAACTTCCCAAAATCATCCAATTTCCAATTTTCGCCAATTGATGACGAAATGACCTACGGACCTCCAAATCGAGTTTCAGACATGCTCCTAAGACCAAAATCATCATACAAACCTGTTGGAACCTTCAAATTTCTATTCTGAAGTTGTTTACTTAAAAAACAACCTCAGTCAATTCTTCCAACTTAAAGCTTCTGAAATTAGAATTATCTTTCCAAATCAACTCTGAACTTCCCTAAATTCAATTCTGACCACATATACAAGTCATAATACCCAAAGTGAAGCTACTCAAGGCCTCAAACCGCCAAACGACGCGCTAAAGCTAAAAACGACCAGTCGGGTCGTTACATTCTCCCCCACTTAAACATACGTTCGTCCGCGAACGTGCTAGGTACTGCTCTAGAGTTGTCCAAAATCACTGTTTAACAACTCGTGTACCTACCCGTGCCACCACAATCCATTTGAACACATTAGCTTGAGTCAGACTGAAGATCCTCCCTTTTATTAGTCAATAAACCTTAGGACCAAATTCCAACCTATGAATTTCTCTACAGGTCCTGATTCTAACATACGAACATCGTACCAATCACCACGCACTGTACCAAAACATGATCATGCACCTATGCTGAAATCACACCATGCACCACAGAAGTCAGTTGCCCATAATAACATCCTCCGACCACAATAGCTGTAATTTCACAAATCTGATGCCCACAATACATCTCATGACGCATATAAATCCTGTTCCAAGAAACTCATAACCACCTGCCGAATCAATAATTCATGGAGTCTCTCCTCCTGACAAGAACCATTACCTCATTTTGAACTCAATAACGATATTTTCTCTTTAATGTACCTTGTATAAATCTGATTGCACAAATTTCAGGGCCAATAATCTCGTCTCACCCAGTACAAGCTGCTCAGGCAATAAGCCATCTCAGACACTGCCAAAAATCTTATATGATGCCCACAACGCGCCAACAAGTTACAACTCGAATGTGATACATAAGGAAGAACGAACTCTGGAGAAGGACTACCCAGCTCGCGTAACAAATAAAACGGCCAAATAAATGTTGTGAACCTACCTCAGGGATGAAAAACAAGACACACAAAATAAATGTAAGGAGCTATGCTCAACATCTCGTTGTTGCGGCATGCAACCCGATCCGACATGACACTGTTGTGGTGTGCAACCTGATCCAAACATGACAATGCTGCGGCATGCAACCCGATCCCAATAATATACCTGTGGCGGTGTTCCATCCGATACGCACATAACAATCAAGAAGAAAATACACACATCAATCTGTAATGCTTATATTTATGAAATGCCCGTATATCGACCACAAGCATGCCAAGCGCATAATATAAATCCTAGGGGGACGACTAGCGCCATATGCTACGAAACCCAAGCACAACTAAGGTGCAATTATCACCTACATCTCGAGAGTCACCTGCTCACATAACACCACAAGCTACACGGGACCTTAACACGTGTGCGAATAATCAAGTTGCCTCACAACCCATATGGCACAATAGAGATTTACATGGAATAGTTGACGATGGGAATAACATCCAATGCCCGATGACTCCTCCGTAAGTATTGCTATGACGAATGAACACATTCGACCTAACGTAGGGCACAAATTCATATTTGGCCCACCAACGAACCTCAAACCGATTTCGATCATACCACACTGTGCCAATAAACTTCCAAGGATCCACAATGGCCCTATTCATGACACATAAAAACAGTCATCACATCTGAAACAACTCACACGGTCCACAGCCCAAGGAATAGAATGCCTCTCAGGCATAAACTCTCGCATTAATGATAGTACCATAATCTTCATACTTTGTTTCAATCTTTAACAATCAAGTGACTAACATGTCACACTTATACATATTTCCCGGTGGGATACTCTCACATGACCTTTCGCACCAGGTAGCAAAGTCTGCACATCTATACCACCAACCGTCCTAATCTGTAAAGCAATTCCAGAACCTGCAAATCGATGCACAATGCCCCTTCCACAGAATACCATTCTCTGGTGACACTAAAGAAAATGCCAGCTTACTCTGAACATCTGAATTCACCCATGCTCATCTGATCTCGTGACATTATTATCGACACCGAACCACAACCTTGATCCTCAACTTTCAAATTCCCATACCGCTCACTGCACTTATCATGCCGCTATGCGATAATACACGTATTCACCATAACCCTTGAACTACTAGTGGAATAATCACATCATTGTCTAGAAATCTTTTACTTAGCTCATTTCAGAAGAACCAATGCAACACGCAACTGAATTCCCAAACCGTAGGAAATACAAACCTCAAGTCGTGACCTAAACCGCCATGACTCTTCCGGAGTCCATTTACACAACAAGGCCAAACAAATAAAATACCTCCCAAATCAATCAAGGTATGGTGGTTGTCAAGCCCGCACGTACAACAACAAACCACATGCATAACTTCACCCCGAAGGAACTGATCATTACCACAATCATGCCGACTCAACCATTACTAACCGACCCAACTTCTTTCAATTTACTCTTGACCTGACTTAGAAATATAATCACTCCATTCACAACATAACGAACTTAATTTGCACTCACCCTGAGTGACCCGAATCGCGAGACTACATCGTTTCAACACTCATGAATCATCTCATACCCTCCTTATGTGCTCAATAGCATCTCCGACCGGTACATCCATTCTGCAAGACCTTCTACGAATCCGAAGCTATTTCTTCCTTTCCTCTAATACTGCACCGCATACCCAATGATAACATTGAACATTCCAAGTCTCGTTTGCAATTCACCGTGAAACCTCGATCCTTAACCATACAACAGACCCAAAATCCTTAGGCACTACACTTAATTCTTGAACCCATTAGAACCGTCGTTGAGAGTCACCCCCTCTGACCTGGTCCTAAATATAACCAAACTTCAACACTCTGCTAGCACATGAACACCCTCTTAAAGAAGCAATCGGCTGAATTCTTTTCCTTGTACATTATATCCAAAGAAGCATAAACTCTGAGTCTTCCAAAATCCTGCACCTCAATTGATAAGGCGAAGTATAGCACACATTCATCGAGTTCCTTGTTCGAATTAATCCACCAATGCATCGATAACCAGAAACTGCACAAGCAGACAACCACGCGATCCAACTGTAAACGGTGCCCCCCCCCCCACTTAGTGTTAAGCTACCACCACATAATGTAGAGCCCACAACGATTCCTCCATATCAATTACCATGATCTTGCACTGTTAACACGCCAAAATTTCTCAAACTCTTTTGTTAAGCATATTTGACCCCCTGCCGGGTAGTAAGTAGAACTCCTCGTAGAAACTTTATCAAATTCACGCAAACCGCTAACTTGCTCGTAGGAAATAACCTAACTATGGAATTCCTTACCGACATCTTCCAACGACGCTGCACTAGGTACAACTACCACATAATCAGTAAATTCTCTTGAGCCCATGCTCGCCCACCGGCTGTATAAGTCTGTTCCTTCCCTATTGACATCAACTGAAAGTTCAACAATACATTTCAAACTCAAAGCCATGTTGCATCCGAAACTATAATCAAATCTTAACACCCCTCTTTATTTCAAGCAAACACCTTTCTTCCATATTCAATCTTTCTCCGTACAGTAACCATGATTCCAATTATAATCCGTGGGCCTAGTCACTTTCCACCATGCCTCCCAAATCGCTCAAATCTTCCTCAAGGTACGTGGCTATCCTACCACAGAATCCCTATGCTACTCTGTCACTCCCACTTCGGTCAAACCATCTCCATTAAGCAACTTCTCAACCTCTACTTTAAACCATCTCCTTTAAATAACACCCTGTCCCGAAGGCAAAAATCAAAGGAGATCATAACACCGGCGAACCGTAATGCATTCAAACAAGGATGACGACACCGCATCACAATGAAAATTCCACCACGCTCAAAAATACCAAGTCTCGTTACTCTATCGACCAAAATTTGAACATCCATAGTCCGATTGCCTTTCCTTTACTGGAATTAAATGATGAACCTCTAAATCATGCGCTGAGAAATCCTCCTTTCGAGGCATTCATTGCCGCGATCCATAAATAAGCACTCTACCATTACACCAACACAGTGGTAACAACTCATGAATATCATAGCAACCTGTGCATAGCCTCAAAACTATAGGAAGTATAGATACTGAACTGAAATGACAGAACACCCTTCCGTAAGGGGGTGATAACAGCCTGCCCGAACATGCAGGAAAAATATCCTGCACCACGTCTGTAGTACTACTACAACTCCTTGATGCCCAACTGATAATAAGCGCTTCACGTCGCATGAGATTGAGCAGGAAGGGAATAAAGGCACAAGCCTCAATCGAATCAAATCGCACGATGAGGAATCAAGAAGGGAAGTGCTTCTAATAGCCCTGTAGCCTCTCGAAGATAAGTACAGACATCTTCGTACCGATCCGCAAGACTCTACTTGACTCGCTCATAACTCGTGAGACCTAAGTGAACCTAACTCTCTGATACCAAGTTGTTACGACCTAAAATCCACTAAAGGTCGTGATGGCGCCTAACATCGCCGTCAGGCCAACCAACGATAATTGATCAACTTAATTACCTATTTTTGTATTTTGAAATCATATTTTTTATTAATTAAATAGTATGAAATAAAATTTACACAACTACATTAACGAACAATCGGTAGAGACCCCCAAAACCAGGTGTCACAAGTGCTCGAGCATTTTCTAAGGAGTACAATACTAAGACAACATCTGTCCTGAATGTAATAAGACAGAATAAAATAATTAGTACAATGGAGACTCAGTGGACTCTGATGCGTAGCCTGGAATATAGCTCACGTGAAGTCTCCTCAATAGGTGTGCCTACGCGCCAAGGTGATCATCAATGAACCTGTCAGATCCTACACATTTAGTGCAGAAGTGCAGCATGAGTACGTAAATCAACGCGTACCCAGTAAGTATCTAGCCTAACCCCGGAGAAGTAGTGATGAGGGGTCGACATCGACACTTGCTAGAGGTCCAATAGAGCAATATAATAAAACATAAGGAGATATGAGGCATACGGCAATAATGGGGTAAATCTGTAAGTTACATAATCTTCCAAATTCTTCTTTTAAGGCATAAATTTCTAAATCTTGTATTCTACCTTAACAGCTCGGTAAAATGTCAAGTGTCATAATCAAATAAGTAAGGAATACCATATAAAATGTTGGGCATCAGTCTAAAGTTTAGCTCGTGAATATTTAGTCTACTAGCGATATAACGCATGATTCTACTGAGGTCGTTCGGTCCGATCCAGAATAATGTGTACACTGCCAAGGATCGAGCGGCACAAACCATAGATGTATCTATATACTGCCGAGGCGTTCGGCCCGCTCCACAAGAAAAGGAAGGAAGTTACCGAATTACGAGACACATGTTTACAATACAGCACATGAGCATAAAATGAATATAATCTTTACCATTTCTCAAATAACTCGCTCAAAACGTAAAGTGTCAAGGCTTGGCCTAGTGTGCATATATTTATTTCTAAATCTATTTCAGCTATAACTTCAATTAATTAAGCTAGCAGAGTGAGTTCAAGTAATTCAAATATTACATGATAAGATCCTAAGTCTACCCCGACATAAACATGCTTTAGCTATGTACGGACTCTCGTCACTTCGTGCGTACATAGCACCCACAACTAGTTGCACACAACAATAAATATCACCTAGGGGTAGTTTTCCCCTCACAAGTTTAGACAGGAGACTTACATCGCTCCGAAGTTCCATAACTGACTCCAAAGCCTCTCTAACACCTCAAACTGATGCACGTCAATCCAAAACTAGTCAAACAATGTGCAAACCAATCAAAATATACTCTAATATCCATAATTAATCAATTTAAACAATTTCTAACTCCGCTCGAAAAATCGATAATGTCAACCCTCGGGCCCACGTGCCCGGATTTCGAACATTTTTGAAGATAAACCTTACCCATAACATTACTAACTCTAATATATAATATATTCTTAATTTCATTTCCAAAATCATGGTCAAAATCCAAATTATCAGTTCTAGGTCTTCTACCAAAATCCCACAATTTTCCTAAATTTTACTCCTTAAATCCACATATAAATCTTACATTTAGCTCACAACAAGTGGAAAATTACTTACCATGTGTTACATGATGAAAACTCCTAAATATCGCCCAAGAACCGAGCTTCAAAAATCCCAAATGAAAATGACTAAATGACCAAGTTCGATCCCCTTATGTTCTGCCCAGTTTTCGCTTCTGCGTACACATTTTGTCACGCCCCAAACTCAGTGAGCGCGACCGGCGCTCAATCGAGTGAACCCGGCCGAGCAAGCCTATTAGATTTTCTTCTATCCAAACTCATCCATGAATAAAGAGGAGATGCACTTTATTAATCAAATACTGAAAATATTTCATTAACAACCCCCATTTCATTCCATTAGCAGCTTCGTTCATAATTTCCAAATTATTACAAGTTTATAGATATAATGAAAAACATGTTTTCCAAATACCAACATTTCTAATTCAATTCCCAACATTTGGCTACCACCCACAACCTGTCTACGGAGCCTCTAAGTACAACACAAGAGTAGTATGGAAGTGTCGGCAACAAGGCCCCGGCTATACCTCAAAACACAATGTACCACTCAAATGACACCAGGCCCGGAATAGAGTAGGGCTCACCAAAACCTGCTGAATAGAGAGTGACTGCTAACGAGTACCAAAGCTGCCTGTTGATGAATCACCTGCATCTATTGAAGATGCATCCCCTCCCCCCCAAAAGGGACGTTAGTACATATGGAATAGTAATAGTATGTAAAGCTAACTGTCCTTTTTCAAAATAGAATGCCAATATAAGAAAAGGAAAACCATAGAAGCAGCAAGACAAAATCAACAATATCCATATGCCCAGTTAAAACATAACAATTTTCAAAATACGAAATTAATATATATTTTTGGTTGGGAGATCTTTAGCACCAAAATACCACCATTCACAGTACCAATATTTATAATACCAAAACCACCGTTCACAGTACCGATATTCACAATACCAATACCACCGTACCTTTAGCACGGAGTCAGATCACGACCCGATCGGTTAGGCCATCTCATTAGAGACATCAACCACAATCACTCTCAATACCAATACCACCGTACTTTTAGCACGGAGTCCGATCACGACCCGATCGGCTAAGCCATCTTATTGGAAGACATCAACCACAATCACAATCTCTATACAAATATACCACTGTGAATCTAGCATGGAGTCCGATTACGACCCCATCGTCTAGGCCGTCTTATTTGAAGACATCAACCAAAATTACAATTTCAATTATAATTTCCAGCACAATCACCACCATGTGTGCAGCATGGCGTCCGATCAAGACCCGATCGGCTAGGCTGTCTCATGTGTGACATCATCCTTTTCTATCATCAATCTCATCCCAAATAAGGGGAATAACTTTGTCATATCAATCTCATCCCAATTAAGGGGGGAAACATTTTTGATTTGCATACAAAGAAAACATAAATACAGATTTCATCTACTCATGACATTTCATATCGTATATAGCTTCATTGTTGCTTTTAACCACTTACAACATCATTATTTCATTGGCTCTCTGGGCCATACATATGATTCTTCTTTCATGGCACAATGACCGTATTTCATATTCCACACTTTTATTTCTTCCCTATTATGGATCATCATCATAAATATCAACAAATAGAATATTCCGAAAATCACAACTTTAGGTTCATTAGTCATGAAGGTTTTAAACACAATGTATTTCTTTCCAAGAAATGGAGTAAAATGATTGGCAATTGAAGCACAAGTTAAAATCATAAACAAGTAACATATCATTTATTCTTGAAACACTTTTCCCCAAAAAAGGCAATACACATTATCAACTCACGAATATGTAAGAACGCAAAACACATCGAAAATACTTACAAAGCATGGCATTAGCTAAAAAATCCACACATGGGCATCACTTGAGTTCATAATCTTTTAGGCAATTCCATTGGCCACAAGTATAACTTTCATTCTTGGCACAGTGGCTACACTTTATATCTTCAACTCACCTCTTTCACTTTCAAGTATCTTTGTAGATTATCAACAACAAGGCATTTCCAATCAAGACTTCAGTTACACATATGAGTAATTAATAGTCTTAAGCATATCGAGTTTTTCTCACACAAGTTATTATCATAACTTTCATTTGAAATACGACTTAAAGCCACAACATTTTAATGCACGTATTATTCTTGAACACATTCCCAAAGGATAACATAATGTGATAGGAACATTCGGAACATGTTTTGAATACATAATTCTCGACACTTTGCTTATTCAGGACAATCAAATTTATTGGGAACATCTCGGAACATAGAATAAGGAACTTGAGACAACCATACATGAAACTTACGGGAATATCATGGAATTCAATTATAAGAGAGTAGTTTAGCAAACATACCTCATGTTGAGCTTTCCTTAAATTGCTACATTGTTCCGGAAACTCTAGCAATCCCAATCTATTTTGAGACATAACAAAATTGAACACAAATTAAGAAGATATTCATGGTTTCAGCTCATTTGAGCATTTTATCAAACATTTAGTAGGCATGAATCTATACATCTCGTAACCGTAGAATTAGTACATCCAAATACTACCATTTACCAATAATTTATCCCACCATCATTCTTAAACAATTCTTAACTTCCAACATCACATACATGACCATCCATCCACACCCAACCAATAAAATTTTATCAAATAATCACCTTTCAATCTCTACAATGGTTATATATTTAAATTGGGAACTTATGGCTTCCAATCACCATACCATAAGTTTTAACACATATTTCATACATAAATAATCACCATAGATTAATTAGAGTTGGTAGACATACCTCTTATAGTGAAACTCTTGAGAATCCCAACTTGTAGTGTTCTTGACCAATTTGGGATTTAAATGAAAATCTATGGATCTTCAAGATTAATCCTTGTTAATACAAGTGTTTAGGAGTAGTAATCAACTCAAAATTACTCCAAAAACATTACCTTGGTTCATGGGAGGGAGATGTTGGACGGATTCCCCTTGATATGCAAGCCCTAGCTCAAAGAAATGACTTAGCTCTCTCTCTCTACCCGGCCTTGGGGGTATTTAATGGGTTCCTACATGCGCGGCTGCACACCTGGGCAAGTGGCCATGCATCTGGCTGTGCACACAAGGCAAAAACTCCCAAATATGCGCGGTCGCACATCTGGGCGTGCATATGACATAGGTCCGGTAAAATAGCCATAAATTTTTGTATACATATCCAAATGACCAACGATTCAATGCGTTGGAAACTAAACTCACAGGGCTTCAATTTGATAGGTCGATCACCACCTAATTCATTATATTGAGGGAGTTATATTCATTTGAAGTCGGATATTTTGCCAATTGAAACATACTTTCCACTTAATATATCCAACTTGTTCCACACAAGTTCTTGCCATTCACAAAACTTCTTAGTATGTTCACGCTCTCCACTGATTTTGGTCATTTCAACTTCTTCATCAGCCTATTTATTTTTCATTCTTTGTATTGTTCCTTCTCTCTTCACTTATGGTCACGCTTCTATTGACGCCTTCATTTATTCATTTTGTTCTATTTTTCTCTCTCGACTTTCATGCTCTTACTGGATTTACCTGTTGCAAGTGAGTTTTCTTTTTAATTTTTCTGTTGAGTTTTGGGTTTTCTTTTTCCTAATTGATTGGATATTTCTTTGAAGTGTTATTTTTGGTAGTTGGGATTTTACAATCATGCACATGTTTTCAAATTTGCATATTTCTTGTCATATGCAACTGATGAGCCACCTCTAGAATAATGGTACGACAAAGGGTACTTTTGGTTATACAAATATATTTTATGGGCTTTTTAGAATTTTGGTTCAACTTTATTACAGACACGTGTTTTATTCGTCGGGTACAACTGAATTTCACTGCATTGATTTTCACGCTCTCCATTGATTTTGGCCATTTCATCTTCTTCATCAGCCTATTTATTTTTCATTCTTTGTAATGTTCCTTCTCTCTTCACTTATGGTCATGCTTCTATTCACGCCTTCATTTCTTCATTTTGTTCTATTTTTCTCTCTCCACTTTCATGCTCTGACTGGATTTACCTGTTACAGGTGAGTTTTTTTTTTAATTTTTCTGTTGATTTCTGGGTCTTCTTTTTTCTAATTGATTGGATATTTCTTTGAAGCATTGTTTTTTGTAGTTGGGGTTTTACAATCATGCACATGTTTTCAAATTTGCATATTTCTTGTTAGATGCAACTGATTAGCCACTTCTAGAATAATGGTACGACAAAGGGTACTTTTGGTTATACAAATATATTTTATGGGCTTTTTAGAATTTTGGTTCAACTTTATTGCAGACACGGGTTTTATTCGTCGGGTACAACTGAATTTCACTCCATTGATTTTCACGCTCTTCACTGATTTTGGCCATTTCATCTTCTTCATCAGCCTATTTATTTTTCATTCTTTGTAATGTTCTTTCTCTCTTCACTTATGGTCATGCTTCTATTCACGCCTTCATTTCTTCATTTTGTTCCATTATTCTCTCTCCACTTTCATGCTCTGACTGGATTTACCTGTTGCAGGTGAGTTTTCTTTTTAATTTTTCGGTTGATTTCTGGGTCTTCTTTTTCCTAATTGATTGGATATTTCTTTGAAGTGTTATTTTTGGTAGTTGGAGTTTTAGGATCATAGACATGTTTTCAAATTTGCATATTTCTTGTCAGATGCAACTGATGAGCCACCTCTAGAATAATGGTACGACAAAGGGTACTTTTGGTTATACAAATATATTTTATGGGCTTTTTAGAATTTTGGTTCAACTTTATTACAGACACGTGTTTTATTCGTCGGGTACAACTGAATTTCACAGCATTGATTTTCACGCTCTCCACTGATTTTGGCCATTTCATCTTCTTCATCAACCTATTTATTTTTCATTCTTTGTAATGTTCCTTCTCTCTTCACTTATTGTCATGCTTCTATTCACGCCTTCATTTCTTCATTTTGTTCCATTTTTCTCTCTCCACTTTCATGCTCTGACTGGATTTACCTGTTGCAGGTGAGTTTTCTTTTTAATTTTTCTGTTGATTTCTGGGTCTTCTTTTTCCTAATTGATTGGATATTACTTTGAAGCGTTGTTTTTTGTGGTTGGGGTTTTACAATCATGCACATGTTTTCAAATTTGCATATTTTTTGTTAGATGCAACTGATTAGCCACTTCTAGAATAATGGTACGACAAAGGGTACTTTTGGTTATACAAATATAATTTATGGGCTTTTTAGTATTTTGATTCAACTTTATTGCAGACACGTGTTTTATTCGTCGGGTACAACTGAATTTCACTCCATTGATTTTCACGCTCTCCACTGATTTTGGCCATTTCATCTTCTTCATCAGCCTATTTGTTTTTCATTCTTTGTAATGTTCTTTCTCTCTTCACTTATGGTCATGCTTCTATTCATGCCTTCATTTCTTCATTTTGTTCCATTATTCTCTCTCCACTTTCATGCTCTGACTGGATTTACCTGTTGCAGGTGAGTTTTCTTTTTAATTTTTCGGTTGATTTCTGGGTCTTCTTTTTCCTAATTGATTGGATATTTCTTTGAAGTGTTATTTTTGGTAGTTGGAGTTTTAGGATCATGGACATGTTTTCAAATTTGCATATTTCTTGTCAGATGCAACTGATGAGCCACCTCTAGAATAATGGTACGACAAAGGGTACTTTTGGTTATACAAATATATTTTATGGGCTTTTTAGAATTTTGGTTCAACTTTATTGCAGACACGTGTTTTATTCGTCGGGTACAACTGAATTTCACTGCATTGATTTTCACGCTCTCCACTGATTTTGGCCATTTCATCTTCTTCATCAGCCTATTTGTTTTTCATTCTTTGTAATGTTCCTTCTCTCTTCACTTATAGTCATGCTTCTATTCACGCCTTCATTTCTTCATTTTGTTCCATTTTTCTCTCTCCACTTTCATGCTCTGACTGGATTTACCTGTTGCAGGTGAGTTTTCTTTTTAATTTTTCTGTTGATTTCTGGGTCTTCTTTTTCCTAATTGATTGGATATTACTTTGAAACGTTGTTTTTTGTAGTTGGGGTTTAACAATCATGCACATGTTTTTAAATTTGCATATTTCTTGTTAGATGCAACTGATTAGCCACTTCTAGAATAATGGTACGACAAAGGGTACTTTTGGTTATACAAATATAATTTATGGGCTTTTTAGTATTTTGGTTCAACTTTATTGCAGACACGTGTTTTATTCGTCGGGTACAACTGAATTTCACTCCATTGATTTTCACGCTCTCCACTGATTTTGGCCATTTCATCTTCTTCATCACCCTATTTGTTTTTCATTCTTTGTAATGTTCTTTCTCTCTTCCCTTATGGTCATGCTTCTATTCACGCCTTCATTTCTTCATTTTGTTCCATTTTTCTCTCTCCACTTTCATGCTCTGACTGGATTTACCTGTTGCAGGTAAGTTTTCTTTTTAATTTTTCGGTTGATTTATGGGTCTTCTTTTTCCTAATTGATTGGATATTTCTTTGAAGTGTTATTTTTGGTAGTTGGAGTTTTAGGATCATGGACATGTTTTCAAATTTGCATATTTCTTGTCAGATGCAACTGATGAGCCACCTCTAGAATAATGGTACGACAAATGGTACTTTTGGTTATACAAATATATTTTATGGGCTTTTTAGAATTTTGGTTCAACTTTATTGCAGACACGGGTTTTATTCGTCGGGTACAACTGAATTTCACTGCATTGATTTTCACGCTCTCCACTGATTTTGGCCATTTCATCTTCTTCATCACCCTATTTGTTTTTCATTCTTTGTAATGTTCTTTCTCTCTTCCCTTATGGTCATGCTTCTATTCACGCCTTCATTTCTTCATTTTGTTCCATTTTTCTCTCTCCACTTTCATGCTCTGACTGGATTTACCTGTTGCAGGTGAGTTTTCTTTTTAATTTTTCGGTTAATTTCTTGGTCTTCTTTTTCCTAATTGATTGGATATTTCTTTGAAGTGTTATTTTTGGTAGTTGGAGTTTTAGGATCATGGACATGTTTTCAAATTTGCATATTTCTTGTCAGATACAACTGATGAGCCACCTCTAGAATAATGGTACGACAAAGGGTACTTTTGGTTATACAAATATATTTTATGGGCTTTTTAGAATTTTGGTTCAACTTTATTACAGACACGTGTTTTATTCGTCGGGTACAACTGAATTTCACTGCATTGATTTTCACGCTCTCCATTGATTTTGGCCATTTCATCTTCTTCATCAGCCTATTTATTTTTCATTCTTTGTAATGTTCCTTCTCTCTTCACTTATGGTCATGCTTCTATTCACGCCTTCATTTCTTCATTTTGTTCTATTTTTCTCTCTCCACTTTCATGCTCTGACTGGATTTACCTGTTACAGGTGAGTTTTTTTTTTAATTTTTCTGTTGATTTCTGGGTCTTCTTTTTTCTAATTGATTGGATATTTCTTTGAAGCATTGTTTTTTGTAGTTGGGGTTTTACAATCATGCACATGTTTTCAAATTTGCATATTTCTTGTTAGATGCAACTGATTAGCCACTTCTAGAATAATGGTACGACAAAGGGTACTTTTGGTTATACAAATATATTTTATGGGCTTTTTAGAATTTTGGTTCAACTTTATTGCAGACACGGGTTTTATTCGTCGGGTACAACTGAATTTCACTCCATTGATTTTCACGCTCTTCACTGATTTTGGCCATTTCATCTTCTTCATCAGCCTATTTATTTTTCATTCTTTGTAATGTTCTTTCTCTCTTCACTTATGGTCATGCTTCTATTCACGCCTTCATTTCTTCATTTTGTTCCATTATTCTCTCTCCACTTTCATGCTCTGACTGGATTTACCTGTTGCAGGTGAGTTTTCTTTTTAATTTTTCGGTTGATTTCTGGGTCTTCTTTTTCCTAATTGATTGGATATTTCTTTGAAGTGTTATTTTTGGTAGTTGGAGTTTTAGGATCATAGACATGTTTTCAAATTTGCATATTTCTTGTCAGATGCAACTGATGAGCCACCTCTAGAATAATGGTACGACAAAGGGTACTTTTGGTTATACAAATATATTTTATGGGCTTTTTAGAATTTTGGTTCAACTTTATTACAGACACGTGTTTTATTCGTCGGGTACAACTGAATTTCACAGCATTGATTTTCACGCTCTCCACTGATTTTGGCCATTTCATCTTCTTCATCAACCTATTTATTTTTCATTCTTTGTAATGTTCCTTCTCTCTTCACTTATTGTCATGCTTCTATTCACGCCTTCATTTCTTCATTTTGTTCCATTTTTCTCTCTCCACTTTCATGCTCTGACTGGATTTACCTGTTGCAGGTGAGTTTTTTTTTTTCGGTTGATTTCTGGGTCTTCTTTTTCCTAATTGATTGGATATTTCTTTGAAGTGTTATTTTTGGTAGTTGGAGTTTTAGGATCATGGACATGTTTTCAAATTTGCATATTTCTTGTCAGATGCAACTGATGAGCCACCTCTAGAATAATGGTACGACAAATGGTACTTTTGGTTATACAAATATATTTTATGGGCTTTTTAGAATTTTGGTTCAACTTTATTGCAGACACGGGTTTTATTCGTCGGGTACAACTGAATTTCACTGCATTGATTTTCACGCTCTCCACTGATTTTGGCCATTTCATCTTCTTCATCAGCCTATTTGTTTTTCATTCTTTGTAATGTTCCTTCTCTCTTCACTCATGGTCATGCTTCTATTCACGCCTTTATTTTTTTATTTTGTTCCATTTTTCTCTCTCCACTTTCATGCTCTGACTGGATTTACCTGTTGCAGGTGAGTTTTCTTTTTAATTTTTCGGTTAATTTCTTGGTCTTCTTTTTCCTAATTGATTGGATATTTCTTTGAAGTGTTATTTTTGGTAGTTGGAGTTTTAGGATCATGGACATGTTTTCAAATTTGCATATTTCTTGTCAGATACAACTGATGAGCCACCTCTAGAATAATGGTACGACAAAGGGTACTTTTGGTTATACAAATATATTTTATGGGCTTTTTAGAATTTTGGTTCAACTTTATTGCAGACACGTATTTTATTCGTCGGGTACAACTCTGCCTTGATTTTCACGCGCTCCACTATTTTGGCCATTTCATCTTCTTCATGAGCCTATTTATTTTCATTCTTTGTAATGTTCCTGCTCTCTTCACTTATGGTCATGCTTATATTCACGCCTTCATTTTTTTATTTTATTCTATTTTTCCCTCTCCACTTTCATGCTCCGACTGAATTTACCTAGGTGAGTTTTCTTTTTAATTTTTCGATTGATTTCTGGGTCTTCTTTCTCCTAATTGATTGGATATTTCTTTGAAGTGTTGTTTTTGGTAGTTGAAGTTTTAGGATCACCCACATGTTTTCAAAGTTGCATATTTCTTGTTAGATGCAACTGATGAGCCACCTCTAGTTCTACAAGTTTCACACTTTCTTCATCTTTAATTTCCTCTTACCTATCTCTTTCTCTATCTTCTCCATTGGAGTTTATAGTATTCTGGTGAGTATTTTGTGTTTGGTATTTTCCTTTGTTTGTCCTTTCTTATTTCTTTATCAATCTTTTTTTGGTTTTCTATTTTGTTCGTTTGTATTGTTAAATTATCTTTCGGGTCTTCTGTGTACATGCAGCTATGGATACACTCTCCAAAATACACGTGCATCCTGATAAAATCCAAAAGCCTAAGGACAGAATGAAGAGAATATTTCTGGTGAGAATGTAAACCGTTGGTTCAAATCAGCTAATCCAAACGGGCTCTTAGACTATTGATTTGGAATCTTCATTTACCTATAAAGTTACATTTGCATTTGATCTTTATTTTTCTTTTTAATGCAATGTATAAGTGGATTTTTGGTCTACAACTACAAGTGTTTAATTTTTCCTCCTTTTTAAAAATTTTCTGGGTAGATTCTACTAAGTTTCCCTCTCAATAGAAATGCTAATTTAAAGGGAAGAACTTTGTTGCACTTAAGGTGTTCGACGATATGATTAAAAAAACTGAGTAATATTCTACCATTTCTTTTCCCATAGGTGAATTTATCACAAGTATCTATCCTTTTGTAAGGCCAGAAATTTTGATTGCACAAATATAGGTCATTTGAAAGATGTTTCGGTAACTGTAGGTATGGTAGTGAAATATTTAGCATATCCTTTACTGGGATGTGTTGGAAAATTCATTTGTATCTAAAAAGATGAAGCCTTTTCATGAAAGAAAATGAATATGGATAATTCTCTAATGGTGCCCTGCATTTTGACTGTGCTGCAATTAGTAATATTAATTTGTCAGGAATTCATCATTAGCAGAAAGCTCTCATTTTAGTTGTTTATCTGGAGTATCTATTTATATGATAAGGTATACACGATTAATTACATTAATTTTCTCTTCTTTTCATTTGATATCTAGGTCAATATAAATGTGTATACACACAAACCTTCTTATATATTTGTCACCCTAACGGTGTTTAAATGCAGTACTTGTCATAACTTTGAACTCCTTGTTTGCCTTTATTTTATTGTATAAATGAAATATGTTTTTTTGTACTGGTTTTTCTTCATGAAATGTGGCTTCTAAAACTAGGTTGTTTTAGTATATTATAACGCAAGGTGGACTCATTGACTCCCCAGTAGTTTATGCAGCACCAAGGTAATATTATGTTTTGGTGTCATTCAGATGCATGGTCTGTTTGATAGTGAACTGCGGACAGCTCATATTAAGAGGTAAGAGAAAGAAGTTTTTGCTTCCTTAATAAACTATAAGAGTTCTTCCGGTTACTTTAATTTTGATATTAATGGTCATAATATTGTATTTACTGCGATTTCGATATCTATAGTATATAAAAGGAGTGGATGGTTCCTACTGGTTTCTGAAACATTGGTGTATATTCATGAGAAAATGGCTGCAAGAAAACATAAACGTAGCTTGAGAGAACTTTGTTATAAAAAAAGCTTTTTGGATGTTTGAGTAATAAAGTGATCTTTTCTTTTCCATTTTCAATGTAATTGTTTCTTCTAGGATAATTATGTATTACATATACTTCTGATATTGAGTATTTTAAGTTTTCATATTAAAGAGTTATGTACATAAAGAATCTCCTTTATTGTCGACAAGTTTGACTGACTGTTAGCTTTCCAAAAGCAAAGGTGATTAGGTTGCAGGGTACATGAATGTATTAGTCTATGGTTAGATATTTATCCTTTTTAAGGTTCTCAAAAATGAAAGACTGCCGTAAATCCTTTACAAAGTCCAGGTAAATGCTTCATCCCAGTGAAAAAGCACATGAAGAAACTGAAGTCTCAATTTGACTTGTCAGGCAGTTTGAAATTATCGAAATATTATTTTCTGCAGGAATGAACTATTAATATTGTAGATGAATTTTTGTTATGCTCGCAAACTTTTCATGATCATGATTGTGCCATTTTTAAAACATAGAGAAAATGAATACTGGTAAAGCTGAAACTGAAAATTACCTGGGTAATTCTGCTATTACTTACACTTTGTGATTTAGTTTTGACATTCTTATCAATAAGAATCTCTTTGTGCCTCATTAGTCTCTGGCCTTGCCATTAGTTGGAGCAATCCTCTCCATAACGTATTATATTTGCAGTTGCAAGTAATAATATGTTTGAACTGTAGCCTGCCAGGATATTAGACACTTCAATTTATCTAAGTTATTCTTTACCGAATGTAGGTATAGCGTTTATGTGCTAGCTTCTATCTCCTAACTCCTCATTGGAGGACCTTAAATAGCCTTAAGAGGTGAGTATATAACAAAAGCAGACAGACAATGGAGAATTATTTTGGGATAAAATCTCCATGTAATGTAGTTTCATTCTGTTTTACTCATATCTTTCCCCGGTAATATTTGTCTTCTGTAGTAATATTCGCCTTGTGTAGTAAGTAATTTGCTCTTTCTAATATGATTCAATTAAAATGCTCACTTACAAATATTCCTTCTAATAGCCATAGGATATATCTATATAGATACTTACAACTCTATGCAAAAGGCTGCTCTGTTGTTTCCAAAGTAGTAGTGCTTAACATATTTTTTCTAAAAAGCAAATTTTTGACCAGTGATCTCTGGTATCGGTGGTTCATGCTATAGTATTAAGATGTTATCGGATGCAAGATATCAAGCTCCTTATACATGGTAAGTAAAAGGTAGAAATGCCATGGGTTTACTTTATGCTTCTTTGGGTGGTCAATACATTTATGTAATTAACATAACCACGAAAATATTGTGGTAAATTAGAGTTTGGTAGCAAGTAATTGATTGAATTTTGCCATGAAATAGTGTTGAAAAATTACTCTTTTATAGTTAGAGAATCCTGGATGATGCAAATAATCTCAGTACGGAGGTGCAAAAGTATGTGTTTATTGCCAAGGAATAGAATCTTGAATGAGGATGGAGGTTAAAGAAAGCTTGGTTTGTTTGTTTCTCCCTTCGTCTCTCTGATTTTGCTGATTGATAAGTCGGTGTGAGATTTGTCAGCGTCTTCTTCATATATAATTCCATTATTTTTTGGTTTTATCTCCTCATCTTATTCTTATTAATTATTTTCTGACTAATTAGATTTCGTTGCTTTCATCTTCATTGCTTGATTTGGGTAAAACTGTATTGGGTTTTGATTATTTTGTGAATGGTTAATTTTTTTTTTCAATGTTAATGATTTAACGTGGAGATTTAAAACAGATATGTTGCATTGTTACAGGGAAAAATTTTATGAAATGGAGGGAGAGTTTGTAATCTCATGGAGATGACAATCCTTTCTCCTTTTACTGTTGTGTTAATTATGCTTATACCTTTGCTATAGATTTCTGCTCAATTAAAAAAAAAGAGGTATATTAATTGTACTTTAATTGGTTTTGCAGCAAAACCTTAATTGTCATCTTTCACAAGGATTTTTTCTCTTTCAAATTTTCGAGATATTTATATTAGGTATGCCCCTTTGCTGTATCTGGTATTGCAGGAATATGCTGAACACATTTTCCTCGGTGGAAGTAATACTTCCTAAGTTTTTTACTATGATTGCAATTTTATATATAGAAACTCCACCAAATGCGTCTCCAACATGAAAAAGTTTGATCATTCTTCATATGCAAAGTTTTCATGTACAGAGCCATTTTCCTCTTTCTGTTACTCATTCTTAGTACTTTTTGTTGTTGTCAGCTTTAGTGCACGCACACAATATGATTTGTATGATGAAAACAAATTATTTGTAACATGAAGTTCATTAGAAAAGATTGTTGGTTCTGTAGGCACACTGTACAAGCGCCGCGATTTGAGAGACAACATGAGAGTCCAAAAATATGGCTACAGTTTCCACTTACCAGTAGAGCTACAACTGCTGTTGTAAGAAATTATCCTTTCTTTCCAACTCGTGGCTTTTCCTCAAAAGTTTGAAAATTATTTTCTTACTTTTTTGCTGGGATAATCTTATATGGTAATTATAACTCTAGCTTAGATTGCACGGATACTGTATTCAGTGGAAGAAAAAAGCAATATGGAATGCTAAGTTCATGTTCTTTGTTTTACCATTTCTCGATCTTTTTGTAAAATCTAGAAGTATGATATTGCAGGAACTAACTATTGTATTTTTGAGGAACTATTCTATTTATGCTACCTGCCCCAATCAACATTGAAATATAAGAGAAAGAGAGAACTAATTGAAAATCCATTCCAGGAGTTCTTAGAACTAGAAAGAAAGACGCAGTGATATTACTTTCTGTACTTTATCTAAAGCCTGGAAGGACATGAAATATTTAACACAAGGCAATATCCATTTTGGTACTTGAATGGCACGGCAGTCTATGATCGCATATAGCTGCAATATCTGTTTCTGAACTTGATATTACAGTTTTATCTTGTTAGCTACTTCGGAATATTATGCAGATGTCACATAATAAGCTCATATCAATACAGGTGCATCCTTATGCCAGAGTTGAAATATGGATCTTCGAATGCATTTAGCTAGAAACGAGTTCTTTGGCGTTCAAGTTGGATAAACTGTTCATGACTTTGCTATTATCTCAGTGTCAAGGTACATATCTTTTATGCATTACCATTCCCGTTCATTCAAATTTTCCATATCTATTGGTGCATTTAACCTTAATCTTTTGGTTAACAGAGCACATCCTGAAAATATTCGATGTAGTACTATAGAAGGAAGCTGGTTCTTTTTTCCTATCCCGCACTAGAGAGTAGAGATGATGTGAAGCAATTGTTACTTTGCTTGAGGACAAATAATATTGATGTAATTTGAAAATGCAACATTTAGAGAATGCCTTGTGATCTCAATGTGAATGAACTTTAAAATTACCAAAATGTAAAATTAGAAATGTAAGTATCTTATGTGACTGAGTTAGTTAGTGATCCATTTTCAAAGTTCATCTAGATGGGTAGATGGCCTTGTTTGCACTTGCTTATTACATGATCACTAAAAACTTGATCCTATATACAAAATTATGAAGCTAAAGGTTGTTTAAAGTAGTTATCTTAGTAACGAAAGGAAAATATTACATCAGGTCCCGTGCGTAGCGCGGGCACGCCCATCTAGTGTTTTAAACAAAGGAATCTTCTTTGTTTCATTAAGGGGTCATTTGGTTGACCGTAATTGCAAAGATAATTTCAATAGATAATTTTGTACAAACAAATTATTGTTAGTATGCTGTGCTCAAAACAGAAACAAAATTAAATAATATAAACTGGACGAATAGAAACGTTAGTTAAAACAAAAATAAATCTTCAAGCGCACAGATTGCACTGTGTATCTTTAATAAATTTCCCTCACTTTTTTCAAGTTTTTTGAAATAATTTCTCCCATGATAAAATAGAATGAGCTATTGTGTAATAGCGACACTTCAAATTATAAAACTTAGGTAAACTCAAAGACGGGAGTAAATTATATTTGACACTTCAAATCCAGCCTCACTTACATTTGACAGAATATTTGGAGTGTAACTTCAGCGGTGCGACCTAAGAAGCGGACGGGGATGTGATTCACTTATATTTGACAGAATATTTGGAGTGTAACTTCAGCGGTGCGACCTAAGAAGCGGACGGGGATGTGATTCACAAGTCAACCCCAAGAGAGGGAGTTTCAAGTATCTTCAGTTAATTATTAAGGCGGATGGGGAGATTGACGGGGATGTCACATATCGTGTTGGGGTAGGGTGGATGAAATAGAGGCTCGCATTTGGTGTTCTGTGTGATAAGAATGTGCCACCAAAATTTAAAGGTAAGTTCTACAAAGCGGTTATTAGACTGACTATATTGTATGGGGTTGAGTGTTGGCCAGTCAAGAACTCTCATGTCCAGAAGATAAAGGTGGCAGAAACGAGGATGTTAAGATGGATGTGTGGGCATACCAGGTTAGATGGAATTAGAAATAAAGTTATTCGGGACAAGGTGAGCATGGCTCCAGTGGAGGATAAGATGAAGGAGGCGAGACTTAGATGGTTCACCCATGTGAAGAGGAGAGGCACAGATGCACCGGTGAGGAGGTGTGAGAGGCTGAAAATGGAGGGCCAACAGAGAGGTAGAGGTAGGCTGAATAAGTATTGGAGAGAGGTGATTTGTCACGACCCAAAATCACATAGTCGTAATGGCACCTAATCCTAATTCTAGATAATCCAAACATCGAACAAGGTAACTCAAAAGATAGATTATTAATAACAAGAAATAAAATGACTGAATTATGTACAACCTCCCAAGGATTGGTAGTACAAGTCACGAGCAACTATAATTTTGATTTACAAACTAAAATGAAGAATAGATATAATATCTGTTTGAAATTTTCATAAATAGAGTTTAAGTCCTAAACTACCATGAACAAGAGGTAGCTTGAATCAGGAACACTCGAACGTCTTAATTGCAACGCTTCATCATCCAAAGCTACGCGGCTCCATGATCTGCACACAAGGTGTAGAAGTGTAATGACCTGATAAGTCATTTTGAGTTTTAGCCTTTATTTCCGTATTCCGAGACCTTGATTAACTCCGTTTAGTATTCTTGATTTACGTGCGCAATTCATGTCTTTTTTCGAAAAGTTTTTATGTGAAAAAAACTAAAGAAAATATGAATTTTAGTCTTAAAAATGATTTGAGTTGACTACGGTCAATATTTTGTGTAAACGGATCTGGATCGGTATTTTAACGACCCTGATAGGTCTGTCGTGATTTTGGATTTGGGCGTATACCCGAAATTGAATTTGGAAGTCCACTTGATTTGACGTGATTTATTGAAAACTGGTAATTTGAACGTTTAAAGAATTTTAAAGTTTGCCCGTAGATTGACTTTATTGCTACTAGGTTCGAATTTTGGTTCCGGAACTTGGTATAGGTCCATTTTACTATTTAAGATTTGTCTGCAAAATTTGGTACAAAACGGAGTTGATTTGATAGGATTCGGACACTCGGTTATGGATTTTAAAGTTCTTGAGTTTCTTTAAAAATTTCATGCATCTTGATGTGTGATTCGTAGTTCTAGGTATTATTTTGGTGTTTTGATCACGCAAGTGAGTTCGTTTGATGTTATTACACATGTGTGCATGTTTGGTTTGGAGCCCGAGGGGCTCGGGTGAGTTTCGAATAGGCTACAGATCATTTTTGGACTTAACGATATGCTGGTTTTTGTTGTTGCTGGTGTCTGACTCTTTGTGCTTCGCGATCGCAAAGGCACTCTCACGATCGCGAAGGGGAACTTGGAGTTGGGGTGATTTCTTCATCGCGAACACGATAGCATGGTCGTGAATGCGAAACATTGGAGGGCTTACCTTCGCGAACGCGAAGGTTTATGGGATTCTGGGGGAGACAGTAAAGTATACTACGCGAACGCGAGCCTAGGCTCACGAATGCGAAGGCGCAATCGTGACCGCATAGTGTTCCTCGCGAACGCGAAAGCTACTCGGGCTGCTGTTCTTCGCGATCGTGGCAGGCCCTTCGCGAACGCGAAGAAGGACTGACGCCCAGTGATTTAAATATCCCAAAGTCGGTATTTATCCCAATTCTTACCATTTTCAAGCTTGAGCTCGGCCTAGAAGTGATTTTGAAGAGGTTTTTCATTCCAACTTCATAGGTTAGTAGATTTTAACTTATTTCCTTACATTTTCATAAACACCCATTGATTTTAACCTTTAATCTATGCTTTTTCATGGTAGAAATTAGGAATTATGAGAAATTGAGATTTAGACCTCAAGTTGAGGTTGGATCGAAACTAATCGCATAACCGGGCTCGGGGGTGAATGGATAATTGAGTTTTGGTCTGAATCTCGTGTTTTGACCAAACGGGTCCGGGGTTGACTTTTATTGACTTTTTCCAAAAACATTAAAGATTGAATCTTTTTCAATCGCGGGTAGTTTCTAAAACTTATTTTGAATTATTTGAACTATATTTGGTTAGATTTGACTGGTTTGGAGGCTAATTCTAGAGGAAAAGTCGCAGTTGAGCATTGATTTGGTTGCGGAATGAGGTATGTATCGTGGTTAACCTTGACATGAGGGATTAGAACTTGTTGGTCTATTTTTATGTGTTTTATGTGTGGGGACAACGTATATGTGAGGTGACGAATACCTATGTGGTATCATTGGGTTAAAGCATGCGGGTAAAAATTATTTCTTTGTATTATATTATTTCGTAAATTATGATATCCACGCTTAGGTTAGATTATTACTTCTTTGATTATTCGTTTCGTATTTATTGCTTATTTAAAAGTTGTTGAACATTTTGGAAGTTGAAGTTTGATATCATAGCATCATATTTGAAGTTAAATTATTCTCCGCATTATTTATTATTCGAATTCATATTATTATTGTTATATGGTGAGGAAGAGAGTAAAAGCACGAAGGGTAATGCCGTGCCATTTCATTAATATAATCATTATTACATGGTGAGGAAGAGAGTAAAAGCACGAAGGGTGATTCCATGCCATTTCATTCATATTATCATTATTACATGGTGAGGAAGAGAGTAAAAACACGAAGGATGATGTCGTGCCATTTCATTCATATTATTATTACATGGTGAGGACGAGAGTAAAAGCACGAAGGGTGATGTCGTGCCATTATATTCATATTATTTCATGGTGAGAACAAGAGTAAAAGCACGAAGGGTGATGCTGTGCCATTTTCATATCATTGATTTGACTGATTTCCGATTTTGGTGATTTACTTGGTTATTTCGTGATTTCATACTTGCCGTATTTATCATATCTTTCCCTTTTTGCATATCCCCTCCCAGTTAGTACGTATCATTCTTTATTATTATTGTTGCTTTATATACATTTGTACATGTTTATTTACGTAGGTGTCTTGTCATAGCCTCGTCACTACCACGTCAAAGTTATGCTCGACACTTACGGAGTACATTGGGTCGGTTATACTCATACTACACTATTGCACTTCTTGTGCGGATACTGATATTGGTCCCAGCGGTGCGTGAGGTGCGTCAGCTCAGATCATTTCATACGGAGACTCGAGGAAGATCTGCTAGCGTCCGCAGACCTTGAAGTCCCCTTCCATTTCCCGCTTTTACTATTTATTTCTT
This sequence comes from Nicotiana tabacum, assembly GCF_000715075.1. Classification (NCBI taxonomy): domain Eukaryota; kingdom Viridiplantae; phylum Streptophyta; class Magnoliopsida; order Solanales; family Solanaceae; genus Nicotiana; species Nicotiana tabacum. The sequence goes on from NC_134081.1 coordinate 39,144,606, forward strand.
TCGAAACAGTCGTATTTATTCAGACCTTGTTTGTAGACTTCTAGTTGCTTGTGTACTCATGACTCGGGATTCCTGGGAGTAGATATTATCACGTGATTTATATCAGTGTTAGATTCGGCTTTTATTTCTCGTTGAATATCATTATTGGGGTTTTAACTGTTAAAATTAATTAATTAATTATTTTACGTCGGCTTGCCTAGCAAGTGGATGTTAGGCTGTTACACCCTATATTTTTTTGTACGTAAAACTGCGTCGTGAGCAAACTAATGTAGGACCCAAAAATGAGATCATCTTTGAAAATATATAAAGCAAGTTAATCATGTTACCTCAAAAGTTACAAATATTGAATATCATGAACAACAAGTACAAAGAGGGTTGGAAGGTTTAGAAGCTAAAGGAATTGAAGAAAATAATGTTTCGTCGAAAGCCGACAAATTGGGAATGTTATAGCATGTACTTTTGGGATGAGACAAGGGTGTTTTACATGATAAGTAGGTTATGTTACGAGTTATGTTATTCGTATGATAGTCGTGTGTTATGTTTTGAAGTCAAGCGAGTGGTGGAACAAAAGTCGATAAAAGTCATCACAAGTTACGTTCATAAGTTTTACTGAAACTTTGGGTCAAATATAACTGCGATTTTATCCCAATATACTTAGAGTTATGGGGTGTTCCACCCATCAAATTAAAGATCTATGCGTCTACTTTCCAACACATTAAACCGTTTGTCAATACGATATCTGAGTAAAGAGATATGGACATTTTTGCGAGACTGCGCACACTGTCACCTACTTGCTTAAACGAGAATCCAAAACTGGGCTAGTTCGGGTCGTCCAAAACTGGGCCAGTTCGGGTCGCTCAAAGAGGCCTTTTTAAAGTCCTATCCCCTTCATATATTAGGATGATAATAGGGCAAAATAACCAGACTTAATCTCTGTAAAAATCCTCCCAAAAATTTCCCACAAACCCCAATTGATTTTCTCTCCCTTTCAAGTTCTAATTAGAGGTAAAGCCTAGAGTTTGAAGAACCAAGATAGGAGCTGAGTTATCCCACAAATAAGGTAAGTTTACTTCTTTCTTTCATCCATTCTTTACAGTTGTAGATGCATGGTAAGTTGTTCTATATTTTTAAGAACTTACGGGACGGTGATCGGAAGCCGTGAGTTTGAGTTATTCACTTGTAGCGGACTATTTTATGGATTGTTTTGTGGACTGTTTGGTGTTGTTGTTGGGCTGCGTGATTTACTACTGTTTTGTGGAGTTTTGGAGGAGGAAGGGTGTGGAGAAACACCACATAAATGCAGGATGTTGGGCTGGTCGTTCATCGTAACATTTTTGGGGTTGTTGACACTACTACGGTGGTCGTTTGTGTATGAAGAGATTGGGGTATGTTGGGCTATTTTGTAGTATTGTGTGGTGTACATAAGGTTGGAAAATAATGTATATATGTTGTTATTGTTGTTTTTGGTGTTGTTGGTGTTATCTTGAATTTGGAAGAAGTAAGGATTATGGGGGAGATGCTGTCCGTTTTAATACAAAATAAGTATGTCGTTCGTTGTGTGATAGTTATACGTTTCATAACTTAATGATAGTATTATTATCGTTGTTGTAGATTAAGGTGAGAAGAGGCGAGTTCAACTTGGTGATTGGAAAGAGTGTGATAAGGTATGTTAAGGCTAAGCCTTCCTTCATTTTGGCATGATCTCGTAGCTACATGTGTTAGTCATGAGACATAAAGAGAAGTTCATATTCATGAATTTATTCACATTATTCTAGTCTCATAAGTTACAATATTATTCCTAATCGAGACTCTATATTCAATTTAGTATTGTCTTCTTCCAGTCAAGAGAGCAGCAAGCCTATATATACAGTATTACAGTATTTTCATTACCATCGAGCTATAATCGATGGGCAGGCTCCTATTGGGCAACCTCTGATCAGATGGTAAGTTATATACCGAGCCTACTGTGGCCGAGGGCCTATGAGCGAGCCCAGCATGGTCGAGATACATAGCCTAGTATGGCCGAGCACCTATGAGCAAGCCTACTACGGCAGAGCAGTTATATATACCGAGCCTTATAAGGCCGGACAATTATTTTACTTACTATATTGAAGGAGTTGAGTCAGTATAAATAGGTAAGTATATGTCCAGATCATCTTTGACTCCCAATTACTTTTAGTTATTATATTATCAGTTCAGTTTCAACTTTCAGTTATGTTATTGCCTTATATATTCGGTACATTATTTTGTACTGACGTCCCTTTTCTGGGGACGCTGCATTTCATGCGTGCAGGTTCAGATAGACAGACGGGTAGACCTCCTCAGTAGGTGTTTCCAAAGTTTAGCCTGATCGGTAAGCTCCACGTCCTTCAGAGTTATCGGTCTAGGTTTTCGTGTACATCTTCTGTGTGTATGTATATATATTATGGGTAGGTCGGGGCCCTGTTCCGATCACAATATATCTATCAGTAGAGGCTTGTAGACATATCCTGTCAGTTAGTGCATTATGTTGGGCTTGTAGGCCTGGTATGTATATTTTGGTGGTTTGTCAGTTGTAGTAGTTATGACGGCCTTGTCGGCCCAACTTTATATTGATGTTTAGTCAGCGCTAGTTTCCATTCAGTTTTATATTTTGCTTCGCAAATTGTCTTGCAAGGTGGCCCCATGGCCAAATTATGACATTATATGTTCATAGTCCCTTAGTCGCAATTTGGTACACCAGGTTAGTTGAGGCTCCGGGTGCCAGTCTCGCTCCCAGGTCGGGGCATGACAAACTTGGTATCAGAGTAGTTCTGTCCTAGGGAGTCTACAAGCCGTGTCTAGTAGGATCTTGTTTATAGATGTGTTGTGCACCACATTATATAAGCAGGGAGCTACAGGGCATTTAGGAGTTGGTTACCCTTCTTTCAAATCTAAATCGTGTTGTAGAACTGAGTTATAAGAAATTTGAGTTAAACTTACGTGTTGGTGTTTTCATACACAGATGACGGTGACTAAGAAGACTACGGCTAGCCAGAGGGGAGATACAACAACAGGTGAGGGGAGCAGCAGGGTACCCCCAGTAGATGGGTCCCAGTCTAAGGCCCAAGGCGAGACCCCTACTCAGCCATTACCGGCTCCTCCACCACCTAAGGAGATTCCTAGGGATACCGCACATCCAGTTCCCCCTCCACTTTCACCAGATCAGGACTTGAGGAGTGCGGTGCATTTGTTGACATAATTGGTAGCTACCGAGCAACAAGGTAGGGCATCAGCTAGTGGAGGATCTTCTGAGGGGTCTGGGAGTTCAAGGGTCCGAGAGTTTATTGCTTTGAGTCCCCCAGAGTTTACGGGGTCAGATCAGAGGGAGGACCCGCAGGATTTCATAGATCAGCTTCACAGGATCTTTCGGGTTATGCATGCCACAGAGAAAGAAGCAGTTGAGCTAGCATCTTTTCGACTCCGAGATATAGCCATCCTTTGGTACGAGGGATGGGAGAGGTCCAGGGGACGTGATGCACCTCCAGCTATTTGGGAGAATTTTTCAGATGCTTTTCTTGACCAGTACTTACCGCGGGAGATCCGACATGCTCGGGTCGATCATTTTCTAGCCCTTAAGCAGGACAATATGAGTGTTTGAGAGTATAGTCTTCGTTTTGACTCATTAGCCAGATATGCACCATCCATAGTTGCTACTATGCGTGACAGGATCCACAGGTTTATAGCAGGGTTAGCCCTAGAGTTGACCGAGGCATGTGCCACCGCTGTGTTGCATGATAATATGGATATCTCCCGGATTCAGGCATTCGCTCAGAATATAGAAAGGGGTAGGCGTCGACAGCAGGGTACAGAGAGGACTGAGCAAGGGCAGCGTAAAAGGATGAGATTTCCTAGGTCTCAGGAGCAGTCTCAGGGTATTTATAGGCCCCAGTACTTCGGACGGCCACCTAGGCCTCCGCCACCTCAGTTACAGGGTTACAAGTATGACCGCTATACTCAGTCAGGACCAGGTGAGAGCTCACGGGTGTCGGTTTTGCAACGACAACGAGGTTCAAGGCAGACATGGTCATTTCCGCCGCGGTGTGACATCTATGGTAGAGGACACTTGGGCCAATGCCGAGCAGGTTCTGATGCTTGTTATACATGTGGGAGTCCGGGGCATATGATGCGAGATTGCCCAAATAGAGATTCTGGGGGTATGGCACAACCAGCAAGTTCAGCGACATGATCATCTATGTATGTGCATCCTTCTGGGCGCGAGTCTCAATCTTCGGCTGGTAGAGGTCAAGGCAGAGGTAAAGGTTCCAGTTCAGGTGTTAATCAGAACCGTATTTATGCTTTAGCGGGTCGACAGGACCAGGAGTCTTCACCAGACATTGTGATAGGTATATTGACCATTTGCTCTCACGATGCTTATGCCTTGATAGACCCAGGATCTACTTTATCATATATTACCCCATTTATCGCGGGGAAATTTGGTATAGTGCCTGAAATACTAAGTGATCCTTTTACGGTATCTACACCGGTCGGAGAATCGATTATTGCTAGACGGGTTTACCGAGGTTGTACGGTGACAGTTTGTAGTCATCAGACCTCAGCCGACCTAGTTGAGCTAGAAATGATGGATTTTGATGCTATCATGGGCATGGACTGGTTGTCAGCTTGCTATGCCACAGTTGATTGCCGAGCAAAGGCAGCCAGATTTCATTTTACAGGTGAGGCAGTCCTTGAATGAGTAGGTAATACAGCGGCACCCAGAGGTAGGTTTATTTCCTATCTGAAGGTGAGGAAAATGATTGCAAAAGGGTGCATTTATCATATTGTGCGAGTTAGAGATGTAGATGCTGAGATATCTACACTTCAGTCTATTCCCGTAGTAAATGAGTATGCAGATATGTTTCCAGATGAGCTTTCAGGTATTCCTCCAGAGCGAGAGATTGATTTTAGCATCGATTTGCTTCTAGGAACTCAACCAATATCCATCCCTCCGTATAGAATGGCACCTGCCGAATTAAAAGAGTTGAAGGAGCAGTTAAAAGATTTGCTGGAGAAAGGTTTCATCAGGCCCAGTACCTCACCTTGGGGTGCATCGGTACTCTTTGTGCGGAAGAAAGACGGCTCGTTGAGGATGTGTATCGACTATAGGCAGCTAAACAAGGTAACTATTAAGAATAAGTATCCACTTCCAAAGATTGATGACTTGTTTGATCAGTTGCAGGGGGCTAGATTCTTTTCAAAGATAGATTTGAGATCGGGATACCACCAGGTCAGAGTTCGGGAGAAAGATATTCCAAAGACAGCCTTCAGGACCCGATATGGCCACTTTGAGTTCCTTGTCATGTCCTTTGGGTTGACGAATGCACCCGCTGTATTTATGGACTTTATGAATAGCCTATTCCGGCCATTTTTAGATCTGTTCGTGATAGTATTTATTGATGATATTCTGGTCTATTCAAGTTCAGAGGATGAGCATGTGGGCCACTTGCGAGCGGTACTCCAAACCCTCCGTGATCGTAAGTTGTACGCTAAGTTTTCTAAATGTGAGTTCTGGTTGAAGTCTGTAGCATTCTTGGGGCATATTGTATCCGATGAAGGTATAAAGGTAGACACTCAAAAGATCGAGGCCGTGAAATCTTGGCCTAGACCTACCACTCCGACAGAGGTTCATAGCTTTCTAGGCTTAGCAGGATACTACCGGAGGTTTGTAGAGGGTTTTTCTTCCCTTTCGGCACCATTGACGAAGTTGACGCAGAAATCAACTAAGTTTCAGTGGAAGGAGGCTTGCGAACGGAGTTTCCAAGAGCTTAAGAACAGGTTGACCTCAGTGCCAGTTCTAAAACTTCTAGAGGGTCCAGAGGGTTATGTCGTGTATTGTGATGCCTCAGGTGTCGGGTTAGGATGTGTCCTTATGCAACATGGGAAGGTAATTGCGTATGCTTCAAGGCAGTTAAGGAAGCACGAGAAGAATTATCCAAGCCACGATCTCGAGTTAGCTGTGGTTGTCCATGCACCTAAGATATGGCGGCATTATTTATATGGTGTTCATGTTGATGTATTTACAGATCATAAAAGTCTGCAATATATATTCAAGCAAAAAGAGTTGAATTTGCGACAGAGGCGATGGCTTGAGTTATTGAAAGATTATGATGTTAACATTCTCTACCATCCAGGGAAAGCTAATGTTGTAGCAGACGCCTTAAGCCGCCGATCTATGGGTAGCTTAGCACATGTAAAGGCCGAGAAAAGACAATTAACTAGAGAGATTCATCAATTGGCTTGTTTGGGGGTTCGGTTAGTAGATTCTGATGATGGTGGAGTAGTACTCCAAAACACTGCAAAATCATCTCTCATAGCTGAAGTCAAGGAAAGGCAGTACGAGGACCTAGAGTTGGTCGAGTTGAGAGAGCGAGTTCCGCAACAGAAGAATTCATTGTTAAAGCTCAAGGGAGATGGGGTTCTCAGATACATGGTTCATTTGTGTGTTTCAGATGTAGCAGGGCTACGAGACAGGATTATGTCAGAGGCACATTATTTGTGGTACTCCATTCATCCTGGGTCGACGAAGATGTATCATGACATTAAGGATGTGTACTGGTGGAACGATATGAAGAAGAACATTGCTGAGTTTGTCGCCCAGTGTCTTAGTTGCCAGCAGGTGATCTTAGACCGACAAATTCGCAAGCTACGAAATAAGGAGGTAACCTCCGTGAAGGTTTTATGGAGAAGCAATAATGTGGAAGAGATGATATGGGAAACAGAGGAAGAAATGAAGTATAAATACCCCCACCTATTTCAAACTGAAGATATGGCTCGAGATGGGATGCTACAGTACAACTCTATTCAGGCTAGTAGGTTATCAGGTAAGCTCTTATTTTCTGACTTTCAGTATTTATGATTTACGACTCTTTGAGGCAAAGTGTTGTTATTTATAGACATTGGCCATGTGTGGCATGCATAGTATATTTTCTGGCTGCATGCAAGTTGGTTATAGTCTAGTGTACGGAGGAAACTCTGGCAAAAGTTTTCCAAAGTCTCTAAAAGTAAACATTCGAGGACGAATGTTCCCAAGGGGGGAATGATGTTACACCCTATATTATTTTGTACGTAAAACTGCGTCGTGAGCAAACTAATGTAGGACCCAAAAATGAGATCATATTTGAAAATATATAAAGCAAGTTAATCATGTTACCTCGGAAGTTACAAATATTGAATATCATGAACAACAAGTACAAAGAGGGTTGGAAGGTTTAGAAGCTAAAGGAATTGAAGAAAATAATGTTTCGTCGAAAGCCGACAAATTGGGAATGTTATAGCATGTACTTTTGGGATGAGACCAGAGTGTTTTACATGATAAGGAAGTTATGTTATGAGTTATGTTATTCGTATGATAGTCGTGTGTTATGTTTTGAAGTCAAGAGAGTGGTGGAACAAAAGTCGATGAAAGTCATCACAAGTTATGTTCATAAGTTTTACTGAAACTTTGGGTCAAATGTAACTGCGATTTTATCCCAATATACTTAGAGTTATGGGGTGTTCCACCCATCAAATTAAATATCTATGAGTCTACTTTCCAATGCATTAAACCGTTTGTCAATACGATATCTGAGTAGAGAGATATGGACATTTTTGCTAGACTGCGCAGACTGTCACCTACTTGCTTAAACGAGAATCCAAAATTGGGCCAGTTCAGGTCGTCCAAAACTGGGCCAGTTCGGGTCGCTCAAAGAGGCCTTTTTAAAGTCCTATCCCCTTCATATATTAGGATGATAATAGGGCAAAATAACCAGACTTAATCTCTGTAAAAATCCTCCCAAAAATTTCCCACAAACCCCAATTGATTTTCTCTCCCTTTCAAGTTCTAATTAGAGGTAAAGCCTAGAGTTTGAAGAACCAAGATAGGAGCTGAGTTATCCCACAAATAAGGTAAGTTTACTTCTTTCTTTCATCCATTCTTTACAGTTGTAGATGCATGGTAAGTTGTTCTATATTTTTAAGAACTCACGGGACGGTGATCGGAAGCCGTGAGTTTGAGTTATTCACTTGTAGCGGACTGTTTTATGGATTGTTTTGTGGACTGTTTGGTGTTGTTGTTGGGCTGCGTGATTTACTACTGTTTTGTGGAGTTTTGGAGGAGGAAGGGTGTGGAGAAACACCACATAAATGCAGGATGTTGGGCTGGTCGTTCATCGTAACATTTTTGGGGTTGTTGACACTACTACGGTGGTCGTTTGTGTATGAAGAGATTGGGGTATGTTGGGCTATTTTGTAGTATTGTGTGGTGTACATAAGGTTGGAAAATAATGTATATATGTTGTTATTGTTGTTTTTGGTGTTGTTGGTGTTATCTTGAATTTGGAAGAAGTAAGGATTATGGGGGAGATGCTGTCCGTTTTAATACAAAATAAGCATGTCGTTCGTTGTGTGATAGTTATACGTTTCATAACTTAATGATAGTATTATTATCGTTGTTGTAGATTAAGGTGAGAAGAGGCGAGTTCAACTTGGTGATTGGAAAGAGTGTGATAAGGTATGTTAAGGCTAAGCATTCCTTCATTTTGGCATGATCTCGTAGCTACATGTGTTAGTAATGAGACATAAAGAGAAGTTCGTATTCATGAATTTATTCACATTATTCTAGTCTCATAAGTTACAATATTATTCCTTATCGAGACTCTATATTTAATTTAGTATTGTCTTCTTCCAGTCAAGAGAGCAGCAAGCCTATATATACAGTATTACAATATTTTCATTACCATCGAGCTATAATCGATGGGCAGGCTCCTATTGGGAAACTTCTGATCAGATGGAAAGTTATATACCGAGCCAACTGTGGCCGAGCGCCTATGAGCGAGCCCAGCATGGTCGAGATACATAACCTAGTATGGCCGAGCGCCTATGAGCGAGCCTACTACGGCAGAGCAGTTATATATATCGAGCCTTATAAGGCTGGACAATTATTTTACTTACTATATTGAAGGAGTTGAGTCAGTATCAACAGGTAAGTATATGTCCAGATCATCTTTGACTCCCAATCACTTTCAGTTATTATATTATATGTTCAGTTTTAACTTTTAGTTATGTTATTGCCTTATGTACTCGTTACATTATTTTGTACTGACGTCCCTTTTCTGGGGACGTTGCATTTCATGCGTGCAGGTTCAGATAGACAGACGGGTAGACCTCATCAGTAGGTGTTTCCAGAGTTCAGCCTGATCGGTAAGCTCCACGTCCTTCGGAGTTATCGGTCTAGGTTTTCGTGTACATCTTCTGTATATATGTATATATGTTATGGGTAGGTTAGGGCCCTGTTCTGATCACAATATATCCATCAGTAGAGGCTTGTAGACATATCGTGTCAGTTAGTGCACTATGTTGGGATTGTAGGCCTGGTATGTATATTTTGGTGGTTTGTCAGTTGTAGTAGTTATGATGGCCTTGTCGGCACAACTTTATATTGATGTTTAGTCAGCGCTAGTTTCCATTCAGTTTTATATTTTGCTTCGCAAATTGTCTTGCAAGGTGGCCCCATGGCCAAATTATGACATTATATGTTCAGAGTCCCTTAGTCGCAATTTGGTACACCAGGTTAGTTGAGGCACCGGGTGCCAGTCTCGCTCCCAGGTCGGGGCGTGACATAGGCACCATCACGACCTTGAGGTTGGGATTTTGGATCGTGACAAGTTAGTATCAGAGCACTAGGTTACTTAGGTCTCACGAGTTATTAGCAAGCTTAGTAGTATCTGGAGGATCGGTACAAAGACGTCTGTACTTATCTTCTAAAGGCTATGGAGTTTTAGGGGAAAAATTTCACTTCTTTCTTTATTTATCGTGCGATTTTATTCTATCATTGATGTTTGAATCATTCCATTCTTATTCTCTCGCAGATGGTGAGAACCCGCACAATATCTTCAGTCGGACATGAGCTGGAGCCCCCTATTGTAGCTACTACCAGGGGTAGAGGCCGAGGTCGAGCCAGAGGCCAAGGTAGGGGTAGGGCTCAGCCTAGAGCTCGAGCAGCAGCACCCACAATGGAGCCTCTGATTGAGCATGAGAAGCAGATCATAGCTCCGGTCGTACCAGTAGGACCAGCTCAGGTCCTGAAGGGATTTACAGCCACTCTCTAGTGCTTCAGGATGCTCTAGTTCGTTTAGTGGGCCTTATGGAGAGTGTGGTGCAAACCGGTGCATTTCTGGTGGCACCAGCCGTTTCTCAGGCTGGGGGAGGAGCAGAGACTCCTGCTACTCACACTCTGGAGCAGATGGCTCCCCAGTATCAGACTCCAACTGCTCCATCCGTTGGGGTAGTTCAACCGGTTGTTACTGCACAGACCAGGGAGAGGCCCGCAATGTCTACTGAGGGATTGATAAAATTAGACAAGTTCACAAAGCTCTTCCCTATTCATTTCAGTGGAGCACCTTCTGAGGACCCACATGATTACTTTAACCGTTGCCATGAGGTGTTGCACAATATGGATATTGTTGAGACCAATGGGGTCGAATTTGCAGTGTTCCAGATGACCGGTTCTACAAAGAGATGGTGGAGAGATAATGTGTTGACCAGACCATCTGGTTCACCTTCACTTATCCAGGATCAGTTTTCACAGCAATTTCTGAAGAAGTTTATCCCTTTCACTCTGAGAGAGGAGTATCGCATGCAGTTTAAGCGTCTTTAGTATGGTAGCATGACTGTTACTCAGTATGAGACCCGATTTTTGGACCTAGCTTGTCACACACTTATTTTACTCCCTACTAAGAGGGAGATAGGAGATTCATTGATGGACTAACTTTCAGTATTAGGCTACAGATGCCAAGGATACCGGGGATATATTTCTTTTCAGAGGGCCGTAGAGATTGCTAAACGGATCGAGATGGTTTGTGGTCAGGAGAAGGGGGGCGGTATCTGATAAGAGGCCTCATCATTTCGGTGGTTTCAGTGGTGCCTCATCTTGAGGCAGGGGTACTTTTGGTAGAGGCCATCCTACCAGGCCGTTTCAGTCGCTTTAGGCATACCACGGTGCTTCGGGTAGTCGTGGTCCTTATGTATCTCATCCTGAGCAGCTAGCCTATAGTGCACCACCAGCTCCTATGAGTGCACCTCCAATCCAGAGTTATTAGGGTGGTTATCCAGGTCGACAAACCTAGTTTCAGGGTCGGTAGTCACAGCAGCCGAGGGCTTATTATACTTGTGGAGATCCGAGGCACCTTTCTAGATTTTGCCCCAGGTCACAGAGCAGCATGCCACATCAGAGTTTTCGTTCAATGGTTCCGGCACTGGTTGCTTCACCGCCTACTCAGCCAGCTAGAGACGGGGGTCAGACCACCAGAGGTGGAGGTCAGGCTATTAGAGGTGGAGGTCAGGCCATTAGAAGTGGAGGCCAGCCAGCTAGAGGCCCTCTAGGTTATTGCCTTTTAGTGCACACATATAGGAGGTTACATGCTTGTTTGGATCTGTGGTCCCATTATATTTGGAAATATCGGGCATTCGGAATTTCTTCGAAATTGACTTTGGTGCCGCACTTGGGGGTAAAGGTTTCTGAATAAATTTTTTGGGATCCGGCCCTTTTAATATTGGAGGCGCTCTCGGGATTTGATCGACCCTTAAATTGTAAGTTTCCACCTTCTTATCATTTGCCTCCCAGGAAATCTCTCTGGGCCCGAACTCATCTGGTTCTACAATAATTTGTTCATAACTTTGAGTATCTTCTCTAATCCGCTCGGGTTCGGTCCTGTTCTGGGCATGATTTTGAGTCTGTAGTTGTGCTATTGCCACTTGCTGAGCTTGTAGAATTTCAAAAATCAATCATAAGCTAACTCCATCACCTTTCCCTTCGGGTGCTTCTCGAGCCGATGGTCGGGGTGCCCCACGAATGCTATTTTCAAGATCAGTTGACAGGTTGATGTTGATGGCAATTTGTGAGTTAGCGTCAACCGGGTCAGCAATTGGAACACCGTTGGGATCAACAGGGGGTACGACATTGCTTGGTACCACGTTATTGTTTTAACCGTGGTGGCCTGACTCGGCATCAACGTTCAAATGAGCAGACTGAGAGTTTGACATTTTAAGTGAACCTGACATCAAACCTCAAAGAGCAAGTGTAAAATAGGGTGTGTTATGGAGATTTATATTAAATCACCACTATTATTCTTATCCCCACATTGGGTGCCAAACTGTTTACCCTTAAATGAGTAACAATTGAATTTATACGCAGTTTAAAGGATATGTCATTTAATTTAACACGAATGAACTGTGAACAACAAATAATTAAATTAAAGGAAATCAGAACGATCAAACCAAATGTAATGGATGATTAAGTCAAGCTTTGCAACGAACATTTGGAAATCAGTTCTGATCCAGCCCTCGGAACGAACTCGGTTATGACTCAATAAACAAGCAACTAAAGAACAAAAATTAACTTTATTACTTTGATATGCGTGCCAATAGTGGTCCTTAACATATAAAAGTTCTCCCCTTTATATAGTGGGGAAGTTTCAATCCTAGCACAAGTCTAAATAAGGTAAACAAATCTTCTTCTTCCGGTAAACATTGTTACACAGTTGATATCAGACGAGATTTGCGTCGTAATATTCGGTTGAGGGCAGATATTCCGGCCCCTCACTTATCTTATCTAAACATCTTTTCCCTTAATCTCGGCTCTGCACTAAACTCGGGCTTGATGCTCGGCCGTGTCCGATCCCGGGTGCACTATTTATCTTCCCCGGGCTCTGTTACGTGGAATCCCTCGGCTTTACTCGAGGCCATGTCAGATCATGATGTCTTCTAATTTCTTTACCGGGAAATTGGGGGGTAACTTTATCACCGATTTTACCCGTACACACCTTCCATGGAAAATAAAGTCTCGAAAAAAAAAGAAAACACAGGGTAAATATAACTCGTTGAATGTTGACCTGAGTTGTTTTGGTTTTGATGATTGACAAAGGAACATATGTATGAACCAGGTCCATGGACAACGTACACAGGTGACAGGCATAATCAAGCAAAAAGCATGCACGTGAAAGGGATAAGTATAAGTGGTTATTTCTGATAAATGCATGAACGAAAAGGTTGCATATTTGATAAGGAGCAAGACTCCTTACTTGAAGAGAACTCTATCCAAGATAAGGGAATAGTTAGAAGTTGAAGTTAACAAGAACTCTTCCACCAAGGAAGAGTAAAGCATTAAAACTCTAATTAATCATATTCTACTAACTCTATAAATATCAGTTTTGTTCTCTTTTACAGGTGACACACACATACAAAAGTGAAAGCACGAATTGAGAACAAAATAGCAAAGCATTTTGTGAGCAATTCATGTGAGATTCAAGAGTGTGATCCTGAAGCTACACGAACCAGATTGAAGAACTAGTTCCATAAAGAGTTTTATGTGTTGTCTTTACTTCTAGTTTAGAGTGTAGTATGCATTTTGAGTTGTACCTTTCAGCTTTCTTAGAAGCACATTGTACTAGGTACCTGAGTTGTATCATTCAAGTTAAAGTTAACTTGAAGTAGTCGCAACAACCTGTGGCGTGTTGCTACAAGGGTTAGAGTTAATCCTTAGGTTTGCAAGAGGTTGTAAACTCGAGTTGTATTGTTTAAGTTAGAGTTAACTTGAAGCAGTCGCAACAGCATGTGGCTGGTTGCTACAAGGGTTAGAGGTAATCCTTAGGTTTGCAAGAGCTTGTAAACTTTGTTGTTGGCTCATAGTTGTAGTAAAGTATTTGAAAAAAATCCTACTGGGTAGTAGTTCGTGATTTTTTCACATTTGGAGCCGGGTGTTTTTCACGTAAAAATCCTTGTGTTCTTTATTTTTGGCATTATTTATTCCACAACTGTAGTGTAAGGAACAGATAGAAGAACCAGGTCCTTCGATAATCTAGTGCACGTGAAAATTGGGCACTACACAAATCACCCCCCTCCTCTTGTGTGGTATTGAAGTATAAAACATCAATTGGTATCAGAGCAGGTTATCCTTGAAGAGGCTAACACCTTACGAAAATATCAAGATGAGTGCACTACCTGAAAACCGTAAAGAGCAATCCACCACTAGGCCACCACTATCCAATGATCATCTTCTTTCATCTCTCATTTTCTAAAAGACCAAAGCCTTTGAAACCTAAAACTCTCTCAACCTTCTTCGTCTGTCTACAGTGATTCAAATGCATCTGAAAAACCAAAGACCACTGAGAACCTATCATCACCACCCAAAGAACCAACACCCACACCTTTAACCACCCAAACTCTAAAGAAAAAACATATCAAAATGATTGCACGTAAAACAATAGCAAGCAAAGAACAAAAAAAGAAATTGAATGAGAAGCTACTACTCAGTCAAGTAGAAGAACCACAAAATTCTGATGATTCTTTCTGATATGCGACTGAGGGGGAAGAACCAGTTTCTTCTAAAACTGAACATGTAACCTCTTAGTTTCCCACCTCTGAGTTTGGTTCTGAAATTGCAGAAAATCTTGAGAATTGTTTTTTTTTGGCTGGGTCTATGAATGTTATTGAAAAGAAAAATATTGTTACTGAAGACATTGGTGGTAAAAAAAAAAGAGCAAGAGTGTTGAGGTTGATGCGAGGGGAAGGGTGGAAGAACAAGTAGCTGGATTTGATTCACCCATTAGTTGTGGATTACATGAGGAGACAAGTGCAATTGTAGTCTGGAGTGAAAAGATTAGTGATAATGAGGAGACTTTGAATGAAAGTATAGGTATAGAATCACAAAAGATGGGTGATGGTTCTTGTGATATAAGTGCAGCAGAGGGGCTGGATAGGTTTAAGAAATGGTTTCATGAACCGGTACCTTCTCTTGCTAAAACAAACAAGAGCCCCTTCATGGTCTGCTGCAAGAGGTGTCAGGTAGTTACAATCCAAAGAAGAAGAGCAAAGTTGGAAAGATTCCAGGAAAGGGCATGGGTAGCACTAAGAGAAAGGATTCGCCTTCTATACCTATAGCAATTCCTCCCACAAGAGGAAGAACTACAAGGAGCCAGAAGAAGCAGAATGAGGCCAATGTAAGAAGAGCTTTAGCTGAGATTGCCAAGAAAGTCGCTTGGAAAGAAAAAAAGGGTTGGTAAGCCAAGTGGAGTAGTCCAGATTGAGGGGATGAACCTGGTTCTTGAAGATGAATATGAGGATATGGAAGCACCACACCTAGTGCCAAAAAGAGATAGACTTCTCAAAATAATTCTCAAGAAACAGAGGTTGAGACTGAGGGCTCAATTGGGTCTAAAAGAACTACGTCTGCCAAAAGGAGCAAGAAGACTAAAATAGTGGAAGAAAATAGCTAAGGATGCTGAGATTGAAGGGCTGAAGAAATGATTGGCTGAAGTAGATGTTGAGAGAGACTCTCTCAAGTGTGAGCTTGTAAAGTATAAGGAAAGGAATGATGATATTCTTCAAGATATGCTGCAGCTACTTTAAACCAAGAACCTGCTCCTTCCCAGTCCTAAATCCTTCCTAGCTCATTTGTAACCAGTGACCCAAGTGGATTTTATTTTTTTGCTCATGGTTTTGTGCTTTTATTTCTTTTTATGCTTTGTGGAAGAATCTTATCAATAATATTCATTGCCTTTGCGCTAATTATTTGTTGATATTTCTTAGATGGATAATATCCTTAAATTGATAAGAGAAAATTGAATCCATGATTGCATTTGAATTAGCCCCAGTGACCATGAGTGATATCTACTAAAATTTGGTTACTTAACTAAATTATGCAACTTTTCGATGATGCCAAAAGGGGGAAGATAAGGCGTGCTTTTGATTTGGACCGTGATGTTTATAACCTTATGAACCTGGTCTTTGATAATTTATGACTTTAAATGGAAAGTGTTCTAACATTGCGATTGTTGTTGTTGAGCTGAGTTGAAACAGGTTCCATGATTTTGAAAAGCACAGAGTTTGTCATCATAAAAATGGGGAATTTATTGACCAGAGTGATTTTGATTTTGATGATTGACAAAGGAATACATGCATGGACCAGGTCCATGGATAGTGTACACAGGTGACAGACAGAATCAAGCAAAAGGCATACACGTGAAAGGGAAAAATATAAGTGGTTAATTCTGATAACCCCTGAACGAAAATGTTGCATATTTGATAAGGAGCAGGGCTCCTTACTCGAAGAGAACTCTATCCAAGATAAGAGAATAGTTAGAAGTTGAAGTTAACTAGAACTCTTCCACCAAGGAAGAGTAAAGCATTAGAACTCTAGTTAATCCTTTTCTACTAATTCTATAAATATCAGTTTTGTTCTCTTTTACAGGTGACACACACATACAAAAGTGAAAGCACGAATTAAGAACAAAATAGCAAGGTATTTTGTAAGCAATTCCTGTGAGATTCAAGAGTGTGATCCTGAAGCTACACGAACCAGATTGAAGAACTAATTCTATAAAGAGTTTTATGTGCTGTCTTTACTTCTAGTTCAAAGTGTAGTATGCGTTTTGAGTTGTACCTTTCAGCTTTCTTAGAAATAAATTGTACTAGGTACCTGAGTTGTATCATTCAAGTTAGAGTTAATTTGAAGTAGTCGTAACAACCTGTGGCGTGTTGCTACAAGGGTTAGAGTTAATCCTTAGGTTTGCAAGAGGTTGTAAACTCGAGTTGTATTGTTCAAGTTAGAGTTAATTTGAAGCAGTCGCAACAGCCTGTGGCTGGTTGCTACAAGGGTTAGAGGTAATCCTTAGGTTTGCAAGAGCTTGTAAACTTTGTTGTTGGCTCAGAGTTGTAGTAAAGTGTTTGGGGAAAATCCTACTGGGTAGTAGTTCGTGATTTTTTCACATTTTGAGCCGGGTGTTTTTCACGTAAAAATCCTTGTGTTCTTTATTTTTGGCATTATTTATTCCACAACTGTAGTGTAAGGAACAGATAGAAGAACCAGGTCCTTCGATAATCTAGTGCACGTAAAAATTGGGCACTACACAAATCACCATTCTTGTGTGGTATTGAGGTATAAACATCACTAAACTACATGTTTTAACATCTCAAGTGGGAAATCGAAAGCTATAAAACTGAATCACAAAATGTTCTCTTGTCTACACGCTATCAACATATAGTATATAGTATATATTCGTAGTTCTTCAATCGAAAGCTATAAAACGAAATCTATATATGCACAAAGATACTATATTTCTAGTATATAGTATACTATGAATCTTTTCACCAGTATTAAGATGTTTTGATCAATTAACCCCAAAGAGCTCTTACGAAAATATCACAGCTGATAACAAACTTTTTCCTACCTGCGACAAACAACACTTTAAGAGTAAATAATGGATATTTATCCGCATATCCTCTTCTACTTCCACCGAAAGGAGTCACACAACTGCCTCCGCATTTCACTGGTGTCTCAATGATTGAGATTTTACGGACACTTTTGCCTTCACTATACTCTTAAGTATTTGCATCGACATTTACTTTTGCTTCCTCTTACTTAAGAATTTTGTGTCAACAATTACTTGGTTAACCATAGGCTCTTTCATTTTGGGGAGGGAAGAGGTGATTAGTTCTCTACATTTGCATAGGATGAAAAGTAACCTTTAATAATATTTACGGGTTTATCTACTACAATAAAGAAGAGGAAGATGAAAAACGGTAGTAACGTATTTCATCTTTTATTTTCTTCAAGTAACTCCCTTCACCTTTAATTGAGTAATTATTTAGGGACTTGTGCACTTTTAAAGTTAAGATAAACAGAAACATCATGAGAAAAAAAGCAAAAAAGGAGAAAAAAGATAAGTGAGTTCCTTGGCCAAAGTGAGGTGCCAACTCACTCTTTCATATCCCATATATATATATATATATATATATATATATATATATATATATATATATATATATATTATTATTATTATTATTAAAACGAGAGAAAAAACTCTCTCCTTAATCCAAGTAACAGCCTTAAAACTAGCTACATGTAATGTATAACTAATTAACTAATAACTAATTTAGCCATATGGCATAACCAGAAAAAGTCACATATAACTTATTTCTTAATTAATTAATTATAAATAACAAAATCAAAATACTAGAAATTTGACTATATAATACTTAAAAATATTGTTAATAAATTTAAACAATTTACTAATTTCGAGTATTAATTTAAATCTATATATTATTAAAAGGAGAGGAAAAACCCCCTCCTTAAGCCAAGTGGCTGCCTTTAAATTAGCCACATGTAATGTATAACTAATTAACCATTAACTAATAACTAATTTAGCTATATGACATAATCAGAAAAAGTCACATATAACTTATTTCTTAATTAGTTAATTATAAATAACTAAATGAAAATATTAGAAATTTTACTATATAATACTTACAAATATTATTAATAAATTTAAATAATTTATTAATTTTGAGTATTAATTTAAAATAATATAAATATTTATATCAAGATTAAAAAATTACACATTGATCTATATTATATTAAATGATATAAATGGATAATGATACTAAATAAAGAGGAAAGTTAATGGAGGTCACATGAAAATATGAAATACTATATATTATATAACGTAATAGCAATAATTAAAAATTCAAAAATATTTAATATTAGAAATAGAAGGGAAAGATGATTTGAACTTGAGATTAGATTAAAATTATGGTAAAAATCTATGAATAGGACCACAAAATTAAAGTTTTTCTAGATAAATAAAAATAACAATTGAATAACAAATTAAAATTTTAAGAATACAAAATAAATGTCTCATGTAGGTAATTTAGTAACGAAAATAAAATTTAAATATTTATCCTAAAACTAAAAGAGAAAGAAAATATAATTGCACGTGATATAAAAATAATCATAAGAAAGTACAATAGATTTAAAATATAATAGTTTTAAAACTTATGTATTAATATTTTAGACTAATTCAATTTTATAACGTAAAATAAAATGTGATATATTTTGATTATATTATATGATATTAATATAAAAAATAATTAAAATTTCAAAATAGGGGTACAAATTATATAAAGAGGAAAATAGAGATAGTGTGACAATATTTATACTTTGAATTAATTTAAGGATAAGCATATTAAATTTATTAAATAATACTCAAATTTATTTTTGATAGATTTAAATGACGAAAGAGCTCTAAGTAAGAGGATAAAAGTATAAAAATATATTAAATTTTAGAAATAAAAATTTATATTTATATATAATTATCAAAAAGGTAATAAGCAATATATTGAGTAAATCGGTAAGTTAACAAAAAATCACATAAAAATATGACTATATTAAGTAATGAATAATGCAACAACTATAAGCAAAGATTAAATAGAGATTTGTTTTTGGTGAAAATGTAGAAAAATAAGACTTATTCGACTTTGAGGTAAAAATAAAGTTGTTGTAAGAATTGTTTTAAAATAATATGCTCAAACAAGACATGAATATATATTGCAACGTGAAATATTTAGTATTCTTTAATATTGACCACAGAATAAAATACAAATATGATTTGGATTGGGTTGCGACAAATATAAAAAAGTACTAATATGAAAGAGTTGAGTTGTTACAAATATAAAAAAAAAAAACGTATTATCCAAACCTGATATCTAATAATTATAGGTAATTTTTAAAGTAGTAATTATATCTAATACAAAGTAATTTGTATGTCATCCAAATAACCCAAATCATTTCCGAATAAGCCCGACAACACTGAAGTTGCACGGATATACCAGACCGCAATGTATACGCTGTAGACATCAATTAGGTTTTTTCTTCTCTCTCACAAAATAGCTTTAAGCCGACTCCCAAAGCTGATAAGTTAACACCACAAGCTTTGACTCTGAAATCCAGTAGGAAGTAAATCCAATTCTCAAACGGCTGGAAAATGGCGTCCAAGTTTGGGTTGGCTGGTGGCATACCGGAGCGTAGAGTTCGACCCATTTGGGATGCCATTGATTCTCGCCAGTTCAAAAATGCTCTCAAGCACTGCACCCCTCTCCTCTCCAAATACCCCAATTCCCCTTATGCTCTGGCACTTAAAGCTTTGGTTTTGGAAAGGATGGGTAAAGCGGAAGAAGCATTTTCCGTTTGCTTAAATGCCAAAGAGCTTTTGTACACTAATGACTCTGTCTTGATTGACGATCTTACTCTCAGCACTCTACAGATTGTTTTCCAGCGACTTGACCACTGTAAGTATCTTGATGTTTTCTACCGAGCTCGTCATTCATTCTTTTTTCACTCAATGTTTTGTATCTTCACAGTGGATATGGCAACAAGTTGCTACGAGTATGCTTGTGGGAAATTTCCGACTAACCTGGATCTAATGATGGGTCTCTTCAACTGCTACGTCCGCGAATACTCTTTTGTGAAGCAACAACAGGTTGGCAGCATCTATTCTCAAGTACAAGTTTCATTTTCTGTTTATTAAATTTTGCAATCATTTCTTTTACCCATTTACAGATAGCTATTAAAATGTACAAGATTGTTGGTGAAGAAAGGTTCCTGCTTTGGGCAGTATGCAGCATTCAGTTGCAGGTTCTGTCTTCACTTCCTACTCTATCTTTTTCCTTAGCTTTGTTCCACCGGAAAGATAATTCAGGTCTTGTTTCCAATTGTTTTTAGTCTTCTTTTTTCAGTTTCCTTAAGCTCAAACTAATAGCCTGTTTGGCCGAGCGTGAGAAATAAGCTTATTTTGAGAATTCCTTTTCTCAAAAGTGCTTTTGAAAAAAGTTTCAAAAGTAGAAACAGTTTGTCTTTGGCTAATCCCTCTGAAAAGCACTTTGGAGCAATAATTTGTGTTTGACCGTGCTTTTGAGAAAGTGAGGACATAAATAGATTTACTTAATAGTTAATATTATAAATAAATAAATAATCTTAAAAATTTGTTATTACAGGCAATAATTAAATCTTTTTATTTTATTTAAGCAAAATATGAAAATAAAATTTAAAAGTACTTAATTCTTTTAATATAAGTTAAATATATTAAAAATCATTCAACAAATATAAAAGCATTCACCCCTAAAGTCACTATATATTAGAAAGCTATCCTAAAAATAATAAGAAAAATTTATACATTAATATCCTAAGTATTAGGTTTAACGGTTATTTTGGTATATACTATATTTTGTTAAGGGTATTTTTGGTAAGAATAAAAGTCAAAAACTGCTTCTTCTTTTGGGAAGAAGCTACTTTTTCTGCTTCTCCGAAACTGCTTCTGCTTCTTCCCAAAAGCACTTTTTTTACCCAAAAAAGCTTGGCCAAATAACTCAAGTTAGGAAAAAAAGTGCTTTTGAGAAAAAAAGCACTTTTGGCCTCTTGAGAAGCGTGGCCAAACATGCTAAGTCTAGTCTTGTGCATTAAATCCAATTCGTTGTTAATTACTTTCTTATTTCTCACAAATTGGAGTGCTTTAGAAAGTCGATCAAGCAACCAACTACACCTTTTTACCAAATTAACTGCAGTATATCATATAAATCCTTCATATTCATTCTGCTCTATACATGTATGTTAGTGTTAAGTGGAGTCATCCTAGTTGGAATATTTTTACTTTGGCTCGAATTCCTCTTCCTCTCCTCGGGTTTGTGATCGGTTGTGTCTTTAGAAGCTCACTTAAGCGTAGTTGAATGACATGTGAAAATATGAAACAAAAAATCAGCATTTTATTCATTCAAAGTTGGATTGTTTTACGTATCAGGATCAAGTCTGATTATGAATTGCATTGATGATTTTGAAACATAGACACAAAGTAATTAAGGAAGTTTGAGAAGTTCAAATTTATCACTTTGACTCTACCCCTTTTGAATAAATATTGATTCTTCTACCCCAATAATATTTTCCCAAAACTTTGTAGCGCTTGTCGTCAACACTCCTCAACCTTGAATCTTCCTCCTAAAGGTAGACCCAAATATTTGGTGGGAAGCTCAACAACTCGACATCCCTATGCTAGCCCCTGTACATTACGTACCTTTTTAATTAGCATTCGTTCTGATCTCCACATTTATATGAAGCCCAAACAGTACTTATTCAAAAAACAATTGAAGCCCAAATAGTGGCTCAAACCAAATCACGATACTAAATAGCACTCTAACCTATTGTAACTAAGGATCACAAAGAATCAAAGTATCATCCACAAATAAGAGGTGTGATGTTGAAATTTCTTCATAAGTCTAATGTTACTCTAAACCCCCTCAAATATCCACCTTGGGTAGAAGAATCCAACAACTGACTTAGAGCTTTCATCATGAGCATAAAAAGCATCGGAGATGATGGATGTCATTGCTAGAGTCCGCTACTACTGCCACAAATTCAAATAAAGAACCATTAACTATTATGGGGGAGCTTAGTGTTGAGATGCATCGGTGAAACCATTCCTCCACCTTTCTCGGAACCCTCTGTTTTGGAGGAGTATCTCAGAACTCCAAGTCACATGATCATACAACTTTTCCATATCTAAGTTACACTTCACTCCTGACAACTGTTTTCAGTTCACAACTTCAATTAGCAATAAAGTGGCAGCAGGTGGATTATCGCTTTCAGGAGGAATTGTCAAGAATGGGAAATAGATTGGAGTAAATCAATCGGTACACGCAAATAGAGGACATGTTAAATGGAGATGCGATGGAAAAGGTAGTAATTTGCGAGATTTTTTTATATCCATCAGTGAGATACAGATGAAATATATGCAGGATCATACTACATAAAGCTTGCCTCACGCAGGATAGTCTCTTTAAAAGGGGGCTCACTGAAGTGACTGCAAAAGTGATGTGTTTCAGCTGGGTAGTACTACATAGAGCTTGCCTCATGCAGGATAATCTCATGAAAAGAGGCTTTGCACTGACAAACTGATACTTTATAATCTGGAGGATGTGAATCATCTTTTCTTGCACTGCGTCGTGGGAAGAGATCTCTAGAACATGTCTCAAACTCTTTCTGGAATTCACCCTGTGATGCCATTCACCGCGAAGACTGCCTACATCAGCTCGTGTTTCTGGAAAGTAGAGAAGCATATCCAGGAACTATGACGTACCATACTAGACACATTTTTTGGACCCTTGGAGGGGGAGGAATTTGCTATGCTTTGAAAGAACCGTCACGTCAATACTGATTCGAAAGCTAGATGTTTGCTGAAATTTATTTTGCTGGAAAAAACTCAATATTGTGAATGGCGTGCATCAACTTCTTGACTTTGTTGGTTCTTTAAGTTCGTGATGGGAGTCACCCAAGCTTTTGTACAATTCTGCATCATCTGGACGTGGTTAGCAGCAAAATTTACATTAGTTTACCCCAAAACTCATTAGCAATAAGACCGATATCTAGCAAAAAAGTCTTGTGCCTATACAATATGTTTTGAATGCATTTAACTTTTGCAACAGGTATGAACTCCATCTTTCCTTCAAAAGCATCTTCTATTTCTTTCTAGCCATATTATCCATGCAATGCACAAGTGAACTGTCCTCCAAATGCTTTAGAAGAAAAGTTCTATATAGGCGGTATATATTAGTATAGAATATGTTTTAGATCTTAGTACTTTTACCGTAGGTCTTATGCTTTTAAGAAGTGGTTTAACCTTTAGGGATTTATACATTTATTACAGAACTTACTAATACTTTTTATTTGTATTTGCATAATATTGGCATGAGATACCTTATTAAAAAAATATTGACATGATATTTTAAATGCAATAACGTGGTCAACAGGGATTGGTATAGCCGAACCCAACTTGTTTGGGAGTGAGACGTAGTTGTAGACAATAAGACCTTACTTTCGCCTTTTACGGATATTAATCCTGACATTCATTAGCCACTAAAACAACATCAACAATCTTTTTACCTTTAATAAAGGCATTTTGAGTCCCTCATACTAAGTTATTCATCATCACCTTTGGTGTTTCCGTACGCACCTCTACGATAATCTCATAAATCCTGTAAGAGACTTATTGGCCTGTAATCTTTAATATTTACAGCTCCATTCTTCTTTGCTTAAGGGCAACAACAACAACAAGAACAAACCCAGTGGATTTCCACAAGTGGGTCTGGGGAGGGTGAGATGTACGCAACCTCACCCCTACCCGGGAAGGTAGAGAGGCTGTTTCCGGAAGACCCTCGGCTAAAGAATCTTTGCTTAAGGGCAATAAACGATAAAAGTAGCATTATACCTTTTCTCAAATGTGCCTTCCAAATAAAAGAACTACAAGGTCTTCCTTATTTCATCTTTTATAATATGGCAACACATTTGGAAAATAGTCAAATTACACGCATCCAGGTTTAATGCCTTGTCACCTTCAACTATCTTCATCACCTCTCTATTTCCTCCTTTAATCGTTATTCCGAGCCACAATCATGAATTCACCCTCCCTTACCTCCTTAATTTCTAACTTCCTCTTGATCCATAATAGAAGGATGCTCCTGCACTCCCTAATACAGGAAAAAACATCATATTTAACCCACTACCCCCATACAATTCTAACAATTACATTGGTCGTAACCTCCATATTTGTTTCTTGAAATCATGGTAAGTTGGTCCCGGTTCTTGAACTCCTACCTTGAAGATGACTCTTTTGTTTGGGTCTATTAGAAGATTCCCATATCGGTTGGGGAGGGATGGTAGGTTTCTATATATGGTCTCGAGAAATTCTCATCTCATGAGCTAGCTTTTGGGGTTGAATTAAGCCTAAGGTCCAATTTTTTTCATCGTATCAGAGACAGACCTGTCCAGATTCTTGGTTTTTGATGTTGAATCCCCACCTTATGTTGTCCCCACTCCAAATGTCCTGTCTTGGACGTGCCCATGTCAGAAGTGTCCGGCATCGGCTGTGGAGGGATGGGTAAATCTCGTTATATGATCTTGGGTAATCCTCACCTCATGAGCTAGCTTTTAGAATTTGAGTTTAACCCAAAGTCCATTTATTTCGGATCATTCATTTCCCTCGTATTCCAAGTTATTATCTTAACATCGATGGACAATATCGTTGCCCTTTCCTCCCAACCTCCCTCGCCTCCTTGAATTCACCCTTTTTCTATCCTCCTGAACTTCCTCTTGTAAACCACCATATACCACCATCCTTTTTGGGCTTTCCCCTTCCTCCTTCTCATCTTTTCCCTTTCATCCACACTCTTGGCCCGCCTTGCTCCTTTTGCCTCTAATTCAATGTCAAGTGACAATTCTAAGACCCTATCTTCCTCCCCCCTTAAAGGACACACCCAAGAACTCCCCAAAACATAAAATACTTTTTCCTCACCTATTTGGTAAGTCATCTCTCTCCATCAATGATTGCTAATGGTTGGCCATCTTTCTCTATTTGTGGATTTTCACACATACAGGAGCAACCAGCACTGCCAGAATCAGCTATTTCTGGGAACTACAGTCAACGTAGGTCCTTCAGCATGTTCTCTGGAAATATTGGTGCTGTTACTTCCCTCCTTTGAACCCCCTGAATATTTCCAGCATTTCCTGGACCTTCTTGAACAGGCACAACACTCCCTGATTCGCAACATTCTGCCGCCGGCGTGGTTGGCGAAGCATACCTGGAACTTGTGGCAGCCTTATTAGACCTCCTTGGAGATACATATGCTCATAATGGAAGGGTGATGGTCCAATCTTCTTCCACCATCTTCTAGCATATTAGGGAATGATCCAAAACAGGCTTCTCAATGCTTGTTGAATGGAATTTGGAAACTTCTTTTGCCATTCAGTACTCTAATATCGCGGTTATCTACCTTATCAAAAATTAAAATAAAAAAATATCGCGGTTATCTACTCTTATGCACTCTTTCAGTTTAATCTGTTTTACCATTGAATTATGTTATTATTGTGGCGCTGTCCGTTTTATGCTAGAAAATCAAATTCCAGTAACTAGCTGTGGAAGTCCATTTCATCAGAGTTAATTCTTCTAGGTTGACCTTGAGCATTCTGTTTGACTGTTTGTCCTCATTTATGGAATGGTGATGCCGAATCTTCTGAATATCTGTTGGGATATGCTCTGTTGTTTTTTATGCACTTCATACAAGCTAATGTGTATTTGAGACTGATTTTAAGAATTAATGAGGTTTATATTGTGATGTGGAAGGAGTCTGATACACTTTCTGGGAGCATTATTGCTAGATCTAATTCTGTGGTTTGTCTGATTGCATGAAACTTTGAATAATATTTATTCAGATAGGCTAAAGTTAATAGTGAATTTTTGAATAATATTTTTTGAGGGGAGCAGAAATGGTGCTTTTAAGAGGGAAAAAACAATTACTATTGAAAAGATTTATGTCTTGTCTGCGCACATGGGCACTTTATAGTATGTGCTGCATTCCTTGTTAGAACTATTGCAGCCTGAGTTTGAAGCCCTTTTTGAAATTATGCAGGAGTAAAGAAGGTGATTTTTTGGTTGAAAATATTACGTTTCATTTTCCATTTTTTTTTTTGTTAACGCTATGAGTGCTACAATGAAAAATATTTCTCATGATTGGAGGATGACTATGTCAAATGTTAACACATTTTTTAGAAGTAAAAATCACTTATTTCTTTCATATGTTTTCACAGGTGTCACTCCCTTTTTGCTCTGTACACCCTTGCTCCTATCTTGCTCTCAATCCTTCTTCGATTACCTTTTGGCTGCGGACTAATCATGTTGTTAGCCACACTTGGTTCTCTGTCATGTTAGCTACTCCTTGCTAGTGCCTTTTTATCTGATTTTGCTTGTTTGGTCTTCAGAAAAAGTAGTAGTACTGTA
Organism: Nicotiana tabacum; assembly: GCF_000715075.1. Classification (NCBI taxonomy): domain Eukaryota; kingdom Viridiplantae; phylum Streptophyta; class Magnoliopsida; order Solanales; family Solanaceae; genus Nicotiana; species Nicotiana tabacum. The sequence continues at coordinate 39,171,251 of NC_134081.1, forward strand.
GTGTGTGTATGTTCGTCATATGTACTTCCTCTGAATCTATGGCAGTTTCGGCCTCCTAAATCTTCCTAATTCCAGCGAGTAGATCCTGAAAATTGTAATTGTTAATCTCTTTGCAACCATTTGATGTCCAACTTAACCTTGTTATTGTTTAATTTTTCATATTCTTTCCATCTTGTTATAGGTTCTCTGTGGCAATGGAGGAGAGAAGCTGTTACTCTTAGCAGAAGGCCTGCTGAAGAAGCATATAGCTTCCCATAGTTTACATGAACCGGAAGGTTTTTTTTGTTTATTCTCCTGTAACTCATGAGTAAACAGGCCCAACACACTCTTATCCTTTGACCTTATTCTATCTACTGAAACATTTCATGCTTTTTTGCAGCTCTTATTGTATACATTTCCTTATTAGAGCAGCAGTCTAAATATGGAGATGCCTTAGAACTTCTTACTGGAAAATTTGGGTCTCTTATAATGACTGAAGTTGATAGACTACGTTTGCAGGTACTGCCTGCATTTTTCAGCTTTTACAGTTGTGGTCGTTAATTAAGTTGACTAGTACCCATCCAAATAATAATCGATCAATTTGAAAGAGAAAGGAAAAGTTCCTTTACATTTGGGGGCAATTGTTCGCCCCTAGGGATTTGGTCGAATCGTAAGAGCGCAACAAATGATGTGTGGGTTAGGCACGTCGCCGGTTCAAATCCTGCCGTTGGCAAGTGCTTGGTATTAAAGTGCTGAAGGGTAGAGGGCAGGCCTGTTATCCACCAGGTTTCAAACTGTGCGCCTTTAGCCCTCGAAATTTCTCGGTTATAACCAAGACCTCGCGTGGAATGGGTGTAACCTCGGGTCCAAGAGTGCGCATTTCTCTCGCTAATTATACTTTTTTCTATCCCAAAAGGAATGTTGTGTCACGACCCAAATTCCCAACCAAGGGGTCGTGATGGCGCCTAACACCGCTTGCTAGGCAAGCCAACATTTAATAGAAATAAAAGAACAAAACTAGGCATGAAACAACATGATATCATAAAAGGATAAAGCTCAGTAATGTATAACACAACTAAAGCCAACAACTGTCTAACACCTCCTAGAACTGGAGTCGCTGAGTATATGAGCTTCTACTGAATTACTAAATACAATGTTTGAAATAATAAATACATTGTTTGATTCGAATAAACAGTAGTCTAAAAGATGGGTGACATCAAGGCTTGCGGACGAGAGTGCAACACTATCTCGAGTCTCCACAACCAAGCAAGCTAGTCTGTTCTCTGAGTAACGCTAGGTCCGATGCAAAATGTGCACAAGTGCAGAAGTGTAGTATGAGTACGATCGACCCAATGTACTTCGTAAGTGCCTAGCCTAACCCGACGAGGTAGTGACATGGCTAAGACAAGAAACCAACATATAAACCTGTGTAGTTAAGTAACGAGAAAATAACGAGAGATATAACAATTAAGAGAACAAGAAAAGTAGAAGTAAGATAGCAAATAGGTAGCAAGTGAGATAACAATTGTAATAGCAAGAAGTAATAATAATGCGAGAAATAATAAAAGGAGCAACTAAGGAATATAATGACTGTAATTTCAAAATAACACCAAACAAGCCTTTCACAATAACTCAAGTCCAAGAAATCAACGAGGCAACCATGAAACAACATAGCCAAATCCTCTATCCGCATAGTAAAAGCAAGGAAAAAGAAGGTAACATATCAATTAGCATGAAAGCACCCGTTGTGCATATTCACTCTTCCTCACAAGCACCGAAGCACCCTTCGTGCAATACCTCTCACCTCACAGCATGGAAGCGGTTGTCGTGCAATATCTCTCAACCTCACAGCACGGATGCACCCGTCGTGTAATATCTCTCAACCTCATAACACAGAAACACCCGTCGTGCATAACACTCATCCTCACCAAGAACACGCAAAATCAGTACCAAACAAGGTGAGGAGCAATAACAACATCAACAAGAGTGATTAAATATAACACACCACAAGAGAGATAACCATCATTTTTGCACCAATAGCTAAACCAACATATCAAGAATTTCCAATGCGCAACATCTCAACAATCCTAACGTAGCTATCATCATGAACAACATCAAGGATTTTACGATCTATTTAAAGCAAGTAAGACATGATACATAAAACAACATAACATAATCATGTTAGTTCTACCCGCTGCTTAACCCATAGCAATCGCATATACACTCTTCGCCTTGCATATACTGCTCCCAACATATATAGCACATAGAGAATAGACCCAATGGCGTCCTAATTCTCTCAAATCAAGGTTAACCAAGACACTTGCCTCTTTTTGGCATAAATCAACCCTCAAATATCGTCTTTTCTTTAGCACAAGCCGCCAAACCACTCGAATCTAGCCAATTAATACTCAAATAAGTCAAAACAAACTTTAGAAACTACCCTGGTATAAAAAATGTTTGATCTTTATCACATTTGGAAAAGTCAACAAAAAGTCAACCCGGGTCCACATGGCCGAAATATGAAATTAAGATCGATTCCCGTTTACCCATTCTCCCCCGAGTCCAAATATGTGATTTGCATCAAGATTGGACCTCAAATCGTGGTCCAAATCCCCAAAATTAGCCCTCATAATTTTTTCTCCAAAGCCCCAATTTCTACACTTTAAAATACTAGATTTAGGGATAAAAATCTGTGGGAATTCATGAGAATCAATCAAAACTAGGTAAAAATTACTAACCTTAGAAGTAGGGATGCAAATCCTCTAAACAATCTCCTCAATCTGTGATCTAGGTCTCAAAAATGGTGAAAGTAGCTAAATCCCGATTTTCAGCCCTTTATATAACTGGGCGTCAGGTGCTTTTCGCGTTCGCAAAGCACCTGCCACATTCGCGAAGGTCAACAGCCAACTGGTCATCACGTCCGCGAAGGTTTCCTCTCGTTTGCGAAGGCTATCACCCCCAAGCCTCTATGTTTGCGATCCTGTGGTCGCGTTCGCGATGAAGAAATACCTACCAGCCCCCAAGAGCCCAGGCCTACGCATTCGCGTTTGGGCAACTGCGTTCGCGAAGGCCTACTCCCCCATGCCCTTGCGAACGCGAGACAAGCTCCCCGTTCGCGATGCACACTACACCAGCGACACATCAGCTGTTGCAAATTGTTCAGAAATGGTCGGAAACCACCTCGAAACTCACTCTAGCCCCCCGAGCCTCACATGTATATAAACTTCATACAACTTGCTCGTAAGCTCAAAACACCAAAATAACATCAAGAATAAAAAATCAACCATCAAAACTCAAAAATTTCAAAGTTCAAATTTTCAACTTTTCACAATAAGCGCCGAAACGGTCTCGGGTCACCCGGGACCCCAACCAAACATGTATACAAGTCTAAAATCATCGTATGAACCTTCCAGAAATCAAAACGGATTACGCACGCAAGTCATAAGTCATCAAATCAGGTCATTCAAAGTCTTAAAACATGAAACAGAAAGCTAGAACTCAAAACGACCTATCAGGTCGTTACATGTTGGTTTCAGAGTACTAGGTCAAATGTATCTATAATTAGGGTTTGTTTCGTATAATAATCCCTTGATTTAAGAATAAAATCTACATATTTAAGAACTACTCCCTTCGTCTCAATTTATGTGAACCTATTTCCTTTTTAATCCGTGCCAAAAAGAATGACCCATTTTCATATTGGAAAACAATTTACCTTTATGCAATGATTTAGAGTCACACAAAATATATGTGCCTCATTTTACACTACAAGTTCAAAAGTCTTCTCTTTTTTCTTAAACTCCGTGCCCAATCAACTAGGTTCACATAAATTGAAATGGAGGGAGTATAAAAAAGTACTATTAACCTAATGTCGTAAAAATTCAACATACTTTGGAAGAAGTTTGATAAAATCTTGGTTGACTCTTTTTTGTATATACTCCCTCTGTTTCAATTTAGATGACACAATTTCATTATTAATCCGTTCCAAAAAGAATGACACATTTGTACAATTGGAAATAATTTAACTTTAAACTTTTCATTTTACCCATTTTACCTTTAATGAGAAGTTTTTATAACCACACAAATGTCATGGCCCGCAAATCTTTTACCCCTTAAGCTTTTAAGACCATAAGTTTCAAAAGTTTCTTTTTTATTTCTTAAACTCCGTGCCGAGTCAAACTAACTCATCTAAATTGAAACGGAGGGAGTAATAAGATAGAGGGAGTTGCTTTTTTGGCCAAGACAAAACACCCAACTGCATAATTAGCGTTCGCGATTCTACTTGGATCACTGATGGTTGATTGTTAAACAAGGAAGAATTCGTGCAAGGTGTTTGTAAATAGCATCTTCAATTATCAAAAGAGAAAAATTGTATGAATAGCATTTTTCATAGATATATTACTCCTTAATGTTGATAACTTTCACTTTAAGTGTCAGACTCTAAGTGACAGTTGTCATGAAAGCATAGAAAATTGTTTTCCATAAGTTGTGGAGCACATAATTCAACCTTGCAAAACTTCTCTTTTTTGTTAGTATGATCTTTTCAGTTCTTCAAAATGTTGAAACCATACTGTGTTAATCATGTTTGGAGCCTCTTCTTTTCTGTTCTTGCGTTAATTGGACACTAATAATTTTTTTTAGTGAGGGGCTTTTAATACGTTTTCAGCAATGATCTGGGACAGCAGCAGCACTATGTACTTGGTTGTTATGGTAGAAAAACTTTACTTTCCCCCCTCCCACACCGTGCCGTCCAAAGAAAAAAGAAGAAAAGAATAAAGCTTTTCTGTAAATTGGATATATATATTTCATTTCATGGCATATTAGTCCAAGGGTGCTCTCCTTTATTTTCTAGGGAACATTGGTTTTCGTTCCTTAAATGTGCATTCTTTGACTTCAAGTTGACAGGGGAGGCTTCTTGCCAGAGGAGGTGATTATGCTGCTGCAACTAGCATATTCCAGAAGGTTTTAGAACTATGGTATGTAATTTGAGAATGCTGATGGATTCATGTTCATTTTTTGTTTGTGTCTTTACTTGTAGTAATTTGAATATTGAAGATGCTCTCTTAGGTCTTCAACATTGAGACTTGAGAGCATCTCAAAATATGTTGCTTTTAGAATAATATGTTACCATCTCAAAAAAAAAAAAACATTGATGCTTTTAGAATGATTTATGGCATTGTTTCCAGATATTCTGGGAGATACCAAAGAAGATAATTTGTCTCGGTGAATATTTTGTTTGTTAAAGAAGATAATAATTTGAATAAGATGGCTTCTAGCAAAACCAGGGATGAATATAGGCACTGTGGCTGGGGAGGGGCTACAAATGGTTCTGGGTACTAGAGTATTTTTAAAAATGCAACAAAATGAATTCCTACTTTTTTTTTGATCAGTAAAAAAGAAAAAAGAAAAAAAGGAGGCTAGAGATGTATCAACACAAGTTTAAATAACACTGTTTGGATATCCAAAGGGTTGGTTCAATGGAGCCGACTTGCTCCAGCCTTTAGTGGACATGATTACCTTGGATTTGTGTTTGCCGCTGTAGCAAGCTCTCGGTGAATTCTTCAAGGGCAACCTGGAACGGACACCAACGCCGTGGAAAAAAATTATGTAACACTGTTTGCAATTCCATGTTCTAGTCAACAGCCAAACTGCAAACAAGATGATCTTAACGCACACACAAACACGTATTTAAATCTGACAATTAAAACGTCCTCCTCACTGACATATTATTTGTCTCTCAGTTGAGTTTCGAGGAAATTTTGGATTTAACTTGCATTGAATAAGAACATTCAAATTCTGTTTGACTTATTATCTTTATTCTTTAAGAAATGGCATTTGTTGCTCCATTCTTAGTTTTTCTTTTAAGAAATTTGTCTGACTTAAGACCAAATTATGGAAATGTAGATCATTAAAGATACTAAGTGAAATAAAAACAACTGAAGTGTTTAAATTATAAGTTCAAAAGTTTGTTATTAAATGGATTACTCAAGTTTAGTAACTAAATTAGTTTCTTTTTTTATAGAAGTTTAGTTCACAGTTCACTTATCAGCTGGTGGAAGATAAAATTTTCTAGTCATTTCTTGTCTCCTTATATTCCTTTATATATTATGTTATCTAATTTCTTAACATATTATAAAGCAGCCCCTGTTATGAATGATGAAGTTGCTACCCCTTACATTTATTTGTAAGGAGGAACGTTTACAACTATTTAAATATATTAGGGTACTTATAAAGTTTATAAAACTTTGAGGGCAGCACATCTCCATCCTAGACATAAGATATCTCCACCTATTTCAAGAACTGGGTATACTCAAGTACACAAATGAAAAGTAATTAGAAGTTTCTTCGCCAATAGTTCCTCCACGACCAAATTTCTGCTTCATTGATGTGATGTTGATTCATTTTTAATATGATTTTGATTCATTTAGCTGGAGGAGGATGTATTGTCTTTCTTCTGTTCTTCTTTCTCTCTTGCTGTCTAAAAAGATGGTTAATCATGAAAATTCAAGTCTACCAGCACACAGCACCAAAAGTATTGTTAATCATGAATTTCAGAGACAAAATGAGGACTGCTATCTGCAGTACAAACTCATCTTTGTCTCCGTTTTGACGTATGCTAGCATTTTTTTCTTAGATTATCCATTAAAAAAAGGTCTTTCTTTCTATCCAAACACATCAAGTTAGTACCAAATAATCCTTTTAAAAAAAGCTAGTACCAAATAATGTTTCACCATTTTATTTTCTATTTGTTCACAAAACAGCAAAGCCTGGTTTTATGCAGGTCTTTTCCCGTATAACCCTGGCAGATTTCTTCAGTTTTAGTGCAAAAGCACTATGCATAAAGAATTAGATTCTCACTAGCATTCTTTGTCTTGTTTTATTGTTACACATGGTCCATGTTAAGTCTCTTTAAGAACCAAGGTCAGTATGAAAGTTTTGACCTTGCATGAAATCTTACTTTTGGAATGATGGAGGTGGTAACCAAATGATATTAATTTCTCTTATGCTCATGTAGGAAGTAATTTTTGGCTTTGTTTTCCACTGTTCATCATAAAAGTATGTGTAACACTAAATTCTTTGGCAGCCCTGATGACTGGGAGTGTTTCCTCCATTATCTTGGCTGTTTACTGGAGGATGATGGTAGCTTGTGCATGGGAACAAAGAATGATTCTACTTATCCTCTAAAGTCGATGGACTCCCATGTTTCTCATTTGACAGATGAAGCAGTAATTGCTGATATCCCTAGTAATTTATGAATTGTTACTCCAGCTTCTAGGACAAAAATCTATAATGTCTGACTCATGCAAGTTGTTGAATGTAGTTTGGTTCTCGGCTATCAAATGCGTCATCTCTTGTACAAAAGTTGTTAACAGAGGCAAGTGATGATACTGTAAGATGTCCATACTTGGCAAATATTGAGATTGAAAGAAGAAAACTTTTACATGGAAAGGGTGATGCGAATAAGTTGACGCAGGTTGTGATAGAATATTTTTTCAGGTAGATTCTAATATTTTTCATCAATTTTTTGCCTTCCCTAGTTAATTTGAATTTTAAAATCAAGATAGGGTAATGTAAGACTTCTGAGATTCTTCTTGAAGACTGTAATGAGCAACAACATCATTACCTTAGGATGTTTTACAAGTAATATTAGAATTGAATATACCATGGATGTCAACTGAGAATAGTCTGAGTTGTGAATTAGAGAGTCTAAGTTGGAACTGATCAACATACGTGCTCTGCAATTGAAGTTCTTGTTGAAAGATATTTAACTTTTGCACGGATGGATAACTTTGTGGGAAATCTTTTTCGGTCATGCTCATTCCATTTTGCTGATTTGTCCAAATCGGGGTTGTATTCTACTCTGTTTTGGGATGTCTCGTAGTTATACTTGATTATAACCTCCATTTACCTTGACGTAACTGGTAAAGTTGCTGCCATGTGACCAGGAGGTCATGGGTTCAAGCCGTGGAAACAGCCTCTTGCAGAAATGCAAGGTAAGGCTGCGTACAATAGACCCTTGTGGTCCGGCCCTTCCCCGGACCCTACTCATAGCGGGAGCTTAGTGCACCGGGCTGCCCTTTATTATCCTTAGAGTTTTCCTTCCTTGATTGCAGGTTTGGACATTTGGCTTGTTTTGCTTCCGATGTTGAAACGTTTTTACACATTTTGGATCTTGATAAGAAGACACAGCTTCTGGAGAAGTTGATGGAATGCTGTGAACCTATTCCAACAAATCCCAGAAAGACTCTTGGGCAGCATATTACTGTCTTCAAAATTCAAAATATTGTTGGAAGCATGTTCACTCTTCCACTAAATGGTACATCTAGAACACATTATTTTTCATATCGGTGTAAGATGAAGACAGGTGCTCGTTATAAGGATGGCCAAACACATAACTTGAAGCACATATCAGTATGTGCATACGGAGAAACAGTTATACACTGATATCCCAGTGCATTTCTCTGTTGAATCAACTGAAGGAACGCACTTATGTATAGCCTGTTCTTTTTTTTTTCCTTTAGTTTGGGTGTGGATATGATTTGAAGTAGATGCATGTTGAATTAATGTTTTTATCCAAGACGTGAATTTTAACTTAGGGGTCATAGTGAAAGGGAATTGAAACATTGAAATATGTTAATGTCCATACATCTTGGATTGCTTGCGGACTGTCAGTATATGTTTTTATTCTGGGCAGGTTGCAATAATAGAATGGTACAGTAGATATGAGGGAGGAATTTTATAGTCGAGGGATCAATAGTGGGTTGGCTTTTTGTAGTGGCAAGGACTGTGTTTTTGGTGATGGTAGGGGTTTAAGTTAAGGTGAAATGGAATATTTAAGTATTGGGGCATTAGGATGGTGAGGGTTATTGGTGAAGGTCGAACTAGAGTGCACTTGTGCTCTGAAAATCTCCACCTCATTGTTGGTGGTTCATTTGGGGTGGGTTGGGGGTGGTGGGGGGTAGTGTGTGGAGTGGTGGTTGGGGTTGGCAGGTACATAGCTTGTATGGAGAGGTTGGGAGTCTCTAGACAACTCATCTTTTTTATATGCTTATTAGGAATGAGATGTAGTAGGTTCAATTCAAATTTTTTCTTACATCGTCAGTCAGCATTTGCCTTCACTCCACTTATTTAACATGTTCCTAGGGTGACTTGACATGATGTTTAAGATGACAGTTGAAATTTTTATTTTTTATGTCAAGTGACAAAAATATGCATGTGACAGATTTTTGATCTTTACCAAATTAGAGATGCTATATTAGACATTATCTATAAGGAGAAGAAATACAACAGTTGGAACAACAACGACAACAACAAACCCAGTTTAATCCATAAGTGGGGTCTGAATACAACAGTTGGAACCTTTCGAGAAAAGTGGACTTCTTTTGGTGTTTCCCAAAATATTAATCTGAGTCTGCTGCTCTCTTGATGGAAAGAGTAAATGCTTTGCACCAATCATGGTTATCAATAGTTCAAATGGTGCTAGCCTGTAGTGTCTTGAATATCTATAGTTTTGTGGCCGAGCATAATGTGTCACTAATCATGTAAGAAGCTTTGACATCTCAGTTCATCTAATCATCTCATGAAGTTATGTCTTTTTAAGAAAGTCAACATCTGTGCAAAGCCCATTTTTGGTGCATAAGATGCATATTGTTTTTGTTCAAGCATGATTGTATCCTAGCACATGCATTAACCCTGAGATGATGCTGGCTCCTAGAGTATTAACATTCTTCTTTTCCAGAGCTGGAGACAACAGCCGTAAAGATGACACAATTGTACTGTGAAAATCTCCCACTGTCAAAAGAGTTGGATGCTCAAGAGAGTATGTATGGCGAAGATCTTCTGTCTATGGCGTGCAATTTGTTGGTTCAGGTTCGGATTTTCAATATGGTGTTACAGTGCTTTATTCATTATGTATTATTACAATTATTTGACTCAAAAGGTGCAGGTTCAAACTGTACTAAGATGTGTTTTATATGATGTTCCTTTAAATGGCTTTCTAGTAATTAAAGACCAAATCCTGTTGCCCAAGTGTTTATCTTGGCTCGTAAGTTGTACATGTTGAAGTGTGTGACTATTTCATTTGAAAGTTTAAGCTGTTAGAGAGCACATTTTTTATTTTCTCAGTTATGTCTTTAACACGTTCCCTCACATGAAGGCTTGATTCTTTTTCATGAGCCAAGCACGTAAAATTACTGTCTGTTAATGGACGATAGTGAAACTCGAACCTAGAACCTATGCCTGTTTAGATACCATATTGAAGTGTGTGACGATCTCATCTAAAAACTTAAACTGGTATAGGGAGTTCACTTTTCATTTTCTTAATTGTGTCCTCAAAAGTACATTTGGGAATACTTTTTTTTAAAGGATACACAGTTTTGTAGGTCAAAAAGTGTGACAGGTTCTTTTCCTATTCTTGAAGATATCCGTCTTTGATTTTTATCTGAATTTCAAGCCAGAAATAACCATATTCACCTATCAGCCATAATACGGGATTTCATCTATTTCCTTTTGGGTTTTTTGGGGGTGGGGGGTGGAGGGGGGGCTGGGGGCAAATTGTTTGTTGAGTTTTACATAGAGCAAGAAAATCCGAAATGATTACTGCCACCAGGTTACCATATTTTGACATTTATGCATCCTCTCTTGACTTCAATTATGATTCACATGTAGAAATGCGTGGAGATTTAATGTGCACCAATATGTTATATTGCTTTAGTTTTATATGCAAAACTTGGTTTATAGCATGTTTGACCTAGTTTTTGAAAAATTACCAGTGCTTATTTTTCAGTAGTACTTATTTTGGAGAATTGAAGTGTTTGGCCAATTTCTCGAAAAAAAGTGATTCGAAGGAGTACAGAGGAAGCAGAAACTTGTAGCTTCTCATTGGAAGCAGAAGTAGAAAATTAATATTTCAAGACGAAAATATGCTTAGCAAAAACTGAATTTTACCAAACTATCCTTAATTTTTTGATACAGCGGTATGAAGCTTGAATGGTTCTTGATTATTCCACCGGATACCTGCTGCCTTCCACTAATATTAGTACTGGGTAACTCCTCTCACCATGGATTAGGTAGATGGAAAAAAATCATGTAAAGTTGTTCCCCCTTACTTCACAATTTTCCAATTGAACACCTCTAGTTGGTCAGAATACACATTTTAAACACATATAACTCTATGTGTTTCTCACTTGCCCTGATGTGTTACACATCATTGCCACGACCTATAAAATCATGGCACATCATCATCTTCATCAACCTAAAACCCAAATATAACCTTGTGAGGTAGTCTCCGTCGATTGAAGCAGTGCCCTCGACGCCACTGGTATCAACTTCTCCGCTGTCGTTGCCCAACACCTTCTTACACTCCTGTATCTCAAAACACCATTTTCACCAACATAAGTACGAAATAATACAAATGGAACTGTTGTTAACAAGTAAAGAAAACATAAGACACATCCCTTCATGACCCAATAAAATTAGAACAAAACAGACAAACATTTGACGCAATTCTCGGTTGCATTTTGGTGAAAAGCCCATTTTTGTCTAAATTTGCTCTTGTCACCATTGTGATTGCTAACTTGACCTAGTTTTGTCAGCAAAAATGTCGAGGCCGCTACCCTAGTTAATTTCTCCAAGGAAAGTCGTGGGCCTCGAGATGGAGCTTTAGGAGAGACCTCCAACATCGTAATTCCTTACTGGTGCCTTCTCAACCAAACTAAATGGGTGAAGTAGAGTTTGTCTCTTATCAAAAAAAATGTGGAGTTGGATCTGGCTGTGGTTTTCGTTAGATCTGTTTACAGAACTTTTGTACTGCTATTGGGGTTTTCGGCTACAGACATGGGTGTGTATTTGTGTGTGTTTCTTGTGAAGAAGCTGGTGAAGGAGTGAGATTGTGTGGGAGTAAATAGTGTTTCAATTGTGGTGTGAGTTACTAGATGGGAGGTTAAAAAGTGGGATTCCTGGGATTTTATGCAAGCTAGATGTAGAGAGAGTTTTTGAAAAAGTTAACTAGTCTTATTTACTAGAAATGCTGATGGATATGCGGTTTGGTGACAAATGGATCAAATGGAATAAATTCAGTCTCACTACAATGAAATATTCCATCTTAGTGAACATGACTCCAGTTGGATTAAATCCAGTCTCACTACAGACGATGATAACTTAAACCGACAGGATTAGGATTAATGTGGACCATATACTTTCCGAAGTACAATTAGTGGACTAGGAGGAGACAAATCCGCAGTAGGAGTAGGGTCAGGTGCATGATGTGAATCAGCTGGGACTGATGCTGGATTCGGACAACGATAATAAGTTAAGAGTGGTCTTCCTGTGGTTGGGGATCTAGGAAGAACAACGCTAGATTCCTCAACGGTCGGTATGGGTAAAACTTCTGTGATTGAGAATGTAGGAAGAGCTATAGTAAGCTCTTCATTAGAGTCGGTATAGGTAAGACCCCATATATATCAAGGTGGTCAGAAGAAGTAAAGTAAGGTCGAGACTCACAAAATGTGAAATCAGCTGACATAAGGTACCTACGAAACGAAGATCATATGAATAGCAATGATCTCTTTTGACCTCGTGAATAACTAAGGAAGATACACTTGAGAGGACGAGGAGCTAACTTATCTTTTCCGGGAGCTAAGTTATGAACGAAACATGTTCTCCCGAAAACACAAGCGGGAATAGAGTATAAGGGTGACTGAGGAAACAATACTGAATGTGGAATCTGACTCTGGATGGGGTTTAATGAGAAGTATGCCACCAGTAATCTCAGTGAGGTGCTTATTCTTTTCTTTCTGCTACCCCATTCTGTTGAGGGGTATACAGATAAGATGTTTGATGAATACTTCCCCGAGAAGTCATAAACTGCTGAAATTGAGAGGATAAGTATTCTAAGGCATTATCACTGTGAAAGATGCGAATACAAACGCCAAATTGATTTTTTATTTGAGCACAAAAGCTCTGGAATATAGAAACCCAATGTTATCAAAGGAGATTAGCGCAAAAAAGCTCTAAGGTCTATTAGGACTTTAAATGCAAAGTGCAAAAAAAACGTGAGCTTTAATTAAGAAAGGCGCAAATGGATAAAAACTACAAATATGTATATGTAGTCCATGACTAATATCTATAAGCATGAATACCAAATATATGAACAAAGAAATTGAAGAAAAGTTACGATAAAGTGAAATATTAATTATTTTGTGTTGCCTCTTCAAGATTACGCTCATTTGCAAGGAAAAGTATGCCTTGGAGCCTTGATGAAAGCACTGAAGCACTCGCTAAGCAAAGCGAAGCGCTCAACATGTTTTGAGCCTCGCTTCAAGGTTTAAGCGCGCTTTAAGCGCACCTTTGATAACACTGTAGAAAATAACTTAGAACGATCTTTCATTCGGAAAATCCAAGTACATGTTCAGTAATCATCAACGAGACTAACAAAATAACAAAATCCTAAGATTGAACTGACAGTCTGACTCTACTAGGGCCCTATATATCATAATGAACTAAAGAAAAAATACTTTGCATAACTCTCAGCACCACGCAAAAAGGTGGCTCTGGTATGTTCCCCAAGTTACATGACTCAATCTAATGTAGACAAACTAGACAAACTAGGCACTATCTTCTAAAGCTTGGATAAAGTTAGATGTCCTGAACGCCTGTGAATTAGGTCGGGAGGATTTGTAACTGGACATGTTGTGGAGGGATTGAGTGAGTCAAGGGAATAAAGGCCTTGTGATTCACGCCCTGTGCCGATCGTCTGTCCCGTACTGTGGTCCTGCATAACAAAAGAATTGTAAATAAAATATATACCACAATGGAGGGCATGAGTCAACCGACTAATAGATGCAAGATTAAAAGGATAGCCAGGGACATAAAGACCAGAGTATAAAGTGACAATGGATATGAGATTAGCTTGTCCAACAACTTTTGCTTTTGTTTGGACTCCATTGACTAGAGTAGCATTGGAAAGAGATTGTAAATAAATAATATTTGACAAAAGTGACCTATTACTAGAAATATGATCAAAGGCGCCTGAGTTCATGACCGACGGTCCACGAGTAGTAGACATAGAACCACATGTAAAGGAATTACCAGCAATAGGAGTATTGGTCTGAGCAACTGAGGCTACTTGTGGAGGTGTCTGCTTACTTGCTCGATACTGAAGGAACTCATTATATTCCCCTTCAGATAAAAAAACCTTGGTTACTTGCAATCTCGGTTTGAGCAACATGTGCATGTTTAGGTGGTCGGCCACGTAAAAAGTAACATACCTCACGAGTGTGTCCAAGCTTATTACAATAAGAACACTTGGATCGAGACCTTCCAATCCTCCTCGTCTATTCTCCATAGTTGGAGATGCTCGATTTTCCTCTGTCTGGGATTCGAGAACAGAGGGTTCAGCTGTTTGTAATGAGATCACTGTATGACTAGGCGCTGCAGCAAGGCAAAGTAATTGAGAGAATAATTCATCAACTGTAGAGACAGTCGGACTAGCCAAAGTCTGGTCGCGTACTGAATCAAGGTCATTAGCAAGTCCAGCGAGTGTAAGAACTAGAAACATCTTCTGTTGTTGTTCTTGCCGCTTTTCAACACTAGCAGAAGCTGGCATCAACTTTTCGAATACCTCTATGACTGTCTGTACTTGTCCCAAGTAAGTAGACATATCCAAATCCTGTTTCTTCAAATTTCTCACCCGTGATATCACATCATAAACATGAGATATGTCATTAGTGTATAAGGTGCGACCCTTTTCCCAAACTAAATGACATGTCTGTAATGGACGAAACAAAAGCATCAACTTGGAATCAATAGATCGCCACAAGATATTACACAACTGAGCACCGATCTTCTCCCAAAGTGATTTGACCTTTTCATCTCTCACTAGTCTTTTTGGTTAAGTGATCATGACATCCTTGATCCTTGCACCACAACTCAATCGAGGAAGCCCAAGCTATGTACTTTGAACTTCCCATTAAGGATTTTGAAGTAATCATCAGTGTTTTAAAAAGTGACGAAGCGATCGCTTTAAGCGAGAAGCGACACGAAGCGATGGCTGCTCGCTTTTCCATGCCTGAGGCGACTCGACCACACGAAGCGCTCGCTTCAGTTGAAAAAATGCGAAGTGACCTTGAAGCGAGAAGCGCAGAATCGCTCGCTTCTGTTTAGACGGTCAGTTTTTTTTTAAAAAAGTTTGGGTATGTTTTTTTATTATACAAAACAGACCCCTAAGACCAAAGCGAAGACCATTTCTCTCTTCTTCCCAAAATCAATTGCTGCTAAGTGCTGCTAGGGTTCAAGTCGCCAAAGACCTCTCCAATCCTCCTGGTAATTTTTCTTCTTTCTTCTTTCTTCTTCTTCTTCTTCTCCGTTCTTCTTCTCCATTTTTTCTTTCTTCTTTCTTCTTCTTGTTCCCGTGCAGGCGTCTGCTCACAGCTAGGGCAGGCGCGATTTTTTTCTTCCTTTTATTCTTCTCATTTAGTATTTTAGCCTTTATTTATTAATTTGTATGTGTATTTCAATTTATAAAGTTAATTATTATATATATATATATATATATATATATATTATATTTTCAGTTTATTTGATTAGTATTTTAGCCTTTATTTATTAATTTTTATGTGTATTTCAGTTTATAAAGTTAATTTTTATGTGATTTTGCTTGTCCTATGGTTTATGGAGGAATTGGTGGTAGTGGTACCTACTTTTATGTTTTTAAATTGAACTTTTTGATTATTTATATTGTGTCTTTGCAAGGTTTACATTATATTTTTTAAGAATTGCGCTTCAGTTCAATGAAGTGTGCGCTTCGCTTTGCGTTTCACTTTTGAAGTGAGGCGAGCCCCTGTCGCTTTTTTGCGCTTCTCGCTTTCAAAAACACTGGTAATCATAACACTTGAACTCTCAATT
Organism: Nicotiana tabacum; assembly: GCF_000715075.1. Lineage (NCBI taxonomy): Eukaryota > Viridiplantae > Streptophyta > Magnoliopsida > Solanales > Solanaceae > Nicotiana > Nicotiana tabacum. The sequence goes on from NC_134081.1 coordinate 39,187,130, forward strand.
CTTGTGTTTATGGAACCAAAAATATCCAACCCTAGAGACATGATAAGATTGAAGGAGAGTTCTAGCAAAATATCACCAAAAACAGAAAAAAGAAATAAAGGATAGTCAGTTTAGCTCGCTGGAAAAAGTAAACAACTGCCAGAATCTGCAAACAACTCGCCGAAAAATAAAAAGGTCGTCGGAATTTGTTGTAACCTGGATGTATAGGCTCGGAATTCCCTTGCGAGCAAGCTGTCCTGAAGAAATTTTGCCGGAAAATTCCTCCTCTGTTCGGCGCGTGAGGGCGCATGGGGAGGATTTTTTCGGTGGGGTTGGCTGGGGTTTTCTCACCGGAACCTGAGGAGCCTGCTGGTGGTGTTGCTTTTCGCACAACACTCACGGAAACAAAGATGGCGCAAATCAGATTTAGATGTAAAGCGAATATTTAGATGTTTTTTTCTTCATAATTTGACACTCAAAGTCACCTTTTGAAAAGATTGGCTAAACAAAACGTGCTTTTCAAATTGTGTGGCCACATGCAAGCTGCTATTCTCCCCAAGTACTTCTTTGACAATCTATTTTGGCAAAAGTGTTTCTCAAAATAAGTTGATTTTGGAAGATTGGCCAAATGTGCCTTTACTGGTTTTTGTGTATTGCTTGCTTTCAGCTTATGTATGTGTTTGATTATAAGGTGATTTGAATTTTCATAATTTCCAATTGCTAAGTCAATATTTTTCTTTCTGTTCGTGTATAATGGAAAAGCTTGTTAGTATCTTGTGGAACTGTCTAACTGATGAATCTTCTTCCCCTGGCTGTAGCTCTTTTGGCGTACTAGGCATATCGGATATCTGGTGGAATCAATTATGATCTTGGAATTTGGTTTGGCAGTACGAAGGTTAGAAGATTTAAATTCTTATATGGCTCCTAAATTACATTTGCTATCCCATTGGTCAGATTTATACCTTTCTTGAATGTGCAAAAGAATAAAGACAACATGTTAACTGATCTTACACTAAATGTGTAAATATGGTAGACTTGACTATGGATCCCGTTCTTGATTTTCTTACTAATTTTGAGGGTCATGAGATCTAGTGAGGAACTTTGATTTTATGCACATTTTTGCTGGTCTATATGTTTTATTAACCAGCAGACTTTGGTCACTCTTGAATATTTACATTTAAAATAGAGTAGTATGATTTTCATCTGCTTAGAAGTTTGAAAAAATGCTCTCGGGCACGAGTCCCTAGAATAGAGTCCAAAACCTCTTTCCAGTGAGTTTTGCCTACTGTGAGATGTCTGGTTGCTTGGATTAACTTAGTTTTTTATCAATCATTCCTTGGTGATTGTTTTAAAACTTCATTTTCTTTCTTTTTATCATGGATAGCAGAATCTATTCAATATTGGTGATAAGTCTTTCCATATTACTGAGAACAAAGATAGAGCACAGATTTGGTATGAGTGGGTGGAGCGAAAGACAAATTTCATGAGGAGGATTTCCCTAAGCCGGAAAGTCTTGCTGTGGATATGTGAGCTCCTGCATATCACTTCAGAAGGGAAGGGGAATGGTATCAGGAGATGGAAGAGTCGCGGTGATGTCTTTAGTTTTTATTGTGCCAAAATGTTCAATGACTATGGCAAGTTCATTAGTGTTGTTGCAGTGCAAGGAGTACGTAGAGCAGTTATAATTCTTCCAGAAGCTACATTTAATGCAGGCCGGAAGGAAGTTGCATTAAAGATAGAAAGGTTCATTAATAGGGGGTCTCCAGTTATACAGATACATGTGAACCCTCTGATAATAACTGCTGCGGATCAGTCATACAAAGAAGCATTCAAAACTGATAAGTGGGAAGCAAAAGGGGGATTCTCGTCGTTGGAGAACCATTCTACATCACAATGAATAGTTATGAATGGCCAGCCATAGGCGATGAAGATTTTTGAGCAGATGTCTAATCTGGAGCTTTGTAATCAGTAAGGAATTACCCACTTTCTCTGACATTAGGAGGTGGTCTAGCAACAAATGGAGTGCAATCCCAGGGATACAAATGTATGATCTACATGGTTCAAAATATTTCTTCGAGTTTCCTTCCAGGAAAATGGCATAGCATTCTATGATGGGGGAGTGGAGATGGAGAAACAATTTAATGAAGCTTGACTGGTGGTCACCGATAGCAGGGTGCCTGCAAGGTGTCTTTCAGCCACTACCAACCTCGAATGGGTATGAATTAGGGTTCTGGGTTTACCTTTTCATCTATGGTCTCAGAAAATGTTTAAGGAGATTGGGATAGACGTGGAGGGTGGATTGAGACAGAGGAAGAAACATCTCTGCATAATCATCTAAAATGGGCTCGATTGAAAGTAAAGGGTCCATTTTGAAGCAATTCCCAGAAGTATAGAGGTGGAAAAAATTGGTGTTGTCTTCTCGATTCCGGTTTGGAGTGAAGCACCAGTGAGTTGGAGCGCCAGAACTGATGAAGCTGCGGTGACGGTGGGAGATATATCTAAACCCTATGGACTAGGTGGCAAAAGTGGTGGATGGGACAGGGCACATGGCTAAGGGTAGGTGCGGTTTGAATTTGAATCGGGGTCCAGTGGTTAAAGAATTGTAAGCTGGGAAAAATATAAAGGGAATAGGGGTCCACTAGTTAAAGAAGTGCCAGTAAGGAAGATAATGACTAGGCCAAAGGTTATGGGTCAAGGGGCTCTTTAATTCCTGATAGTTCTGGGCCCAATTTTGAGATTTTAAAAAGCCCAGAAATTGGTGTTAATTTTAGATCAGAAAATAGATTTTTGGTTCTGGGCTCTAGTTATAGATCCGATCCAAGGGAGGCAGAAATAATAGCGAATCTCAACACAATTAATTCACTTCCTTTGGTACCTTTTCTAGAGAGAGACGAAAGAACTTTCGTGATAGCTTCCACAGAAAATACCAGCTTGCAAGGTGAAGAAGAGGGAGATAGGGGGACAAACTCAGAGAGAGAAATCATTCCTTTTTCTTCTCTTTCTTCTAGTTCTAACCAGATGGTTGTTGATGAAGACTGTGAATCATGGTCAGTAGATGACGTAGAACCTCTTGATGTGTAATTCATCGAGGCAGAGATGGATGCTTCTCTGTGGGTCCACAAAAATATCTTAAAGCTGAGTAAGGCATACGACGTTAACTTTCAGGGGTGTGAAAAGGAAGCTTTATCTCTATTTATGAAAATTGACAGTCGTAGACAAGAGTTGAGGGAGGCAGCAATTCTGAAGACATGCACTACTCCTAAGAGGGAGCAAGGGAGCTTTGAGGTATAGAATTTTGTTTTCAATGTGAATTTTCCAGAGTCTAGCTTTTGGAATTGGGGGAAATCAGTATGGGATGGTTATTAATGAAGGTCAACATTATTTTGTGGAATGTGAGTGGATTAAACTGTTTTGTTTTGTTGATGATGAAAATTTTGAGCAGAATGCTTCAAAAAGCAGAAAATTTGGGATGGATTAGAGGGCTGAAATGTGGAAGAAATCAGGGAGAAGAATTAACAGTGTCACACATACTTTATGCTGATGATACTTTGGTTTTATGTGAAGTTGAGAAAGGTAATTTCCTACATCTAAGAGAGATACTATTAGCTTTTGAAGCTGTATTAGGATTGAAAGTGAACCTAGCTAAGAGTAGTGTATTTAGTATTAATGCAGATCATTGCATTAGTGATCTGGCAGATATTATGGGCTGTAAGGTGGAGCAACGACCTACCACTTATTTAGGCTTACCACTAGGAGCTAGGAGAAATGATCAAAGGATTTGGCAGGGGGTACCGAATAGGTGTTCTAGTAAGTTAGCTCCATGGAAAACGCAATATCTATCTCTTGGGGGAAGACTTACATTGATTAATAGTGTGTTGGATGGTATACCAACTTATCTGATGCCCCTTTTCAAAATGCCAGCAACAATAGAGAAAAAATTGAATGCTATGAGAAATAAATTCCTGTGGGAAGGTAATGCTGATAGCAGGAAATTTCATTTGGTTAAATGGAAAGAGCTGTTAAAAGGTAAGAAGGGGGTTGGGAGTAAGAAATTTGAGGTTGCATAATTAAAAGCCTATTATGTAAATGGCTTTGGAGGTTTAATGATGGCAGCAACTGACTATGGAAGCAACTTGTTGAAGTCAAATATGGAAGGAAGGATTATTGGACTCCTTGTGAGTCTTCTTCTGTGGGAGGAGTTTTGATTACCATTAGCAATCTATGGGGTGAATATAGACAGCTTATTAAGCTGAAATGGGGGAATGGCAATAATATTTTATTCTGGTATGATGTATGGATGGGAAATGAGAGTTTCAGATCAAGATTTCCAGTTTTATACAGTTGCTCGACAAACAAAAAGGGAAATATATCAGATTTGTACTCAAATAACGGCTGGTATTGATGTTTATGAGAGGCCTTAATGACTGGGAAATAGATGAATATGCTCAATTGTTGCAGTTGCTGGACAGTGTTAATTTGGAGGATAATAAGAAAAATTCATTAATCTGGCTGCTAGTGGTGATGGAAAATTCACTCTCAATAGATGCTACACTTTATTACAAAAGCAACTGGGGATGCATGATTCAGACTGGCCATAGAAAGCAATTTGAAAATCTAAACACCTGTTAAAGTAGCTTGTTTTGGGTGGGTGGCGGCAAAGGAAGCTTGTTTAACTCAGGAAAATATGTAAAGGAGAGGAACTATTCTGATTAACTGATACTATATGTGTGAAGAAGATTTAGAAACTGTCAATCATCTCTTTATTCATTGCAAAGTGGCAAAACAATGCTGGGAGCTCTTTCTAAATATGTATGAAGTCAGACGGGCAATGCCCTCAAATGTGAAAAGCTTACCGGAAACATGGCAATTTCAAAAGATGGCAGAGTCAATTGGCTTCGTGAAGAACAATTCCTCTCTGTGTTTTATGGACAATATGGTTAGAGAAATAGGGTCTGTTTTGTGTTAGTTGCTGACCTATTATATTTATACCATCTTGGTACCTTTTTTCATTTAATAAAATTTTACCTTATAAAAAAAGCTAATGCTCATAGAAGGTTTAATAACATTGATGCGACACAGGCTGAGGACATGAATGCTATTAAGGGTGAGATTTTAGCTTTCTATCAATCATTGTATGCTGAACCTGAAGCTTAAAGGCCAGAGTTCAACGGCCCTAACTTCCCCAGAATCAGTGAGGTAGAGGAACAATGGCTACAGAGGGAGTTCGAAGAGCAAGAAATCCTTGAGGGTTTAAAGGCTTATGCTGCAGACAAAGCCCCGAGTTTAGATGGGTACACCATGGGTTTCTTTATGTAGTGCTGAGATGTGATCAAAGAAGATGTTTCGCATACAAAATATTAATTCACAGGAACTTTCTGAGAAAAGTTTTAATGCTACTTATGTAGCTTTAACTCCTAAGAAGGTTGGGCTGTGGACTTGAAGGATTACACACCTATAAGTCTTATAGGTAGTGTGTATAAGATCATATCAAAGGTGCTGACACAAAGACCGAAGACAGTGATTAACAAGCTGGTTGACACTCAACAAATGGCCTTCATCAAAGGCAGGAAGATCATAGATGCTGCTTTAATAGCAAATGTGTGTGTGGATTCTAGAATTAAAGGGCGAATTCCTGGGATTCTAGGCAAACTGATGATCATATCAATTGGGTTTTGGAAATAAATGGATCAGGGGGATAGGTTTCTGCATAAGCAATGTTAAGTTCTCTATCTTGGTTAATGGCTCTCTAGAGAGGTTCTTTTCTTCACAGAGAGGTTTAAGGCAAGGAGACCCTCTATCTCCTTTCCTTTTTATAATTGCAATGGAAGGGCTGAATAGTAAAATCAAGAAGGCAAATCAAAAGGGGTGGATAAAGGGTTTCAAGGTGGTGAATAATAGAAGCAACTTAAAAATTACTCATCTTCTTTATGCTGATGACTCTTTGATTTTCTGTGATGTTGAAGAAGAGCAGGTCAGATATCTGAGGTTGATCCTTTTGGTTTTTGAAGTAGTTTCAGGATTACATGTTAACTGGAGCAAGTCCCAGATGTATACAGTTAATGAGGTCACTAACACTCAGAGATTGGCTGGGGTTTTAGGTTGTCAAGTGGGAAACCTTCCAATTACATACTTGGGGATGCCATTGGGAGCAAAAAATAAATCACATGAGATATGGAATGGTGTATTGGAGAGATGTGAAAAGAAACTTACCACATGGAAAAGTACCTATTTCTCTAAGGGGGCAAGGATTACTTTAGTCAACACTGTTTTGGATGCTCTTCTTACTTATGTGATGTCTTTGTTTCCAATACAAGTAACAGTTGAGCAAACAATGGATGTTTTAAGGAGAAAATTCATATGGCAAGGGAACAAGGAGAAAAAGGTGTACCCTCTGGTGAAATGGAGTACCCTAATCAACAACAAGAAGGAATGAGGGAGGGCTAGGAATCAGAAATTTGAGACAACATAATAAGAGTTTAATTATGAAGTGGCTGTGGAGATTTTCCCTGGAGGAACATGCTTTGTGGAAGAAGGTAATCAGTGAAAAATATGGGGCCGATGGGTTGTGGTGTACTAGTAGTGTTTCTGGTGCTTATAGGCTAAGTGTTTGGAAGTCTATAAGATGCTTATGATCAGACTTGTTCAGGAATGTCAGAATTAAAGTTGGTAATAGCACCAAAACTTCTTTTTTAAAATGTTGACTGGATTGAGAATGGACCTCTAAAAGAAACTTTTTCAGACATTTTTAATTTAGTGCAACAACCTCAAGCTACTATGGCTGAGACATGGAGCTTGCAGGGTTGGAACCTTCAGAAGGTTCCTCAATGACTGGGAGGTTATTAGAGTGAATGAATTCTTCAAATTGCTGGATAGCTTCAAAGGGAGGAAGAAGGCGGAATAGTATGAGAAAGAGATATAGGGGAATCTATACTGTGAAGTCAGCTTATAGGTTTTTAAATTGTTCTGGACAACCACCCAATGGGCCGTGGAACTGGAAGCACATCTAGAAGGTCAAGATACCTTTTAAAGTAGCATGCTTTTGTTGGCTAGTGGTTAAAGAGGCTGTTCTAACCCATGATAGTTTGATAATGAGAGGAATGCAACTATGCTCTAAATGTTTTTGTGTGGCAATGAGATTGAAACAAATAGCCACCTCTTTTTTCATTGTAAAGTGACCCAACAAGTTGTAGTATTTATTCATGAGCATGAAAGGATTAAACTGGTTAGTACACAGAACAACTACATAAATAATAGCATGCTGGAATGATCTAGGTATCCAATTGAGGCAGAAGAAATGGTGGAGCATTGTCCCAGTATTTGGTGGACAATATGGATGGAAAGGAACTGTAGATGCTTTGAAGATAAATTTAGGACTGAATGGAAGATCAAGATGAACTGTATATTTTTGTTTCACCTTTGGTGTAAAGAAGCTCTCGTAGAAGATGTAGACTCTATAGTGGACATCATTGGGGCCTTGTAACTACCAGAAGATTAGTTTTTTGCTCTTTTTGGGGTCTTGTGATTTGCTGTATTCTCTTAGGACGAAGAAGATGCCCGAAGAATGGAGCTGGAGTACGATGATTCCGTCGTAGAAGAACAAGGGTGATATCCAGAATTACAACTATAGGGATATTAAGTTGCTTAGCCATACCATGAAAATTTGGGAGAGGGTGGTGGAAGCGAGGGTGAGGAGGAGTGTGTCTATTTTCGAGAACCAGTTCGAATTCATGTCGGGGCGTTCGACTGCAGAAGCCATTCACCTTGTAAGGATATTAGTAGAGCAGTAGAGGGAAAGGAAGAGGGACTTGCATATGGTGTTCATTGATTTAGAAAAGGCATTCGACAAAGTTCCTAGGGGGGTGTTATGAAGATGTTTGGAAGCTAAAATTGTTCCTGTGGCTTACATTAGGGTGATTAAGGACATGTATGATGGAGCTAAGAAGCAAGTGAGGACAATGAGAGGAGACTCAGAACACTTTCCTATGGTGATGGGGTTACACCAGGGATTAGCCTTTAGCCCGTTTTTATTTGCCTTGGCGATTGATGTACTGACACGTCACATTCAAGGATAAGTGCCATGGTGTATGCTATTTGCGGATGACATTGTACTGATTGACGAGACTCAGGCGGGGTTAACGCGAGATTGGAGGTTTAGAGACAAACACTGGAGTCTAAAGGTTTCAAGTTGAGCAGGATCAAGACTGAATACGTGGAGTGCAAATTCAATGATGTGACTCATGATGAGGATATGAACGTGAGGCTTGATACACAAGTCATCATCAAGAGGAAGTTTCAAGTACCTTGGGTGAGTAATCCAAGGGAATGTTAAAATTGACGAGGATGTCACGCATCGTATCGGAGGTGGGTGGATGAAATGGAGGCTCGCATCCGGTGTTCCGTGTAATAAGAATGTGCCACCTAAACTCATAGGTAAGTTATACACAGTGGTGTTCGGCAGACTATGTTGTATGGGGTTGAGTGTTGCCAATCAAGAACTCCCATGTCCAGAAGATGAAGGTAGCATAAATGAGGATGCTGAGTTGGATTTGCGGGCATACTAAGCTAGATAAGATTAGGAACAAAGATATTCGGGACAAGATGGGCGTGGCCCCCATGGAGGACTAGATGCAGGAAGCGAGGCTTAGATGGCTCGGACATGTGAAAAGGAGGGGCGCAAATGCCCCTGTAAGTAGGTGTGAGAAGTTGGCATCGATGGGCCCGAGGAGAGGTAGAGGTAGGTCAAAGAAGTATTGGGGGGAGTTGATTAGGCAGGACATGGCGCTGCTTCAATTTACAGAGAACATGACTCTTGATAGGGGAGTGTGGAGGTCGAAAATTAGAGTAGAAGGGTAGTAGGTAGTCGTGAGCCATGCATTTTCTTTTTTAGATTTCTATTACTACTTGCCGTTTCTCTCGCCTCGATTTTCTTGTTATCTTGCGTTACTTTTTGTATCTTGTAGTTATTGCATGTTGTTATCTTGTTATCTGCTTCTTTTTGCATCTTTTCTTAAGCCGAGGGTTTATCGGAACCTCTCTACCTTCTCAAGGTAGGGGTACGGTCTGCACACACACTACCCTCCCCAGACCCCACTTGTGGGATTATACTGAGTCTGTTGTTGTTGTCTTAGCACAATCTTTGTGGTAAGGGTTACTTTATTTTATATATAATATTTGTTGCCTTCTCCAAATAATAACATAAAATGGTCAATGAGGATTCATGTAACCAATCTCGACCTGTTTAGGATTGAGGCATACAACAGAATGGTCAAACTTAATGAGGTGCATCAATGCTACTTATGCTTGAATACTTGTGTTGTAAAAATAGAATACTCATGTGTTGGATTTGAATGTACTGGGTTGTTTGGTATCTTGTGAAGTGAAGAGAGGTAAAAGTAAGAGTGGTTTTTCTTGAGACCAACAATGCTACTTATGCTAGATATAACTGAGTTGTCCTTTAAGTCTGAATTTTTGCAACTCAAGAATGGAAAGTCTGTGAAGGATACAAAGGGTATAGTGAAAGTTGCCCAAGGAAACATGGAAATTTGGTGCTAAGGTGCTAATGTTCATGTAGGTCAAAAACTAGGTATAAACTTGATTTTACCAGATACCGGGGAGAGATGGTCTGTTAGAACCATAAACATGTACCATTTTACTGATTCCTTTTTGCAATGGCTTTTTAAAGGCAGAGGTAAGGTCTGCGTACACTCTACCCTCCCCAGACTCCACTTGTGGGACTACACTAGGTATGTTGTATGTTGTATACAGTCTGGTCAAGATGCCATTGCAATTCTTAGTGTGTGCTACTTGGTTTCCAAACAATATTTCTTGTTTTCTACAAAATAGTTGGTTTTGGTTTTGAAACCAAACAACAATTTTTTTTTATTTTTTATATTTTTTTTTACATGGGAAACCAAAACATTTATTTTATTTTATTTTTTAAGCAGGGAAACATTAGTTTCTAGGGGAAAAAAAAGAAAAAAGGCAAATGGCTATATTCTAATAATAGAACAAACCCTTTTCTACTTAAGCTGTTCTTTATTTTTCTATTTTGTTTTTTCTTAAGCAATTCAGATTCTCATAATTAGTGGTGGAAAAATGGATAAAAGAAAGGCAAAATACATAACTTACGCCTGAACTATGGACCAAATCCCTGTGACACACTTTTTGCGGACGAAAATTACCTTACGCACTCAACCTTTCTAAAGTATAGCTAAGATACACCTCTTTGTGTACGTGGCCAACGCGCGTCTTACAAACAAAATGAGGCACGTGAACAGTAAAAAACTGCATATTTGGGACTTTATTTCAACAGTCCAGATCTATTAAAATTATCCAATGATTAAAATTAATTTTCTTTTTTTCTATTTTTAGTTTCTTTTTTTATTTTTCTACAGCAACACACCCACCCATCCACCACCAGACCCATCTAAACCTCTCCACCTTCGGCCATGGCTAAAACAAAAACATCAAAGAGCAAATAACAGATAAAGCAGCCCCAAAACACAAACAATAATCTTTGGCCATCTCCACTCTATGAATCCAAACCCATAACGACGTCATCGGGGCCGCCGAAGCAACAACACCCCCCACAATAAGAGCCATCTCCAAAACCACCAAAACTAATCCATGAACTTGTAGCTAATAACTTTGACACGCTTAATTTATTACCAAAGAATGGGTAAGGCAGCTCTAATTCGTACTTAATCGTGGATTTCAACGTCCAGAAAATCGAACTTCAACTTTTTGTAGAGATATTAATCTAATTGTACGGGGATCTGGAATACTATTGGAGAAAAAGTATATTCTAGGAGCAATTGATTGGGGCTTCTAATTTTTTTTTTTTTTTGGGTTTGAATTAGAAGGTGGAGGTCTGGATTTTGGGTCGTCGACGACTGAGTATAATTTGCCGAAGAAGAGAAAGAGATGAAAGTGAGAAGATGGTTAAGGGGTATAGTTGTAATTTTAAGTGTTAATTTTTTTGAATAAAAATAATGACACGTGTCACGACTTTAGTGGTGCTTGACATTACACATATTCTGAAAAACTGGTCAAGACAAAAATGGTGTGTCTTAGTTACAATTTAGAAAGGTTGAGTGTGTAACGTAATTTTCATCCGCAAAAGTGTGTCATAGGGATTAGGTCCATAATTTAGGGGGTAAGTTATGTATTTTGCCTAAAAGAAAACAATTATCCACCCATATGATTCATTAAAAAATGGGTTGGATAATGAACTTTTTAAAAACGGGTCAAATATGGATAAGAACCATATTATCCATTTAGAAAATAGATAACCAATGGATAACTAATGAGTATAATTTTTACATTTGTAAAGCCTCAAATTGGGGGTTCCTCAAGTTTGGGAGACTAGGAATTCCTCCCAAAAGTGATTATATATAAGAAGCCATGGATAATATGGATATCTATATTATTCGCCGGTTAACTCATTTTTATCCGTATTAAATATGGCTCGAGTCAGATAATTTATCCGTTTTTGCATTACCCGTTTTCGACCCGTCCTATATCCGCCCTTTCCCCGCCCGTTTGCCACCCCTACTCATAATTATGTTTCGTACTGAATAAAGATTCTTGGTCTATTTCTGTCTATTAACCTTTTCTTTAGCTATTTTATTGCGTAAAGGCCCAATTCTTTCAGAAGCAAATGTAAAATACATAAATTTTTTCCAACGACCAAAACCAAACTAAAAAGAAGCCAGTTTCCCAATTCAAACGCCACCTTTACATTGGGTTTCTGGATCCAAATACAAGACAAGGTATCCATCTACATCAGGAACTTGCTGGAATGCAATATTCAAGTGTCAAATACATCACGAGTGACGTATATGTTTGCATACTTGCATTGTGGAATAAGTCTTTTCAATCATTCGAGAAAGTTAATCTATTGAACTTCAGCTATAGTTTTTTTCTGAAACTGGTAAAGTAGTGATCAACAGCCAAGCACTAAGACGGTGCTTGTGAGTTACAAGAACTGAGACCCTCCTACAAAAACAAAAAAAGAAGGGATCCCAGCTATACACAAAAAGAAATTCTGTTCCTGTAGTGAGTTGATGAACTCTATCATGCCGTCTTCATCATTACATCTTGAGTGTTGCAACAGAACGGTAAAAACCACAAACATTTGTACTTTAGAAACTCTACTGGGTTGCTTTTTCCTTCAAAGCACTTGGAATTCCTTTCTTCCCATGATACCCAACAGACACAAGCTGGCCTTGTGTTCCATATTCTTTTCAGAGATTTTCTAATACCACCATAATCTCAACTGAACAACAAATCTTTCACGGAGCAAGGCATCACACTGCGCAGTGCATAAAAAGATGATTGCTGTTCTCTTTCTCCTTGTAGCACAAATAACGCCTGCTGCATATCATCATTCCCAGTCGCTTCAGGTTGATTCGAGTGAGAGAAGCCTTGTGTGTAACGAGCCACATAAAACATGCCTCAGCTATATTCTTCTTACAAAACAACTGCAAGGGTAAAGAAAAATAAATGCTTTTGAAAAGGATATAGAACTCCATCCCATTTTATACGACGGTTTTCAACTTTATGATGTTAATTTGACTTTTAATTATAATCGAAGAAAATATAAAAGCAATGGGTGAAAAGTTAGTATGATGAAGAAAACCTATCAAAGTTTTAAGATTTGAATTGTTGAAAGTACTGGAGTTGTATGGAAAAGGAATCGTAACCGTGTGATGGACTTCTATGGAAGTCCTCGCTGACCTAACAAGTTGGTCTTAGGCAAGGTTATTTAAGATAACCAGTTGAGAAAAATGAAGGTTAGTGCAGATTAAGAAAGGATGGCCCACCGAGAATGATTCCTTACCGTTCTTTGTTCTTGTTGCATAATTGGCACATGCTCAAAACTACTGCTGGTAACATGAAGCTTATATTTCTGTACTTTACCTATCTTTTTCCTTAAACTTTGGAAATAATTTTTACTATTACTTTGCTAACAATAGAGTTACTGCTATTAATTCATATGCTATAATAACTTTAGTTCCTTATCATATAACTAGAGAACTGTGCTGATATGAATTCTGATAATCCTTCATGATACATTGTATATTTTTAGTGCTTAGCTTCTCTTGAAAGGTTGTTTTTTTCCTGACATAATATCTATGGTGCATGGTTGACAGACATATTTGGCAGTACAAGATTTTACTGTTGCATTTGTACTCTCACTGGAATTCTCTTCCATTGGCTTATGAATGGTAAGATCATTTTTCTCATTGTTCACCAGAAATCAGTACATTACATGTTTGTGATACGTTCTAGTTCTGTCATTGGGAAATCAATCTTTGGGATTACCATTTTTGAAGCTTCCATGTTTCTTGTATGATAACAGTTCTCCTCTTCCTATTTAGGTATAAAACACTGGACGTCAAGAACATATTGTTGGAAAGTGTATCGCACCACATTTTGCCACAGATGTTATCATCGCCATTGTGGGCTGATTCAACAGATATTTTGAGGGATTATCTAAGATTTATGGATGATCACTTCAGAGAATCTGCTGATCTTACATTTCTTGCATATCGTCATCGGAGTTACTCTAAAGTAAGTTAGTGACCTACGAAAATCATTCCTTCGGTGTTTGTAGTGCTAAATTTACCGTCTCAATTCACGCTGGGTTAGCATGGGTTTCGTGGAAATACAACGGATCTCGGCTTTAAGAAAATGCTTTTCTTTTGTAATATGGATTCTCTACCAGTGGAAACTAAATGGTTGCAAGATTTATCCAACATTATTTATAAAATAAAAATATTAGCGAGACATTATTTATAAAATGATTACCAAACATTTGAAATCAAACTGATGTAGTATTCCAAGTTCCCTGAATGCGCAGAAGTTTGTATCATGCAATTTACACCGTATCTGTACCCCCATATTGGCAGATTCTAGTTCATGCACTGTGCTGTTAAATCATAACTTTACATCAATTGCGTCTTGATAGGTAGATGAACAAATGCTAGGCTTTGCTGCATGATGCTGGAGTACCCGTCATGAGAAAATCTAATTATTTCACAGAAAAATAGAAATTTCTCCCTTATTTTCTTTGCTTCAATGTAGGAAGTAGCCTTTTAACTGAAGGTCAACCTGCTGGAGGTAAACGGATAATCAGTGAACTTGTGAACTACCTTTTTCCTTAAATGGTACATGAGTTCTCTTACCTCTATTTGTATAGTCTGCATCTTTTCCCAAAGTAAGTAAAATAAGGTTAAGTTGTTTTTAGTAGTTCTGGGAGTATTTTCGCATAGAAGGGGTTTAATAATTTCTCTTTCCACTGCATTGTCAACCTTTCCCCTGGCTATAGCAGCTGAGGAGAAAGTCTAACAGGAAGTACTTTTCACTATATTTGGACACCTTAGTTCTTGTGATGCGAGTTCCGAGAGGGTATTGATGGAGCAAATATTTACTTTCTTGTTAGAGGCTCACAATGCTTATTATAACTAAATGGTTCTCTTTTTAATATCATTTCAAATGGTTCCTTTCTTGTACAAAAGAATAATTTAATAAAGCATTCAGTAAATAGGCATAATGATAACAATATTTTCATTTGTAAATTTTCTAGGTTATTGAGTTTGTTCAGTTCAAGGAGCGATTGCAACAATCTAGCCAGTACTTGATGGCAAAGATTGAAACACCCATTCTGCAGTTAAAGCAGAAAGCAAATAACATCGAAGAAGAGGAGGTAACCTTTTTCCATGTCACTTTAAGTTTTTTGTCTGAACAGTTCTTTGTTGCACGTTTATAACTGCAATGCCTTTGAAAAACATTTTAGCCCTGGGGTATTGGTTTTGACATCTATTTCGCCTTATCTTGACATGCCCGTTGATTGGATAAAGTGCAACAATAGATAGATCCATCAAACTTGAAATAATTGGTCAAAAAAGAACAATATGCATACATGCTTTTCTTCCCCTTCGACTCTTTTTTTGGTTATCTTTTCCATTTAACTTCACGAATTAATTAGATAATATAATTTAATAAATGGGCTTATGGTTCCTTATTTTTTACTTTTATCTCCAATTTTATAAAAAGAGCTTATGGTCAAGTTGGTAAAAAGCTATTGGTTTTAGGAGAACACTTGTTTTCAGAAGTAATGTGGAGTTATGAGCTAATAAAAGAAGAAAGTCAAAGGGATTAATGTGCTATATTGCTGCTAATTTTGATGGATTTTTACAGACTTTTCCCAATAAGTTTTGGGGGTAGTATATATATTTGGGAGGTAAGGAGGTATATTTTGCTTCCCTAACTAAAAGCTCCACAAAAGAAGGAAAAGGGGGGGGGGGGGGGTTAATTTAAATTGTATTTAACTGTTTAATAATTCAGTGACGAATTTTCTTTTTGGGATTTCTTAGGGCATTCTAGAAAGCTTGAAACATGGAGTTCAGTTTCTTGAGCTCTCAGATGAAATTGGAAGCAAATCATTGACCTTCAATGAAGAATTGCAGCTGCGGCCCTGGTGGACGCCAACATGTGACAAAAATTATCTCTTAGGTTAGTATATGATGCACCTGATTGTATGATTTTGACAACTTTATTATTTGTATCATGCAGATAAAACTTGTCTTTCCACATAGTTTGCTGCATACATACTATCTTTAAAAATAATTGCTTTTCTTTGTGTGCAGAGCCATTTGAAGGATCATCTTATTGCACTCGAGAGACCTTGGTACGAATTTTTGTCTTCAATATTGCATAAACTAATGATGTTTATTCAAGGGGGATGTATGAGGAAGAGTTCAATTCAAGATAAAAATTTATAAACTTCCGTTTCAAGATTAATTACATTGTAACTTAAAAATGAACTTTGACGCAAAATCTTCCTTAAGCATTACTCGTCCTTGTACGATGGTTTGGAGACAGCCCTCACTAATTCTAGCAGCAGTATACTTGCCATTATGCGTTCTTTCACTCTTTGGGATCAATATTTCCTTGATAAAAGTTAAACTTGACCTGCTTTCTTTTTCTAATAGCGGGTTCTTTTTTTCAAGCTGCTAACTCATACCATGAAAGTTTGGGAGAGGGTGGTGGAAGTTAGGGTGAGGAGTAGTATATCTATTTCTGAGAATCAGTTCGGATTCATGTCAGGGCGATCGACTACAAAATCCATTCACCTTATTAGGAGACTTGTGGAGCAGTATAGGGATAGGAAGAAGAACTTGCACATGGTGTTTATTAACCTAGAAAAAGCTTATGACAAGGTTTCGAGGGAGGTTCTTTGGAGGTGTTTCGAGGTTAGAGGTGCGTCCGTAGTTTATACTAGGGTGATCCAGGATATGTATGATGGCGTTAAGACTCGGGTTAGGACGGTGGGAGGAGACTCAGAACACTTCCCTGTTGGGGTGGGCTTGCATCAAGGATCCGGGCTTAGCCTATTTTTATTTGCCTTGGTGATGGTTGTTCTGACGCGGCCCATGTCCAGAAGATGAAAGTAGCAGAAATGAGGATGCTGATATGGATGTGTGGATATACCAGGTTAGATAAGGAATGTTGATATTCGGGAAAAGTGGGAGTGACACCCGTAGAGGACAAGATGAGGGAAGCTAGATTGAGATGGTACGGACATGTGAAGAGGAGGTGCATAGATGCCTCAATGAGGAGGTTTGAGAGGTTGGCTATGAGGGGCTAAGAAGAGGTAGAGGTAGGCCCAAGAAGTATTGGGATGAGGTGATTAGGTATGACATGACGCTACTTCAACTTACTGAGGACATGACCCTTGATAGAAAGGTATGGAGGTTGAGAATTATGGTAGAAGGGTAGTGGTTAAGCGGTGGTGTCATATTTATATGCCGGTATCATTAGCGTTAGTCTCGTATTTTCTTTTCTTCGTATCCCCATATTGTTTTTTTACTATATGTCGTTTCTTTCGCTTCGGTTATTATATCACCTTTGCTCGCTATGGTTACTAGTTGTTTCTACTTCCTTTTTAGTTTTTTTTCCTCTTGAGCCAGGAGTCTATCAGAAACAACCTCTACCTTCGTAAGGTAGGGGTAAGGTCTGCGTACACTCTACCCTCCCAGACCCCAATTTGTGGGATTTCACTAGGTTTGTTGTTGTTGCTGTTGGGTTCTTTTTTTCCAATAATATAGAATGATATGCAAGAGTGTATCTTGATCATGACGTGACAAGGCTTTACGCAAACAAAAAATAATAAAAAATAAAAAATAATAAAGGTATTTTGTTAAACACGCCTCTATATTCTTACTATAAATATAATATTATATTCGGAAAAATGTCATATTTACCCCTCTACTTTGAAAAATTATTTACATATATCCTTTCTTTGAGTACTCGATTGTATATAGCCTCATCGTTACACATTTTAACTAAACCCCTCAACCTTTAAGAGACCCTGGTTTACCAATTAAATCGACACATGGAGGGCTATAAACACATTTTAAACACCTGGTTCATTTAACCAAACCCAACCCTTAAAATAACCCATTACCTGATCTGATTCCTACAACAACTTAATCTTCACATTGGTAACTTCTTTCTCTTAGACTCCATGCATTTTGTTGAAATTGAGAAAGAAGAAAAGATTCTTTGTATTTTAATATTACTTTACGTTCCTGAGAAGGGGTATATATACAAGGTTCCTCCTAGGACTTGTTCAAATCACTGACTTTGACTTATTCAAATACCTTAGACTTATTCAAATAAGACTTTGTCAAAAACTGTTACATTGATTATAGGAATAAAAACCTCCTACAATTAACACTCCCCTTCAAGTTGGTGTAAAGATGTCACACATGTCCAACTTGCAAGCTAGTATGTGAAAGGATCTTTTGTTGAGTTTTTTTGTAAACACATCAACTAGTTGTTCTCTGATGAAGCAAAGTCAAGATACCACTTATAATCGTTTCTTTGATGAAGTGTCGATTAATTTCGTTTCTTTCGGTCATGTCGAACAAGATTATGAGCTATACTGTTTGCAGCCTTGGTAGGAAAAGGTTCCCTTTTCCAGACAATCTCAATTCCTTTAGTAGCTTTTGTAGCCACATAAGTTTACAAACACCATGGGCTATGGATCTATATTTTGCCTCTGCACTTGATGTAGCTATAAGACTTTGCTTATTCCTTCTTCAAGTAACTAAGTTCCCTCCTACGAGCATACATTAACCAGATATAGATCTTCTGTCATCTAGAGTTCCAGCCCAATATGCACCTGTATAGGCTTCCTACATGGAGGTGGCTATGTTTGGAGAAAAGGAGACTTTTGCCTGGAGCAGGCTTCAGATACCGCAAAATATGAAGAATAGCCGACTCCCGGGGATCATGCATGAATTGACTTACCATGCTGACTGAATAAGCTATATCTGGTCTAGTGTGCGAGAGGTAAATGAGTCTTCCAACCAACCTCTGATATCTCTCCTTATTAACAGACTATGCAACTCCAGTTTGTAACTTGTGATTGCTTTCACTAGGCGATTATGCTGGTTTGCATCCTGTTATACTAGTTTCTTTAAAGAGATCCAAAATATACAGAGAGCCTCCGAGTGGTTTTGGTTTGTGCGCAGCAGGACTGACGGAAGGTGGTAAAGTTGCTTTCTAACAGTGATACTGGAAGTTATTCTTTTGAAATAGGGAAGAATCTCAACCTATAAACCCTAGTGTTGCAGAGGGAGGAAACTCACCTAAAAAAGGCAGCAATGGCTCTCTTATCATGTTGAAATTGAGAAAAAAGAATTTGTATTTCGATAACACTTTACATCCAAAGGTTCCAACTTGGACTTATTCAAACCATAGATTTTGACTTGTTCAAATGCCACAAACTTATTCAAAAACTGTTACATCAATTCTAGAAATAAAAACCCTCTATAATTAACGATTGTAAGTATGGTTTCCATATTTGTTGTCCGTACAAAAAAGTAGTTCATAAACTACCTGGGAGACCAAGATTCAAATCTAGAGACAAAAAACTCTAGGTGATTCCTTCCTATCTGTCCAAGTCATAGTGGTAAAGTTATCGGTTCCTGTGCTAGTGTGAGGTAGTAGGTACTAGATGGAATATTCGAGGTGCATGCAAGCTGGCACGAATAACACCGATATTTAAGAAAAAAGGCAATTAATGAACTTGCTATTCTTTTCCATGTAGTTTCACTTGACTTATATGATCCTATAATCCAAAAACAATCTTAAGTAGCTTATAGAATGGAACTAAAACTGCTACTAGATGCAACTTGAAAATCTTTATATTTTTATTGCTTAAATCAAGATTTTATGATGCCAGTGAGCTACAACATAGTTCATGAATAGGGTGTGATCATCATTGCTTTGTTGGTAACCAAAGGAGGTTATTGCTTTGCAGAATTTGTCAATCCAAGCCCTAGGGGATTGATTCAATCCGTAAAAGGCTTTCTTTAGTCTGCACACCTTTCCTTAGACTTTGTTTAGTATCAAATCTAAGAGAAATTTCCATGTATGCCTCTTCTGCTAAGTCTCCACGAAGAAATGCATTCTTCACTTCAAACTGTTATTAGTCCCAATCAAAACTAGCCGCTAGACAAAAGAATCCTGACAGTGTTCATTTCAGCAACACGGGCAAGTGTCTCTTGATAGTCCACTCCATAAGTTTGAGTGAATCCCTTAGCGACCAATCTTGCTTTGAATCTTTCAATCGATCCATCAACTTTGTGCTTTATGGTGAAGACCCATTTGCAGCCAACCAACTTTGTGTTTAGTGGTGAAAGGACAAGTTCCCAAGTTTCATTTTTTGACAAGGCCTTCATTTCTTCAATCATAGCTTGCTTCCATTTAGGACTACAAAAGCTTTCCGCTGATTATGGGGAATAGACACAGAAGAAATAGATAAGGCAAAGGCTTTATATGAGGGAGATAAAGAATTATAGGAGACAAAATTATATAAAGGGTATTTGGTGGTGCAAGATCTGATTCCTTTTCTGTGAGCAATAGGCAAATCCAACTCATTAAGAAATGCAGATAACTCACTAGTAGAAGAAAGTTCAGCTTCGATAGATTGTATGATGGCTTCTTTTGCTCTATTTCTCCTTGAGTAAAATTTTAAATCGGGTCTATCCAAACGCCTAATATTTTCCTCGCTGAATTCTTTTTCCAATTTCACTTTCCTTAGTGGTAGTGACAGTGGTTTCAACCGTGGATCTTGGGAAACTCATTTCTTCCTCCTTATAGCTCTTTCCCTGAAAAGGTGATGATGTAATACTGAAATATCTCGAAATTTGGCATCCATACTGATAAAGGATCTTCTAGAGGGAGGATGATATCATTTGTACCCTTTATGTATTGGAGAATACTCAATAAAGGCACATTTAAGTTCTTAGTGTGAACAAAGCAAACACACCCAAATATATTCGGAGAAACAATATAATCATTCTTACCCTTTAATGCTTCCAAAGGATTCTAAAATTGAGGGTTTTAAGTGGCATTTTGTTGATGAGATAGGCAACTACTAGAATGGCATTTGCCCAGTAAGATTTGGGTAGATTCATGGTAAACATGAGAGATCTTGCCACTTCTAACATATTGTTGGGATCAAAATAACAAGACGTTATGCTGAAACTAACAAATCAAACCTTGAACTAAGATGAATCAGACAACAAAGAGAATTATACTAAAAGATGCATAATATACTTTATATGGTTTGGTCAGTTGACCTACATCAATCTAGTAATATGAAAGAAAAAAACTTATCAAGAAAATAAATTCTTCCCCTAAACAAGACTATTTTAAAGACTACATTGTGGATGCTATTGTGTTGTGTATGAAAGAGGGATCCTTAATTTATAGAAGTCTACAACCTTTTTCTCCAAGAAAAGTATCTGTTAAATATGGAAAAGATCTACATTTTCTTTTTAGGAAAAGTAAAATAATTTATGGTAAACTATTTTTCCTTCCTTAATAAAAAAAGGTAAAATTCAAATTTGAAAAGAAAATCAGGACATAATCCCAACACGTATGCCTGTTTTTTCTTTAAGCAACCCTATTTTGTGCAATTAGTTTGGTGGATTATCGACTCCAAACAAGCACCAAAATTTTTATCCATGTATTTTGTGCCATTGGCTTTTCTGCTCTCCCAGGGTAGAGGTAAGGTCTGCGTACACATTATCCTCCCCAGACCCCACTTGTGGGAACTCATTGGGTTTGTTGTATTCTGTGATTGTCCATTCGTAAAATTTTATCTTAGCCTCAAATTGAATATAAATCATCTTATAAAATGAGTGAAAACAACAAAAAATTTCACTTTTGTCCTTTAACAAATACACCTAAGTTATCCTAGTGCAATAATCAATAAGAGAAACAAACCAACGACTACCAGTCAAAGAAACAAAGAAACTGTATGAGTAGAACCACATACATCAGAATGAATAGTCGAAACGGGAGTTGTACTTTTATTATCACTCGAAGGATATGCGTTTCTAGTATGCTTGACAAATTCACAAGTATCACAAAACAAAGATTCAAATTCAGTTTTGGAAAACAAACTAGGATATAACTTCTTCAAAGCAAAAAATGATGGGTGCCCCAACCGTATGCACTGTATTATTTCTTGGTTGACATCCTTATTTCCTCCCAAAAAAAGTCAGACCAGAGTCTCGAGTTTCATCAATCCAATATAAGTCACCATACAATCTACCACTGCCAATCCTCTTCTTTGTTTGAAGATCCTGAAAAATACAATGAGCAGGAAAGAACTCGACATTACAGTTTAGTTTTTGGTGATAAAAGTGCTAACAAATAATAGGTTAACAGGAAACTCAAGTACATGGAAAACGGATGATAATGTAATATCAAGTGTACAGACAACAAAACTTGTTCCAGCTAAAGGAGTTTGGGAGCCGTTGGTTATTCTAACATAATCCTCCTTGGGACTAGGAGAGCAGTTCTGAAAGCCTTTAGAGGAGCCTGTCATGTGTCGATTCGCACCAGAATCAATAATCCAAGAATTAAGGTGAGTATTAAAGGTAGTACTTGATTGCACATAATTGAAAATGGCAACATTAGAAGAGTCAAGTTTGTTCAGGAGATAACGAAGATGCTGAACTTGCTATGAAGACAGTTTCTCCATAAGCAATTTCCCTTGATGTCTCCACATTTTCAGCAATATTAGCTTGACCCATTGATGGATGTACATGATTTCCTCCACGACCTTTAGTCGATCTACCATGTAGTTTCCAGCATGTCTCCTTTGTATGCCTTGGCTTTCCACAATAATCACAATGCAGGTGATCTTTATCAGAAATGATTGCCCTTAGTTGCTCATGAGACACCATTAACCCAGACTTCTCGGTTGGAGTGGAAAAAAGTATGACCCCTCGTTGACTCTCTTCTTGTTGAACATAAGAGTATGCATCCTCAAGAGAAGAAGAAGGAATTTTACCGAGAACATGAACCTTGGTATGATCATACTCTTGGTTCAAACCAGCCAGAAAATCATAGACCCTTTTTAACCAATTGTTAAAAGAGAACTGCATCATCGGTATACTTTGCTTGGAGATCCTGATAGTAGTCAATCTCCTGCCATAACTCACTTAACTCGGAATACTATTCAGTGATAGTTAACTCACCTTGCTTAGTTGCATAATTCTAATTTCTAATTTCTAATTTCAAAGATTTGGGTATCATTTCCCTTGTGGGAGTAAGTGCACCTAGTTGAATTTCAGATCTTTTTAGCAGTATCAAGCAATAAGTACTATTTGGAAATTTGATGTTACATAGTATTTAAAAGTCATGTCATAATAAGGGAATTATCAGAATCCCATTAACTATAGCTAGCATCAGTCACAATAGGTGCTTTCTTTTCTCCAATAATATAACTAACAACTTTTTAGACTTAATAACAAGCAAACACGACCGTGACCAAGCAAGATAAGTACCCGTCTCTTCTAGTTTCACAACACTTATTTGTAAAGAGTGATTATCCATTGATTAAACAATTCGAAGCACAAAAGAATTCCAAAATATGAATGCGCAAAAAAAAAGGAAGAACCTGTGATGAAAAACAGCTTTCAGAATCTGCAGAAAAGCTGCCGGAGTTTACTGTTCACGTTGGAACTTGACCACTGGTGTTCACACAATCTAAATTGGTATGGGTAGAGTCGGATGAAGGTGGACGAGTCTGCCAGAAGAAAAACTGCTCAAAAAGTTCCCGAAAGAGGGTTCACGCGCCGACGCGTGACGTTGGAAGGCAACTTCTTCTGGCGGTGCGTGGAGGCACGTGAGAAGCTTTTCGGCAGCAGGAGCTTTTGTGGTTTAAAGGAATCTGGAGTTGAGTTGGTTGATTGAAGAATCTGCAATATATCATACTTGTGCCTTGACTAAGGTCAAGTTTGGTTTCTTTTGAGCTCTAATTATATAGAAAGGAATACGTGAAAAAGATAATGGTTTGGGAATTCGAACAGAGAATTACAGAGGGGACTGGTGCAAAGCATCGTGGCGTATCAATGGGTGATAAGATTTTCAATGCGACCTTTGTAGCATTGATTCCATAGAATTTAGTAGCTAAGGAACCGAAAGATTTCAGGCCTATCAGCTTGATAGATAGCATCTACAAAATCATTTCCAAATTATTGGCAGAGAAACTTGAGACAGTAGTGAATAAGTTAGTGGATGTTATACAAGGAGCCTGGTATCTTATGCAGATTGGATATTGAGAAGGCTTATGATCATTTGAACTGGAACTTTCTGCTTGACACTCTGAGGAAGATGGGTTTTGGTGGCACATGGGTTCATAGGATTATGTTTTGCATCAGCACGGTGAGATTCTCCATTTTGATTAATGGATCACCAGCAGGTTTGTTTCCTTCGCAGAGGAGCCTGAGGTAGGGTGATTCCTTGTCTTCTTTTTTTATTCATCATTTCGATGGAAAGATTGAACGATATGTTGAGACAGCTCTGGATAAGTGGCTTCAGGGTAAACTCCATGGCAGGTAGTCAATTGGTAATTTCCTATTTACAATATGCAGATGACACCCTTGTGTTATGTGAAGCTGATAAAGAACATTTGCAAATGCCAAGGGTCATTTTTATTTTGTTTGAGGCCATACCTGGTTTACATATCAACTGGAGTAGAAGCTTTTTTTAATCCCGTGAATGAGGTGTCTGAGCTTCAAAACATGGCTGAAATTCTTGGAGATAAAATTGGGACACTGCGTACAGTATATCTATATACTGGGGATGCCTTCAGGGGGCTAAAAGCAAGTTAAAAAGAATATGAAATAGGGTCTTAGAGAAATGTGAGAAAAGCTAGCTAACCGGAAGAAACAATACTTATCTATGGGAGGAAGATTAATCTTGATTAACTTAGTACTTGATGCTATGCCTACATATATGACGTCTTTATTCCCAATCCCAGTGAATGTGGTGAATAGAATTAGATGCCTTGAGAAGGAGTTTCTTATGGGAAGGAAATAGTGACAAGAAGAAAATTCACTTGGGCATATAGAATTCCCTTACTTGTAACGAGAAGGAAGGGAGATTGAGAATTAAGAACTTGCAAATCCAAAACAAAGTTTATTGATGAAATGGTTATAGAGATTTGCTTTAGAAGAACAACCCCTAGGGAGGGAGGTAGTCACAGAAAAGTATGATATGGAAGGAAAATGGATAACCAAGCCTGTGAGAAGTCCCTATTGGGTCAATTTGTGGAAGTCTATTAGAACTTTTGGCCTAAGCTCATTAACAATTCAAACTTCATAGTAGGAAATGGAATGAAAGTATCTTTTTGGGAGGATAACAGGCTAGGTCAGAATTCACTGAAACAACTCTTTCCTGATATATATCTACTAAACCAACATCAAGCAAGAAGGAAGCGGCTCTTCCCATGGCGGAGTCACCATTGACTCTATTTATTATTATGGTAAATCAGTATATCAAGATGTCAATATGAGATCTTATTTCGGTTCGATACGTCTACCTACGAGACTCACCTTTGACTTTCGTCTCGGTAGGTGTATTATTATACATTTTCCCAAAAGAACATTCATTCATTTATTTCTTCCCTAGTAGGAAGCAACAATAGGAGACGTGTGGACAAACCAAGGTTGGAGTCTGACCTTCCGGAGATTACTAAATGATTGGAAGATTGATAGAATTACAGAGTTCTACAAGATTGGAACAATTCAAAGGGACCCCAATGCTGAAGATGGTGTGACATGGCAAGGGAATAGCAAAGGGAAGTTTTCAGTTAAAGCTGCATATAAGGAATTCAACATTTCAAATAGTCAGGTCGGTTGTTGGTCATGGAAATTGATCTGGAAGGTTAAAATTCCTTATAAAGTGGCCTGCTTTACATGGTTGTTGGCAAAGGAGGCAGGCCCAACCCAGGATAACTTGGTCGAGAGAGGATACCAACTATGTTCTAGATGTTACTTATGTGGAGAGGAGACAAGAGGCAATTATTATCTTTTTTTTTGCACCGTAAGGTGACTTCACAATTATGGAGGATATTCATCAATTTGAGGGGATTATTGTGGGTTATGCCAAGAAGAATTCTTGAAGTTTTAGCATGCTAGAATAGAGAAGGAAACCTTTCCAGTCATAAAGATAGATGGAAAATTGTCACTGCTTGCAGCTGGTGGACAATTTTGGAAGAAAGAAACTGAAGATGCTTTGAAGATTAGATCCAGCAACATCCTGAAGATGAAAAATGAAATTTTTCGTTCTTTTTTATTTTTGGTTTAAAGGAGAACACCTAGAAGATCATGAATCTATTTTTGATGTATTAGAATCCTTACGAGAAGAAAAAGGATTAGGCGAGTTTCTCCTGTTCTCCACCTTGTGATTCTGGCTGACTCCACAGTTTATGTGTAGTCTTTTTTTTCCCCCTCATATACAAGTATCTTACCTTTCAAAAAAAAAAAAATAAAAAAAAAAAATAAGGTGATATTGATAGAAAGTATAGAAAAATGAAACTGCAAGCTCATTATAAGAGGAAGACATTAGGGTGAGGGGTTGAGTTTGCCGAGGGTTGAATTTTCTTTTAATGGTCCCCAAGTCTGCTTGTGTTTGGCTGTTTGCAGCTGATATGGAGAGTTGCACAGGCATTGTCTTAAATTTATAGCATGTATAATTGGACTTTTCTTTGTCAGTTACCGTTGAAATGGCATGGCAATAGTTCGACCACTGAAGTAGTCTCGTTAAGTTGCCAGTACTACTGTAATTGAAACCGGATTCCTGTGGGTATCATGACTTCTGAAACTATGTCCTTTTCAATTTTCTTATTATTAATGGTTTTGATAATTTCTTTTATGTATGAAATCATGTAGAACCTAAGCTTGCGGAAGAAAATTTCTCACTTTATTATTGTTGTACTCTTTCATTGCAGTATGATCAAATCAAACAGTCTCAAGCTAAAGTGGTTAAAACAATTGAGAAGAGGTCCTTTTTACCACGAATGATCTATCTGTCAATTCAATGTGCTTCATCAGCTGTCAAGGAAAGTGTTGAAGCAAATGGTGTTGTCTTTGACCCTAAACTATCATCAGAGATGAGATTGTTACTCGACCGGTATGCCAATATCTTGGGATTCTCCTTCCAGGATGCTGTAGGGCTGGCTTTTGATATTTCGAGTGGCCTTAAGGACTCAGGGGTAAATTCTTCTCTCTTCGTACTGTGGATGCTTCCAAAGCTATACTCTATTTTGCATGTGTAGTACTTTTCATTCATCGTTTCTTGCTTTAATTTTTATATTTACATGCATGCTTATCGAGCCATTATGGTGAATTTTGTTGTTTTGCATCTCTCCCACATTCGTTGTAATGGCTGGGATAGTTTTTAAGGAGACGTGGAATTCTTAACTGTACAAGTTAAACAATAGAATTTGGGCATGTCACTGAAGAAATGGACTAGGTGCATTACTGCATTCGTCAAATTAAATTTTCAGAAGTTACAACTAGCAAGATTTCATAGTGTCTTTGGGCATTGAATAACCTTTGTTATTTATTTTGGTTATACTTTAACTTTTAGGAACAGTATTTTCATTTTATGACGTACAAAAGCTAGAATTTTAGTCCTATATCATATGCATCTTTAACATTTTATTTTTCAGGTTTTTTCATGGTAGATGCTAGAAAGATAATTTGCATTATGCTTGATTGAGGGTTGGAGTAAACCAGAAATTTAGTTGTTTTGAAGTATGTCTTCGGTGTATGCTCTTGGGAGCATCAAGGCAGAGAAACTGAATTAGACTCTAATACTTGAAGCTGGTATTATGTTGCAGTTTTATATGGACCATGAAAAGCACCTAGATGTAGATCATATTGAACCTGATTTTTACCTGATTTTTAGCTATGCTTAGCGCTGCATGTGGGTAATTAGTTTACTCAAGGTGATCAAATTTGTGAGACGAGAGAAGCGTCCTGTTACACGAAGCAAAGTTTGTCAATTTAGGTTGCTGAACCCTTTGTAATATAAAGCTGCAATGAAAGCATGAGAATTTGCAAATTGTTCCAGTTGTACAGTTGAAGTATAAGACAAAAGAACTAAATATATCAATTCTAAGAGAATCATTACGTAGTGCTTGAAGGATTTAACAATTAACTCTTCAATGCAGCTCAAAACTATCTTACACTTACAAGTATATTTCTGTCTGGTGTCAACTGTCAAGCTGTCAGTTTTGTGATGAACTACATACCAAGTTTTTATAGATTTTTGTTACTTTAATACAGGCATGGAGCTGCAATCTGATTGATTGGATGAACTTTCTCGTGTTTTTAAATGCTTGGAATCTTTATTCTCATGAAGTAGATGGAGATTCAAATACATGGCTTATTGTGAATTCAATATTGAAGAAATATATCCTGGATAAAGTCGGATCAATGGGACCACTGGAATCCTCACCTGGATGTGATCTTCCTAATCTGGTGCTTTTAGTGACAGAACCTATAGCTTGGCATATACTGGTGATTCAGTCTTGTGCCAGATCGTTAGTGCCTTCAGGAAAGAGAAAAAAGAAAGGCGGACCTGCAGAGAACTTTAACGTTCAGCTGTCTCAGGAATTACAAGAGTCGATTCTGTCTGTATGCGAGACTATAGAGCTGGTCAGGCAATGGCTTAACCAACAAATTATCAAGTCAGACGATTACAAATCGGAAAGCATACTTTCATCACTCCTAAAAGATAAAGAGGAGGGACCTGGGAAGGTCTACCGAGTTCTTGAATCTTTAACTTCTTCCTCGACAAGTGATGCGGATTTTGGTGATCGGATCACTCGAGCATTGCAGTCCTGGAGTGCTACCGATATTGCTAGAAAAATCATTTGTAGTCAGCGCACTGCATTATCTAGTTTCCTGAAAATTTGTGATTCAAAAATCAAATCATTACAGGCATTGAAAGCTCATTTATAGCTGGAGAAATAGTGGATTCTGTGTGTTGCGAGGACTGATTGTTCCGAGTGATTTTCTTGCTTCTCTAGGCACTTTTTTTTCACCATATTTTCTCCAGTTTTAATAGTGGTCAGATGTAACGTGGGCAAGCACCAGGCTGAGGCTGGTATCTCATTCAATGTTGCATAAAGTTGTATTCCGTCCAATTTTTTCCTTCCAGGTTTCGGTTCTGCTCAACTATATAGAATAAACATGAAATTCATTATCCGAGTATCTCATTCGTTTTGCCGGCTTGTAATATTTTAAAGTAATTTGGGATTTTATTTGTATATTGCTGTTACCTATTGATTCTGGTCTCTTAGTTCTTGGAAAAGAAAAAAAAAGGGATAATATAATAGGCCTCCCTCACGTTTTTCTCCATCATACTGGCCTCCCTCGCGTTTTATGATAGTACGCTTATTTCCCTTCTTTTAATTTTTTTGTAACAATTCTGTTTACATGTAATTTGACTAATTACCCTTTGTAATATATCCTTTTATTTAATTGTTTTAAAAAATATGTTTTTCTTAAATTAATCCTGTAGAACAAAACATGTAACCACCAATATTGTAAGATTCTCAAATCTCAACAGAGAAGGAAATGAAAGATGAAAAGAAAATTGATTGACATTCTAAAGGAATTTAACAAAAAGATGTTTAAATAACTAATTAAACAAAAGGGTATATTAAAAAGGGTAAGTTAGAATTTCTTTACATTAATTTTAAATAAATAAGAATTGTTACAAAAAAACTAAAATAAGGAAGGTAGAAGTAATATCGTGAACCACAAGGAAAATTAGTGTAATGGAGCAAAATGTGGGGGGGTGTAAAATTATTTTTAAAACAAAATAGAAAATTGGATGGATGTGGATTCATGTCATTGTACAAAAATAGAATAGACGTGTGACACTTGTACTATGATAGATGTAATTCCCTTAAATAGTTGTTAGTCGTTAGGCTGCCTAACGCTTGCAATGACTTCGTTATTTTAAACCGTGTCATAGTAATAAGAAAGATTTTGGTCGAATTAATTAGAAGTGCCTTGATTATAACTACTTTCTCTGTGCTTATTGCGCGTGGATGTGAACAGGTTAGTTTTGGCTAGGAATGTTCCATTGGATTTGACGTTTCAATCAACAACTAATTGACAAATGTTCGCTTTTTCAGTTTTCTTATTATTTTAGTGTTCCATTAGGTCTTAAGCAGTGTTGACTTATGAGTACGAATGTGAACAGAGTTGTTTGGGTTTAGTAAAAAGGGAATCGTCTTTTGAGATAGACGTTTCAATGATTTTAACACACTTTGAAATAAAATTTTTAATTACTTGACTTAATTATTTGTCTTCTCATTCTTATTTACCATTTACAAAAGAAAAATTAGAGTCGTTCCCTGGAGAGTTTTTTTTATTGAGTCTAGAATACACACGTTTCCTATATTTAATAAAAACGTTTAAAGATGAAATAGAAAACCGAATATAGTAGAACTCTTTTCAATTTGAAAAATAATTGTTGCGATCAAACGCCTACTCAAGTATATGTGATTGTCAAGTAATAAAGTGATAAGTAGAGTATTGTTCCTCTAAGGAATTGTTATTAACTATTAACTAAATTAGACTATCCTAATTATCTAAACAAGGTTTAAACCAAAAACTATTTGAATCTAAATTAACTAAAACAAAAGAAAATAAATAATCTATATCTATCTATATTATTATAAAATTGGAAAACCCTAAACTAGAAAGTCAAATTACTAAAATACCCTTCTTAAAAATTTAATTACTTATAAAAAATATATAGTAAAAAACTAATGTATTTTGAAGTGTCTTTTTAAAAGGTTGTGTCTTATCATTTAAGTAACTGAATGTCATTTTTCTAAATGTATTCAAACGTTGACTTTAGTAAAAGAAAAAAAAGGGGTATTTGCATCTATACCCTATTTTTGGGTCAACTTTTAATTTATACCCACTTTGCAAAAAACATTGCAAGCGTACTCACTTTTCGGGTAACTTCAGACATACGGGCCTGAAGTAGCAAAAATTTATGTCTGAAGTTTGAACTTCAGAATGTTTTGCCTGAAGTGTAGCAAAACTTCAGGTATTTTTGCCAGAAGTGTGGCCTGACTTGCAAAGGCAATCACGCAAACTTCAGTTCATAGTGCAATGGCAAACTTCAGCTCAATAAAACTACAACATGTTTTGGCTGAACTTTTTGTTTTGTAATTGCTGAACTTCAACATTCTAGGGCTGAAGTTTGTTTGTATTTGCTGAACTTCAGCATTCTAGAAGCTGAAGTTCTAAGTCTGCACACAAACTTCAGCTCTGAAGTGCAACCAATGACTAATAAGTCTGAAGTGAAAAATTGCACTTCAGATGCACTTAAGGCCAATAAGTCTGAAGTGAAAATTTGTACTTAAAGCCAAAAGGTCTGAAGTGCAACCAACGTTTTTATGCACTTAAGGCCAAATAGGCCTCAAGTGCAAATTGCCAAGAAACAGAAATTTGTTCTTCGAATTATAACAATCCAATTTACGATTTAATATCTAAATCTACTCCAAATGAGCTCAAATTTAAAACATAACCTCCAAATATCATCAGGAACAAACCCCAATCATCAATTTGTCAAAACAACAATAAATCTAATGAACCCATTTTGCAATTAAAAAGAAGAAGAAGAAGAAACCCTAAGCAATAGTAAAAAATAAAGCGTCATAATAGCTCACCATTGTATAATATCATAAACTATATTAAAATATATTCACAACCATCATATAAAATCATTGTCACCCGAAGAAGAAGAAGAAGAAGAAGAAGAAGAAGAAGAAGAAGGAGAAGACGAAAACGAAGGAGGAGGAGAAAGATACCTGAAGTTGTTTAAAAAGCGGATACAAGTTAATTTTTTTTTAAGAAGTGGATTGTATACGGTCGAAATAGATTTCGGCCTTCGCTCGTCCGATCGAGTTCGAACGATGATCTATCGAAGTAAGATCCCGAAGGTGGAACAAACTAACCTCGAACCCGGGGGGCCGATCCGTGTCGAGTTCGATATCATTATCAAGCTCGAATCCAAATCGAACCATGATGCAGAGTAGATCTATCATGCTTATAATCCAGAGACCAAACAACATTGACCTCGAATCAATTCAAGAGCTCGAGCCAGGATCGGGCTTGAACCAAGATCAAGAGCTCGAGTCGAGATCGAGCTCAAACCAAAATCGAGGGCTCTAAGCAAAATCAAGCTCGCAGATAAAAGCCGTTGCAATCCTACTAGAGAGAATCTTGGCAGAAATTGTGGAAAAGCTGACTTATCATGGGTCTCCCACTGAATGTTTATTTTATTATGCTTAGAGCCAAATCCCTCCACTATAAGAGGGCTTGGTTACCATTTCTGTAGGACAAGTTTTTTCCTCAGGCTTACACTATAATAAAAACGCTATATTCTTCTACAGTAAAGAATCGTTATTTCAGATTTCTCAAATTGATTCTATTTGTTGAGTCCTAAGATTCATTTTTCGTTACAACCTTATCTACTTCGCATTCTCTGCAATCCATATTTATATTTCTATTTATCCTTACAATTTGTATTAAGTTACGCCACATATCCTCGGAACTATGTATAAAATCAACTCTATCTATTTTTTCGGGTAAACAGTTTGGCGCCCACCGTGGGGCCGAGGATAACAGTGGTTATTTGATACAAATCTGAAAAATATGCCATTGTGCTTTGCGCTTATTTCCGAAAACACCTTGAATTTCGGATCAACTACGAATAACCATCAATCAAATGGCTTCACCGATCGATAACGGGGACAGTCTTCAAGACGAAAACAACAACTTGACACCCAGTACTGAAAGACCACTTGTGAACACCATTGGAGCTCGAATCGGAGCGCCAATTGATATCAATTCGCATGTAGCAATTGAGGCGAACCTACATGCTGAACCTGTGAATAACATCCATGGTGGGACTCGGTCTGCGGTTCGAGATACTCATAACGTCGAGAAAAATGGTGTTAGCTTGCGTATGATTTTCGAAATGTTGCAAGCCCAACAGGCAGCAATAGCCCAGTTGCAAAGCCAAACCCAGCTACAAAGCAGGCCGGAGCCCAATCCACCCCGAGAAATTACCCACAGAACGGAACCAACCATAGTAAAGTCAAATGAGCAAGAATCGGGGACTACTCCCGAAATTGCTAAATTGCTCGAGGAACTCACAAAGCGAGTCGAAGCCAACGATAAAAAAGTAGAAACTTATAATTCTAGAGTCGATCAGATCTCGGGAGCTCCACCAATGATAAAAGGGCTAGATTCAAAAAAATTCATACAAAGGCCTTTTCCCTCGAGTGCGGCCCCAAAACCAATCCCAAAAAAATTCTGTATGCCCGAAATCCCCAAATATAACGGTACGACAGATCCTAATGAACATGTCACCTCTTACACATGTGCCATCAAGGGTAATGATTTGGAGGACGATAAGATCGAATCCATGTTGTTGAAAAAGTTCGGGGAGACCCTACCGAACGGAGCAATGATCTGGTATCACAATCTACCGCCAAATTCCATCGATTCTTTTGCCATGTTAGCAGATTCGTTCGTAAAGGCACATGCTGGTGCCATAAAGGTTGCAACAAGGAAATCAGACCTCTTCAAAGTAAAGCAAAGGGGTAATGAAATGCTGAGGGAATTCGTATCCCGATTTCAAATGGAACACATGGAATTGCCACCGGTCACAGACGATTGGTCCGTACAAGCTTTCACCTAAGGGTTGAACGAGCAATATTCGACAACATCACGTCGGCTGAAGCAAATTTTGATCGAGTATCCAGCAATAACTTGGGCAGATATACACAACCGATATCAATCGAAAATTAGGGTCGAAGATGACCAGTTGGGAGCTCTGTATGGACCCGTGCATCAGAACAGGACAGCTACTAAAAACCAAAGGGAGATCGACAGAGAACAAAGGTCGAACAGAGACCGATATCAACCTTACGTCGCAGATCAGATGAACAACGGTTCAACATGCAATACAGTTCGGAACAATTGAAGGATTGATCGAGGGAAAAATTCTCGGGGACTTATCTTTGATAAATATGCCGATCCTCTATAGAAGTACCTCGGTTATCAGAGTATAACTTTAGCGTTGATGCATCCGTCATCGTGTCGGCTATCGGACGCATCAAAGACACTAAATGGCCTCGACCCATGTAGACCGATCCTGCCCAAAGGAATCCCAATCAAATGTGTGAATATCATGGCACCCATGGCCACAGAACGGAAGATTGCAGGCAGCTAAGAGAGGAAGTAGCCCGCTTATTTAACAAAGGGCACCTTCGGGAATTTCTAAGTGATAGGGCGAAGAACCATTTTAAAAACAGGGATTTCGGCAGGCAAAACAAGCAAGAAGAACCGCAGCACGTCATTCACATGATCATCGGCGGCGCCAATACCCCTCAGGGACCAGTGCTTAAACGCACTAAAATATCGATTGTGAGGGAAAAGCGATCTCGAACTCAAGATTACGCACCCATAGGGACTTTGTCCTTCGATGATGAAGATGCAGAAGGAGTCATTCAACCTCATAACGATGCACTAGTAATATCCATACTCATGAATAAAACTAAAGTTAAGCGTGTGTTGATCGATCCAGGTAGCTCGACCAACATCATCATATTGAAGGTCGTAGAACAGCTCGGCCTGCAGGACCGGATCGTACCCGCAACTCTGGTTCTAAACGGATTCAATATGGCATGTGAAACCACCAAAGGCGAGATAATCCTACTAATAAACGTGGCCGGAACCATCCAGGAAATGAAGTTTCACGTGATCGAAGGTGACATGAGATACAACGCCCCTTTCGGAAGGCCATGGATCCACAACATGAGAGTTGTACCTTCGACCCTACACCAGGTCCTCAAATTCCCAACATCGAGAGGTGTCAAAACACTGTACGGAGAATAACCAGCTGCAAAAGAAATGTTCGCCGTCGAGGAAGCGAAATCAATATCCTCGCCTTCTCCAATAAAGGGATCGGGCTCAGAAGGACAACGAGACGCCAAATAGCAATCACTGACGTTGGCTTCGACCCAACTAGATAACCAGAAGATCGAAGAAGATGATGATCAAAGGGTCCCTCGATCTTTCATGATTCCCGATGACTCTGATGCCACCAAATCAACAATTGAGGAACTAGAGCAAGTCACACTAATCGAGCACTGGCCCGAGCGAAATGTATACTTGGGAACGGGGTTGAGCCCCGAACTCAGGAAGAAACTTGTTCAATTTCTTATTGATAACATTGATTGTTTTGCCTGGTCCCATTTAGATATAACATGGATCCCACTGGACATAACGATGCATCGGCTGAGCTTGGACCCTAAGTTCAGACCGGTGAAGCAAAAGAGAAGACCCCAGTCCGAGGAAAAGCATGCATTCATAAAGGACGAGGTAACCAAACTTCTCAAGATAGGGTCCATTCGGGAGGTAAAATATCCCGAATGGTTAGCCAATGTAGTTGAAGTGCCTAAAAAAGGGAACAAACTTAGAATGTGTGTGGACTATAAGGATTTGAACAAAGCGTGCCCCAAAGATTCCTTTCCGCTTCCCAACATCGATCGCATGATTGATGCCACGGCTGGCCACGAGATCCTCACATTTCTCGATGCCTATTACGGGTATAATCAAATCCAGATGAACCCGGAGGACCAGGAAAGGACTTCATTTGTCACCAAATAAGGAACATATTGTTATAATGTGATGCCCTTCCGGCTAAAATATGCAGGGGCTACTTACCAACGCCTAGTAAATAAAATGTTCGAAGAACAAATAGGTAAATCAATGAAGGTTTATATTGATGACATGCTAGTTAAGTCCCTGCGCGTAGAGGACCATTTGACCCATTTGCAGGAAACTTTCGAGATTTTGAGAAAATACAACATGAAGCTCAACCCCAAAAAATGTGATTTCGAGGTCGGTTCGGGCAATGTTCCTCGTCTTCATGGTGTCAAATCGGGGAATCGAGATTAACCCCGATAAAATCAAGGCCATCGAAGACATCACCATCATGGACAACATGAAAGTTGTACAAAGGCTAATGGGATGGATTGCAGCCTTAGG
Source organism: Nicotiana tabacum (assembly GCF_000715075.1). Classification (NCBI taxonomy): domain Eukaryota; kingdom Viridiplantae; phylum Streptophyta; class Magnoliopsida; order Solanales; family Solanaceae; genus Nicotiana; species Nicotiana tabacum. Next base: position 39,222,586 of record NC_134081.1, read on the forward strand.
CCGATTCATTTCGAGATCATCAGATCGAAGTCACAATTTTTTCTCTCTACTAAAAAAGAAGAACGATTTCGCTTGGACCCCGGAATGCCAACACGCAATAGAGGAACTAAAATGATATCTATCGAGCCCACCACTACTTCACACTCCAAAAACAGACAAAAAACTTTGCTTGTACTTGGCAGTATCGAAAATCGCCGTAAGCGGTGTCCTAGTTCGAGAAGAGCAAGGTATGCAATTTTCCATTTATTATATAAGTCGGACCTTAGGAGAAGCTGAAACTAGATACCCGTACCTAGAAAAATTGACACTTGCACTGATAAGTGCCTCTAGAGAGTTAAAACCGTACTTTCAATGTCACCCCATATGCGTATTAACCACTTACCCGCTTCGTAATATTTTGCACAAGCCCGAACTATTAGGCCAATTGGCCAAATAGGCTATTGAACTCAGCGGGTACGATATCGAATATCAACCCCGTATGGCCATCAAGTCTCAAATTTTAGTAGACTTCGTGGCCGATTTCACGCCAACCCTCATACCCGAAGTCAAAAAAGAACTCTTGTTGAAATCGGGTACATCATCGGGGGTATGGATCCTTTTTACGGACGGGGCTTCGAACGTGAAGGGGTTCGGGCTAGGCATAGTTTTGAAACCACTCACGGGTAGCACTATTAGGCAATCTTTTAAAACTACCAGGTTGACCAACAACGAGGCCGAGTATGAGGCCATTATTGCAGGTCTCGAGTTAGCTAAAATCTTGGGAGCAGAAGTTATTGAAGCCAAATGTGACTCCTTGCTGGTGGTAAGTCAAGTAAACAAAACCTTCGAAGTTCGAGAGGATAGAATGCAACGGTATTTGGATAAACTACATATCACTTTGCACCATTTCAAACAATGGACGTTACAACATATTCCATGAGAGCAAAACAGTGAGGCTGATTCACTTGCAAATTTGGGATCGTCGGTCGAGGAAGGTGACTTGAGCTCGGGGACTGTCGTTCAACTCCCAAGATCAGTAATCAAAAAAGGTCACGCCGAGATAAATTCTACAAGCTTAACCTGGGATTGGAGAAATAAGTATATTGAATACTTAAAGAGCGAAAAACTCCCATCGAACCCTAAAGATTCTAGGGCCCTACGGACTAAAGCTGCTCGATTCACGTTGGCTTCGGATGGAATGCTATATCAAAGGACATTCGATGGACCGTTGGCAGTATGCTTGGGTCCGGGAGATACCGATTACATCCTACGGGAAGTGCACGAGGGCACTTGTGGGAATCACTCCGGTGACGATACATTAGTTCGAAAAATAATTAGAGTAGGGTATTATTGGATCGATATGGGCAAAGATGCGAAGGAATTTGTTCGAAAATGTGATAAATGTCAAAGGTTTGTGCCAATGATCCATCAACCTGGAGAGCAACTTCACTCAGTCCTATCCCCATGGCCATTCATGAAATGGGGAATGGATATTGTTGGCCCTCTGCCATCGACCCCAGGTAAAGCTAAATTCATTTTATTTATGACTGACTATTTTTCTAAATGGGTTGAAGCGCAGGCGTTCGAGAAAATAAGAGAGAAAGAAGTTATAGACTTTATCTGGGATCATATCGTATGCCGATTCGGGATACCCACCAAAATAGTATGTGACAATGGGAAATAATTCATTGGTAGCAAAGTAACAAAATTCTTCGAAGATCACAAAATAAGAAGGATATTATCAACACTGTACCACCCCAGTGGGAACGGACAGGCCGAATCAACAAACAAAACTATCATTCAAAACCTAAAGAAGAGGTTGAACGACGCTAAAGGAAAGTGGAGAGAAATCCTGCCCGAAGTCCTTTGGGCATATCAGACAACGTCAAAATCCAGTACGGGGGCGATCCCATTCTCCTTAGTATATGGGTCCGAAGCATTAATACCAATCGAAGTCGCCGAACCCAGTACCAGATTTTGATTCACGATGGAAGATTCAAATAACGAGGCTATGAATACCAGCCTCGAATTATCAGACGAAAGACGAGAAGCTGCTCTCGTCCAATTGGCCGCCCAAAAGCAGCGAATCGAAAGATATTATAATCGAAGAACCAAGCTCCGCCATTTCAAGCCCGGGGACTTAGTATTAAGGAAAGTCACCATCAATACCCGAAATCTAAACGAAGGAAAACTAGGACCAAATTGGGAAGGACCATATCAAGTTCTCGAGAAAGTCGGAAAGGGATCATACAGGCTCGGCATTATAAACAGCAAACAACAATCAAACAATTGAAATGTGTCATATCTAAAACAATTCTAATGCTAAGGTACGACCCTTTCATATTCACTTACAAAACTGACCCCTGCAGAAGTACGAACAAGATATAAGATGGATCCTTCGCCTGAAAGCACGCGTTGCACTCTTTTTTTCTTAGACTGGTTTTATCCCAAATGGGTTTTTTGGCAAGGTTTTTAATGAGGCAACCCATGATCGTGCTGCACTTACAACAGTATCAGAGGCCTCTGTACAATCGACCTCGAATACTGGGGGGCATTACCCCTTAAATATATCAAGTTCGGGGGCATTAGCCCTCAAATATATCAAGTTCTGACGAAGAGAGTTATTTCGCAACAACGGGGTTCCAATAGGAATAGTTGTAAGAGCCAAAATGGTCAAAATGAACCATGCTCATGTAGTTGGCACGAACCCCGAAGCGAAACATGAACACATGTATAATGACTTGCAAAGAAAGTCCTCCACTTTATCGATATCTTATATCCAAGAAAAAGTTCTCTATTTGGAGATTTATTATGCAATTAGAACATTAAGCCTACGGGCTACTTTTATTTCGAGTTCGAGCAAACACTCGACCGTTACGCCTACGGGCTACATTACTTCGAGTTTGAATCATTCACTCGACTAAGCCTACAGGCTACTTTTATTTCGAGTTCGAGCAAACACTCACTCGACCATTACGCCTACAGGCTATATTACTTTGAGTTCGAATCACTCGACCACTAAGCCTACGAGCTACCTTTATTTTGAGTTCGAGCAAACGCTCACTCGACCATTACGCCTACGGGCTACATTACTTCGAGTTCGAATCATTCACTCGACTAAGCCTACGGGCTACTTTTATTTCGAGTTTGAGCTAACACTCACTATTATTATGCCTACGGGCTACATTACTTCGAGTTCGAATCATTCACTCAATTAAGCCTACGGGCTATTTTTATTTCGAGTTCGAGCAAACACTCACTCGACCATTATGCCTACGAGCTACATTACTTCGAGTTCGAATCATTCACTCGACTAAGCCTACGAGTTACTTTTATTTCGAGTTCGAGCAAACGATCACTCGACCATTACGCCTACGGGCTACATTACTTCGAGTTCGAATCATTCACTCGACTACTAAGCCTATGGGCTACTTTTATTTTGAGTTCGAGAAAGCACTTACTCGACCATTATGCCTACGGGCTATATTTCTTCGAGCTCGAATCATTGACTCAACTAATAAGCCTAAGGGCTACATCGCTCCAAGTTTGAGTAAGCGCTCGCTCAGTTACAGAGGCTACGAAGTTCAAATTTGATTAAGTTGTTTAAATCCTTGTGAAAACATTCATAAGGCGTGAATAAAGTCCTCACAAGACAGGAAACAAAAACAGAAGCAAGTCGGCAAAAAAAGGGATATATCTATATACAAATTTATCTGCATGGTTGATTACAACGTAAAAACTAATAACTAAACTTCTCGGTCAGGAGCGGTCTCTTCTTTAGCAGGCTCCCCCATTCTCGGATCTGCTCTTGCTCCCATCATCATCATCATCATCATCATCGTCATCATCATCGCTATCAGAAACCAGAGCTTCAGCATCGACTTCGAGTTCTTTGGACCTTTTTATCTCTTTAGCGAGATCGAAACCACGAGCATGGATCTCCTCGAGGGTTTTCCTTCGGGATCGACACTTAGCAAGTTCGGCGACCCAATGTACTCGAGTATCGGCGGACTCGGTTGCCTCTCTTGCTTGGACTTGGGCAGCTTCAGCATCGGCCCGATAGACGGCCACGAGTGCATCCGCATTGGCCTTTACCTTTTCGGCATCAGATTCGGCCTTGGCAAATACAGAGGCCAACCGAGCCTCAAGCTCCTCTATTTTTCTTGCTTGAACTATGCCTTTTTCCTTCATTTTCTGAAGTTTGGTTTCAGACGATGATAACTGGGCTCGAGCAGTTTCTTTCTCTGCAGCAAAGCGGTCCATACCTTCTTTCTACCGCAAAGACTCCGTTTTTATCACGTCGACCTCCTCACGAAGCTTCCCGATCATATCAATTTTTTGCTGCAGCTGTGAGACCGAAATGTTAGCTATTGTTCCGGTATCAAGCCCATAGGCTTTCAAAAGCATCATTACCGGCTCAGAAAAATCGGTCTGATCTCGATAAGCCTTGGCCAGCTCAGCTCGGAGGTCTTTTATTTCCTCTTCTCTCTGCCCTAAGGAAAGTCTAAGAGAGTTCCTCTCATCAGTAGCCCATTGTAAGTCAGCCTCGTATCGATGCAGCTCATCTTGGGATCGAGAACATGCTTCTCGATGAACTGCCCCTGCCTACAAAGAAACAAGAAGTGAAGTTAACGAAAAGTGAACATAAAGGTAGTACCGACAAAATAATTTTAAAAGCTCACCTGATTCTAAGCCTGCCGCAATCCGTGAAAAAGATCCGATTCATCACTAGCACCGACAATGTCCTTAATGCCGGTAAACAGGTCACGAAAGGGATCTTCTTCATCGTGAGGCCTTTCTAGATCGAGGGCTCCCAGAGCTTGGGCTTCCCAAATCACCCCTGCGGTAAAAGCGGGAAAGGTAGGCGAATCCTCGATTGCTGCTGCCACAAATGAATCGCCTGGAGCATTCTCCTCGGTTCGAAGGGGTTCGAGGGCCTCTTTGGTCATATCCCCTGCCCGTTGACTCCGATGAGATACGTCTTCGATATCCGATAGTTCGGGGACTCTACCCGAATCCTTCTCCGGTATATCCTCAGTTCGAGGCGGAGCCTCATGAAGTATCATTGATCCAGCCACCAATGAGGCGTCAATGGTTCTCTTCATTCAGACCGCTAGCGCGGACTCATCGTTTTCTTCTTCTTCTTCATCTTCATCCCTTAGGCGCAGAATGGATTCCACGGTCAAAGGAATGGCATTCTTGTTCGGCTTACGAGCTATTCTCTTCTTCGGTTTTGGATCTTCGGGAACAGAGGCTCTTTTCCTTTTATTTTCCTTCACCAGCTTTGGGACAGAGGCCGAAATTTCTTCCTCGTTGGACAAGGGCCTCAAAGCCGCGTCTTTACCCAAACCTGCATATGGAAAACCTTAATAAAATGTTTTGAAGACCACCTCGTTCGAATCATCAAAGAGTACGAGAAATGGGCTTACCATGATTTTTGGCCTCTCACCGACCCTTTGACAAATCACGCCATGAGCGCTCGGCGTATGTGGAGGTCAAAACAAGAGCTCGTACCCAGTTCTTGAGATTGGAAACTGCTCCGGGCATCCAGGAAACCTCTACATCACAAAAGTAGGAGTGTTGATGAGAGAAGAAATGAAAGAACAAAGTAGAAGTAACAGCAGGATCACACTTATGTTTCATATTCCACTCCTCGGGAAAAGGGCATCTTTTCAGTCGGAATCAGGTCCGAAGTCCTTACTCGAACGAACCTGCCCATCCAACCCCGATCCCTATCCTCGTCAATACTCGAGAACAGAGCCTTGGTAGCCCGACGCTGAAGTTGTATTAACCCTCCTCAAAAAAGTCGAGGACAAAATAATCGGATAAGATGGTCGAGGGTGAACGGCATCCCCTCAATTTTGCTCACGAAATATCGGATCATGATAACGATCCGCCAAAAGTAAGGGTGGACCTGGCCTAGGGTTATTTGGTATTGACGAAAGAAATCAATGATAACAGAATCGAGGGGACTCAATGTGAAAGGATAAGAATACATATTCAAAAACCCTCTCACATGCGAAGTGATATCTTCGTCAGAAGAAGGAATCATTATTTCTTTTTTATCCCAATTGCAATCTTTCTTTAGTTGTTGGAGGTGCTTCTCGGTTATCGAACATATATACCTCGATACCGGTTCACATCGACCAGGGACCGATGAGCCTTTATCGACCTTGAAATCTGAAGTAAGGATGCACTCCCCGGGAACGCACTCCTCAGGCGGTGGTTCTGCCGGTGTATCATCGGAGGCACACTATGAAGATGAAGCTTTCTCTTTCTGAGGGATGGTTTGTGACGTTTTCGCCATTTTCGAGTTCAGAAGTAAGGAATAGAGAAAAGTGACAAAGATTTGGTAGAAGTGAAGAGGGGCTTTTGCAGAAAGAAATCACAGATTTACTGGTAAGTTGGAGACTTTGAAGAAGGACTTGGGAAATTTGGAAGATAAAAGATGTGAAAGTGGTAAAGGATAAAAGAAAAGGTTATTTATAGGTTCAAGCGATGGCGGTTCAGTATCAGCGATGGCCGACCACCGCTTGACATACATTAAATGCCTTGAAAGACTAAATCGACGGGACAACTACCAGACACGTCATGGTCGAACCCGATGGAAACGTCAGGTTATAATTTGATCGAGCCATTAAAAAATCATATCGTTTCTCACCACATTCTTTCTGAGAAACGAGGGGACTATCTGTATACGGTCGAAATAGATTTCGGCCTTCGCTCGTTCGATCGAGTTCGAACGATGATCTATCGAAGTAAGATCCCGAAGGTGGAATAAACTAACCTCGAACCCGGGGGGGCCGATCCGTGTCGAGTTCGATATCATTATCAAGCTCGAATCCAAATCGAACCATGATGCAGAGTAGATCTATCATGCTTATAATCCAGAGACCAACCAACATTGGCCTCGAATCAATTCGAGAGCTCGAGCCAGGATCGGGCTTGAACCAAGATCAAGAGCTCGAGTCGAGATCGAGCTCAAACCAAAATTGAGGGCTCTAAGAAAAATCGAGCTCGCAGATAAAAACCGTTGCAATCCTACTAGAGAGAATCTTGGCAGAAATTGTGAAAAAGCTGACTTATCATGAGTCTTCTACTGAATGTTTATTTTGTTATGCTTAGAGCCAAATCTCTCCACTATAAGAGGGCTTGGTTACCATTTCTGTAGGACAAGTTTTTTCCTCAGGCTTACACTGTAATAAAAACGCTATATTCTTCCACGGTAAAGAATCGTTCTTTCAGATTTCTCAAATTGATTCTATTTATTAAGTCCTAAGATTCATTTTTCCTTACAACCTTATCTACTTCGTATTCTCTGCAATCCATATTTACATTTCTATTTATCCTTATAATTTGTATTAAGTTACGCCACATATTCTCGGAACTACGTATAAATTCAACTCTATCCATTATTTTGGGTAAACATGAGTATAAGATTAAATGGGGGCAGCCAAATTGAACGCCCCGTACAATTTTTATAAAAAAAAACATGTGAACGGGGATGAAGAAGAAAAGGAAAAACTTGAGTACTAATACTAGGAAAAAGTTCGGAAACTGGAGCTTGTAGGTTTATCAGTAGTACTACTACTTTGTCCTAGCAATTGGAATAGTAAGATCTACTGAGGTTTTATGGAGGTATGTGAAAAACGTAGTCTTCTTAATATTAAACATTATATGATGCTTCTTTATTATCGCTAATAAATGATAGATGGCAGTACTTTCTCTCAAAAAAAATTATCAATCGTTAATAGAGAAAAATATTATCTTTCATCATACCTTTTTTTTAGATAAATTTATAGAGCATATAAAATATCACATTTTTTTTTGTTCAAGGATCCAAATATTTAGAAGGATTTTAGAGTATAATTCAAAATTAGAAGATATATATATATATAATTAACGATTATGTATTCGTGTTGCTACTATTGTAATTTATCATTATGTTGTGTTTCATCAAAATATTTTAAATTATGAATATTCTCATAAAGGACAAAGTACTTCAAACATTATCAAATATTGAACAAATACAACGTATAGAAGTTTCTGCTAGCTTATAAACAATCATATGAAAATTAAAAAGACTTGAATCGATTAAGTTACCAAATATTTATAGCAATATGCTTATTTTAAAGGATTTAATGATATTAGGTTTAATCATTCGCATTGCATTATGCTTGAGTTTTCATTATCAATGTTTTAATTACATTAGGATGAACTGAATTATATAAATAGAATTTATAGACATATTGAATTGACTCTTCATCTTGTAGGAACTTGTTGTTAATTCTTGAATTTAAATAGAAAAATATTTGAAAAAGTTTAAAGAACCAAAATACCCTTTTAGACTTATATATTTATATTTTTCATTATCAATGTTTTAATTACATTAAGATGAACTGAATTATATAGATAGAATTTATAGACATATTGGATTGACTCTACGTCTTGTAGGAACTTGTTGTTAATTCTTGAATTTAAATAGAACAATATTTGAAAAAAATTAAAGAACCAAAATAATAATTTCATAAAAACCTGAAAAAGATTATTTAATAATAATATTTTTTAAAAGGAAAAGAAGGAAACCATTTGAAGTGACTTTACTAAAGGGTGTGTTTTTTCTTTTAGTAACTAACCCATTTGAATTTTTAAATGGCCGTCGGTTAGCTTAAACACACAACCTTAATTATATTTTGGCTATTCTCCAAACCAAATATTCTACTTTAGAGATTTAAGCAATAAGAAATTCTCACTTTTTGTCATTTAAGTTCTTGTGGTCTGTCACGACCCAAAATCTCAACCTGTCGTGATAGCGCCTATCTCGATGCTAGGCGAGCCGATAATCTCAATAAACCATAATTTTCTTTTAAGTTTGAAAATATAATATTTAAATACAATACAAAATCCCACAAATACTGATACGAACACTCCCCAAAACCTGGTGTCACTAAGAACATGAGCATCTAATATGGATACAAGTCAAAAGAAAACGGTCTATAATAGTCTAAGAACAAATACAGTAACGAAGGAGATAGAGTAGGAGAGACAAGGTCTACGAAATACGGCAGCTACCTCTGAATCTCCGAAAAATTAACTGTGCGAGAGAATCAACACCCGCTATGTCCAGAAGCACCTGGATCTGCACAAGAAGTGTGGGGTGTAGTATGAGTATAACCAACCCAGCAAGTAACAATAATAAATAAGGAATTGAAGATAGTGACGAGCTACACAGTTATAGTTCATTTTCAATAATTCCAACAGAGAATAGACATGCTTTCAAATCCAGCAATTTAATTCAAATCAATTTATACAGTTCAAGTTCATGTAATCCGGATATAAAATCTTTCAAAGAATTTCACAACAATGACAAATAGCAACTAAGTGCAACAACAAATGAAAAATAAATACAGCCTCTCAGGGCAACAGTCACTCCACTCGTCATAACAACTCAACCACTAGGCCCACAACACTCACACTCAATGGGTACCCGTGCTCACTGGGGGTGTACAGACTCCGTAGGGGCTCCTACAATCCAAGAGCAATAATCTGCACGGACAACTCACGTGTTGCACGGACAACTCACGTGCTATAATATCCTGCACGGACAACTCACGTGCCATAATATATTTACCTCACCGACAGGCCCTCGGCCTTACTCAGTCCTCAACCTCTCTAGTCTCTCGGGCTCTCGAAAATTACAAAGATCAGCCCAAAGAAAGATAATAAAGTATATCAACAAATATCAAGAAAGACTGAGCTATGATACGCAAGTAAAATCATGAATGAGTACAAGACAATAATTAGCAAATAATTCAACAAGTATGCGACCTCTGTGGGTCCCAAAAATACCATCACATAGCCTAAGCATGATTTTTAACATGATTTACAGTTAAATTTCTTCAACTCATAGAGAGCATATAGCTAACAACAAGTTATTCAACTTTACAGTTTCACGAGACGGACCAAGTCATAATCCCCTCGGTGCATGCCCACACGCCCATCACCTAGCATGTGCGTCACCTCCAAAATAATCACATGACACAAAAATTCGGGGTTTCATACCCTCAGAACAAGATTTATAACTGTTACTTACCTCAAAACGTGAAATTCTTTACTCTGCTATGCCTTTGCCTCGTAAATCGGCCTCCAAATGCCTCTTATCTAGTCACAAATAATTTGTTTCAGTCAATAAAATTTATTAGAATTAATTCCATAAGAAAATGCAGGTTTTCCATAAAAATCCGAAATTACACTCTAAAAATTGCCCGTGGGTCCCACGTCTCAGAACCCGACAAAAGTTATAAAATCCGAAAGCCCATTCCACCATCAGTCTACCCATACTAATTTTACCAAAATCCGACCTCAACTCGACCTCTAAGTCACCCAATCTTATTTCCAAATCCCTAAGTTCAAATCCCTAATTTACACCTCAAAAACATGTAATCGAGTCGGATTATTCGATGATAATTCAATATTATGGGGTGGAAAAGATCACAAGGGACTTACCTCAAACCTTTCCCGTGATTTCTCGCTCAAAACTCGCCTCACCCGCTTTTGGAAATGTCAAAAATGACAAAATCTTGGACTCCTCTGTTTTTAACATTCTGACCAGGAGTTTCGCACATGCGGCTCCATTTCCGCATCTGCGATCAAAGGTCGGCTTCTGCGAAAAGATCACTTAAGCCTGCCTCTGCTTCTGCGATCAAGGGACCGCATCTACGCTCATCGCAGGTGCAGAATTTCCCTCGCACCTGCGACCACTACCTCACAACTCTCTGCCCGTATCTGTGCTTGCCAGGCTCGCTTCTGCGAGCTCGCACCTGCGATAGAATTTCCGCAGGTGTGATTGCATCAGATGGCAGAAACTTTAGCTTCTTCTTCTAAGTCCGAATTTGATCCGTTAACCATTCGAAACTCACCCTAGGCCCCCGGGACCTCAACCAAATATACCAATAAGTCCTAAAACATCATACGAACTTAGTTGAACCTTCAAATCACCTCAAAAAACACTAAAACCATGAATCATACCCCAATTCAAGCCTAATGGATTTTGAAATTTTCAATTTCTACAAACGACGCCGGAACCTATCAAATAATGTTCGATTGACCTCAAATTTTGTACACAAGTCATAAATGACATAACAGAGGTATTCAAATTTTCAGAATCGGATTCCGACCCCGATATCAAAAAGTCAACCCCCGGTCAAACTTTCCAAAAATTCAACTTTTGGCATTTCAAGCCTAATTCCACTACGGACCTCTAAATAATTTTTCGGAGACGCTCTTAAGTCCAAAATCACCATACGGAGCTATCGGAATCATAAAAATTTAAATCCGAAGCCGTTTACACATAAGTCCATATCCAGTCAACTTTTCTAACTTAAATTTTCAATTATGAGACTAAGTGTCTCGTTTCACTCCGAACTCTTTCCGGACCCAAACCAACTAACTCGGTAAGTCATAAAATAACTGTAAAGTATAAATTGAGCAGTAAATGGAGAAACGGGATTATAATACTCAAAACGACCGACCGGGTCGTTACATTCTCCCCCTCTTATACAAATATTCGTCCTCGAATGAGTTTAGAATAATACCTGGAGTCTCAAATAAGTGTGGATATTTTCTCCGCATCTCCTGCTCAATCTTCCAAGTAGCTTCTTTGACTGGCTGGCCTCTCCACTGCACCTTCACTGATGCTATGCTCTTTGACCTTAGCTTTCAAACCTGCCGGTATAAAATACCCACCGGCTCCACATCATAAGTCAAATTACCGCCCAACTGTACTGTACTGAAATCCAGAATATGAGACGGATCCCCGACATACTTTTGGAGCATGGATATATGGAAATTGGATGAACACCTGATAGATTAGGTGGCAAAGCAAGTTCATAAGCCACCTCTCCAATCTTCTTACGTATCTCAAAAGGCCCAATATACCGAGGCCTCAACTTGCCCTTCTCCCCGAACCTCAACACACCCTTCACGAGTGAAATCTTGAGTAGAACCTTCTCCCCAACCATGTGAACAATATCACGAACCTTCCTGTCGGCATAACTCTTCTGTCTAGACTGTGCCGTGCGAAGCCATTCCTGAATCACTTTGACCTTCTCTAAAGCATCCTGAACCAAGTCAGTACCCAATAGCCTAGCCTCACCCGGCTCAAACCAACCCACTGGAGACCGGCACTGTCTCCCATATAAAGTCTCATACGGAGCCATCTGAATACTCGATTGGTAGCTGTTATTATAAGCAAACTCCGCGAGTGGCAGAAATTGATCCCAAGAACCCCCAAAATCAATGACACAAGCACGTAGCATATCCTCTAATATCTGAATAGTGCGCTCGGACTGTCCGTCCGTCTAAGGGTAAAATGATGTACTCAACTAAACCCGTGTGCCCAATTCTCGCTGCATTGCTCTCCAAAACTGTGATGTAAACTACATGCCCTGATCTGAAATGATGGACACTGGCACACCGTGTAGGCAAACAATCTCGCGGATATAAATCTCAGCCGACCGCTCCGAAGAATAATTAGTACCAACAGGAATAAAATGCGCCGACATAGTCATACGATCTACAATCACCCAAACCGCATCAAACTTCCTCAAAGTCTGTGGAAGTCCAACTTCGAAGTCCATGGTAATACGCTCCCATTTCCACTCCGAAATTTCAAGTCTCTGTAGTAATCTGCCCGTTATCTGATGCTCGTACTTTACCTGTTGACAATTTAAACACCGAGCTACAAACCAAAGTCTGTCTTTCTTCATTCGCCTCCACCAATAGTGCTGCCTCAAATCCTGATATATCTTCGCACTGTGAGCTTCTTGGAGAATTAGCTCACGCAAACCATCTACATTAGGCACACATAGCCTGCCCTGCATCCGTAATACACCGTCATCTCCAATAGTGACTTCCTTGGCATCACCGTGCTGAATTGTGTCCTTAAGGACAAGCAGATGTGGATCATCATACTGGCGCTCTCTGATGCGATCATATAAAGAAGACCGAGAAACCACACAAGCCAAAACTTGATTCGGCTCGGAAACATTCAATCTAACAAACTGGTTGGCCAAGGCCTGAACATCCAATGCTAAAGGCCTCTCTGCTACCGGTAAGTATGCTAAGCTTCCCTTACTCTTCGCCTTACGAATCAAGGCATCAGCCACTACATTTGTCTTTTTGGGATGATAGAGAATGGTGATATCATAATCCTTAAGCAACTCTAACCACCTTCGTTGCCGCAAATTAAGATCCTTCTATTTAAACAAATGTTGTAGACTCCGATGATCGGTATATACCTCACACTGAACACCGTACAAGTAATGCCGCCAAGATTTTAAGGCATGAATAATAGATGCTAACTCAAGATCGTGGACCAAATAATTCTTCTCATGTAGCTTTAACTGTCTGGACGCATAGGCAATCACCCTACCGTTTTGCATAAGCACTGCGCCGAGACCAATATGCGACGCGTCACAATACACAATATAAGATTCTGAACCTGTAGGCAACACCAATACTGGAGCTGTAGTCAAAGCTGTCTTGAGCTTCTGAAAGCTCTCTTTACATTCATCCGACCACCTGAACGGAGCACCTTTCTGGGTCAATTTAGTCATAGGCGATGCAATAGACGAGAAACCCTCCACGAAGCGACGATAATAACCAGCCAAGCCGAGAAAACTCCGAATCTCAGTAACTAAAGTTGGTCTGGGCCAATTCTGAACTGCCTCTATTTTCTTCGAATCTACCTTAATTCCTTCCCTGGACACTATATGTTCCAAGAATGACACCGAGCTAAGCTAGAACTCACACTTAGAGAATTTGGCATAAAGTCTCTACTCTCTCAGCATCTGTAATACAATACCCAAGTGTTGTGCATGCTCCTCCTGGCTACGTGAGTACACCAAGATATCATCAATAAATACTACGACAAATAAATCAAAATATGGCTAGAATACACTATTCATCAAATGCATAAATGCTGCTGGGGCATTAATTAGCCCAAAAAACATCACAAGAAATTCATAGTGGCCATAACGAGTTCTGAATGCTGTCTTTAGAATATCCGAATCCCGAATTTTCAACTGGTGATACCTAGATCTCAAATCAATTTTGGAGAACACCCTCGCTCCCTGAAGCTGGTAAAAAAAGTCATCAATACAAGGCAAAGGATATTTATTCTTGATTGTAACTTTGTTCAACTGCCTATAATCGATGCACATCCGCATAGTACCATCTTTCTTTTTCACAAACAGAACCGGTACATCCCAAGGCGACACACTAGGCCTAATAAACCCCTTTTCAAGGAGTTCCTGAAGTTGCTCTTTCAATTCTTTTAACTCAGCTAGTGCCATACGATACGGAGGAATAGAAATGGGCTGAGTGCCCTGCACCAAGTCAATACCGAAATCAATATCCCTGTCGGGTGGCATACCCGGAAGGTCTGCAGGAAATATATCCGGAAAGTCTCACACGACCGGTATTGAATCAATAATAGGAGTATCTACATCAATATCTCTCACAAAGGCCAAATATGACAAACATCCCTTTCCAACCATACGTTGGGCCTTCAAATAAGAAATTACCCTGCTAGGAACAAAATCTAAAGAACCTCTCCATTTGACCATTGGCAACCTCGGCATTGTCAACATCACGATTTTTGCGTGACAGTCCAGAATAGCATGACATGGAGACAACTAATCCATACTCAAGATTACATCAAAATCAACCATACTGAGTAATAAGAGATCAATCCTAGTCTCCAGTTCCCCAATAGTTACCACACACGACCGATTCACATGGTCCACAATAATAATATCGCCCACCGGTGTAGATATACAGACAGTGAAACTAAGGACTAACAGGGCATATCCAAATAGTGAGAAAAATATGATGATACATATGAATAAGTGGAACCAGGGTCAAATAATATAGAAGCCTCCATGTGGCACACTGAAACAATACCTGTGATCACTACATCTGAAGCAACAACATCTGGCCTGACCGCCACCTGGTCAGCCTCCCCCTCTTGGGCGACCCCTAGCTGACTGACCCCCACCATGAGCTGGCTGGGCGAGTGTTGTAACTGTTGGTGCTGGTGCCGTTGGTCGAGAACTCTGCTGTAGAGCCCCACTCAACAGCCTAGGACAATCTCTCTTGAAATGAACCAATTCTTCGCACTCGAAACAACCCCTCCTCTGACAGAACTGCTGCTCCTGATAACCCGAAGAATTACCTGTAAAAGCCTAAGCGGATGAGGCATGATGAGAACTCTGCGCTGGTAGTGCACTGAATGAAGACTGGCCTGAGTGAGCACTGTAAGAACTGTGGCTAGCTCATGCACCATGATGAGCTGGACGACCCGTCTGAGCGTGTCTGTAAGAACGACCCCTGCCGCGGTAAAACTAACCCCTGAAGGAACACCGATGTAATCACCTGGACCACGAGGCCTCTTAGCACCTCGTCGAAAGTAGCACCAGACATACTCTCTCTAGTCATAAGTAATCGCAGCTGAAAAGTGAGGCCATCTATGAACCTCCTGATCCTTTCTCTGTCTGTGAGAATCAACCAGATAGCATGATGGGCCAATTAAAAATATCTCGTCTCATACTGTGTCACAGACATATCACCCCAACGAAGCTGCTCGAACTGCCTGCGTAGCTCCTCTCTGCGGGACTGAGGCACGAACTTCTCCAGGAATTGACCAGAGAACTGCTGCCAGGTAAGGGGTGCTGCACCAACCGGCCTACACATATCGTAAACCTCCCACCATCTGCCCGAAGCATCTGTTGCCTGAAGCGTCCGTTGACACTTATCCAGAAAACCCTGAGCATCCTCTGACTCAGCACCGCTAAATGGTGGAGGTCGAAGCCTCTCAAATCTCTCAAGTCTCCTCTGCTCATCAGCTGCCATAACAGAAACTACCGGGGCTTAAGCAACTACAACCGGCTGGGCTGGTAGTGCCCCTGGTATATGAAGTCCATGTACTACCTGGTCTAGAGTATGGGCAACGGGGGTATGAGTAGCTCCCCCGGCCTGAGAAGTGGGAGGTGCGGCCTGAGCCGAAACCACCTGAGCAAGACCAGTATAAATAGTCAATTTATGGGCCAGAGCCTTATGAAAGCCTAGAATCACAATAGGTGTAGCTGGTGCCTGAGCTGGTCCCGCCGGCTCAACTGTATCCAGAATCTGCTCCTGAGCTGGAGCAACTGGTGGTACTACAGGTGCTGCTCCAACTGCTGCACGAGCTATACCTCGACCTCTACCTCGGCCCCGGTCTCTACCACGGCCCCGGCCTCTTGCGGCCCTAACTGGTGGCACTGGTGGCTAACCGTCCGATCTGGTAGTACGTGTCCTCACCATCTGTGAAAGAATAGAATAACAAAAATTTAGTTTACGGAATCAACAATTTCACATGACAGAATACAAGAAAGTGAAATTTTCCTAAAGGTTCTGTAGCCTCTCGAAGATAAGTACAGTCATCTCCGTACCGATCTGCAAGACTCTACTAAACCTGCTCATGACTCGTGAGACCTATGCAACCTAGGCTCTGATACCAATTTGTCACGACCCAAAATCTTAACCTGTCGTGATGGCTCTTATCTCGATGCTAGGCAAGCCGATAATCTCAATAAACCATAATTTATTTTAAGTTTGAAAATATAATATTTAAATATAATCCAAAATCCCACAAATACTGATACGAACGCTCCCCAAAACCTGGTGTCACTGAGTACATGAGCATCTAATATAGATACAAGTTAAAAGAAAACGGTCTATAATAGTCTAAAACCAAATACAGTAAACAAGGAGATATGGTAGGAAAGACAAGGTCTGTGAAATACGGCAGCTACCTCTGAATCTCTGGAAAATCAACCGTGCGAGAGAATCAACACCCGCTATGTCCAGAAGCACCTAGATCTGCACACGAAGTGCGAGGTGTAGTATGAGTACAACCAGCTCAGCAAATAACAATAATAAATAAGGAATTGAAGATAGTGACGAGCTACACAGTTATAGTTTATTTTCAATAATTACAACAGAGAATAGACATGCTTTCAAATCCAGTAGTTTAAGTCAAATCAATTTATACAGTTCAAGTTCATGTAATTCGGATATAAAATCTTTCAGAAAATTTCACAACAATGACAAGTAGCAACTAAGTGAAACAACAAATGAAAAGCAAGTACAGTCACTCCACTCGTCATAACAACTCAACCACTAGGCCCATAGCACTCACACTCAATGGGTACCCGCGCTCACTGGGGGTGTACAGACTCCGGAGGGGCTCCTACAGCCCAAATGCAATAATCTGTACGGACAACTCACGTGTTGCACGGATAACTCACATGCTATAATATCCTGCACGGATAACTCACGTGCCATAATATCCTTACCTCACCGACAGGCCCTCGGCCTTACTCAGTCCTCAACCTCTCTAGTCTCTCGGGCTCTCGGAAATCACAAAGATCAGCCCAAACAAAGATAACATAGTGTATCAACAAATATCAAGAAAGACTGAGGTATGATATGCAAGTCAAATCATGAATGAGTACAAGACAACAATTAGCAAATAATTCAACAAGTACGCGACCTCTGTGGGTCCCAACAGTACCATCACATAGCCTAAGCATGATTTCTAACATGATTTACAGTCAAATTTCTTCAACTCATAGAGAGCATATAGCTAACAACAAGTTAATCAACTTTACAGTTTCATGGGACGGACCAAGTCACAATCCCCTCGGTGCATGCCCACACGCTCGTCACCTAGCATGTGCGTCACCTCCAAAATAATCATATGACACAAAAATCTGGGGTTTCATACCCTCAGGACAAGATTTATAACTGTTACTTACCTCAAAACGTGAAATTCTTTACTCTGCTATGCCTTTGCTTTGTAAATTGGCCTCCGAATGCCTCGTATCTAGTCACAAATAATTTATTTCAGTCAATAAAATTTATTAGAATTAATTCCATAAGAAAATGCAGGTTTTCCATAAAAATCCGAAATTACACTCCAAAAATCGCTCGTGGGACCCACGTCTCGGAACCCGACAAAAGTTACAAAATCCGAAAGCCCATTCCACCACGAGTCTACCCATACTAATTTTACCAAAATCTGACCTCAACTCGACCTCCAAATCATCCAATCTTATTTCCAAATCCCTAAATTCAAATCCTCAATTTATACCTAAAAAACATGTAATCTAGTCGGATTATTCGATGATAATTCAATATTATGGAGCGGAAAGGATCACAAGGGACTTACCTAAAAAATTTCCCGTGAATTCTCGCTCAAAACTCGCCTCACCTGCTTTTGGAAATGTAAAAAATGACAAAATCTCGGACTCCTCTGTTTTTAACATTCTGACCAGGAGTTTCGCACCTGCGGCTCTATTTCCGCATTTGCGGAGTCGCATCTGCGATTAAAGCTCCGCTTCTGCGAAAAAATCACTTAAGCCTGCCTCCGCTTCTGTGATCAAGGGACCGCATCTGCGCTCATCGCAGGTGCGAAATTTCCCTCGCACCTGCGACCACTGCCTCACAACCCTCTGCCTGCATCTGCGCTTGCTAGGCTCGTTTCTGCGAGCTCGCACCTGCGATGGAATTTCCGCAGGTGCGATTGCATCAGATGGCAGAAATTTCAGCATTTTCTTCTAAGTCCGAATTTGATCCGTTAACCATCCGAAACTCACCCGAGGCCCCTGGGTCCTTAACCAAATATACCAACAAGTCCTAAAATATCATACGAACTTAGTTGAACCTTCAAATCACCTCAAACAACGCTAAAACCATGAATCATACCCCAATTCAAGCCTAATGAACTTTAAAATTTCCAATTTCTACAAACGACGCCGGAATCTATCAAATCACGTTCGATTGACCTCAAATTTTGCACACAAGTCATAAATGACATAACTGAGGTATTCAAATTTTCAGAATCGGATTACGACCCCGATATCAAAAAGTCTACTCCCTGGTCAAACTTCCCAAAAATTTAACTTTCGGCATTTCAAGCCTAATTCCACTACGGACTTTCAAATAATTTTCCAGACACGCTCCTAAGTCCAAAATCACCATACGGAGCTATCGGAATCATAAAATTCAAATCTGAGGTCGTTTACACATAAGTCCACATCCAGTCAACTTTTCTAACTTAATTTTCAATTATGAGTGTAAGTGTCTCGTTTCACTTCGAATTCCTTCCGGACCCGAACCAACTAACTCGGTAAGTCATAAAACAATTATAGTGCATAAATTGAGTAGTAAATAGAAATACGGGATTATAATACTCAAAACGACCGACCGGGTCGTTACATGGTCAAAGAATAAAAGAATACAACTTTGAAGTTAAATCAAAGTTTTGGTCATGACATTGTAACCACATTGGTAGAAAAACAAAAACCAAGAGCATTATATGTAAAAACATATTAGGTAAGATATGACTATATTTAATATTTATATCTTATATAATTAATTAATGTAATTAAAAAAATTATTTAACTAACTTAACTAAAATGGTTTTTATTGAAGATCCAGATGATATTTAAAAATTTTAAATTCAAGTATTACATCAACATAATAGAAATAAAATTGCAACTTAAAGAAATTTTACATTTATGTAAATATCTGTTATAAATTTCTAATGATTAACGCATTATACACATATAATTAATTAATTTTTGTTAGTATTTTATTAATATTAAATTTATTGTCTTGACATTACACGTGCGAAGAAACTAGTTAACTTTAAATAGAGGAAGAATAAATTTTTATGTTATCAATATGAGAAAATAATCTAGGGTTATGGGCTGTCTAACAATACTATTGTATTCTTCGCTTGGATTGAATAATTAATTTATCTCGTTTATTGGTTGGCAGGGTTAATATTGCTCATAAGAATTTGTCAAGCTCTTACTCACCTATTCAAGCCAACCTAACACCTATATGTCTATGGAGTTAAAATCAACAAGAATGCATTCACAATTTTTGTATAATAACCAAGTAAGACAATTAGCATATATCTATCCTATCCGTGAATCTATTCTCCGATGCCCAGGTTCAAGAACTTGCTCTACTCAATGTGCAATCTAGAATTCACATTTTTGAGTTAAACTCTAGATCGTAGATAGTATTCAATTGGTGATCAAGCAAATAATTAAGTGCATGATTGAAGAAATAAACTAATACGATTAATCAAGAATCAAAATCAATATCCAAATAACAATGCTCATGAAAGAACCACAACCCTAGAACGTAAAGTTTAGCTCCACATAGACGTGATAGCGAAAACGACAAATCATCCAAAGAAACATGATAATTACTAAGGTTGTGGAAGAAGGATGAAACGATGAACATCCAAAGAAATATAAAAATTACTGAGGTTGGGGAAGAAGGGTGAAACAATAAACTCAGTCCTCCGAGGCGGTTCCTTGCTCTCCATCGTCCAAATCCCCAAAATAACTGAGCTTAAGAACTATTTATATAAGTAGGAAAAGTTCTAGATGATTTTTAACCAAATCTAAGAAAAATAGGAAAAACTTGGTCTCCGCAGGATATGGGTGTGCCGGACTGACGGTAGCACTGAAATTGGGCGCTATTGTGGGTGCTAGGCACTCGACTCCCCTCTATTTGCCTAATTCTTGTCTTCCATCTTTGCACATTTTCAATTATTTTTTGCCACAAAACATGCACTCCTACTTCATTCTCTTTCACTTGTTCCTACAAACACAAATATCACAATTAAGCTCAAAACTTCATAAAATACTTTAAATATCATTAACATTACACTAGAATGCGAGGTAAATGACATCATGTTATACATATTTTTAGCCAATTATCACCACATGTCCATCATTGAAAACATTGAAAACACATATACAACATGTCCATCATAATCCCATCCTCAAAGACCAACTCAATTTCATAATGCACTCAATGCTTGAACATTCATCATAATCGAGAAGTCTAATAACATTACGTATCTATTATGAAATATGTGCTCTCACCACAAATCAAGAGAGAACCGAGTCCATACACTCAATAAATATTCGAATATAATTTAAAGACTCAAATATATGAAAAAAATCACTCACTCTCACAAAAAAGTCACATGCATGAAAAAGGTACCATAGGCTTGACCTTTATGTAAATCTCTACTAATGTAGGCTCGCTCGGTCTTAAATCAATTAAGACTTTTGCAAGGTTATAATGTGGGCTAAGGGATGTGTAAGATAAATTTAAGAAATAGTGGCTAGCCCTCCTAACCACTTTAACACATCACATGATTAACTTTAAGCGCAAATTTCTTCAATCCAACTTCAAACATCACAAGAAGATCACCCTACAAATATTTTCTCATTTCTTTAAGCACTAGTATACTTAACATACTCTAGCAAGGACAAGATGAATATATTTCTTTTGCTACATGTATTTTCTGATTTTGTTAAACAAACAAACACTCCCGCTAGTGGTGTTTCTTTCTTAATATATAAGTGCACCTTTATTCTTCTCATTCGTTCCACTCAAAAGTTACTCTAAGTTCCCTCATTACCCGTTTTAGCACTCACTTTTACAATTCAAGTGCTTTAAGAGGTACAAAGATCAAAATAAATTAATTAAGAAAGAAAGGATATAGCCTTATAATGGGTTGCCAAACAAAATACTTATAAGCTCAAAAGGGCTAACTAAGGATGATTTTATTTATAACAAGCAAGAAAGCTCAAAAAGATCAAAGAATGGCTAAAATCATTTTTCAAACCGAGCAACACCTAGGATTTTGCTTCAACTCACATGGGAGGTAGGTTCTAGACTCAAAACGCAATGCAAGGACTACATAAACACTCACTTCACACATGGCACAAGACTCACGGAGGATGGTCTCATTCTTATTCTCAAATCAAAGCAAGTATTCATGGAGCCGTGAATAATAAAGCATAAAGCATAAAGTGAACATGAATAAAAAAAAACAAACTATAGGCATCATAAGACGTGCTATCCAATTCATAAATGCATCAAAAATTCTAAAACATAGGAAAGGTAAGCACACTTGCTACGACCTAAATATGTTGGTATCAAACATGTCAAAAAAAACCCCTTCGAGATCATAGCAATTTTTCATCTTCTTTTATTTCCTAATTCTCCTAATCTACTGTAAAAAGAAAGAATTTACCCGGTTTAAGTTACATTCCATTGAAAATAATGGAGGCACAAAGAAAAATTATGAAAATTATTACTACCTAAAGAAAAAAATATACTTAAACTTTAATCCCTTAAAAAAACTATCTAGGAGATCCATCGTCAAGAAAAGTCTAATTTTTTCCTTTTTTTTTTTAAAACCAAGCTACTACTAAAATATTATACGAATAATTCTACTTAACTATGTAAATGAAAATAAGAAGCTACATATCAGAAATAAGAAGTTAATAATATCACTAACATACAACTACTAATTATCCAAAGGAAGTTTCCCAACCACACTTAAAAAAGTGTAGTGTCCGCAATGCACAATTAAAGCCAAAAATTATAACGATCCGACCGGTCGTTTTGAGCATTTACATTCAGTTTGGTGGTTTGAGGTTACGAGTAGTTTCACATGGTGTATTATAACTTGTGTGCATCATTAATTTTGGTTTTCGAGTATTTCGGGATTTATTCGGAAGAATGATTCTCATTTTAGAAGTTTTAAGTTGGAAGAGTTGACCAAGTTTGAATCTTTATATATTTGACCTTGTTCCGTTAGGTCCGGATAGTAATTTTGGACTTACGCATATGCTCGTATATGGATTCAGGGATTCCTAGGTTGATTTGACACTTTTTAGCGAAAGTTGATAATTTGAAGGTTTAGAATTATCCTAAGTTTGGCCATGGTTTGACTTTATGGCTATCGGATTTGGATTTGATTTCGGGACTTGGAGTAGGTCTATTTTGTCATTTGAAACCTGTCTTTAAAATTTGGTGTCATTCCGAGGTTGTTTGGTAGGAATCAAACGCTTGGTTGTGTTTCTAGCAATTCTTGAGTTCATTGTGTAATTTCATGTATTTTAATGCCCGATTCGTGATTTCGGATGTTATTTTGATATTTTAATCGTGCGAGCGAGTTCATATGATATTTTTAGACTTGTGTGGATTTTTGGTGTGGAGCCCTGAGGGCTCGGGTGAGTTTCAGATTTATTTGGTCATGTTTCATATTACTGGTGCTGGGCAAGTGTTGCAGGTCTCGCAAATGCGAGACAATGTTTGCATTTGCGAACCTCGCATTTGCAAGGTGGGGATCGCATTTGCGAGTTGGGCTGCAGGCTTCCATGTTCACATTTGCGAACTAGTTATCGCTTTTGCTATTGGGAAACCTGGGCTGTCTTGATCGCATTGTCGATCACATGATCGCTTTTGTGAAGTCAGGTTTGCATTTGCGACTTTCCATGGGTTCATCAGACGCCACATTTGCGATGGATATTTCGCATTTGTGAGGGTTCACATTTGCGAACCCTGAGACGCATTTGCTACTTTTACAGCTGATAAAAATAGAGGGATTTCAGGGCTTAACTTTATTTATCACATTTTAGTTCCCTAGACTCGGTATGAGGCAATTTTGAGGAGAGATTTTCACATACAACTATTGGGTAAGTGATTTGATCCAATTTCAATTATATTACATGATTATTTATGAGCTTTAACTCTAATCCATGGAATTTGAAGAGAAATTTTGGGGGATTTTGTCTATGTTTTGATAAATAAAAATTTGAGATTTTAGAGTTGAATTGGACTCGAATTTGAAAACAAAATACATATATGGACTCATGGTGTTATGGGTAGTCGAGATCTACCCCTGGACTCGAATTTTGACCGAGCGGGCCTAGGGTTGACTTTTGGAAAATTGTGTAAAGATCTTAACTTTATTAATCGAAATTGGTTTATCTTGCATTGCTTGATGATATTAAATCATTTTTGTTTAGATTTGATCCGTACAGAGGTAAATCTTAAAGGCAAAAGCCACTTTTGAGTGTTAATTTGGCCTAGTTGGAGTAAGTATCTTACATAACTTTATAAACGAGATGACGAGTGTGTACACGAGCTTATATGTGGTATTTGACCGCTTTAAACTCTTAGGTTACTTATATGGATTTAATTGAAGTTTTTATTACATGGAATATCTTTTATTGTTAATTTTATTTTTATATGCATTTAACTGAAGTTGTTGTTACATGGAATATTCATTGTTGAGTTTATTCTTATATACATTTAATTGAAATTGTTAATACATGGATTATCTTTCATTATTGAGTTTCTTCTTATGCATTTATTAGAAGTTTTTATTATATGGGATATCTTTCTTGTTGAGTTTATTCTTTCATTTCATTGTGTTGCCGTTGAGACTCTGGTATACCTTGTTGTTGAGCCGTGTGGGCTATGTATTGTTATGACATTGGTATTGTTGTTTGAGAAATGTTGTGGCATTGGTACTATTTTTGACAAATATTTTGGCATATGGGCACGTGGCGTGCGATTGATTGTGTGATGTGATTGAGATGCGCATGCAGCGAGATAAAGGGGGTATTTATGCGCATGTTGCTAGTAAGGGAAATTACTTCATTTTGAAGCACAGTCGTTCGTTTTGAGAATTTGCATTCCATTCAGTTGTTTGAAGTCTTGAGTAGCTTTATGTGATGTATTATGACTTGTGTGAATCGTCGGTTTTGGTTTTCAGGTGATTCAGGATTGATTTGGAAGAATGATTCTCAACTAGGAAGCTTTAAGTTGGAAGAGTTGATCAAGTTTGACTTTTGTGTATTTGACTTAGGATTGGAGTTCTGATTGTTCCGTTGGGTCCAGATAGGGATTTTGGACTTTGACGTATGCCCGAATTTGCATTTGGACGTTTCTTGGAGGTTTCAGCACTATTGGGCGAAAGTTGACAATTTGAAGGTTTGGAATATTCATAAGTTTGACCATGAGTTGACTTCGATGATATCGGGTTTGGATTGTTGTTTCAGGAATTGGAATAGGTTTGTTATGTCATTTGGAATTTGTTTGCAAAATTTGAGGTCATTCCGAGTTGATTTGATATATTTCGGCACGAGTTTTGGAAGTTGAAAGTTCAAAAGTTCATTAAGTTTGATTTGAGGTGCGATTTTTGGTTTTGATATTGTTATATTTGAGGCCTCGGGTAGGTTCGTGTTGTGATTTAGAACTTGTTTATATGCTCGGACGAGGTCCCGAGGGGTTTGGGTGAGTTTCAGGGTGGTTTCAGACCTTTTCAGAGTTGGTTGCATTACTGGTTTCTGCTGTTATCTGGTGCCTTTAGTGTTCTTCATGATCGCGAAGGTCTAGCCGCGATCGTGAAGTATGATTTGATCCTCTAGTAGTTTGTTCATCACGGACGCGGCAGATGGTACGCGATCGTGGAGTTTTGGATTGGTTACAGTTCCCATTCGTGCATGGGGCATCGCATACGCGTAGGGTTGAGCGGGAGCTGGAGAATTCTTTACCGCGTTCACGCAAGTCAGTTCGCGGAGCTTTAGCGTCTTTGGTCATCGTGTTCGTGTGGCCAGTATCGCAAACGCGTCTAGTATTTTGGTGGCAGTAGCATTTGTTCTTCGCGATAGTGAAGGATGTCCCGCGATCGTGATAGGTATTGCTGTTCAGTGATTATAAAGTACTCTATTTCAAAGGTCTTGGTCATTTTATCATATTTTGAGTTATGAAGCTCGAATTTGGATGATTTTGGAGGCGATTTTCACCATATAGATTAGGGTAAGTATTTTCTACTCAATTTTGATTATATTCCGTGATTCTATCTTCAATTTTAACATTTGATTAATGATTTCAAAAGAGAAATTTGGGGTATTTGGTTAAACTTTCCTAAAGTGAATTTTTGGGTTTTGAATATCGATCCGGAGTCGGATTTGAGTGAAAGTAGTATAGTTGGACTCGCAATTGAATGGGTTATCGAATTTCATAATTTTGTCGGGTTCTGAGGTACGAGCACGAGGTTGACTTTTTGGTTGACTTTGAGTATTTGATTAAAGACTCGGCCATTATCATTTGGGTTTGTTTTCTTTGGCATTATTTGATGTATTTGTGTTGCTTTTGGCTAGTTTTGGGCCGTTTGGAGGTCGATTCGTACAAGATGGCATTTCTAGAGTATTGTTTGGCTTGTTTGGTATTTGATTTGGCTTGTTCGAGGTAAGTAATATATCTAAACTTGAATATGAGGGTAGATATCCCTGAGAACTATTATATTTGAGATGGGTTGGGGTGACACACTTTCTAGGTGATGGGCGCATGTGCTTCCACCGATGTATTCATGATCCGGGTAGTTTGTAGGCTATTATATGCCTTGTTTTGCTATCATGATTTTTTTATTTCATGTTTTCTCCATTTATGTGACTATGTGATATATTATTCATGTTAGAAATCATGTCTAGACCACCTGCTTAATTGTTTGAGACGTGATAGGGCTATTTTCGCCACTTTGAGCTATTTGCCTCAGCCATAGTCATAATGTATAGTCATGATTGTTACATCCACATCTTATATATTTTTCTATGTGCACTGTTGATATGCTGTCTCATATGTTATTGGTGTCCTTGTACGTGACACAAGTTTGGACTATATCCGAAGCATATTGTGATATTCCGTGTTATATAATTGTATTATGTTTTCTGTGAGATGTTTGCATATTGAGACTTGAGCGGATTGATGATTGATATGGGCCATAGAGCCATATTTATATTGATATTTGGATTGGTTTGCACGCCGTAACAGTTATATTGATATTGAGGTGACGCATATGCCATGCCCCACATTGGGTTAAGCTGTACTGATATGAGGCTACGGGGGCACCAGGTCCCACAGTTTGGCCTAAGTGATTATGATTAGTGCTTGGGTAGGATCCGCCCCTCTGGAGTCTAACATGCCAGCAGTGAGCGCAGGCACAATGTTATATACACATGCTTGATGACGAGCAGTTATGCCAGGCACCCATACAGTGCTAAGTGTGATTATTTTGATTGATCCACGGTTATATTGTTTGGGGCATTTGAGCCGGGCACCTGGAGTGTGATATGATTATGTATACTTAATGATTCCACTGTGAAAATGAATTTTTTGACATGTATACTTGACATGTAGGCATAGAGATATACCTTCCTCATGCTAGATCATGACATGACATTTGATTACTTGACATGTATATTTGAGATGTAGGCATAGAGATATACTTTCCTTATGCTAGACTGTGACATGACACTTGATTACTTGACATATAGGTATAGAGATGTACCTTTCTCATGCTAGACGGTGATATGACATCTGATTACTTGACATTTATATTTGACATCTAGGCATAAAGATGCATTTTCCTCATGATAACTGGTAAATGAAATGCCTTATCTAATGTTGTAAACTGGAAAAAACACAGTTCTTTTGATAAACTCATGATTAATTGATTTCAGTGGTAAGATTTAGACTGGGATACTTATACTTAAAAAGTATGTCTACTTTTCTGTACCTGTGAATGAGTTGGGCATTACATCTCCCGAGTTATATACCTTTACTGTCTTCACTATATTGTTATGAACTGTTATTGGCTATTGATGTTGGACTCCGACTGTCTTCCGAGCTCGTCACTGCTTTCAACCTAAGGTTAGGTTTGTTACTTATTGAGCACATGGGGTCGGTTGCACTCATATAGCACTTCTGCACCTTGCGTGCAGATCTTGGAGCTGATGTTGCGGTGTGTGGTAGGAGTTGACATTGAAGATATACCTGCGTTCCGGTGACAACTTCCACTTGTCTTTGGTAGCTTTAGATTTTGAAATTCTATTTATGTATATTTCGAACAGACGATGTATTTATTTCATATCAACTTTGTAAATTTGAAGTATTACAAGCTCATGACTTGTACTTCAAATCCTTGGGAGCTTGTATAAAAATTCAGTTATTTTACTCATTTACTCTTACTATTCTCATATGAGTTGTGTTGTATGTACTTGGCCTACCTAGTAGGTTGCGTTAGGTGCCATCATGACTAGTTGGATTTTGGGTTGTGACAAGTTGGTATCAGAGCTCTAGGTTCATAGGTTCTATTAGTCATGAGCAAGTGTCTAGTAGAGTTTTGCGGATCGATATGATAACGTCCATACCTATCTTCAAGAGGCTACAGGGCATATAGGATAAACTTCCCAGCTTTCTTCTTTTATCATGCGACATTGATTCAGCTTGGAGCATATCTCTTTGAATTCCTTCTACTCGCTCGTATGTTATGTGAGTACTAGGTATCAACTGTGAATTGATGGCTTGTGATTCCATGGATGAGGTGCGAGATGTATTTTCTATGTTTGGTGATGGGCCAGTCTAGAGGACTTGAGGCCAATTTTAGACCGCATCTTGGGATCAGTAGTTTCAATTGTATAAGCATGTGCTTTAGGATTTATATGTTTGTAGTGTCTCTAGAAGTGGAATTTATGGCTTAGTGAGTGGTTGGATGGCTACATGATGAGTATGATGTGACTGCGGGATGTGTTCAGATGGTTTGGATGTGACAAGAAGAGTTTTTTTGGGATGTGAAAAGGACTATTGGGTGCTTGATTTCTATTTTGATGTGTTGTACAGTCTTGAGTTATGAGAGTGTTGAGGGATCTTTCATGTTGTTCATTTGTGGGATGAAGTAGATTCTTATGTTTTGTTGATGAGCTTAGACTCGGGAAGATTTAGTGATTGGTTGTGAATATGGTAGGGCGTAAAGAGATGGAAGTTTGAGGCTAAGCAGATGGGTCATCTCCTGCGAGATGTTCTGAGGTTGTGTGATCCCTATGATGTTTTTGTGGAGAGTTTTATCTTACCGGTGGATTATATGTGTTACAACTGAGTTTGGATCGCTTGAGGAGGTTGGCATGACTATCACAAGAAGGAATGTGAGCTTAGTCGATGATTTGAGGTATTTCTATGATTAGTGCTACGTGGGTTCATGAAGGATTTTGTTGAATTACAGTGTAGGATTATGGCAATAATGGAATAAGGTTAATGTGGGATATTGACTATTATGTCATATGGCTTCGAGCCAAGTGGGGGAGTCTGCTATCAACGATCTAATTGCATGGTTATGTGTTGTATTAGTTTTGGTTTGAGGCATGTTTGAGGATAAGTTATGACTTGAAGAAGTTGGTTTTGAGGATGACTCGGGTAAGGAAATTTCTGGATGCATGATGTATTACACCTTATAGATATATGGAAGTCTTGGAATGGTTTAGGTTTGTTGTTTGTGATGGATGTAATGTACTAAAAAAGGGAGTCACTCGATTATGTTAAGGTGGGGTTACTTCTTCGGGTGTGGTGTGCTAATGGCACACAAGTCGTTTGGCTCGTATTAGCGGTATAATTAAAAGTAGAGCTGAGGATGGATACACACTTAGTAGATGATTTGAGGTATCTTATGATTAGTGTTATACGAGCTTATGAAGGTTGGTATCGTGGATCATCAGATTTTATGTCCTATAGCTTCACGCCAAGTGGGAGAGTCTGCTATCGACGATCATATTTCATGGTCATGTGTTATATTAGTTTTGGTATGAGGTATTAATGTGGTATTGGAGGGTTCCCCGGAATTGTATATGGCTAAGATCTGAATTTGCATGGAATAGTGCTAAGACTTATGATATTTCTGTAGCATGACTAATTCTACATTTTAGTATCAGAGAGGTTAGAGAAACAACTTCAAATTCACAAAAGGTCTCTTTAGGATGGGTATCTCGCTTGTAGCATTTTTGGGTGTTTCAGAGGAGATATAGTGGTTTATGAGTTTTTGGACGACGTGGTTCGTGTTAGGATCTCTTGTGGTGAGCTTTGATTTAGGATTATAGTGTACCGGCAAGGAGAAGTGTTAACTTGAAAGAAAGTCAAGGAGAATTCAACGAAATAGACTAACTTGGTGGTGTTGGGTCAACATAGTAATAAAGGTTATTGGTTACTTTGGTGCGGTGATGCTTTACCGGTGTTTTGTGGAAATAATCTTGGGTTTGACGGCATGCATGACTTGGTTGAGTTGGGAAAATACAGTTATGATAGCTTGGTTATGTGCGGACGGGTTTCGAAGAGTTCTTGATAGTGTCGACCATGGCTTGAGCCGGATGTCTGCTACCGGCATAAGGAACATATTGCATGTTATGAGTTTTCTCCTGTATGGGGTCATGCGTTCTATATAGCAGGGACGATTTTAGATGTTTAGAAGAATGCTTGCAATATTTGATACCACCTGAGAAGGGTGCGCATTTTAGAAGGTGCATTGTGCTTCGGTTTGCGGATACATGGCTAGTCATACAGTAATCGCTATTGGTCGACTACTGATGTTCAGTTTTTTCTATGTGGCACGAAAGAATTAAGGAAGTATTTCTTATGGTATGATCATGTATGAGGAATGTGTCAGTCATTTGAGTAGTGTAGTTGGGATTGGGTATAGAGATTCTGGTATTCTAGTGGTTTGAAGACTAAGAAGGCTCTGAAAGGAAGATTGTTCCATAGTTGTGAATGGTGAAGGTATGTTAAGAGGTTGACAGCTAATTATATGTGCTATGGATAGGTTATCATGAGCTTTTTGGAGGTTACCTACCTATTTCAGGAGGATCAGAATTGATTTGGAGGCCACTGGTACGCCTAATGAGAACATGTATTCTGCATCAGGCCGAAATTATTTACTCAGTACAGCTATTGTTGAGAGTGGCATCCTCGGTTAGATTTGATATTATCCATGTTCTGATACATTACATGAGTTACTCTCCTATGCTACGGTGAGTTTTGAGACTGTTGGCTATTTGCACACATGATGCAGTACTATTTGGGCCTTGTGGCAGTATCCGAGCGAGATGGCTCTTGGGGTGTTGCATGGTTGACTGTGCCTTGGTTATGGTTTTCCTGTTTGTGGTACATCGTGTTATTCATTTTCCCATTGTTATGGTCGCGTACTTTGCGTGTTTGCTATTGATATTCATATGGTTGTGGATTGTGAGCATCATGGATCGAGATGTCCCATGGGGACCGGTGTTTGAATTGTGGTTACGCATCGCAGTGTCGTTATGTTGGGATGTGAGCCTTTGTGTTTATTTACTATTTTTGGCTTCTCTTTGTGTGATGGATTGATGGCATTGCACTTTGTGGTGATATCTGTTGAGCTTGCGAGACGGTTCTCTCTTTTGATTCTCTTCCATCATTGGGTACATTCGAGTTGTTGCTTGATTGGTGCACAGATTGCATGATATGTGGATCTAGGTAAGACTGGTGTGGCATGTTGGTAGAGAAGTTTGTATTGGATGAGATAATGTTATTGGAATGGAATGAGTGCGATTGGATTTGATTAAGGTATTTTGGGAAGGATAATGACACTAGTCAGCCTAGAATTTGGTGATGGTTCTTGACGGGCGAGAGAGCTCCATGACTTGTTGATCTGATGAGTGGTTATGAGTATCTGCATGTTTCTTTCATCATTGGCAGCGTACAAAAGTTCATAACAAGGTCTTAGTTGATATGAGGTTTGTTACCAGTACTAGGTTTGTTATTAAGCAGCTATTGCGGTCAGAAGTTATTGCTATGAGTATTTGAGTTATGTGGTATATCATGTGATTATGTCCTGGAATATGGTTATGAATTGATACAGCTTGTTCAAACTTATACACTGTATAGATGTAATAATCGGGTCTTATAATGAGTTTCAGATGTTAGGGGTTTTAGGTTCTAAGGTTTATGGACTATGGTTGAAGTAAGGATCTTCAGTTAGGTTGTGTTGTAAGGATTTCATAGATTGGGGTGAAATGGGATCACCCATGGTTATGTGTATGGTGAGGTTATATGGTGATTTTATCGCGTTGGAATGACTCTTGGCACGTTCTAGGATGAACGTATGTTTAAGTGTGGGAGAATGTAATGACCTGACCGGTAGTTTTGACCATTTGCATTCAGTTCGGTGGTTTGAGGTCACGAGTAGTTTCAGATTGTGTATTATGACTTACGTGTATCGTTGGTTTTGGTTTTCGAGTAGTTCAGGATTTATTTGGAAGAATGATTCTCATTTTAGAAGCTTTAAGTTGGAAGAATTGACCAAGTTTGACTTTTTGCATATTTGATCTCGAATCAAAGTTTTGATGGTTCCGTTAGGTTTGGATGATGATTTTGGACTTCGACGTATGCTCGAAATTGGATTCGGAGGTTTCTAGGGTGATTTGGTATTTTTTCGCGAAAGTTGGCAATTTGAAGGTTTAGAATTATCCTAAGTTTGACCATGGTTTGACTTTATCGCTATCAGGTTCGGATTTTGATTTCGGGACTTGGAATAGGTCCGTTTTGTCATTCGAAACTTGTCTGCAAAATTTGATGTCATTCTGAGTTGGTTTGATATGAATCACACGCTTGGTTGTGTTAGCAATTCTTGAGTTCATTGTGAAATTTCATGTATTTTTATATACGATTCGCGGTTTCGAATGTTATTTTGGTGTTTTTATCGCGCGAGAGCGTTCGTATGATATTTTTGGACTTGTATGGGTATTTCGTTTGGAGCCCCAAGGGCTCGGGTGAGTTTCGGAGGCGTTTCAGATTGATTTGGTCATGTTTCATATTGCTGGTGCTAGGCAAGTGTTGCAGGTCTCGAAGATGCGAGACAATGTTCGCATTTATGAGGTAGGCTGGGGGCTTCAATGTTCGCATTTGCAAACTTGTTATCGCTTTTGCGATTTGGAAACCTGGGCTGGCTTGACTGCATTTGCAAAGGGCCTGACTTCGCAAATGCAAAGTCACGGTTACATTTGCAACTTTCCATGGGTTCATCAGACGCCGCATTTGCGATGGATATTCTGCATTTGCGATATGAATACTGGGTTCTATAGCTGATCAAAATAGAGGGATTTCGGGACTTAACATCATTTATCACTTTGGGTAAGTGATTTTGATCCAATTTCAATTATATTTCCTGATTATTTATGGGATTTAACATCTAATCCATAGAATTTGAAGGGAAATTTTGGGGGATTTTGTCTATGTTTTGAAAAATAAAAATTTGAGATTTGAGAGTCGAATTGGACTCGAATTTGAAAACAAAACACATATATGAACTCGTGGGATTATGGGTAGTCGAGATCTACCCTTGGACTCAGGTTTTGACAGGGCGGACTTTTGATGAATTGTGTAAATATCTTAACTTTATTAATCGAAATTTGTTTCTCTTGAATTGCTTGATGATATTAAGTCATTTTTGGTTAGATTTGAGTTGTGCGAAGGTGAATTTTAAAGGAAAAACCATTTTTAAGTGTTGATTTGGCCTAGTTGAGGTAAGTATCTTGCCTAACTTTGTGTGGGAGAAACTTTCTCGTAGGATTTGGTCTAATTACACTATTTGAATTATGTAAAAGATGTGTACATGAGTTGATGAGTGTACACGGGCTTATATGTAGTATTTGACTAGTTTAGACTCTTATGTTACTTATATGCATTTAATTGAAGTTGTTATTACATGGAATATCTTTCATTGTTAATTTTATTTTTATGTGCATTTAACTGAAGTTTTTGTTACATGGAATATCTTTCATTGTTGAGTTTATTCTTATATGCATTTAATTGAAGTTGTTAATACATGGATGATCTTTCATTGTTGGGTTTCTTCTTATGCATTTATTTGAAGTTTTTATCACATGGGATATCTTTCATTGTTGAGTTTATTGTTTTATTTCATTGTGTTGCCATTGAGACTCTTGTATACCTTGTTGTTGAGCCATGAGCTATGTATTGTTGTGCATTGGTATTGTTGTTTGACAAATGTTGTGGCATTTGTATTGTTGTTTGACAAATATTGTGGCATATTGGCACGTGGTGTGTGGTTGTGTAAGGCCCCGTAAAATTTTACCTAAAACTCGGGATTTCGTGGTGCCGAGGTAGACTTATGAGTTGAAGAAAACTTTTGGTAGAATAGAGCATTTTTGCGGCCCACTATGCGGCCGCAGAATCACTCTGCGAGCCGCAGAATGGTTGCAGAGTGAAGAAGAAAACTAGGAAAATTTTGGATGACATTTTGCGGTAAATTATGCTATCGCAAAATAGTTTCGTGGGCCGCACACCAATCGTAGAACCAGCATGGAGATTTTTCGGAGGAAAGTTCTGCGGCGTATTATGCAACTGCAGAACTACCGGAGACCCAACCCGAAGGTCGCAGTTTTGGAGCACCATTGTGCGGTTGATTTGCGGACCACAGAAGTGTTATGCAATAGCATATGCAACCGCTCATCTGCGTCGGGGCTTTATTTTTCTAATTTTATAACCCGACCCCCATTTCATTTATCTATCCTAAGGGTTCATTTTTGGGAGATTATCTAATGTTTTAGATAGAGGAGAGAGCTATTCTAGAGAGAGGAAAGGGAGGGATAAGGATTTCACTACTTAACTTGAGTCAAGCCTTGAAATCTCATCAGGATGAACTTGTTAGGGCTTCTAAAAGGTAAGAATTTCTTCTCCCAATTCTTTAATTTCGGAATTTAACTAAAAATGGGTAATTACTAAAGCAATTCTTGGGTGTGGGAGTTATTTATTTTACATGCATGTACCATCTAGGGTTGTGGGGATATTGTTGAGCTCTTTTGGGTGAACTTTGGGTAGTGGGGTAAAAGAATCCATCATAGAAGGACCTTAAAATCATGATGCACACCTAGTGTTTGATAAAATGCTTAAATCTGTTATTCCGAATAAACTTTGTGGCAAAGATATATGTTCAATACGAGTTTCAAATGCTCTTATTATATTGTGCTACTAATTGAGGAGGTGTTCAAAGTATGGATTGTGTGTCTTCATGTTATAACTCTAAATTGTGTTTCAAATGAAAGTTATTATGCCAAATTGTGTAAGGATTGTGATTGGGATTACACCTCTACCCGCATATATATTGGAGTGAGGCAGAAGGGCCGCTTTATGTAGGATTTTGGTATTGTTGTTACACAACCACCCACGCACATTAGGGTGAGGCGGCGGGGCCGCTTTGTGTAGAGTTGTGGTATTGTGAGTACACCTCCACCCGCATACATTGGGGTGAGGCGGCGAGACTGTTTTGTGTAGTATTGTGATTGCACCTCCACCCGCATACCTTGGGGTAAGGCATCAAGGAAGCTCTGTGTAAAGATAGTTGTAGAGGATCCCCGACTTGAAATTTATAATCTTATTGGAAGTTCTTAATAACATATGTTTTGACTTATATGTCTTTCTAAGACCTATTATTGTTACCATGATTCATCATATTCATGTTGTATTTCCAAGTCCTTGAATAGATGTTTTAGTTTTCATACAAGTACTATTTGACATGTACTAACGTCCCTTTTGCCGGGGGCGCTGCATCTTTAATGGATGCGGGTAGTTCCACAACGGGAGGCATTGACCAGTGATAGCGGTACACTTTTCCCCAGCTGACTTGGTGATCCCCACTTCATTCCGGGGTTGTGCATCTTTTGTTCTGTGTGCATTATATTTTGAGGTATAGCCAGAGCCTTGTTGCCGATACCATCATTGTACTCTTTTATATCTATTAGAGGCTCCGTAGATATAGTGTGGGTTTTGTATTAGTGTGGGAAAGTTAAACTAAAGATGTCGTAATTGTGTCTAATGAAGTAACTAATGGTGATGGAACTAGTGTTGTTCATGAACCCTCATGGTATTAATTAATGAAGATTATATTCTCTTTGTTTATGGGCAAGTTGGGCAGAAGGAAATCCAGCAGGCTTGTTCGGCCGGGTTATCTCGATTGAGCGCCGGTCGCGCTCCCCGAGGTCGGGCGTGACATGTTGATTATGTGTTGTCATTGAGATGCACATGCGGCAACATAAGGGTGGTGTGTATATTGATACGTATATAGCGAGATAAGGGGGGTATTTATGCACGTGTTGCTAGTAAGGGAAATTACTTCATTTTGAAGCACAAGCGGAGAGATAAGGGGGCTAAAGTGCGTGAAGATATTTTGGGAAAAATATTTTAAATGTGAAGCTTACGCGACAACATAAGGATGATATGTGGCATATCGAAGTGACTCTTTATGTATTTTTGTGATAGGAACGGTTTGTGACTTCTTGTGTGGTTCATGCATTTTTATATGATTTACTGCATCGTTTTAATGTGCTAATATGTGTCTCCGTTGTTACTTGATGAATTGGTTGACAAGATATATTTACTTACATAGAGTTGTTATCTCATATTCAGTTGGGTTGTTGGTAACAAAACAAATTAAATTAAATAAGTTGTTCTCATGTTTTACTTTAATTGATTCTCAAATTAAACTCATTATTCTATTTGATAGTTTGCTTTATTTAAATTGTTATCACGCTTTACTTTAACTGATTCTTAAATTGAACTCGTTATTTTATTTGATGCTCTACTTTATTAAATTGTTTTATTATCTTACATTATTTGATTCTTAAACTAAACTCATTATCTCATTTGATGCTTTACTTTGTATAAATTGTATTTTATTTTACTTGATTTGATTCTTAAAATAAACTCATTATCTCATTTGACGCTTACTTTATCTAAATTGTTATCATGCCTTACTTTATTTAAATAAATCCTTTAAACATTTTATTGGCAATTGACACAGATACAATATACGTGGGGGCACATGGACTTTTTCGTGCGGGTGAGGCTTATGTTGTGGCACGAGATATTTGCCAAGGTGATTGACAATGTGGGCGTGAGGAGCCATGTGTGTAAGATTCGTGATTGTGTCTTATGATTTGTGATTATGAGGCGTGGTGCCTCAGGGTGATTTATGTTGTAAATCATGTGTTGGAACAACTTGATTACTTGAATTGTCATTTGTTTCCTTAATTGATTTCATTCATACTTTAACTGTGTTCTGATTATTTTGCTGCTTTATTACTTGTTTACTTCTTGTGGACATTTGTTGTTTCTATTATCCATTGTTAGTTTTATATTAATATTCTTTTCGTTATTAGCTTTATATTGATGTTCTTTCCACTGTCCGCTTTATATTTATATACTTGCCCGGATTTATGTCTAGGAGGTGTCTTGACTTGAACCTCGTCACTACTTCATCGAGGTTAGTCTTGATACTTACTGGGTACCGCTGTGGTGTACTCATACTATACTTCTGTATATTTTTGTACAGATCCAGGCAGTTCGGACCGTGTTAGTTTTTGAGAGTTGTGCCAGTGTGGTTGGAGACTTCAAGGTATATCCGTTGTTCCGTTCGCAGGCCTAGGAGTCACCATCTTACTTTATTTATGCTACTGTTTAATTGTAATTCAAAATAATATTATATTTTAGAATGTCTTGTGTACTCTCCGTAGAGCTTATGACTCTGTATTACCAGGTTTTGGGATTGTGAAAGATGTATTAAGATATTGACTGTGCTTTGGACTATTTTTCTCAATTTTATTTAATATTAAGTTATTATATCCTATCTGATGTTGTTGTGTGATAAGCTTACCTAGTAGTAGAGACTAGGTGCCATCACGATCCTTAAGGTGAAATTTTGGGATCGTGACAAAAATAGTGAGGGTAAAAAAAGTAACTCTGTAGTAGGCCAAAAGCTTAAGCAATAGTGTCACAGGGTACTCAGAATTCTCCCATGTATGATCCTTTGTGTGGGTACCCACACTTAGTTCTAACCATCTAGATCGCTTTTGCACACTTTCAATAGATTTGCTTCTCATTCTCATACTCCTACGAAGCAAAAATTACATTACAAAAATAATACAAACAAAATAAAATAAACAAAAATAAAAAAGTATTAATGTTGGGTTACCTCCTAACAAGCGCTTAATTTATAGTAGCGGCACGACTTGAACCACTTTTTGCCTCCACCTCAAACTTATAAATTGAAGCCCTAATTTGGCTTCAAGCTTTCGTTTATGATCCCGGGGTGGTGTAACAAATCTAATTGAGCCAAGTAACCAATGTAGTATTTTGCACTTCTTGGATTTTGAATGAAATTGGGAGAAAACTAGAGATTTTATGTGTATTTTATACACAACAAGAATGAGAGTGATTCCGAATGATGTAGATGTTATGTAGCTAATTCGAGCTATTTGGAGTTTTGAAATCTGAGTAAAAGCTCAAAGGATTGAGGCGGAATCACGTTCGGGGGTCGAGGATCGAGTATACATAAGAAAAATAAAAAACAAAAGAAAATTATCAAGGGAATAAAACAAGAATGCCACGTGATAATTTGGCATGCAAATGTTTGGCAGAAGAGATTTCACAATTAATTGGCATGCCTGCCTATGTGGGGGACAAAGGATGTTGGCATGTTCAAATTGAAAGTCCCTGAATTTGTCCACTAACGTGGCGCGCAACGCGACGCTCAGTGCAGCGTGCTTGTGTAAATTTCTCCGGCCTTTTGAATTGTTGAGCTGCCTGATAAACCCTAATACCACCCCGCGTGGAGCGTCACCCCATGCGGCACGCCTGTGTAGTTTTTACAGAGTATTTTTCCTATTTCGCGCAGGAGAAGGTGGTTTCGTCTGGGCCCGACCTTACTTAGTATAAATACATGTAAAAATATTATTTTAGAGACTTTTGACAAATATTTGACCTAGGGAGAGCATAGAGCCGCCGTGGAGGTTGGGTTTCATCTTTTCTTCCGCCAAACTTAGTAAGTTTTATGTTTATTTGTATGATTTGTTGTTTTGCTACAATGTCTATGTGGATCTGAATTTCACGTTCTAGGGTTGTGGTTCTTTCATGACTATTGTTATTCGGATATTGATTTTGCTTTCTTGATTTAATATATTGGTTTATTTATTTAATCATGTGCTTAATTATTTGATTGATTGATCACCAATTGAATATTATCTACGAATCTAGAATTGAACTCGAAAGTGGGAATTCTATACTGCATATAGGATTGAGTAGAGCACGTTCTTGAACCTGGGCATCGAGGAACGGATTCGCGGTTAGGATAGACATATACGTAATTGCGTTGCTTGGTTGATGTACATGAATTATAAATACATTCTTGTTAGTTCTAACTCCATAGACATATAGGCGTTAGGTTAGCTTGAATAGGCGAGTAAGAACTCGACAGATTCTTATGAACAATATTAACCCGGTCAACCAATAAGCTAGATGAATTAGTTAGTCAATTCAATTGAAGAATATAATAGGAATGTTAGATAGCCCATAACCCTAAATCGTTTTCATTACATTGATACATAAAAATCTATTCTTCCTTTGTTCAAAGTTCATTATGTGTTTTTCTTTATTTTAATTAGTTTAGAATCAAATACTTCTAGTTTTAATTCTTGTTTGGATAGTAAGGATAGTCTAATTTAGTTAATAGTTAATCATAAATCTTCGTGGGTTCGACATCCGACTTTTAGTCACTTTATTACTTGACGATCGCATATACTTGCATGTGCGTTTGGCTGCAACGGTCTTCATCCAAACACAATGAAAAATATATGGAATGAGGACCAATACGTCTCAACTCTAGAATTGCATAACTATTTACACCCTCATATATACACATACTAGATTCTTCAAGTACAACATTATCTACTTTCTCACATGACTCTAGCGTACTTTTGTCCACATTGGCATCATCAAAAATGGTCGAATGGTTGACACTCCTATTTTAGGTCCTTAATTTGGCTTATAAGTTCTTTCTCAGCTTCAGAAAACTCATAACTAATTTGTTGGGCATTTGGCGTAGTAAACTTTGTACTCAATTGAGCTTCCATATCGTGAATAGCAGTGCCAAATTGTTTGATCTCTTGTTCCAATTCAGCTCTTCCTTCTATAAAGAACCTCATCCCATTTGTAATTTCCTTTGACTCAAAACCTCCACTTCCTCAAAATTTTTCTCTTGTTGAAACTCGCGCTCTTCAATATATTCTTCTTCATTGGCCTTCATTCTCGTGATTGATGCACTAATTCTTTTTATAGATTTTTAGAGTTCATCATATTGCTCTGCTACTTTCTTTAACATACCTAATGCGGGCATCATGTTCCACAATCTCCACTTTATTGCTCCTATCAAACTCACAAACATTATTAGAAAGATCATCATAAAGGCCCATGGACGGATACAAAGAATTAGGATAACCATTCCAATGGCCATCTTGACCACCACACACATTATAAATATTTCACTTATAGGATTTAGATTTTGCACACAACTCGCTCTTGGAAATATGTTGACATTTTTCTCTAGGGCCCTCTACAATATGGACAAGGATCATCATAATAAGAATAACCAACATTCGACCAATTTTTATTCCAAGATGTTGTTGTAGTATAGTGGTAAGTATTTCCACATGTCACGCAGATGAACCGAGTTTGATCTCTTGCAACGGCGCCAAACAACTTATTGCGACCAATCGCACACACAAGTATATGCGATCGTCAAGTAATAAAGTGATAAGTATAGTATCATTCACCCGAGGGCTTATTATTAACTATTCACCAAATTAGACT
Organism: Nicotiana tabacum; assembly: GCF_000715075.1. Lineage (NCBI taxonomy): Eukaryota > Viridiplantae > Streptophyta > Magnoliopsida > Solanales > Solanaceae > Nicotiana > Nicotiana tabacum. Next base: position 39,263,017 of record NC_134081.1, read on the forward strand.
ATACTAACTATCTAAACAAGGATTAAACCTAAAAGTATTTGAATCTAAAATAAGTAAAATGAAAAGAAAATAAATAATTAATTTTAAACAGAGGAAGAGAAGATTTTTATGTTATCAACGTGATGAAAACGATCTAGGGGTATGGACTATCTAACAATTCAATTGTATGCTTCACTTAAATTGAATAAATAATTTATCTTATTTATTAGTTTACAAAGTTAATATTAAGAATATGCTGAGCTCTCACTCGCCTATTCAAGCTAACCTAACGCCTATATTTCTAAGGAGTTAGAATCAATAAGAATGCATTCATAATTCCTATATAACAACCAAGCAATATAATTAGCATATGTCTATCCTAACCGCAGAACTGTTTCTCGATGTCCAGGTTCAAGAACTTGCTCTACTCAATCCTATGTGCTATCTAGAATTCTCACTTTCGAGTTCAACTCTAGATTCATAGATATTATTCAATTGGTGATCAATCAATCAAATAATTAAGGACAAAATTAATGAAATAAATAAATACGATAAATCAAGAAATCAAAATCAATATCCAAATAAACAATAGTCATGAAAGAACCACAACCCTAGAACGTGAAGTTTAGCTTCACATTGGCATGGTAGCCAAACGACAAATTATACAAAGTACGATAAAAATTATTAACATTGGGAAATAAAGATAAACCGATGAACTCCGGCCTCCACGACGGCTCCTTGCTCTTCCTTGGTCGAAATTCCCTGAAAAAATGAGTTTAAGGAGTATTTATATGTGTAAGAAAAGTCCTAGACAATTTTAACCAAGTCCAAGCAAATTAGGGAAAGATTGCCCACCGCAGGATATTGGGTGCATCACACTGATGGTAGCACTGAAATTGGGTGCTATCGTGGGTGCTAGGCACTGGACGCCCCTCTATTTGCCTAACTCTTGTCTTCCATCTTTGCACATTCTGCATCATTTTTTGCCACAAAACATGCACTTCTACGTCATTCTCTTTCACTTGTTTCTACACACACAAACATCACAATTAATCTCAAAATTAATGATATCACATTATACAAGAATGCTAGGTAAATGACATCATATTATACATACTTTTAGACAATTATCAATAATGAGTTCAATATTCAGGTATTAATTTTTATGATTTCTCATGCGGTGTTTGGTACTATTTGGGGCCTGAATAGATCCGAATATGCGTTGAGAAGTTCCACATTAAAAGGTAAAATATATTTTTAATAAAAGGGATTTTGATATTCATGGTTCAAACTTGAAACCTCTGATTAAGTATATAGAAGTACTTACCATGTTGGACATATTTAAGTTGCTATAAAAACATGTATGAGAGTAATCAAAAATTTCACAAAGATTCAGTGACAGATTAAAAGTTTGTCACGACCCAAAATCCCGACCACGGGGCCGTGATGGCGCTGACATTCACTTGCAAGACAAGCCAACTCTAGTCCAACACTTGTCCAGTTTAAGTAATTTAAAAGAAAACGAATATGAATCTAAGTCTACAATACTAATAATATGATAAACTAAAACCAACACAATCTAGTCTATACCCAAATATTGGTGTCACAAGTATATGAACTACTAAAAGTGCTACAAACAAGTTCCGAAATAAAATGCGATTGTCCTTATGAAATAATTAGTATAAAAGATAAGAAGGCGACTTCAGGGTCTACGAACACCGTGCAACTCTACCTCAAGTCTCCGGATAAATGACGGTCCGAGCAAACCTCCGCTAAACATCGCTGGGACCAAAACTAGAATATGAACAAGAAGTGCAGATGTATAGTATGAGTACAACCGACCCAATATACTCAGTAAGTGTCGAGCCTAACCCTGGCGAGGTAGTGACGAGGCTAAGAAAAGATACCTACTAAAAACTTGTACAGTTATATACATAAAGCAACAAAATAACAAATAAAGCATCAAAAGTAACAATTGGGTAGGGACATGTAGAAAGGGACTATAAGCGAAAACAATAAGCAAAATTCACCAAGTAAACCTCTTTCAAAATAAGCACCGAAACCATCAAGTCAAGCTCATATCTCAATTTTCAAGATAAACAATAAAATCAATAAATTGCACGGCATCACCCTTCGTGATTTTCTCTCAACCTCACCATATATCATAAATGCAAGTTCACGACATCACCATTCGTTCTTTTACTCTCATTCTCACATGATCACAATAAAAATGCATATGCACGACATCACCCTTTGTGCTGTAACCTTTCATGATAAATAAGCATGTGCACAGCATCACCCTTCGTGCTTTTATTCTCACATTCACTCAATCAATGATATTAATATGAAAATGAGGTACGACAACACCCTTCGTGCTTTTCACTCTTCCTCACCAAGCAATATCAACAACCTAAAGTATCAAGCATGGTGAAAATCAACTTTCAACCTCAACAATAACGTTAGAATAGGCAAACTCAACTTTCAATATCACAAAAATTTCAACATAAGCAATAAATACAAAATCGAATAGTCAAAGAATAAATGATCTATCTACGACATGGAAGGCATAGTAAATGAAACAACATGATACAAATAAGTAAATTCTACCCCGGATGCTTTAACCCATGACAACGTATATACACTCGTTACCTTGCATATACGCTGTTCCCACACATAATTCACGTAGCAAATAGACCTCGCAAGTCCTAATTTCCTCAAGTCAAAGTTAATTCACGTAGGAAATATTAACAAAAGTTTGACTTTTGTGAAAATGACCCACGGAACATTGTTTTGATGGCTCCGATAGATTCATATCGTGATTTTAGACTTGGGCATATGCCCGGAATTGAATTTGGAGGGTCCTAGGTTGATTTGACTTGTTTTGCCAAAAGTTGGCAGTTTGAGGTTTAAGAATTTCCTTAAGTTTGACTGTAGCTTGACTCTATGGCTATCGGGCTCAGAATTTTGTTTTGAGACTTGGAATAGGTCCGTTTTTTCTATTTTGAACTTGTCTGCAAAATTTTGTGTAAGTTGGAGTTGGTTTGATAGGATTCAGATGTTTGGTTGTGATTATAGAGGTTCTTGAGTTTTCCTTTTGAAATTCATGTGTTTTGATGTCCCATTCGCGGTTCTGGATGTTATTTTAGAGTTTTGATAATGCGAGCAAGTTCGTATGATGTTTTTAGAGTTGTGTGGATGTTTGGTATGGAGCCCTGAGGGCTCGGGTGAGTTTCAGCCGTGTTTCAGATTGATTTGAAACATTTCCAGGTTGCTGATGCCTAAAGTATCGCAATTGCGAGCACCTACATCGCAATTGCGAAGTGGATAGGAAGGGGCCTGTGTCGTATTAGTGATGCCTTACTCGCAATTGTGAAGTTTGGGCTTAGATTGGGTAGGTCGCATTTGCGAAAGTGGCTTACATCGCAATTGCGAGTCCAATGTTGCAATTGCGACATTCCCCTGGACTGGCAGGCGCCGCATTCACGAGTTATTCTTTGTATTTGTGAGGGTTTGCAATTGCGACTTCTGCAGCTGAACATAAGGGCTGGAAAAATAAGACTTGGTCTCATTTTCACATTTTAGAACCCTAGACTCGTTATGAGGCAATTTTGAGGAGGGATTTTCCCTATAACTATTGGGTAAGTGATTTTGATCAATTTTTAATTATATTACATGATTATTTATGAGATTTAACCTTAAATCCATGGAATTTTAAGAGAAATTTTGGGAAATTTTGTCAATGTTTTGAAAAATGAAAATTTGAGATTTGAGAGTCGAATTGGACTCAGATTTGAAAATAAAACACATATATGGTCTCGTGGGGTTATGGGTAGTCGAGATCTACCCTTGGACTCGGGTTTTGATCGGGCGGGCCCGGGGGTGACTTTTGACAATTGTGTAAAGATCATTGCTTTATTAATTATAATTGGTTTCTCTTGTATTGTTTGATGATATAAAGTCATTTTTGGTTAGATTTGAGCCGTGCGGAGGTGAAGTTTAAGGGAAAATCCATTTTTGGGTGTTGATTTGGTCTAGTTGAGGTAAGTATCTTGCCTAACTTTGTGTGGGGGAAACTACCTTTTAGGATTGGGTTTGATTGTACTATTTGAATTATGTGAAAGATGTGTACATGAGGTAACGAGGGTGTACACGGGCTTATATGTGAATATTGATTGGTTTAGACTCTTAGGTTACTTATAGTCATTTAATTGTAGTTGTTATTAGTTGTTGTATCTTTCGTTGTCAAGTTTATTCTTACATGCTTTAATTGAAATTGTTATTACATGTCCTAGTTTCCATTGTCGAGGTTTCCCTTATATGCATTTATTAGTAGTTGTAGTTACATGCTATTCTTTCCATTGTTGAGTTATTCTCATGCATTTGGTCGTAGTTTCTATTTCATGTTATCTCTTTTATTGTTAAGTTAATGTTAAGCATTAGAGTTTGATGTTGCCATTTCATAGAAATACCTTCATTGTTGAGTTATTGAACTTGTAGTTGTTAAGAGTTATTAACACATTTTTTGGTTGAAGTTGTTGGTTATTGGAATACCTTTCCTTGAGTTATGTCTCGTTCATTTTGTGATTATTGAGATTCTTGTATACATTGTGGTTGAGCCGTGGGCTATGTGTTGTGGTGACATTGTTATTGATGATTTGGTAATGTTGTGGCATATGGGCACATGTGGTGCGAGTTGATTATTGTGTTGTGATATTGATGCGTATGTAGTGGTATAAGGGTGGTGTATTGATATGCATGTGGCATACGCATGCTAGTAAGGTAATTACTTGAAGCCACGCGGTGAGATAAGGGGCTAAAGCGCGTGAAGTTATTTCGAAAAAATTATTTTTTAAAATATATGCAAGGCTCACGCGGTGATATAAGGAAGATTGTAATTGTGACTTGTGAAATGTGAATATGAGGCGTGGTACCTTGGAGTGATTCTTGTCGTACTTTCTACGCTGGAAAAGGCTAGTTGATTTGAATGATTATTATTGTGTTTCCTTAGCTTATTCCATTCATATTTTGATCGTAATTGGTTACTTGTTGTCTTTATCATATGTACACTCTTTGTTGTTTTTGTTGCTTTTAATTCCGTTATTAGCCTTGTGTTGATAAACAGACTTATTGTCATTTTTTCCCTTTACTTACCCATTGTCAGATTATATTAATATTTTGCACAGGTTTCTATGTCTGATAGGGGTCTTGACATGGACTCGTCAATATTCTACCGAGGTTAGGCTTGATACTTACTGGGTACCGTTGTGGTGTACTCATGCTACGCTTCTGCATATTTTTGTGCATATCTAGGTACTTCTGCTCGTGTAGGATGCTAATGAGTTGACTCAGACTTTGCGGAGAATTCAAGGTATACCTGTTTGACGCTCGCATGCCTTGGAGTCACCGTCTAGAGATCTTATGCTACTGTTTCTTTTGTTTTCGAACAGTATTGTGTTAGAGATTCTTAATATATTTCAGTAAAGATTATGTAACTGTTGATCAGTTTTGGTTTTATCATAATATTTGTCAGTTTAATTTAATATCTTAGTCGTTATTTCAGTTAAATTCTCAATGTGTGTTAGGATTACCTAGTCTTAGAGACTAGGTGCCATCACAACTACCTAATGTGGGATTTTGTATTAGAGCTCTAGGTTCATAGGTGCTACGAGTCATAAGCAAGTTTAGTAGTGTCTTGCGGATCGGTAAGGAGACGTCTGTACTTATCTTTGAGAGTCTACGAAACTATTAGGAAAATTTCACTTCTTTGATTCCTTATCGTGCAAATTTGTTGATTTTGAAGCCTGAGCCTTTGTCTTTCTATTCTCTAATAGATGGTGAGGACACACACTACTAGATCAGATGATCAGACACCCACACCCCTGCTAGAGTCGCGAGATGCCAGGGTTGAGGTAGCAGCCGTGGAGGAGCACGTGCTACAACTTGAGCACCTGCCTGAGCAGCGACTGAGGAGCCACCAGTAGCTCCAGTTTGTGGCCGGGAACCCGAGGCGCCTGTTGTTATCCCTGGACTCCATGAGACCCTAGCACACTTCCTGAGTATGTTTGGTACTTTAGCTCAGGCGGGATTGATCCTAGTAGTACCAGCTATATCTCAGACTGGGGGAGGAGCTCAGACTCCCATGGACCGTACTCCAGAGCAGTGGGTCCATTTTGATAAGGTTCCGGGTGTTATGCCACCACAACCCGTAATTCCGATTCAGCTTGAGTTCAGGCCAGAGGCATCCGAGAAGGAGTAGAGGAGACTTGAGAGGTTCAAGAAGTATGATCCTCCTGCTTTCAGTGGCGCAGTTACTGAGGATGAGTAGGGTTTTCTAGACAAGTGACACTGTTTTCTCCGCACCATGGGCATTGTGGAAGTGAGCGGAGTCGCCTTTACTACATTTCAGCTGTCAGGGGCAGCATATAGGTAGTGGCAGGATTATAAGGAGGGTAGGCTAGCTGATGCAGCGCCACTCACTTGGACTCATTTTTCAGATATGTTTTTGAGGGAGTTTGTTCCCCAGACCCTTTGGGATGCATGGTGTACAAATTTCGAGCAGCTGCGTTAGGGTACTATGATAGTATTGGAGTATGCCATCTGGTTCGGTGAGTTGTCCTGTCATGCACCCGCTTTGGTTTCTATAGTTAGAGAGAGAGTCAGAGGATGGAGTTGGGAGTTGGAGATGGATACTCTATTTCAGTAGGTTGTAGAGATCACTCAGAGGATGGAGCGTATGCGGGGCCAAGAGAGTGAGGATAGGGAGGCCAAGAGTCCTCGAGATTTTGGAGGAATTAATAGTTCCCGCACTGTAGTTTAAGCTCGTCATGACAAAGATTATAAGAGTCAACCAGTTCATTCAACACTTCCTACTACGCGCAGTGCTCTAGCCATCCCGAGGTCTCAGATCGCCCATTATGCACGGCCACTTTCCAGTGCACCTCCCGCACGGGGTGCCTTCTAGGTCAGACTCAGTTTTAGCTTCCATGCCGACCGAGACGTTGTTTCGAGTGTGGTGATACTTGGCATATGGTGAGGGACTTTCCTGGACTTAGGAGGGGTGCACCTTTATAGGCTACACAGGCTCCACAAATTCCTTAGGGTCAATTCACAGGACATGGTTGCTGCTCCAGTTGCCGCTCTACCTGCACCGCCAGCTAGGGGTGGAGGTCAAGCGAGTAGGGATCGCCCTAGAGGGGGAGGCCAGGCTTGTTGCTATGCTTTTTCGGGTAGTACTGAGGTTGTTGCATTGGTGCTGTCATCACAGGTATTGTTCTGGTCTATCATAGGGAAGCATCAATATTTTGATCTGAGTTCCACTTATTCGTATGTATCATCTTACTTTTCTCCATATTTGGATATATCTCGTGATTTTTTGAGTGCCCCTGTATATGTGTCTATTCCTATGGGAGATTCTATTATTATAGACCATGTTTATCGGTCGTGTTTGGTCACTAACCGGGGTTATGAGATTAGAGTTGACCTTTTACTACTCAGTATGGTAGACTTTGATATGATATTGGGCATGGATTGGTTGTCACCCTATTATGGAATTCGGGACTGTCATGCCAAGACCGTGACATTGGCTATGCCAGGGTTACCGTGGTTGGATTGGAGGGGTACCTTGGATTATATTCCTAGCAGGGTGGTGTCCTTTCTAAAGGCATATCGAATGGTTGAGAAGGGGTGCGAAGCATATCTAGCCTTTATTAGGGATGTTATTGCTGATACTCCTACCGTTGAGTCAGTTCCAGTAGTGAGAGATTTCCAGATATATTTCCAACAGACCTACCGAGCATGCCACCCAATAGGTATATCGATTTTGGTATTGATCTGGTGTCTGACACTCAGCCCATTTCTATTCCACCATATCGTTTGACACATGTGGAGTTGAAGGACTTAAAGGAACAATTTCAAGAGTTGCTTGATAAGGGTTTCTTTCGACCAAGTGTCTCGCCTTGGGGTGCTCCAATTCTATTTGTGAAGAAGAAAGACGACTCTTTGAGGATGTGTATTGATTACATGCAGCTGAACAAGGTTATAGTCAAAAACAAGTACCCTCTACCGCATATTGATGATATGTTCAACCAGCTTCAGGATGCCTGGGTATTCTAGAAGATTGACTTGAGGTGGGGGTATCATGAGCTGAAGGTGTGGGATTCAGACACTCCGAAGATTGCTTTTAGGTCTTGATATGGTCACTATGAGTTTTTGGTGATGTCATTTGGGATGATAAATGCCCCAGCGACCTTTATACACTTGATGAACAGTGTATTCCAGCCATATGTTGATTATTTCATCATCGTGTTCATTGACAACATATTGGTGTATTCTCGTAGCTGGGAGGATCATGAGCAGCACTTGAGGATCGTGCTCCAGACTTTGAGGGAGAAGAAGCTATATGCTAAATTCTCCAAGTGTGAGGTTTGGCTTGATTCAGTGGCATTTTTGGGTTATGTGGTTTCTAGTGAGGTGATTAAGGTGGATTCGAAGAAGGTGGAGGCAGTTAAGAGTTGTCCCAGACCATCTTCTCCTACCGAGATCTGTAGTTCTCTAGGCTTGGCTGGGTATTATTGCCGTTTCATGGAGGATTTTTCATCCATCGCAGCTCCTTTGACCATATTGACTCAGAAGGGTGCCCATTCAGGTGGTCTGGCGAGTGTAAGGAGAGCTTTCAGAAGCTCAAGACTGCCTTGACCACATCTCATGTTCTGGTTTTGCCTTCATCATCGGGTTCTTATACAGTTTATTGTGATGCTTCACGGATTAGCATTGAGTATGTATTGATGTAGGAGGGTAGAGTGATTGCTTATACTTTGCGTCAGTTGAAACCCCATGAGAGAAACTACCCATTACATGATTTAGAGTTGGTATCTATTGTTCACGCATTGAAGATTTGGAGGCACTATCTCTACGGCGTATCTTGTGAGGTATTCACAGATCATAGGTATTAAAGGACTATGACATCACCATTCTTTATCATCCTAGGAAGGCCAATGTGGTGGACGATGCTTTGAGTAGGAAGGCTGAGAGTATGGGTAGACTTTATTATATTCCAGTTGGAGAGAGGCCGCTAGCATTGAATCTTCAGGATCTGGCCAATCGATTCATGAGGTTGGATGTTTCAGAGCCTAGCGGGGTTCTTACTTGCGTGGTTTCTTGGTCTTCGTTTTATGAGCGCATCAAGGTGCGTCAGTATGATGATCAACACTTGCTTGTACTTAAGGACACAGTGCAACACTGTGATGACAAGGAGGCTTCTATCGGGGATGAGGGGTGTTGAGGATGCAGGGCTGAATTAATGTGCCCAATGTAGATAGGTTTCACGAGTTAATTCTTAAGGAGGCCCATAGTTTATGGTATTCAATTCATTCGGGTGTCGCAAAGATGTACCAGGATTTGAAGCAGCACTACTGGTGGAGAAGAATGAAGAAAGATATAGTGGAGTATGTGGCTCGGTGTTTGAACTGTCAGCAGGTGAAGTATGAGCATCAGAGACCGGGTGCTTTTCTTTAGAGGCTTGATATTCCAGAGTAGAAGTAGGAGCGTATCACCATGGATTTTGTAGTTGGACTTCCACAGACCTTGAGGAAGTTTGACGCAATGTGGGTTATTTTGGAAAGACTAATTAAGTCTACATACTTCATTCCGGTTGTGACTAGATACTATTCAGAGCAGCTAGCTCAGATGTATATCTGTGAGATTGTTCATCTTTATGGTGTGCCGGTATCTATTATCTCCGATCGAGGGACGTAGTTCACATCGCATTTTTGGAGAGTCGTGCAGCATCAGTTAGGAACATAGGTCGAGCCGAGCATGACATTTCATCCCCAGACGGACGGGCAGTCCGAGCGCACCATTCAGATCTTGGAGGACATGTTATGTGCTGGTGTTATGGATTTTTGGGGGTTCATGTGACCAGTTCCTACCATTTTGCAGAGTTTGCCTACAAAAACAACTACCAATCAAGTATTCAGATAACTCTTTATGAGGCCTTATATGGGAGGCAGTGTCGTTCTCTAGTTGGTTGGTTTGAGCCGGGGCAGGCTAGGTTGTTGGGAACTGATTTGGTTCAGAATGCCGTGGAGAAAGTCAAGTTGATTTAGGATCGGCTTCTTACAGCATAGTCCAGGCAGAAGAGTTATGCTAATCAGACGGTCGTGATGTAGCATTCATGGTGGGAGTGAGGGTTTTGCTCAGAGTTTCACCCATGAAGGGTGTAATGAGGTTCGGGAATAAGGGAAAGTTGAGCCCTAGGTATATTGGTCCTTTTGAGATCCTTGAGAGAGTGGGTGAGGTGGCCTACAGACTTACATTGCCACCCAGCTTAGCGGTTGTTCACCCGGTGTTCCATGTTTCCATGCTTCGAAAGTATTATGGTGATCCGTCACATGTATTAGATTTCAGCTCAGTCCAATTAGACAAGGATTTGACTTATGTTGAGGAGTCGATGGCTATTTTGGACAGGAAGATCCGGAAGTTGAGGTCAAAGGACATTTCTTCAGTGAGGGTTCAATAGAGAGTTCAACCGATCGAGGAGGCGACCTTGGAGAACGTGCACGATATACAGAATCATTATCCTCACCTTTTTGGCACTTCAGGTATGTCTCTATACACTTTCGAGGATGAACGTTTGTTTTAAAAGGGGGAGAATGTAACAACCCAACCGGTCGTTTTGTGTATTTGAGCCTCATTTCCCCTTTTGAATCTTCTCGTATGTGTGATTGTAGTTTTATGACTTGTGGGGATGGTTAGTTTTGTTTTGGGGAAGTTTTAGAATGATTTGGACCCTTTGGTTCTTAGTTTATAAGCTTAAGTTGGAAATGTTGATCGAAGTTTGACTTTTGTTAAAACGACCTCGGAACGTTATTTTGATGGCTCCGATAGGTTCGTATCATGATTTTGGACTTGGGCGTACGTTCGCAATTGAATTGGAGGGTCCTAGGTTGAATTAACTTGTTTTGCCAAAAGATGACAATTCGAGGTTTAAGAATTTCCTTAGGTTTGACCGTAGTTTGACTTTATGGCTATCGGGCTCGAAATTTTGTTTTAGGACTTGGAATAGGTCCGTTTTGATATTTGGAACGTGTCTGCAAAATTTGGTGTAATTTGGAGTTGGTTTGATAGGATTCAGATGCTTGGTTGTGATTTTAGAGGTTCTTGAGTTTTCCTTTTGAATTTCATATTTTTTGATGTCCGATTCGTGGTTCCGGATATTATTTTGATGTTTTGAGTACGCGAGCGAGTTCGTATGATGGTTTTAGACTTGTGTGAATTTTTGGTGTGGAGCCCCGAGGGCTCGGGTGAGTTTCAGACGTGTTTCAAATTTGTTTGAACTCATTTCCAGTTTGCTAGTGTGCTGGTGCCTCAAGTATCGCTATTGCGAGCACCAGCATCACAATTGCCAAATGGATAGGAAGGGGAATGTATGGCATTTGCGACGCCTTACTCTAAATTGCAAAGTTTAGGCTTAGGTTGGGTAGGCCGCATTTACGGAAGTGGCTAGCATCGCAATTGCGAGGTCAGTGTCGCAATTGCGATTGTGAGACGCCAGATTTGCGAGCTATTATTTGCATTTGCAAGGGGTTCGCAGTTGCGAACCCAGGGTCGGTTTTGCGACTTTTGCACCTGAACATAAGGGCTGAAAAAAGGAGAATTGGTCTTATTTTTATATTTTAGAACCCTAGACTCGGTATGAGGTAATTTTGAGGAGGGATTTCCACCTACAACTATTGGGTAAGTGATTTTGATCAATTTTCAATTATATTACATGAAGCTTTATGAGATTTATCCTCTAATCCATCAAATTTGAAGAGAAAGTTTGGTAAATTTTGTCAATGTTTTGAAAAATAAAAATTTGATATTTGAGAGTCGAATTTGACTCGGATTTTAACCGGGCGAGTCCAGGGTTGACTTTTGATAATTTGTAAAGATCATAGCTTTATTAATCTTAATTGGTTTCTCTGGCTTTATTTGATGATATTAAGTTGTTTTTTGTTAGATTTGAGCCGTGTGGAGGCGAAATTTAAGGGAAAAGTCATTTTTGAGTGTTGATTTGCCTAGTTGAGGTAAATATCTTGCCTAACTTTGTGTGGGAAAAAATACCCCTTAGGATTGGGTTTGATTATACTATCTGAATTATGTAGAAGACGTGTACATGAGGTAACGAGTGTGTACACGGGCTTATATGTGAACATTGACCGATTTAGACACTTAGTTTACTTATAAGCATTTAATTGAAGTTGTTATTAATTGTTGTATATTTCATTGCTAGGTTTATTATTACATGCTTTAATTGAAGTTGTTATTACATGTTCTAGTTTCCATTTCAAGGTTTCCGTTATATGCAATTTATTAGTAGTTGTTGTTACATGCTATTCTTCCATTGTTGAGTTATTCTCATGCATTTAGTCGTAGTTTCTATTTCATGCTATCTCTTTTATTGTTAAGCTTGTGTTATGCTTTAGAGTTTGCTGGCACATCCAACAACGAATGCAACAGTTGGACGACCGTAACAGAATTAGATCCTTTCATCTCCGTGGATGAACCCAAGTTAGACAATGTGTCTGCTTCCATATTTTCTTTCCACGGAATGTGGATGAGTCCATTCTCTAAATCGCCCAAGTAACGCTTGGACCTTGTTCAAGTACTGCTGCATGTGTTCCTCCTTTGTGTCGAAAATCCCCTACACTTGGTTTACCACCAGCTGGGAGTCACACTTTATTTCAATAACCTTGGAACCTAGCCCCCGGGCTAGTCCAAGTCCTGCAACCAAAGCCTCCTACTCGGCTTCATTGTTAGTTAATGGTACAGTTCTAATGGCCTTCCTTAGGGTCTCCCCTGATGGCGTGATCAAAACTTCCCCGAGACCGGCCCCTTTTACATTGGAAGCTCCGTCCGTAAACAAAGTCCAAACCCTAATGTCTTTCCCAACACCAGCAGTGCTTCCTTAGCAGTCAAAGGCATTAACCCCGGCAGGCTTATGAGGGGAGTTCCTTAAGGGAAAGGTCATCACAACGGCTATTGGGTTACATTGAAAGTAAGGCCTAAGCTTTCGAGAAGCAATCACGAGAGATAAGACCAACTTTTCCAGGTACGGATATCGCGTCTCCGCTTCTGATAGTATTTTACTAACGTAATAAACAGGAAATTACGTACCTTCATCTTCTCGGACCAGAATGGAACTTACCGTTACCTCCAAGACCGCCAAATAAATTATTAGTTGTTCACCTTCCCTCGGTTTTCGACAATAACGGAGGACTAAACAAGTAACTTTTTAGGTCCTTCAATGCTTGCTGGCATTCCGGAGTCCATACGAAGTCATTCTTCTTTTTAAAAATAGAAAAGAAACGGTGGCACTTTTCCGACAACCTTGAGATGAACCTACTTAGAGCTGCCAACCTTCTGGTCAGCCTCTGCACTTCTTTTACGCTTGTTAGATGATCCGGGATGTCCTCGATGGCTTTGATTTTATCAGGGGTAACTTTAATCCATCTTTGGGAGACAAAGAACCCCAAAATGTTTCTGGAGCCGACCCCGAAGGAACATTTCTCGTGGTTGAGTTTCATATTGTACTTCCTTAGGATGTCGAACATTTTTTGGAGATGTTTCAAATAATCCCCTGCATTTAAAGACTTAACTAACATGTCATCAATATACACTTTCATCAGTTTTCTTATCTGCTTTTCAAACATCTTATTAACGAGCCTCTGATAAGTGGCTCCGACTTTCTTAAGCCCAAAAGGAATCACATTATAACAATATGTGCCAAAGTTTGTGATGAATGAATTTTTTTTCCTAATCTTTCGGGTTCATCCTATCTGATTGTACCCGGAATAAGCACCAAGGAAATTTATTAGCTTGTGCCCAGTCGTAGCATCAATCATTTGATCAATGTTTGGAAGTGGGAATGAATCTTTAGGGCACGACTTATTTAAATCTTTATAGTCTACATACATCCTAAATTTGTTATTCTTTTTGGGTACTACAACTACGTTGGCTAAACATTCCAGATACTTTACCTCGTGGATTGAACCAATATTGAGTAATCGTGTTACCTCTTCTTTAACAAACCTATTCCTGAACTCTACTATCCGGCATTTTTTTCCTAACCGATGGGAAGTTCGGATCCAAGCTGAGCTTGTGGACCGCTACCTCTAATGAGATACCTGTTATATCCGAGTGTGACCATGCAAAACAATCGATGCTAGCTTTAAGAAAATTTATAATCTCTAACCTGAGCTCGGTATTTAACCCTGTTCCCAAATGAAACTTTCTTTCTAAAAATTTGTCGTACAAAGGCACTTGCTCGAGCTCCTTTGTGGTCGACTTGGTCGCATCCGTCTCCTCTGGAACCTGAAAATATCTTGGAACCTGATAGGATTTCGATGACTCCTCACCTTTATCGTCCTCATTCAGAAAGAAAGGAGCTATCAGTTCCTATAATTGCTATTTGTTGGACTCTTTCCCCTTGCTGCTAGAAACAGTTATCGCGTTCATCTCCCTCACCATCGGTTGGTCTTCTCTTGTTTGTTTGATTCCTTCCGGCATTGGAAATTTCAACAACTGGTGATATGTTGAGTGTACAACCTTCATATCATGTATCCACGGCCTTCCAAGGATTAAATTATAACCCATATTTCCATCTACCACTTCGAAGAGAATGGTCTTTGTTACTCCTTCAATGTGTATGGGCAGCAAAATCTCTCCTCGGGTTGTCACGCTTGTCAAGATGAAACTATTTAAGAGCTTTGTCGCTGGAATGATGTTCCCGGTCAATTTTGCTTGCTCCAAAACTCTCCATTGGATGATATTGGCTGAACTTCCTAGATTAACCAAAACACGCTTAATTTTGAAATCTAAAACATTGACAGAGATTACCAAAGCGTCATTGGGTATCAGAAGGAGTCTGTCAGCACCTTCTTCCGTGAAGGTGGCATCATCTTTTGCGACTTCCTAGAGTCTCTTGTTGTGAGTCATAGATATTTTTGTTTTCTTCGCTGCTGAAAAGGTTACACCATTGACTTTGTTTCCTCTGAAGATCATGTTGATAGTCATCCGAGGTGACCCTTCTGCTATATTCAAAGGCTCCACATTGTCCCGGCTTTGTCCATAGTTGTTCTTGGCTCGGTCACTTAAAAACTCCCTAATATGGCCATTCTTCAACAATGTCGCCACCTCTTCGCGAAGATGTCGATATTCCCTAGTTCTATAGCCGTGAGTCCCATGGTATTCACACCATAAACTGGAATCTTTGTAGTTAGGATCTGATCGGATTGGCTTCGGGAACCGTCGTGCTTCTTTGATATTTCTCATCGCCGATACCATCTCTACTAGGCTGATATTAAAGTTATAATCCGATAACCGGGGATATGCAGAGCCTCAGGCCCCTGACATTGTTTCTCCTGCAATGATCTGTTGTTCCGGCCACGATCAGTACTTCTGTCGGGAGCAGACCTATTCGGTGACTGAAACCCTTTGTTGTTACGCCCATCAGTTCTCTCGTACGGTAGAAAATGACCTCTCGAGGACCGCCGATCTGCATCAAAGTCATTCTTAAACCTGTCCTTATTTTTGACTCGACCCCATCCCTTGGTCGATACCGATGATCCAAGCTGATCGTCTTCTATATGTATTTTTGACTCATAGCAGTTATGGACATCTGCCCATGCGGTTGCCTGAAACTCGAGCAAACTCTCCTTCAGTTTTCGGGAGGTATCATAACTTATTGGGTTTAGACCTTTCGTGAATGCCTTTGTGGCCAACTTATATGGAACCGCCGGTAGCAACATCCTTTATTTCTAGAATCGGATCATAAATTCTCACAGCAGCTCGGATTCGCCCTGCGAAATTCAGAATGTGTGTGCCTTTCTGGCTTGAACCTTTCTAGCTCCAGCATAGGCCTTAATGAACGAATCTGCAAGTATTTCAAAAGATTCAATCGAATGCTCGGGTAAGAGGGAGTACCATGTCAGAACCCACTTTGTGAGGGTTTCACCAAATCATTTCCCTTCACCGCCATGGTATAGGTTGTGATGTGCTCCTGTGAATCCGAAGTCCCATCGTACTTTGGTATGTCCGGCTTCTTAAATCTCTTTGGAATTAACTCAGGTGTTGTACTTGGCTTAGACGGTAACTGCGCGTACTTTTTTGAATCCGGACCCTTTAACACTGGTGGTGCGCCCAAAATCTGATCCATCCGAGCATGAAACTCCTTCGCATTTTGATCCATTCGTTCGTTCATTTCTCTCATGTATCTCAGGAACTCGGTTTTGAAAGGATCACTCCCGTTGTTGTTCCCAGATCCACTACCGATCTCTTCGGCTTCATCGAAACCGTCTTTGCCTCTTGGGGTGTTGTTATCGGTTCTCTAGGCCGTTTGATTTATGAGAACACTGGGAGGGATTGGACCCCTTATGTTAGCATTGTTGGAAGCACCAGTCAATGCTTGTTTTAACTCTGCCATCACGGACCCTTGAGAGATGATTCATGATTATTTTCTGTTCTTCCCTCAGGGGTTTGACCGTCTCTACAACGTGTTCCTCCTCCGCATCATCATGCGTTCGGTCCCGCACATGCTGAGGATACTGACCTTCACAAACCGGGGTTGTTTCTTCCCCTTCGTTGCGCGTTTCGCTGACTGAGTCATCACGCTGGGACAATTCTTCCAGTTCAATGCGTGCTTCAACATTGTGTATGTTGTTGACATCGTTAGCTGCCATATATGAGTTTTAATAAGGAAAGAACCAAAACTTATTAGTAATAAACGAATGGATCAAAGCAATTATGCAGCTGTCTATGCCCCACGGTGTGCACCAATCTGTTTACCCGTAAAACAACAATTAAATTTGTTAGGTGGTTTATAGACAAGTGAATCTATTTGATCCAAAAATGATAAAGAAATAGGACTAAAATTAGGATTGAACGATTGAAATTAAATAAGATAACAAGTCTGGCTCCAAACTCAGCGTTTCTGAGAGCAGAAGTCAAAATAATGATGAATCGATGAAAAAGCTGTTAGATTGAGAATAAAATAGTAAAGTATAGCTCTTGTGTGTAGAATGTTTCCTGCTCTTACAATGGCTTTTAACCTCGCCATTTAAAGCTCTACCTAGGGAAATAAGATCCTAGAATCAAGCTCATCTTAAATGAGAATAAAAGTATCATTACTGAATATATAATGGCAGGCCTTGAATGTAAATATTCTCTGCAACGGCTGCTCATTTAATGCTAGCAAATATTTCCTCATTGAATGTTATCCGATGACAAACCCTTGAACTTCTATCGCCGACTACGTTTCCTTCGGATTCATCCGGTACTGGTCACACACGTTACATCCGATATAAGTTGTTTCCCGCCTCATCCTTTGCCTATCTTCAGGTTCACGTGTCATTTTACCATTTGACCATCTGTTATCAACCAGTTTTACCCCATAGAAAGAGGTTAACTGGTAAGGGATATGCGTTGCTGGAATTACAATTGGAGAAAACGAATATTCCGCAGAATAGAGATTAATTTACAAAAGAAAAAAAATAATAAACTTATATTTTTTTATTTCTTTTCTTTGTTTGCTTCTTTTATTTCTTTATTTTTTTTTGGTTTTTGAAATTTTATTTTGAGAAAATTGAAAAATGTCAACTTTATGAAATAGAAGTGTCAACGGTTCATGTAAGAAATGAAATACTATGAAAAATTCTTAGAGGAAGAAGAAAAAAGCAGGTAACATCTCATCTCAGATTGCATATTCCTGCATTATCATTCTCTTCTCTTTTTAATATAAATTGATTCTTTTAGTAAACATTCCATTCTTCTTATCCAAGTTCACGTATGCTGATTTAAATGGGAAATTACATGTATGTCAAACAATCTTATAGAGAATGTTAATTTTTTTAAGAGATAGTAGAAACATGAAAAGATATTTAATTAGTAAAAATATTATATCAAAATTTATGACATTAATTATTTAATTATATTTTAATTATTTATATGTATGCTCGAAGCGCAGATTACTCTAGTACAATATAAAATATTGGTTCCAAAGAAAATCTTAATGTTAAAGTGAAATGCTGTTATACGGAGGGGTTGTTATAGAGAGGTTTAGATGTATAACTTTTGGTGAATCACTTTTAATAATTTTATTTAAAATATTTTCCATTTCCGATAATATACATCCACACTATGCTAGTATGCTTCAAAAAGAAATAAATCTGTACCAAGACCTCTCAACTATAAAGTTGAGTGTCGACAGTTAGTATAATGCTTTACTCATATTGGTTTAACTTCTTTATTGTTTGGCTAACAGATAGTCTTGGATAAAATCTTCTCCTCAACTAATCGCAACTATTTTTAACTTCATTGACCATCTTTAATGTCTAAGGGGAGGGGCCATATTCAAGGGAGGTGCCATGGTGCATGCTATTCGCCGATGACATAGTTCTGATTGATGAGTTGCGAGCCGGTATTAACGAGAGGCTGGAGGTTTGGAGACAGGCTCTTGAGTCTAAGGGTTTCAAGCTGAGCAGGATGAAGACGGAATATCTGGAGTGTAAGTTCAGTGCTGAGCCGGTGGAAGTGGGCGTGGATGTGAGGCTTGAATCACAGGTCATCTCGAGTAGAGGCAACTTCAAGTACCTTAGTTCGGTTATCCAGAGGGGAGGGGAGATCAATGAGGATGTCACATACCGTATTGGAGTAGGATGGATGAAGTGGAGGTTAGCATTTAGAGTCCTGTGTGACATGAGAGTGCCACCGATACTCAAAGGTAAGTTCTATAAAGTGGTGGTTAGACCGGTCATGATGTAAGGGGCTGAGTGTTGGTTAGCCCGTTAAGAACTCACATATCCAGAGATGAAAGTAGAAGAAATGAGGATGTTGAGGTGGATGTGCGGGCACACTAGGATAGATAAGATTAGGAATGATGATATTCGGGAGAAGGTATACGTGGCTCCCATTGATGACAAGATACGGGAAAAGCGGATTAAATGGTTCGGACATGTTCAGAGGAGAAGCTCAGATGCTCCGGTACGGAGGTGTGAGCGGCTGGTTGTGGAGAAAATGAGAAGAGGTAGAGGGCGGTCTAAGAAATATTGGGGAGAGGTGATTAGGCGGGATATGGCGAGGCTCCAGATTTCCGAGGACATGACACTTGATAGGAAGGTGTGGAGGTCGAGTATTAGGGTTGTAGGTTATGAGGTAGTTGAGTATTGCCTTACTTCGTACCATTGTGGGACTAGCCAGGTAGGGTTTTTGTCTAAGATAGCTAGTGGCAATGTTATGTCTTACTATTTCAGTTTTCAGTGAAGGACCTATTTACTAGCTATTACTTTTGCTTTGCATCTTTCTTCTGGATTTCATGGTGTTCTTATTGTTCCTATGATTATTGTGGTGATACTAATATTGTCTCCTTTTGTCCTTTTATCTTTTTGTTTTCTTGAGCTGAGGGTCTTTCAGAAACAACCTCTCTACTCCTTCGGGGTAGGGGTAAGGTCTGCGTACACACTACCCTCCTCAGACCCCATTATTGGGATTTTACTGGATTTTTGTTGTTGTTGTTGTTGTTGACCATCTTTACTGTGTACGGATGAAATCGAGGACAAAATTTTCCCTCGATTTCCCAATAAGGAAGTAAGAGAGAAGCACGGTCCGACGTGACTATAGGCAAGGCAGAAAAACCCAACGTATCGGAACCCGGAAGGAGTGAACAATGAATCTAGGCTCGGGCACGGTAAAATAATGGTACCCAGACCAAGTAAAGTTTCTAAACCACGGGAGACGCGGGAACAGTTATGCATGACAAGTAGGAACCCATAATATTCGCCCTCAACCGGATATTATAACACAAATCCTGTCCGATATCAGTTGCGGATCGATATTTAATGGAAAAAGAAGATTTTTATCATATTTAGACTTGTACTAGGACTCAAATTCCCCTACTATATAAAGGAGAAAGTTTCTTTTATTTTGACACATTGTTGACACGCAAATCAAAGAAATAAAAGTTTATTTTTGCGTTCTAGCTATTATTCAAAGTGTTCTTCAATTATTCTCTTCTTTATTCGCAACCGAGCTTATATCGAGGGTCCGATCGAGGACGAATTTTACTGTTCAATCTAAGATCAGGCTTGATCATCATATTACAATTGGTTTGATCTTTTATTTTATCTTTAACTTAATTATTTGTTGTTCTTAAACCATTCATATTAAATTAAATCACATATTCTTTAAACTGCGTACAAATTTAATTGTAATTTATTTTTAAGGGTAAACAGCTTGGCACCCACCGTGGTACTAAGGATAATAGTAGTGATTTGATACGAATCTCCATAACACACCCCATTTTACTCTTGTTCTTTGAAGTTTTGATTCCAGGTTAGCCCAAGGATGTCAAATTCTCAGTCTGCTCACTTGAACGTTAACGCCGAGTCAAGCCATCATGGTGAGAATAATAACGTGATGTCTAGCAATGATGTGCCCCCTATCAATCCCAATGGTGTCCCAGCTGCCAACCCGGTCGATGCTAAAGCACAGGTGTCCATCAACATTAATCTATCGACTGATCCCAAAAATAACGTTCGCGGGGGACCTCGGCTAGCGACTCGAAGCGCCCGATGGTGAAGATGATGGGGTGAGCCTGCGGTTGATTTTCAAAATGTTCAAGGCTCAACAAGCGGCGATAGCACAGTTACAAAACCAGAGCCATACCCCTAATAGGGTCGATCCTGATTATTCACGAGAAAATACTCGGAGGGATGAACAAGTTGCCGTGGAACCGGGCGAATTCAGGCCCGGGGAAAGGTCATTCAGAAGCTTTTGCCCTCGAGCGTGGCACCGAAGTCGATCCCAAAAGGTTTCGATTGCCCGACATTTCAAAGTATAATGGGATCACGGATCCAAATGATCATGTAACCTCCTATACATGCACGCTCAAAGGGAATGACTTGAAAGACGATGAAATCGAGTCGGTGTTGCTGAAAAGAATTTGGGGAAACCTTGTCCAAGGGAGCAATGATATGGTATCACAACTTGCCTTCAAATTCTATCTACTCGTTTGTTATGCTTGTGGATTCTTTCGTAAAGGCCCATGCCTGCGCCATCAAGGTCGAGATGAAGAAGTCAGACCTTTTCAAGGTCAAGCAAAGAGATAACGAGATGCTTAGGGAGTTCGTGTCGAGGTTCCAGATGGAACAGATGTATCTGCCACTAGTTGAGGATTATTGGTAACTTCAGGCATTTACTCAAGGGCTCAACCCCCGAAGTTTCATGGCCTCTCAACACCTAAAGAAAAACTCGATGGAGTACCCGGCGGTCACCTGGGTCGACGTCCACAACAGGTATCAATCGAAGATCAGAGTCGAGGATGACCAATTAGGACCCCTTCAGGGTCTGTTTACCCCATCAGAACTGATAACAGGTCTAAGAGAATCATCGATCAGGAGCCGAGGCTGGTCCGAGATCGATACCAGCCATACGACACTGATTAGAGGGAAAATGGATCCGGACGCCACCCGACATGGAACGACAAGAGAAATGATCGAGGACCGAGAAGCTGAGGCCTAATGAGCAAGAGCGGGTTTGATAGGTCGCTCGTGAGTAGGGAGGCACCGAGATTATCGGAGTATAATTTCAACGGGGACGCTGCAAGTATAGTGTCGGCCATAGGGCGCATCAAAGAGACTAAGTGGCCAAGACCATTACAGTCTGACCCTTCCCAGAGAGATCCTAGTTTGGTGTGTAAGTACCATGGTACTCACGATCATAGGACCGAGGATTGTCGACAGCTAAGAGAAGAAGTAGCTCGATTGTTCCACAATGGGCACCTTCGAGAATTCCTAAGCGAGCGAGCCCAAAACCACTTCAGAAATAGGGACGCCAACAAACAGGTCGAGTAAGAGGAGCCTCAACATGTAATCAACATGATAATTGGCGGAGTTGATATCCCCCAAGGGCCAATGATAAAGCGCACTAAAGTTTCTTTCACGAGAGAAAAATGCACTCGGGATTATGTCCCAGAAGGAGCCATCTTGTTCAGCAATGAAGACGCTGAGGGAATCGTACAGCCTCACATCGATACACTGGGAAGGGTTAAACGTGTGTTGATTGATCCATGTAGCTCAGCCAACATCATCAGATCAAGGGTCGTAGAAGAGCTGGGGTTGCAGGATCAAATCGTACCGGCAGTCCAGGTATTTAACGGATTCAACATGGCATGTGAGACCATGAAGGGTGAGATAACTTACAGGTAAACACTGTTGGGACCGCCCAAAAAACAAAGTTCAACGTGATCAAAGGGGATATGAGGTACAATCCCTTTGACCTAACACTAGGCACTGAAAGAAATGTTTGTTGTCGATGATGTAATCTCAGTGCCTACGGAGAATAGCTGGCCGCAAAAGAAATGTTCGTTGTCGATGATGTAATCCCGATGCCAGCGGTTTCAACATCAAAAAGCAGGGAACCGACCAAAGAAGAAGAAACTAAATAGCTTAGCCTAAACCAAGCCGGAAAAATAGGAGGAGCACGGAGCGGATGATGAGGATGATTACAGCGTCCCGAGATCTTTCATAGCACCCGATGACACTAACGCCACCAAATCGACGATCAAGGAGTGGGAGCAAGTTATATCGATCGAGCACCTGCCGGATCGAAAGGTATACCTAGGCACGGGGTTAACCCCCGAGCTCAGGAGAAAACTTATTGATTTTTTTAAAACTAAAGCCGATTGTTTCGCATGGTTCCATCTAGACATGACAGGGATTCCACCGAAGGTAACCACTCACAAATTGAGCTTGGATCCAAAGTTCCATCTGGTTAAGCAGAAGAGAAGACCATAGTCCGGGATCAAACACGCATTCATCAAGGACGAGGTATCTAAACTTCTGAAAATAAGTTCTATCCGGGAAGTTAAATACCCGGGTTGGTTAGCTAACGTAGTAGTCATGCCTAAAAAGGGAAATAAACTTAGGATGTATGTAGATTACAAGGATCTAAACAAGGCATGTCCAAAGGAATCTTTCGGTTGGACCGGTTCATCTCGAGATCGTCGGATAAGAGCTATCGACTCTTCTCACTATTGAAAAAGAGGAACAACTTCTCTTGTACCCCGGAATGCCAACAAGCTTTAGGAGAACTCAAGCGATACCTATCGAGCCCCCCTCTCCCTTACTGCACACTCCGAAGGTGGGCGAATAGTTATACCTCTACTTGACGGTTTCCGAGGTGACGGTAAGTGGTGTCCTGGTCCGGGAAGAAGAAGGTACACAATTTCCTATTTATTATGTTAGTAGAACACAAGGCGATGCCGAAACAAGGTATCCTCACCTAGAAAAATTAGTGCTTACCTTACTAAGAGCTTCTACGAAATTAAAATCGTACTTCCAATGCCACCACATATGTGTCGTGACCTCCTATCCATTGAGGAATGTCATACATAAACCCGAGCTCTTGGGCCAGTTGGCCAAATGGGCTGTAGAAATTAGCGAGTATGATATCGAGTATAAACCCCGGTCTGCCATAAAATCTCAGATTTTGGCAGACTTTGTGGCCGACTTTATGCGAGCTTTGATACCCGAGGTCGAAATGGAGTTACTGCTCACTTGGGGTATTAACTTAGGGATCTGGACCCTATTCACAGACGGTGCCTCTAACGCGAAGGGGTCCGGACTCGGTATCGTATTGAAACTCCCTACGGGTAACGTAATTAGGCAGTCCATTAGAACTGCAAAATTGACTAACAACGAAGCCGAGTATGAGGCTATGATTATAGGTCTAGAACTGGCTAAGAGCCTGGGGGCCGAAGTGATCGAAGCCAAATGTGACTCCCTCCTTATCGTGAATCAAATCAACGGAACGTTCGAAGTAAAAGAGGAACGGATGCAAAGGTACTTGGACAAGTTGCAGGTGATCTTACACCAATTCAAGGAATGGACTCTGCAGCTCGTACCTCGGGTTCAAAGTAGTAAGGCCGATGCACTAGCCATCTTGGGGTCGTTTGTCGACTCCGATGAATTCGACTCGGGGATAGTGGTACAACTGATGAACTTGGTAGTAGAAGAAGGTCACGCCGTGGTAAACTCGACAATCTTGACTTGGGATTGGAGAAACAAATACATAGACTACTTGAAGACAGGAAAATTGCCATTAGATCCCAAAGAATAGAGAGCCCTACGCACCAAAGCTGCTAAGTTCAGCTTGGTCGAGGGGAACTGTTTAGAAGATCCTTTTTTGACCCACTAGCTAGGTGCTTGGGTCCGAAAGAGACTGACTACACCATGAGAGAGGTCTATGAGGGCACTTGTGGGAACTACTCAGGAGCAGAATTCCTGGTTCGAAAGTTAATCAGAGCCGGTTACTACTGGAACAAGATGGAGAAAGATACGAAAGACTTCGTACGAAAATGCAATGAGTGTCAAACACACACCCCAATGATTTATCAACCGGGAGAGATGCTTCACCTTGTCCTATTGCCATGGCCATTTATAAAGTAGGGGATGGACATCGTCGGTCCCTTGCCATGGGCGCCCGGTAAAGCCTAATACATACTACTCATGGCTGATTACTTCTCCAAGTAGGTCGAGGCTTAGGCGTTCGAAAAGGTTTGGGAGAAAGAGGTCATCAACTTCATCTGGGATCACATAAAATGTCGGTTCGGGATACTGGTCGAGATCGTTTGCGACAACGAAAATTAATTCGTCGGTAACAAGGTAAGTAAGTTTTTCGAAGACTACAAAATCAAACAATATTATCAACACCTTACCACCCTAGTGGGAATGGACAAGAGGAGTCAACGAACAAAACTGTACTCCAAAACTTGAAAACGATACTGACCGATTCGAAGGGAAAGTGGAAGGAAATCTTGCCTGAAATCTTGTGGGCATATCAAACGACTTCGAAGTCAAGTACCAGAGCGACCCCATGTTCTATAGTCTACGATGTGAAAGCCTTAATCCCGGTCGAAGTGGGGGAACCGAGCCTCAGGTTCCAGTATGCTACTGAAATGTCAAACGGCGAGGCCATGACCGCGAGTTTGGACTTATTGTACGAGAGGCGAGAAGATGCCTTGGTCCGATTGGCTGCCAAAAAGCAGCAAGTGGGGAGGTACTACAACCGAAGACCTGACTTTCGACATTTTCAAGTCGGGGACTTGGTGTTAAAGAAAGTAACGCTAGACACCAGGAACCCAAATGACGGAAAACTAGGCCCAAACTGGGAAGGACCATATAGAGTTGTCGGAATAACCGAGAAAGGTGCATATAAACTCGAGTCGAGAAACGGTATACAACTACTGAACAACTGGAATGTGGCACACTTAAAGCGGTAGTACTACTAAGGTACGAGCATAATTCCCTTTTTAAATTTGTTATAATACAGACTAACTTGTGCAGGTACTCGGCCGAGGGGAAATGTGACTATTAGGTCTGAAAGCACGTGTTGTACTCTTTCTTCCTTGAACCGGTTTTTTCCTGAAGTGAGTTTTACGACAAATGTTTAACGAGGCAACAGTAAAACATGCAACCTTAGTTTCAAAGGCCGACCTAAAGCCGTAGTTGCTGATCACTTACACCAGACCAACAGTATTCAAGCCCTCAAGAGTTCGACCTCAAATACTGGGGGCCATTACCCCCAAGTTAGGATCCTTAGAAGATGTTATTACTTAATATTAAAAGCCAAGTCTTGGTAATTAGGATTCATTGTAAGGGCCAAATGGTCAAACGAACCGTACCCATGTATCCCACTCTTTCCAAGGCATAAGGCTTATGTGCCTCTGATTATGTACTCTACATGCAAAGCAATGAAATAAATTTACCCTCTATATTTTATCACTACGCATTTTATACCATCGGTACATTCGTTGAAGTTACTTAGAACAAATAATGGATCCTGAATCCTAAAGCCTACGGGCTAACCCGACTCGAGGACTGCCGTCCGATAAAAAGATTGGATAGCTCGGGCTATCGAATCCCGGAGGCACCAAGCATATTAGGCAGAGCCCGAACATGAATGGCTACAGCCAACCTAAAATGGCTCAGAGACGTCCAAGTCCGTACTCATAAAGTAAAGTCCTTACATATGATTAAAACCTATTAAAAGGTTATCCTCGGTAAAATATTGTCGCCTATGACTAAAAAACTCAAGTATCTTAAAGGCCTTCATTTTTTATCAAGAATTCGAAGCCTAAGCAACCCGGAGTTATTATCGAAACCGAGCCTCATTCGGGCTTTCGGAGAACGGGTACTCTAGATTACGTTCAATTCTATGTTATGACATTAGTGATGATCTTCAAATAAAAAATTGTAAATAGATGCTAAAAAATAAAAGACACAGTGCTACCGAAGGGATAATTTTATATATATATTCCAAAAAGTATTTACAAAGGCACGATAAAACATTCTCAAAATAAATAAAAAATAGATATACAATAGAAAACAAAAAAAAAAGAAAGAAAAGCTAAGGCATCTTAACTTCTCGACCGGTTTGGCATGCTCCCATTTCATGGACAAAGCCTCCGTTTGAGCTTTTTCCAGCTCGGCTTAAAGAATAGGGAGATCCTTGAGGGCCTCATCTTTTTTATCACTGAGAACCCTATACATGTCCTTCTGCCGGACTTGCTCCTTGAGCTCGAACTCGAGCTGGCTGACTTCCATTCGAGATCGATGGCTTTCATGGTGGAGCACTGAAGCCTGAAAAACAAATCAATAAGATCATCAGAATATGCTGAAGTTACATAAGGTGCACGAAGGGCAAAAGGAAAGGGAAACTTACCCGACTCAGTGCTCGTTGTGCCTCATTGAAGAGGCTTTATGTGCTCACTTTGTTCATCTTTGCCTGGTCCTCTTCGGTCACCAGGAAACGAAGATAGTTGTCCATGCCCACCGAAGCAGACATCACCCGGGTATCCATCGGGATAGTAAACATGACCGTTCTTTTACGGTCGGGATCCACGCTCGGAGTAGGGAACTGCCTCACCAGCTTCGGGCTCGACAGCTACCGACGACATGTACTTTTTTGGGATCTCCAGGTGACCAAACCCAAAATAATCCTTCAATGCGGCCATGTCCACACCGTCAAAGAACATGTTGAGGGCCTCATCTACAGCCCATGTCATCTCATTTGGCTTCTCCATGACAGCATGAGCCTCGTCGAATAAAGACTCTGTATGGGATGGCGACCCCGCAATGTTGATGACACCGACAATTTCCCTCAGAGCAGGGATGGCTTCTAGGGAGACAGTAGCCTCAGATTTTCCCTCTGGCTCCCGGGCTAAAGAGGGATCGGCCTCTTGGCCACTTTCTCCGGTTGCCGCCTATTCTTACTCATCAATGGCTGACCCATGGGAAATGAACTCCAGATCGTCATCTTCAGGGTAATCCCTGAGCCGATAGAGGAAGCAAGAGTTCGGTACCCTGGCCCGGGTATTCTTCTTGTTGCTTTTTCGGCCCCGGACCGTTACCCTATTCTTCTTGGATTTGGCATCCATGGATCCAGAAGATTTCCTATTTTTTCTCTTTTTATCCTCCTGTGAAGCAGCTCCAGGCTATCCCAAAGCGGAGGGCTTATCAAGTGAGGACGGAGCCTCATCATCGTCCAATGGTCGAAGCTTAGTGGTATTGGGAAACCCTATGAAAGAAAAAGATCTTAGTCAAAATAACGGTTGAGTATGAAAGTATACTTGTTCGAGAGGAGCACTCACCATGGGAACGGGCCTCCCACTTACCCTTTGAAAGTTTGCGCCATTCACGCTCAAAGTACGATAGTTGTTCGCAGATCCCCTCGACCCACTCTTTGAAGTGAGGGACTACATTGGGAACTCGGACAACCGCTGCATGATGGTAGAAGCAGGAAATAAGAAAAAAGAACAAAATAAATTCCAAGTGCTCAGAGGGGAAAGAAACTTACGGGCTGAGTTTCACTTTTCAGGAAATGGTAAGAATTCGGAGGGAATGAGATCTTCAGTTTTTACCCAAAGGAATCTCCCCTGCCAGCCTCGATCCCGATCTTCATCGATGCTAAAAAATGAAGCTTTACTTGCCCGACGAACGAGCTTGATCAACCCCCCTCGAAAAACTCGGGCACTGTAAAGATGAAGTAGGTGGTCGATAGTAAATCGAGGTGCTTCAGTATTGTTGACAAAATGGCGGAGGAGGATTACGATCCTCCAAAAGGACGGGTGAATCTGCCCGAGGTAGACCTCGTACCTTTTGCAAAAGCTAAGGATTATAGGGTCCAACGGGGCAAGTGTGAATGGGTTAGTGTAAACACTTAGATACTCCTCCACGTGTGTAGTAATGTCCTCATCGAGACCAGGGACTACCACTTCTTTTCCCCCAAGTTGCAGTCCTCCCGAACTATAGGGAGTGTATCCTCGGTAATAGAGCATATGTACCTCCATACCCCCTCGCCTCGGTCCTGTTGGCTGGAGGCTTTTTCGACCTTGAAGTCGTTCTCAATGGAGCAGCCTCCGGGGATGAAGTTCTTTAGGGGAGGTTTCGGGGCCACCTCAGGTACGGCCACCTCGGCGTCCGTGTCCGGGTTAAAAGTTGAAGGGATGGCCTGTTGAGGCACAGATTTCGAAGTCTTAGTCATCGAATTCTGGGAAAAATAGAGGTTTGAAGGCGAGGATAAAGATTTGAAGGTGAAGATGAAGATTTGAAGATAAGGATGACGGTATGAATGTCCGTTTTGAAGATTTAAAGGTAGAATATGAAGATTTGAAGATGGGAAGATGAAAATATGAAGATATATGAAGATTTGAAGGGGTTAAGAATAAGTGAAAAGTTCGGGGGTAAATTAAGGAGCTCTGGAATCGGAAAGTAAAAAAGTGAAAAAAGGGACCAAAGCTTTTATATAGAAGGGGTAATCAATGCGTGACGTTTCGCATTCGGAGACGGTCAACCGGCGACTGACACGTGTTCGAAGTTAGAACGACGCGACTGATGGGATGTTTCGCTGACCCGTCAACTCGGTTGTAGCGTATGGAAGAAGGAAGCGGGGTTAATTCATCACTTCTCATCGCCTCGTTAAATCTGCTCTCCAAAAAGCGAGGGGATTATCTGTGTACGGGTGAAATTGGGGGCAAAAGTTTCCCTCGATTCCTCAATAAGGAAACAAGAGGGAAGCACGGTCCGACGCAACTATAGGCAAGGCCGAAGGACCCCTCGTATCGGAACCCGGGAGGAGTGAACGATGAATCTGGGCTCGGGCATGGTAAAATAACGAATCCAGACCAAGTAAAGTTTCTAAACCACGAAATACGCGGGAATGTTTATGCATGACAAGTAGGAAGCTGTAATATTCGCCCTCAACTGGATATTACGGCGCAAATCCCGTCCGATATCTGCTGCGGATCGATATTTATCGGGAACATAAGATTTTTACCATATTTAGACTTGTATTATGACTGAAATTCCCCTACTATATAAAGGAAAAAGTTTCTTTTATTTTGACACATTGTTTACACGCAAACCAAAGCAATAAAAGTTTATTTTTGTCTTCTAGCTATTATTCAAAGTGTTCTTCAATTATTTTCTTCTTTCTTCGCAACCGAGCTTATATCGAAGGTCCGATCGAGGATGAATTTCACTATCAACCTAAGATCAGGCTTGATCATCATATTACAATTGGTTTGATCTTTTATATTATATTTAACTTAATTATTTGTTGTTGTTAAACCATTCATATTGAATTAAATCACATATTCTTTAAATCGCGTATAAATTTAATTGTTACTCATTTTTTAGGGTAAACAGAATGAATAAAATAGAAGAATGACGTCCTGTCTTATAGTAAGTAGGTGTTTTTGCTTGAATAAAATGAATAAAATATTTTCTCATTGAATATTATCCGATGTCAAACCCTTGAACTTCTATCGCCGACTACGTTTCCTTCGGATTCCATCCGGTACTAGTTACACACGTTGCATCCGGTATCAGTTAATTCCCGCCTCGTCCTTTGCCTATCTTCGGTTTCACGTGTTATTTACCATTCAACCACCTGTTATCAACCAATTTTACCCCATAGAAAGGGATTAATTGATAAGGGATATGCGTTGCTGGAATTAGAATTGGAGAAAAAGAATATTCCGTAGAATAGAGATTAATTTACAAAAGAAAATAAATAATAAACTTATATTTTTTTATTTCTTTTCTTTGTTTGATTCTTTTATTTCTTTACTTTTTTTGTTTTTGAAATTTTATTTTGAGCAAAATTAAAAATGTCAACTTTATGAAATAGAAGTGTCAATAGTTCATGTAAGAAATGAAATACTATGAAAAAATCTTAAGAGGAAGAAAAAAAAAGCAGGTAACATCTCATCTCAGATTTCATATTCCTGCATTATCATTCTCTTCTCTTTTTAATATAAATTGCTTCTTTTAGTAAACATTCCATTCTTCTAATCCAAGTTCACGTATGCTGATTTAAATGGGATATTACATGTATGTCAAACAATCTTATAGAGAATGTTAATTTTTTTAAGAGATAGTAGAAACATGAAAAGATATTTCATTAGTAAAAATATAATATCAAAATTTAAGACATTAATTATTTAATTATATTTAATTATTTTCATGTTTGCACGAAGCGCAGATTACTCTAGTACAATATAAAATATTGGTTCCAAAGAAAACCTTAGAGCATGTTTGGAAAGTCACCCTGTAATTGAATTTGGGTGTAATTGGGTATAATTATATAGTGTTGGCATGTTTGTATGACCAAGTAATTACCTAATCAGCATGTAATTGGGTGTAATTGAGGGGGTGTAATTACACTCTGCAATTCTCAAGGGGGAGCTGAGAATTGCTGGTAATTACATGGTGTAATTACCAGGTTATTTTTTGAATATCTTTTCTTTTTTTTTTAATTTACTTTTTCTTTTTGTTTTTCTTTCTTTTTATTTTTTTTAAAGTTTTTTAATAAAAAATTCTCAAAAATTAGTTTTTACAATATTTATTTTTATTTTCTTGTTTCTCATTTTTCAACCTTTACTTCACGTGTTTCTAAATAATTTCTCATATTTTATTTCTTTCTTAGTTATTTTTCTTTATTTTCTTATTACACTTAGCTATGTTATGTTATTATTCTAATTTTTCTAAAAAGTTATACCCCGTAATCTTAGAAAGAATAAGTTATCCAAAACTATGACTTATAATGAGTGATGTTATTAAAGTTGAACTTTATTATTGGATGAGGTTATGTGCAAACTTAACTACGTTAAAATGATAGATTACGTTTTAATATTTAAATAATATTTTTATTTTTCAGCCTTTATTTTTTGTGATTCCATGTAGTTGCTCATATTTTTATTTTCTTCATTTAGCATAGTTGTACTATTATTCTAGTTTTTATACTTTTGTTTTAGCCCAAATACATAGACAGCCCAGTAAACTTGGCCAAATTTTTTATTTTGGCACTCTAACTTAGTCTTGTTCCATTTTGACCCTCCAACCCTATTTCTTATGTTCCACTTTAATACAAAAGCTGACTAGATTCAGTATGTTAGTTGCCTTACCCTTGTAGGTGCGTGAGGGAGATCTCTTTGGCCAAATTTACTTTTCCAACGGTAACAACATAAATGTTGGCCCCATATTTAATCCCCCAACTTCCTTCTCCCATATTTCATCTTCATTATTTCCTTCCCCATTTACTATTTATATGAAAACCGACTGATTTCAGTCGGTTTCTTAAAAAATAAATTTTGCGGGACACTAAAAGAGTTTCCTACATTTTTGCGCCAAAAGAAACGACCGAAGTTGGTTGGTTTCGTAAAAAAAAAATTAAAAAATAAAATATTTTGAAATAAATTTTATATTTTGTGAAACGTGTGTGCATGCATATCCTGAAATATATACAAATTTCATAAACTTCCGAACCGCTAAACTTTCAAAACTGCGAACTTTCGAACTCGTAAACTTTATAATTTCTAAACCCGTAAACTTCCAAACACATAAAGCTCCGAAACTCATATTTGTGTATACACACGCGCTATATGTTTTTACATTGGTTTCAGCTTTTGTGTTAAAATGAAATATAAGAAATAGAGTTGGAGGGCCAAAATGGAATAAGGTTGAGATAGAGTACCAAAATAAAAAACGGAGTCAAGTTGAATGGGGTGTATATGTATTTGGCCAAGCAAATATATATACACGCTGTATTTTAACGTCAGATAAAAGTTTTTGTGTTAAAGTGGAACATAAGAAATGCGGTTGGAGGGTCAAAATGGAACAAGACTGAGTTAGAGTATCAAAATAAAAAATTGGACCAAGTTTAATGGGTTGTTTATGTATTTGGACTTTTTTTTTTAATGTTTGAATAGTATGAATTGTAAAAGCATGATGAAACTTTAATGCAATAGTAAAAGTTGTCAAGTTTTGAAATATTTAAAAGAGTAACATAAAAAATAGAAAAGTGAGGGAGTAACGAATTGCTTTATTTCAAAACAATTAGCATATAATGAGTGATCCGATAAAAGTAGAATCTCATTGTTGAATGAGGTTATACACTTATGTTTTTCTTTTCTTTTGAATTATATTTACTTAAATTATGTTGAAAATTATTTTAGGTTATGTTGTAATTTTACATAAGAGTATTATGTTAATTATTTTTTTGATTTTGAATTTTATGTTATATTTTTGCTTCCATTTTATTCGCTTTAGTAGTATTCACTTATTAATTTAGATTGCATGCCATTCATTTTTCAGTTAAAGTTGATAGATTATTTTTTCGTAAAATATTTGAGTAATGTTATGGCATTATATTTATAAATATTAATCATTTTATCAAGCATGCAGTCCATGATGTTCTTACAAAATATGTACTTTTAGTTCTTATAATTGATTAAAGTAAAATATTATTAATTTGAAAAATATATATCAACTATTTTTACAATATTAGTTACAAATATATGATTAGCAATTAATATATTTTCAAGAAACAATATCTATCTTAAATGTCTAATTTAATATTATTTATAAAGGCATATATTTGTTAAATCTTAACTTTTAATTTTTAGTAATTAATTTTATATTTAAAATTTAATCTAACTGTGTAATTACACTTGTGCTACCAAACAATACAGTTGTAATTACACTATAATTACATTATGACAAACAAACAGGTCATCATAATTACAATACTGTATAATTACTACCCTAGTAATTACAACAATTTCAATTATCAGGTAGCTTTCCAAACAGACCCTTAATGTTAAAGTGAAATGTGATACAGAGTGGTTGCTATAGAGAGTTTTAGATGTATAACTTTTGGTGAATCACTTTTAACAATTTTATTTAAAATATTTTCCATTTCCGTGCATATACATCCACACTATGCTAGTATGCTTCAAAAAGAAATAAATCTGTGCCAAGACCTCTCAACTATAAAGTTGAGTGTCGACAGTTAGTATAATGCTTGCCTCATATTGATTTTAACTTGTTAATTGTTTGGCTAACAGATAGTCTTGGATAAAGTCTTCTCTTCAACTAATCGCAACTATTTTCAACTTCATTGACCATCCTTACAATATTATATTCTGTCAAATGAAAGTGACAAAAGATTTCAGCAACAAAGGAAAATGGAAAAGGAAAAAAACAGTAAGAGAGTGACGGGAAGCATTAGCCCTGCATTGTTTACAAATTTTCCAAAGGAAAAATTTCAGTTTTGATTAAGAATTCTCGAGAGCAGTAAGTGGGTGCACCAAATCCTCCATGTAGTTGGACTAAGTTGCCCAAAACTTTCCAAAATCACTGGTTAACTCCTAACTAATGTACCACCAAATTTATATTATATTATATTTGTTTTTTAATAAATGAATAGATTAAGCTTTCGGTTCCCTCCATCTAGCAGTATAAATAGGGAAACTCCAGGATTCCGATCCTCGTATCACCAAAAAGATAAAGAGATGGAAACTTCCAAAAAGGCATTGTTCAAAGTCCTATTTGCTACCATTGTGGTTATACTAAGTCTCCTGCCGCCTACTGCAAATGCAGATATTCACCAACACGAATTTGCTGTATGTCCCTATTTACTTTTTGTTTCATTTTTTACCTTACCACTTTTAATTTTTTGAAACTGTTTGAACAGGTTCAAGAAACAAGAATAACAAGACTGTGCAAAACCAAGAATATAATAACAGTGAATGGACAATTCCCTGGGCCAACCTTGACTGTTCGAAATGGGGATAAACTTGTCGTTAGGGTTGCGAATAGAGCACGATACAATGTTACCATTCATTGGCATGGAATTCGTCAAATGAGAACTCCATGGGCAGATGGACCAGAGTATGTGACACAATGTCCAATAAAACCAGGAGGAGTTTACACATACAGGTTCACTATTGAAGACCAAGAGGGTACATTGTGGTGGCATGCTCACAGTAGATGGCTTAGAGCTACTGTTTATGGGGCTCTTGTTATCTTACCAAAACAGGGTTCTCATTTTCCTTTCTCACAGCCTAAAAAGGATATCCCTATTATTCTTGGTAAACCCCTTTATTCTTTCTTTTCTTTTTGTTCAAAAATTATTATCGTTTGACGAATATTGACTGCTTTCAGGGGAATGGTGGAACAAAGATATTATTGCACTCCAAAGACAAACACAGTTCACAGGAGCTGCTCCCAATATTTCTGATGCATATACTATCAATGGTCAACCTGGTGACCTCTATAGATGCTCTAGCCAAGGTTTTTAGTGTGATTAGATCCCTTTTGTTTTTTTTAGATAGAGGAAAAGATTAATCAACTTCATAGTTACTAATTCAGAATAATGTTGTTGCAGATACACTAAAGCTTTTAGTGAATCCCGGAGAAACAATACTCTTAAGGGTCATCAACGCTGCACTCAATCAACAACTCTTTTTCTCAGTTGCCAACCACAAATTGATTGTGGTGGGAGCTGATGCTGCTTATAATAAGCCTTTTACGACGAATGTTATCATGGTTGGACCTGGTCAGACCACTAATGTAATACTCGCTACTGATCAGCCCCCTGCACGCTATTACATGGCAGCTCGTGCCTATGCCTCAGCTCAAAATGCCCCATTTGACAACACTACTACCACTGCTATTCTTGAGTACACGAATCTTAGGTCGGGAGCTAATTCAAGGCCTTTGTTGCCTCAGCTTCCAGCCTTTAATGACACAAATATTGTCACTTCTTTCACAAGTCAAATGAGGAGCATTCCTAAAAATAATATTAGAGTACCTAATCAGATTGATGAGAATTTGTTCTTCACTGTTGGATTAGGCATGGTGAGTTGCACTCCTGGTCCTAGATGTCAAGGCCCTAATAACACACGCTTTGCTGCTAGTATGAACAATGTCTCCTTTGTTTTTCCAAGAAGAACCTCATTGCTGCAGGCTTATTACCAAAACATTCCTGGGATTTATACATTGGATTTCCCTCCTGTTCCACCTGTAAAATTTGATTATACGGGAAATGTTTCGAGAGGACTCAGGCAGCCAGGATTTGGGACTAAGTTGTATAAGATCAAATTTGGTTCTAATGTACAAATTGTGTTACAAGATACTGCTATCTTCTCAGTGGAGGACCACCCAATTCATCTTCATGGATACCATTTCTGGGTTGTTGGACAAGGTTTTGGCAACTTCAATCCACAAACTGATACTTCCAAATTTAACTTGGATGATCCTCCAGTTAGGAACACAATTGATGTGCCCGTCGGTGGATGGGCAGTCATTCGTTTTGTGGCTGATAATCCTGGTAAGTTGCTTATCATAATCATATATGTTGCCTTACAAGTTTATTCTGATTGATTTATCTGATATCTTAATAGGTGTTTGGCTGTTTCATTGCCATATTGATTCACATTTGGCATGGGGTCTCGGTATGTCTTTCATCGTTGAAAATGGGAAAGGAGAGAAACAGACTATGGAGCCACCTCCACCAGATCTACCACAATGCTAGAATGAATATTAGAATTATTCTTCCAACTTAATGGATTTGGAGTTGTAGCAACTCATTCATATTATGGTTGTCTGCAAATGAAGCATTTTTAGTGTGGTCTATCTACTGTCTTTTTGTTTATCTAAGTATTAACCTTTCAGGTTTCACCCTGCTTTATTAAGCACATATTAGAATTCTTTTTCTTTTAATTAGTTGTTCACGTTACAAGTACTTTATATGTACTTTTACAATCTCGTACTCTGCTAGTTCAGATATATATAAATACTGAATTGTTTCATTGTTGTCCCATATTTGTTTTTTTAAATCGTTGTTCTGACAAAATTTATGGATCATTAGAAAGTGTAAGGTATGATTGTCCAACAATAATTAACTAGTGTAACTATTTAACCAAAAAATAATTTTTGTAGTCAAAGTAATTAAATAAATATCTCAGGCTACTAACAACTGATTTTATTCGCCTTTTCATATATAAATGATATGAATAAGGAACAAATAATAAGAAAATAAATTGAGAGAATAAAGGAAATAGAAATCTTACTGATAGTTGCAGCCTTTCTTCTCTATGAAAGCAATAATTTTTAAATAATAGAGAACTGTAGTAAAACAATGTAATTGAGAGAATTACTAGTAATTTTTCGATGGGATACAAGGTGTAGAATAAGGGGTTTAAATAGTAAGCGTATTTGTAACTGTTTGCCTTGTTTAGCTCCTACCCGTTACTGTCATTTATTACATTAATGGCGCGTTTCACAATTGAATTGCAACGGACGAAGTAATGATGGAAAATCCCGTGTAATCCGGGATTGACAGTTCTTTCTTTATTCGTATCTATATTAGTGACTCGTTCTTCAAAATCTGAAGCTATTTTCCTGTACTTTATCATGAGCTAAATAGACACGATACATATTTGCTCAATCCCGAAGGTATTTCGCTCATCTTCTGTACACGTCATTCTTATTTTGTCATAATAACTTTGTCGACACCTATCACCAAAGAATAGGAGCTTATTTTTTACTAATATAGATAGTCCCACCCACTTCTTGAATAATCTCAACTGAATATTCGGGAAGTGATGAGTTTATTTATGGCAAAATATTTTGCTGCCTCTTCCCGAGGTTATTATGACGTGCTGCAGAAGTGAAGAGACATGAGTCTCTTTTGTTTAAAGCTCGAGACACGTGTCTTATCGTGATTGGTTCTGAAGTCGGCAGCTGTTTTTTAGGAGCTGCCAGCTCTGTTAATCTGACGTGACAACCCTATGATGACGGTTTTATGATGATGTACTTCTTTCCTATAAATACAAAATTGCAAACCCTCATAACCTTCTTTCTACTTTCTTTCATCTTTGTCTTTCTCTTAGATTTCTCTCTTTGCTCTTCGTTCTTGTCCTCAACTTTCTTTTCTTCCTATCATGTAATGACCAGATCGGGCGTTATGAGCGAAGCATTCTATTTGGTTGTTTGAGACTTTGAGTAGTTTCATATGAGGTATTATGGCTTGCGTACATGGTTGGTCTTGATTTTTAAGTGGTTCGGAATTTGTTTGATAGATTTATTCTCAATTTGGAAGTTTTAAGTTGGAAGAGTTTATCAAGGTTTGACTTTTGAGTAAACAACCACGAAATCAGAATTTAATGGTTTTAATAGGTTCGTATGGTGATTTTGAACTTGGTCGTATGCCCGAATTTCAATTCCAGTGTTCCTAGATGATTTTGAGGCCAATTGCCGAGGGTTGAATGTTTGAAGGTTTGAAGAGTTGATAGGTTTGACCCATAGTTGACTTTGTGGTTAATAATGTCCGTTTGAGATTCCAAGCATTGGAATAGATTCGTATGGTGATTTATAACTTTTGTACGAAATTTGAGGCCATTCCGAGTTGTTTAGACGTGTTTGGCGTAAGTTTGAAATTATAAAATAGTTTATTAAGCTTGAATTGAGATGCGATTCGTGGTTTTGATGTTATTTTGTGTGATTTGAGGCCTAAAGCAGGTCTGTGTTATATTTTGGTACCTGTTAGCATGTTCGGACGGGGTCCCGAGGGGCTCAAGTGTGTTTCCTGGTGGTTTTGGACCATTTCTCCCATGTTTTTGATTGCTGGCTTCTGGTGTTGAGAGTGTTGGGAGCTGGACTAGAAGTTCTTCGCTTTCGCGTCACTAGAGTTGTGTTCGCGGTCGTTGAGGCTTTAAGCCTTCGCGTTCCCGTACAGGTCCACGCGTTCGCATAGTGTTGAATTAGGCCGGGAATGTCACTTAGTTGACCTTCATGTTCGCGGGAAGCCACCGCATTCGCCTAGTTTTGTGAAGTCATGTATCGCGATCACGTGCCTGGGTCTGCATTCGCGTTGAGTCTTTGAGGCAGTTGAAGTTTTGTGCTTCACGATCGCGAAGGGTTTCCCTGGAGCAGTTGTATAAGTTCCTATTTTCGGACTTGAAACTCATTTTACCATATTTTGAGATTGGGAGCTCGGATTGAGGCAATGTTTAGGCGATTTTCATCCACTTGGATGGAGTACGTATTTTTGACTCAAATTTTAGTATTATACATGATTCCATCTTTGATTTTAGCATTTGATTGGTAGATCTAAGAGAGAATTTGGTGTTTATGGAAAAACATTTCTAAAGTGAAAAGCTGAGATTTGAACATCAATTCAGAGTCGCATTTGGATGAAACTTGTATGGTTGTACTCGTATTCCAATGGATTGTCGGAATTTTTGAGTTTTGTAGGGTTCCGGGTTGTGATCTCGTGTTGACCTTTTGGTTGACTTTGAGTATTTGATTAAAGATTTGACCTTTATCATTTGGGTTTGATTCTTATGGTATTATTTGATGTTATTGAATTGTTTTTGGCTAGATTCAAATCGTTCGGAGGTCGATTCGTGCAGGAAGGCATCTTTGTGAGGCCCCGTAAAAGTTTGCCAAGAATTTGAGGTTTTGTGGTGTCGAGGTAGGCTATGTGTTGGAAGGTTGTAGATAATTTTCTCCCCGAGCTTGCGGTACATACTTTTTGTGTTGTGTAGTGCATTGTGGAGTTAGTGGAAACTTTACAGAAAAATGGCAATTATGCGGTCCATTTCGCCACCGCGAATCTGTTCCGCTGACCGTAGAACCGCCGTGGATTGAACCAGAAAAAGCTTAATTTTGAGCACAATTTTGCAGTCCAATGTGCGAGTGCAGAATCATTTCGTGGACTGCATATCCGTCACATTTTCACAAGGGAAATTTTTTGGAGGAGATTCTGTTGTCCAATACGCGACTGCAAAATCGATTTGCGAACTTCAAAATCAGCCGCATACTTGATCAGGCCAGCCCAGGTTTGGAGAACCAATTTGCGGTCCACTTCACGGACCACATACCTATTTCGTGGTCCCATCTGCGATCGCAGAGCTAGCTCAGAGGGTTAAGTTTTGGAAAATTTTACCCAACCCTGTTTTTAATAAAAGGCATCATGGGT
Source organism: Nicotiana tabacum (assembly GCF_000715075.1). NCBI lineage: Eukaryota > Viridiplantae > Streptophyta > Magnoliopsida > Solanales > Solanaceae > Nicotiana > Nicotiana tabacum. Next base: position 39,302,356 of record NC_134081.1, read on the forward strand.
CATTTTGGAAGGCATAAACGGTTATTTTAGAGAGGGGGGAGTATCTTAGAGAGGGAGGAAGAAGGTCCAACCATTTTACTCCTTAATTCTTGCTCAATCTTGAAGATTCAAGGAAGCTACTCACTAGGTCTTCAACCAACCGGGTAAGTTCTCGCACCTAAGCTTTAATGCAATGTTTGTAATGGGTTTAAGTATGTGTTTTATCATTTTGGGACTTATGGGATGGTGATCTGAAGTCATAAGCCCTCTATTTCAAAATTTAGGGTGTATGAGGAGAATGTGAGACATGGTTCTTGATTTGGGGGTGTGTCGTTGGTCATGCATGTATCGATGAAGGTGTTATGGAAGTTGTTGGACTATAGTTTGAAATTGGTTGTGAGGTGACGGAATTCCACCATAAAAATCTTGTAGTCAAATTTGCACACTTAGTGTTTGATGAAATGCCAATGATGACTAAGCCTATGAACACCTCCATAATAATTTTTAAATTTGATGATATTGCTACAAATTGAAGTTTCTAAGAGTAGCGGATCATTGTAGTAATCCTAAGGAAAGCGCAGTCGAGGTATGTTGGCTAAACCTTTTCCATAGAATCGAATTCCATGAATTCCTTATGAATTCCAAGTACGGTTTGACCAAGCTCTCATACTTATTGTGCTAAATCATCACAAATGTTTTGATGTATCAAATGTCTAATTACTCAAATCAGGTCTCAACTGCTCTTATATTCATATCTCATGCCCTCCCTTAGGAAATAGTCCAAGTATGTTAGGTTCATCAAAATGATTATGAACTCAATCCATGGTTCCATTGAAATTACTATGCTCTTATTTGTTAATGTTTCCAATGTGTTCTAAGCCCTTATGTATTCATGAGTTGAAGCTATGATTTTATGGATGCTTTATGAGTGCCTTTAAATGTATTATAATCCATGTCAAATGAAAGAATGAAAGTGTGAAGTATGAAATGCGGCCATCATGCCAAGAATGATGATTTGCATGTGCGGCCAAGAGTGCCAATGAAATGAAAGAAAGTATGAAAGGATATGAAACGAATATAAATCTTTTATATGACAAATATATTTGGGAGCATCGTTAGGTCACCGAGAAAGGATGGGTTATAAATGCCAAGCCCGAAACTACACGTTCTGGTGTAGGAGATGGTTGAGAGATAAATTCCCGTTATGATATGTTGAGATTATTTCCCCTTGATTGGGATGAATGGATAGTTAGTAAGGGACCATGTCGATCCATACGACATTGTGGTGAGATGGCTTAGCTGATTGGGCGGGGATCAGACGCCATGCCGCACATATTGTGGTATTGTGTTTCTATGTCCACCCGCATACATTTGAGTGAAATGGCTTAGATGATCGGATGGGGATCGGACTCCATGCCATATTCATGGTGGTGTGTCGGTACTAAGGATCTCCCAACCTACATTATTAATGCTTATCTGAAGGTTAACTTTGTTTTAACTTGGCATTTAAATAAGTATTGACTTTTCTTACTGTTTCCATATTTCTCTCCAATTATGTTGGCATTCCATTCCATGAGAGGGTATTTAGATTTACATACTAGTACTATTCCATATATACTAACGTACCTTTTGCCGGGGGCGCTGCATCTTTAATGGATGCAGGTGGTTCCTCAGCAGGTGGCATTGATCCTTGATAGCAGCATACCCTCCACTCAGCGGATTTTGGTGAGCCCTACTCTATTCTGGGGCCCATATGTTGTATAGTCTTTATGTACATTACTTTTGAGGTATAGTCAGGGCCTTGTCACTGGTCTTTTCATATTGTACGCATGCTCCCTTAGAGGCTCCATAGACATGTTGTATGTTTTATTTTGATTGGGGTAACAAACTAGAAATTTTGTAGCTGTCAAACATGTTTCCACTTTTAAACTATGAACTTGTAACATTTTGGGAATCGTAAAGGAAGTTTGTATATGTAATTAAATTGGTGTTGTACATGTTATTCTCTCGTTTATCTAACTTTTAGTATTCATCCTCACATTATTCATGGGTAAGGTTGGGTAGAAGGTATCAAGTGGGCTTGCTTGACTGGGATATCTCGGTTGAGCGCCGGTTGCGCTCCCCAAGGTTGGGGCGTGACAAGCTTGGTATCAGAGCCTAAGGTTTTAAAGTGTCCTAGGATATCTCAGAGCTATTTCTAGTAGAGCCCTTCTTATCGGTGTGTTATCGACCACATCTATAATTAGGAGGCTACTTGGGCATTTAGGAATGTCACCCTTCTTTTAAATTCTAGGTCATGTGATAGATCTGATTATAAGGTTGTCCCTTTTTTAACTCGTGCTTGTTCTAATATTTCGGTACGTGGCGCTTAGGATAAAGGCGAGGAGAGGCCAAAGGGCCAATGCCTCCATAGGAGTGGCAGTTAATGAAGTACCTGATGTTGCAGGTAAGTACCCAATGGGTGAGGACATTCCCCCGACCACAACAACTCATGATTCTACTAATCATACTGAGAATGCACCGATTCCTTCTCCAACTCATATTCTAGTCCCACCTCCAGCCTTGACTTACAGTCATAATGTTTTTGATGGGGACTTTAGGGGAGCCATAAAAATGTTGACTCAGATAGTGGCTTCCCTGGCCCAAAGATTGAATGCTACACCTACTTCTTCCAGGCACCAAGGGGATTCTGCTAGTTCTACGGTGAACCAATTCCTTCGGGTAGATCCTCCGGTATTCATGGGCCCTAAGACCGAGGAGGACCCCCAGGAATTTATTGATGAGATGCACGAGACTCTTCGTGTTATGTGTGCCACTGAGACAGAAGCAATGTAGTTGGCCTCCTATCACCTGAAGGAAGTGGCGTATTCTTTGTTTGAGTTGTATGAGGAGTCCTGTGAGGAGGGGAGCCCTCTGACGAAGTGGAATGAGTTCGCGGATGCTTTCATAGATCATTTCTTGCCCTCCGAGACTAGGGCAGCCCATGCCATTGAGTATGAGAACTTGAAGCAAGGTAGTATGAGTTTATGGGACTACCATATGAGGTTTGCAGATCAATCCAAGCATGCTATTTACTTGTTGCCCACGATGGAGGCTAGGGTTTGCAGGTTCGTGCACGATCTTAGCCCTTTGGTTATTAATAAGTCCGCTGCAACCACCTTGATTTTTGATATGAACTATGGGAAGATGGTGGTATTTTCTCAAGCCACAGAGACCCGAAAATTGAAGAACTGAATAGAGCGAGAGGGTAACAAGAAGGCCCGGTCCGCGAACAGGTTTGGTTGTTCTTTCAGTGGTGGTAGTGGTGGAAAGGTGATGTTTAGAGGAGGGACTGTAAGGCCCCTAAAATTTCACCTAAAATCAGGGGTTTTGTGGTGTCGAGGTAATCTAATGTATTTGAGGGTTGTAGAAAATCTTGCTCGTCGCGGTACAGACTTTTTGGGTTGAACAGAGCGTCGGGGAGTTGAAGAAAAATTATTGCAGAACAGGGCATTTCTGCGGTCTATTATGCGACCGCAGAACTGATCTATGGACCGCAGATCCGCCGTAGAGTGAAGCAGAGAAATGGGCCAATTTTGGAGGTTGTTTTGCGGTCAACTATGAGACCGCATAATTGTTTCACGGGCATCTGTCGCAGAACCAGCATGAAGATTTTAGGAGGGAGATTCTGTGGTCTATTCTGCGGCCGCACAATTGATATGCGGGGTGCAGACCTGATCGCAAACTGGACCAGACCAACCTAGGTTTTGGGACCATTTCTGCAGTCCATTTTACGGGCTGCAGACCTAATCTGCGATAAACTCTGCGACCGCAGAGTTGAGTTCGGAGGGTCCATTTTCCTATTTTTATAACCCGACCTCATTTTATTTTATATAGCCATAGGGTCATTTTTGAGTGATTATCTGATATTTTAGAGAGAGAAAAGAGCTATTCTAGAGAGAGAAAGGGAGGATTCAAGGATTTCACTACTCAACTCTGATCAAGACTTGGAATTTCATCAAGAGGAACTTGCTAGGGTTACTAAAAGGTAATAATTTCTTCACCCAATTCTCCAATTTCGGATTTGGGTTGGTTATGGGTGATGAGAGTAGACTTATCACATGCATGAGCTAATAGGAATTGTGGGAAAGTTGTTGGACAATCTTGGGTGGTTTTGTTGTTGAATTGGTTGAAGAAAGGTTGGGTTGTCATTGTAGTAGCTCTTGCCATACAAATTCCTTTAATCGTGCTTGTAATTATCCCTTCTTCTATAGATTGGCATCGTTAGGAGTGTCGGGACATTATTGTTACACCACAGAAAGCTCTTTTGACGTATGAAGGCTAAACTCTTCTTCTAGTATCGGAATTCCCGTATTCTTACAAAACTCCATCGTGTGTAGTTCGAACTTGAAACACTATTGAGGTGGGATATTCAAGCTAGTAAATTGATTCCTAAATTGCGTAACGTGTCAGAACCCTCATGTGTTAATGACTCTCTATTTTGACTTAGTTATGTTATACCCCTTTTGGGAAGAACGTTTTGTACGAAATCAATGTGATTCAATTTCTTATATTTCATGTAATGAAATCTTATGAACGTATATTTGTAAAGGCCAAAGGTGTCAAAGGGTTTGATTTGAAAGGAAATCTTTTGTACAACTATTATCGTTTTAAGAATCCAATTCGTGGCACTGTGATTACACCTCCACCCGCACACATTGGGGTGAGGCGGTAGGGCCGCTTTGTGTAGAGATTGTGTCATTGTGGTAGAGGTTGTTATAGAGGATCCCCAACTTGAAATTTATAAATGTTATTGAAAGCTTTAAATGAATTTGTTGTGGTTTTAATGGCTATTTAAACTCTTTTATTGCTTCTATGATTCGTGACATTTATGTTGTACTTCCAATCCTTGAAGGGGGTGTTTGGTTTTCATACTAGTACTATTCGTCATGTACTAACGTCCCTTTTTGCTGGGGGCATTGCATCTTTAATGGATGCAGGTGGTTCCACAACAGGTGGTTCCACAGCAGGCGACTTTGATCAGTGATAGCAGTGCACCCTCTTCCCAGTTGACTTGGTGAGTCCCACTTCATTTCAGAGTTGTATATCTTTGGTTCCTCGTGTATTATGTTTTTAGATATAGCCAAGGCCTTGTTGCCGAGACTATCATAGTACTCTTTTGTATCTATTAGAGGCTCCGTAGACATAGTGTGGGTTGTATGTTGGTGTCAGGAGAGTCAAACTGGTAGGAGTAAGGATAGTAGTGGTGGTTTGATACAAATCTCCATAACATACTCTATTTTACACTTGTTCTTTAAGGTCTCAATTTCAGGTCAGCATAAAAATGTCAAATTCTCAGTCGGCTAACTTGAACATTGAGGCTGAGTCTGGCCATCATGGAGAAAACAACAATCTAGTGTCTAGCAATGATGTGCCCCCTGCTGATCCCAACGGAGTCCCAGTTGCTAACCTAGTCGATGCTAACTTGCAGGTGGCCATCGACGCCAACCTGCCAACTGATCTCGAGAACAGTATTCGCGGAGGAGCTTGACCAACGGCTCGAGGAGCGCCCGAAGGCGAAGGAGATGTGGTTAGCCTATGGTTAATCTTCAAAATGTTACAGGCTCAACAGGCGGCAATAGCATAGCTATAAAATCAAAACCACGCCCCCAGCAGAGTTGAGCTCAAACCGTCCCGGGACACCTGAAGAAATGAGTAGATAACCAAAAGACCGGGTGAAGCTGAGTCCGGGGTCAGTCCCAAAGTAATGAAAATGCTTGAAGCATTAACAAAGCGGATGGAATCAGGTGAAAAGAAATCGAGGCAACTGATAAGAAGGTGGAGACATATAATTCCAGGGTAGATCAAATCCCGGGAGCACCCCTGATGTTGAAAGGACCGGATTCCAATAAATTTGTCCAAAAGCCTTTCCCTCCGAGCGCGGAACCAAAGCCAATCCCGAAGAGGTTTAGTATGCCCGATATTCCAAAATATAACAAAACCACGGATCCAAATGAGTATGTGTTCTCCTACACATGAGCATCAAAGGCAACGACTTGGAAGATGATGAAATCAAGTCGTTGTTACTAAAGAAGTTCGGGGAAACTCTATCAAAAGGAGCAATGATATGGTACCACAACTTACCCCCAAATTCCATTGACTCGTTTGCTATGCTCGCAGATGCTTTTGTGAAGGCTCATGCCACGACCATCAAGGTCGAGACCAGAAAATCAAACCTTTTAAAGGTTAAGCAAAGAGACAACGAGATGCTCAGGGAGTTCGTGTCAAGGTTTCAAATGGAACGGATAGACTTGCCTCCGGTTGAGGATGATTGGGCCGTTCAGGCATTCACTCAAGGACTTAACCCCCGAAGCTCCTTGGCTTCGCAACAGCTAAAACAAAATTTGGTAGAGTACCCGGCAGTAACTTGGGCCGACGTCCACAACAGGTACTAGTCAAAAATCAAAGTCAAGGATGACCAGCTCGAAGCCCTTTCTGGGTCCGTTTATCCCATTAGAACCGATGATAGGTCTAAGAGAGTCGTCGATCATGAATCAAAGCCGTTCCAAGATCGGTATCAACCATATATCACAGGTCGAAGGGGAAATGGGTCCGGGCGCAACCCCACAAGGAACGAAAAGAAAAGCGATCGAAGGCCCAATAGCCTAGGTCTGATGAGCAAAAATGGTTTCGATAGGCTGTTCAGGGGAAGGGAAGCACAAAGATTATCAGAGTATAACTTCAATGTTGATGTAGCCAGCATCGTATCAGCCATTGGGCGCATTAAGGAAACCAAGTGGCCTCAACCATTGCAGTTCGACCCTACCCAAAGAGATCCTAACCTGATGTGTAAGTATCATGGCACTTATAGCCACAGGACCGAGGACTGCCGAGCAGAGGACCATTTGAAACATTTGTAAGAAACCTTCGACATATTAAAGAAATACAATATGAAAATGAACCTGGAAGAATGCGCATTCGAGGTCGGATTAAGAAAATTCCTCGGGTTCATGGTATCCAATCGAGGGATCGAGATCAATCCAGACAAAATCAAAGCCATAGAAGACATCACCATGGTACACAATATCAAGGCCGTTCAGAGGCTGACCGGGCATATAGCCACCCTTGGCCGATTCATATCGAGGTCCTCAAATAAAATCCATCGGTTCTTCTCGTTGTTGAAGAAGAAGAAGAAGAATAACTTTTCCTGGACCCCGAAATGCCAAATAGCTTTGGAAGAACTCAAACGGTACCTTTCGAGTCCGCCCCTACTCCACACTTCGAAGGCGGATGAACAGTTATACCTTTACTTGGCGATTTCTGAGGTGGCGGTAAGTGGAGTCTTAGTCCGGGAAGAGGAAGGTACACAATTTCTTATTTACTATGTCAATAGAACTCTAGGAGAGGCCAAAACAAGGTATCTTTACCTGGAAAAATTGGCGCTCGCTTTGCTAAGTGCCTCCAGAAAGTTAAAATCATACTTTTAATGCCACCACATATGTGTCGTAACCTCTTACCCACTGAGGAACATCATGCACAAATTCGAGCTCTCGGTTTGGTTGGCCAAATGGGTCGTCGAAATTAGAGGGTACGATATCGAGTATCGACCCCGAACAACCATAAAATCTCAAATTTTGGTAGATTCCGTGGCCGACTTTACGCCGGCCTTAGTGCCCGAAGTCAAAAGGGAATTATTGCTAACCTCGGGGACTACCTCGAGAATTTAGACCCTTTTTACGGATGGTTCCTCGAACACAAAGGTGTCCGGGTTCACCATCGTGCCGAAACCACCTACGGGGAATGTAGTTAGGCTGTCTATTATAACTATGAAATTGACTAACAATGAGGCCTAGTATGAGGCCATAATTGCAGGTATCGAATTGGCTAAAATCCTTGGGGCCAAGGTGATCGAAGCTAAGTGTGACTTCCCTCCTCGTGATAAATCAAGTCAATGGGATGTTCGAAGTGAAAGAGGAACGAATGCAAAGGTATTTAGACAAATTACAGGTAACACTGCATCAATTCAAGGAATGGACCCTACACATCAATTCAAGGAATGGACCCTACAGCATGTGTCCCGAGCTAGATCAGAACAGCGAGGTCGATGCTCTGGATAACTCGGGGTCATCGGTTGATGAAGATGAATTCAGTTAAGGAACAGTCGTACAACTCATGAAGTCGGCGATAGAAGAAGGCCACGCGGAAGTAAACTCAACGAGTTTAACTTGGGATTGGAGGAACAAGTACATAGACTACTTGAAAACTAGGAAATTTCCCTCGGATCCCAAAGAATAGAGAGCCCTGCGTACCAAGGCTGCCAGATTTAGCTTGGTCGAAGGGACATTGTTCAGGAGAACGTTCGACGGCCCGCTAAGCTAGATGCTTGGGACCAGGAGATACCGAATATGCCTTGAGAGAAGTTCATGAAGGCACTTGCGTGAACCATTCGGGGGAAGAATCTTTGGTCCAGAAATAAATCAGTGCCGGCTATTATTGGACCAAAATAGAGAAAGATGCGAAGGACTTCGCAAAAGAATGTGACACACACCGATGATCCATCAACCGGGAGAGCTACTACACTCGGTCGTGTCCCCGTGGCCGTTTATGAAGTAGGGAATGGACATCTCGGTCCCCTACAAAGGGCACCTAGTAAAGCTCAATTCATACTATTCATGACCGATTAATTTTCCAAATGGATCGAGGCTCAAGCGTTCAAAAAGATCCGGAAGAAAGAAGTCATTGACTTCATCTGGGACCACATAATATGTCAATTTGGGATACCGGCTGAGGTCGTTTGCGATAATGGGAAATAATTCATCAGCAGCAAGGTAAATAAATTTTTCAAAAATCACAAGATTAAGAATATACTATCAACACCTTACCACCCTAGTGAGAACGGGCAGGCGGTATCAACAAACAAGACCATACTTCAAAACCTAAAAAAGTGGTTGACCGATGCCAAAGGGAAATGGAAGGAAATCCTGCCCGAAGTCCTGTGGGCATACCGTACGACCTCGAAGTCTAGTACTGGGGCCACTCCATTTTTGTTGGTCTACGGGGCCGAAGCCTTATTACCAGTCAAAGTGGGAGAACTGAGCCTCATGTTCCAATATGCAACAGAAGAGTCAAACGGCGAGGTCATGATCACGAGCCCGAAACTATTGGATGAAAGGCGGGAGGCCTCTCTAGTTCGATTGGCCGCCCAAAAATAGTGAATAGAAAGATACTATAACCGAAGAGCCAACCTACGACACTTCAAGATCAGGTACTTGGTATTGAGGAAATTAAAATTACACACCCGGAACCCGAACGAGGGGAAGATGGGACCGAATTAGGAAGGACCATATCGAGTCATCAAAATTATTGGAAAGGCTCATACAAACTCGAAGTAGAAAACCGGTGTGCAACTACCAAACAACTGGAACATGACACACATAAAGTGGTACTATTGCTAAGATACCAACTCAATTACTCTTTAATCATGTTATGAATCAAACTAACATTTGAAGGCAACGACCGAGGATGGATGTGGCTATTAGGTCTGAAAGCACGCGTTGCACTCTTTTTCCCTTGAACCGATTTTGTCTCAAAATGGGTTTTTCGACAAGGTTTTTAATGAGGCAACAATAAAACGTGCTAACTTAGATTCAAAGACCGGTCTTAAACCGGAGTCAATGATCGTTCACTTCATATCAACAGTATCCGAGCCCTCTCAAGCTCGACCTCGAATACTTGGGCCCATTACCCTCGGATTAAGGTTTTTAGCAAGGAAGAAAGAAAAACCATGTATGCTAGAAGCTAAGACTTGGTGGTTAGGATTCATTTTAAGTGCCAAACGCTCATATGAACCGTGCTCACATAGTACACCCTAGCCATAATACAAGTTTTTATGTGCTTTCGATCATGTACTTTACACACTAAGAAATGAAAGAAAGTCACGCGTTGCTATTACGCATTTTCTTGATTAGTTAATTCCGGATCCTAAGTGCCCATGGGCTACCCCTACCCGGGGATTATCGAGCCCATGAGCTACCCTTACTCGGGGACTATCGAGCCCAAGGGCTATCCCTACTCGGGGACTATCGTCCGAAGAAAGTTCGGACAATCCGGGTTACCAAATCCCGAAGGCACCAAACCTATTAGGCGGTGCCAAAATACAAAAGGCTACGGCCATCCAAAAAGTGGCTCGGAGACGTCCAAAGCTCGTAGTCAGCATCGTCTAAAATCACTTAAGCATCTTGAAAACCTCCAGTCACACTGAGGTTTCAAAGCCTCGAGCAAACGAAGTTTTATCAAGGACGGGCTCCGTTCAGACCTCCAAAAAATGAATGCTCCATAACTACATTTGATTCCATACTAAAGCATTAAAAACATTACATGAATAGAAATTATGAAAAGATGCTGGAAAAATAAAGACATGATATTGCCAGAAAGGAAAAATATCATATATATTCCGAAATATATTTATAAAGGCCCAATAAAAACAGCCTCAAAATAAGCAAATATATTTATTTATGAGAAAAAAACAAAAAATGTACTAAGGCATATACGCATAGTCTTCACCGGGGCCCGACTCGCCGCCAGAGCCGTCAGAGCCCTTAGAGCCCTCGGAACCCTCGGAGCCTTCAGCACCTTCATGCTCGTAGAGCTCCTTTGCCTCGGCCTCGAGCTTTTTTGCTTCCTCGATCTTAGTCGACAGATCAAAAACTCGGGCATGGATCTCTTCAGGGGTCTCTCTCCGAGACAGCCACTTCACATATTCAATCTTTCTCTTTAGGCGGGTCTCGACTGCCTCCATATCGACCTTGTATTGGGCCACCATTTCTTCGGCATCGACGGAGGTTGTGTCCAATTTGGACTTCATTGCCTCATATTCTCTACCGAGGGCATCCCGCTCTGTGATAGCCGAGCTCAGCTGTGCTCGGAGATCATCATTCAGCTGAGACCATTTATCAGTTTTGTCCTTCGCCACCCGAAGTTGGTTCTCAACCAATGCCAGCCCCACCTTCGCGGTTTCCTTTCCCGAAGCCAGCAGGTCCATTCTACCTTTCCACTCTTTGGCCATGGCCTTGACCTTGTTCTTCTCGGCTCGGAGCTGGTCGATCAGGTCGATCTTCTATTGGACATGTTGTAAGGCCTCGTCAATTTTTTCTAAAAATCGGGATTTTTGTGATGCCGAAATAGGCGTAGAGGTTAAAAGTAGTAGAAGTAGGCATTTTTGCGGCAGTACGCTGGGGAGTTGAAGAAAATGTTGGGCAGAAGTAGGCATTTCTGCGGCCTATTCTGCGACCGCAGAAACACTCTGCAGACCGCAAAATGGTCGCAGAGTGGGTCAGTTTTCTGGATCATTTTGATGTCAAATTTTGCGGCCATCATGCGACCGCATAACCACTTCGCGGGCCGCACTCTTGTCGCATATCCCGCTTAGGTATTTTTTGGATGGAGGTTCTGCGGTGCACTATGCGACCGCAGAACCGTTCTGTGGGCCGCATAGTGACCGCAGACAGGGTCAGTCACGCCCAGTTTTGGAGGCCAAATTATGCGGCCGATATGCGGACCGCATATCAATTATGTGATCACATATGCGATCGCAGAACCTGTTCCGGAGCTTTATTTTTGGGATTTTTAAACCCGGCCCTATTCCGTGAAAACACCACCTTGGGCCATATTGAACCTATTTTCGGATATTTTTAGAGTGAGTGAGAGTGTCCTAGAGGGAGAAAGTGATCTTCATCAAATTGCTCTTCAATTCTCACTTAAAACCTTGAAGATTATCAAGAGAGGCACCTAGGTCTTCTTCCTAAGAGGTAAAATTCTATCACCCAAACTCTTAATTTCAAAATGTAACTAGAATGGGCCATTAGTAAGGTAATTCATGAGGATGGGAGTGCTTACCTTGCATGCATGTGTTCCTAAGGTATGTGGGGAGGATGTGAGTTAAAGATAGAAAAGAATGGGGTGTGGTTTGGTGGAGTCTTTCATAAAAAGGGGCATGAAACCTTAATACACACATAGTGTTTGATAGAAAGCTCAAGTGAGCTAGAACTAATTTTGGGTTCAATTTTGCTTTATTGCTAAAATAGATTGAAGTTGCTATTATTCCATAACACCTTAGAGTTTTAAGAGGCTCAATTGAGGTATGTTGGATAAACCCCCTCTTCTTAGAATTGAATTCCACGGTATTCATGCAATCGACGTAAGTCCCAAATTGAACGTCCTAGAAATTGCTATCCCGAATGTGCTTGCTTGGCAAATATATGTGTAATATGTATTCCCATGCTTTCATCATATTATCTCATCATCTGAGAAAATGTTCAAGACTTAGAATATGTGCTAATATGCCTAGACTTCAAGTTAAATTCGATTAAGGACTGTTATGCCAAATTGTGTGAAAAGCCTCTATGTGCCTTGAATTCTAAATTGCTCACATGTGAAATCAAGAGTCTTGAATGAAAACCGTGTTGTTATTGATGATAATAATAATTTTGGATTGTGGAAAAGAACTTGAATTATGAAATAAGGCCAAGTGCCAAGAGCGACTTTATAATTAAAGCCACTTGTGCCAATGTGCTGAAAAGATGGGAAAGAAATATGAAGTAAGATGATCGATTGAAATGGTTGATGTCTCAAATGAGATGGCTTAGCCGATCGGGCCGAGATCGGACTCCGTGTAATAATACAGTGGTATTGTGAATGAAATAGTGAATATGGTTGATGTCTCAAATGATACGGCTTAGCCGATCAGGCCGAGATCGGACTCCGTGTAAGAATACGGTGGTATTGTGGACTGTGGTATATTGGCACTAAAAACCATCCAACCTAATAATGTGGGAGTTGACTTAAAAATCTATGTGATCCTTAACTTGATGTTTTAATGTTATTTGAAGCTCGTAGTGAATCCTTGACTGTTTCCCTTGTATTATTATTCATTCTATTGAGATGGTGTTTAGCTATACATACTAGTACTATTCCATAGTACTAACGTCCCTTTTGTCGGGGGCGCTGCATCTTTAAATGGATGCAGGTGGTTCCAAAGCAGACATTGTTGATCATATATAGGTGCTGCATCCTCTTCTCAGCGGACTCGGTGAGCCCCATTTCATTCCAGGGTCATGTAATATATCTTTTGTTTATATTGTTGTACTTTTGAGGTATAGCCGGGGCCTTGTTGCCGGCACCTTCTTTACACTTTTTTGTATCTTTAGAGGCTACGTAGACACTATGTGGGTTGTATATGGGTGTTGGGATTGTCAAACAAGTTATGTTCTGTTTGATCACTTGTTCCACTCGGACTATAAGAATATGTGTATTTTGAGACTTAAAGGTGAAATAGCTAATGAAACGGTTTACTATTGTATGAATGAACTTCCCACTGTCTAATTACTGAAATCATGTATTTTCTTTCTTAATAATGGGTGAGTTGGGTAGAAAGTATTTAACAAGCTTGCTTGACCGGGTTCACTCGGTTGAGCGCCGGTCGCGCTTCCCGAGGTTAGGGCGTGATAAACTTGGTGTCAAAGCCTAAGATTTTATAGTGTCCTAGGATATCTCGGAGCCGTGTCTGGTAGAGTCCTTCTTATCAGTGTGCTGTCGATCACATCTATAAGTTGGAAGCTACTTGGACATTTAGGAATAATACCCTTCTTTGATATTCTGGATCGTGTGATGAAACGGATCGTGAAATTGTTCCTCCCCTAACTCATGCATCCCATTAACTTTTAGCATATGGCACATAAGAAGAGAGCATGAACTGGACAAGGTACCTATGATGCCTCAGGAGTGGCAGTTGACCCTTTATTTGATGATGCGGGTGAATACCCAAGGGGTGAAAATAATCCCCCCACCGGCTACACTACCTGATTCCACTACACCTGACCAGGCCACACCAGTAACTGCACCTACTGAGGGTGCAGCGGTTCCTCCAACTGATATTCCGGTTCCACCTCCAGCCCAGCTTCTGGTTCTAGTATTTCTTATGGGGATCTTAGGGGAGCTATCCAGATGCTGACACAGATAGTGGCTTCTCAAGCCCAGAGATCAAATGTTGCACCCACACCTTCTAGCCCACAAGGGGATTTTACTAGTTTTAGGGTGAATAGGTTTGTACAATTGAATCCTCCGGTGTTCATGGGTGCTAATCCCGAGGAGGACCTGCAGAACTTCATTGATGAGATGCATAAGGCTCTCCGGGTTATGCGCGCTACTGAGGCGGAGGGGGTGGAGTTGGCCACCTACCACCTAAAAGGGGTGGCATATTCTTGGTTTGAGCTGTGGGAGGACTCTCGGGAGGAGGGGAGCCCTCCAGCGAGGTAGAGTGAGTTTGCTGATGCCTTTATAGACCATTTCTTACCTACCGAGACTAGGGTAGCCCATGCTGCAGAGTTTGAGAATCTAAAGCAAGGGAGTAAGAGTGTGTGGGAGTATCACATGGAGTTCGCGTGCCTGTCGAAATATGCTATTCACATTATGCCCACCATGGAGGCCAAAGTGCGTCGATTTGTGCAGGGCCTTAGCCCTTTGGTTATTAATGAGGCCACCACAAATGCCTTAAATTCTGATATGAACTATGGTAAGATGGTAGCGTTTGCTCAAGCTACAGAGGCCCAAAAGTTAAAGAACAAGATGGAGCAAGAGGGTAGCAGTAGGGTCCGATCCGTGGGCAACCCTAAGGATTCATTTGGTGGTGGGAGATCAGCTTTTAGGGGAGGGTCATCAGGGCCATCCCAGTCTTATGCTCAGTCTTCAGCCAGTGCACCGCCAGTAGGGCACAGTCAGCAGCAGGGGAGTCACTTCAGGCCTAATCAGGGTAGCAGGGGGTCCCACCATCAAGGCCGATCAGGAGGGAGATTCTAGCAGCAGCTGAGGCCTCCTTGCCACAAGTGTGGGAGGATGAATATGGGAATCTTCTACCAGGACATGCTGGTATGTTACGGGTTTGAAATGAGGGGTCATATTCAGAGGGAGTGTCGTTCATCCCGCCAGGGTTCGGGCAGGGGCACAACACAACCATCCAGTTCTGCAGTTGCTACATCTTCAGCACCCCCTCTAGCTCGAGGCTCTCCAGCACCAGCAGGGCATGGTGCAGCTAGGGGTGGTGCGCAGAGTTCAGGAGGACCCAAATGTTTCTATGCTATGAGTGGTCGCCAGAGCGCAGAGGCTTCTCGAGATGTTGTCACAGGTATATTGACTGTCCAATCTCATGATGTATATGCTCTTATTGATCCCGGTTCCACCTTGTCCTATGTTACCCCTTATATTGCTATGGAATTTGGGATAGAACCGGAATAGCTTCATGAGCCGTTCTTTGTATCTACTCCGGTTGGCGAGTCTATTGTAGCCATAAGGGTGTATAGGGGTTGTGTTGTCACGGTACGTGGTTGGGACACCGTGGCCGATCTTATTGAATTGGGGATGGTCGATTTTGATGTAATTATGGGGATGGATTGGCTTTATTCATGTTTTTCTAAGCTCGACTGCCAAACTAGAACTATGAGATTTGAATTTCCAAATGATCCGGTTGTTGAGTGGAAGGGGGATAATGTGGTGCCTAAGGGTAGGTTTATTTCTTACCTTAAGGCAACGAAGATGATTAACAAGGGGTGTATCTATCATTTGGTCCGGGTCACAGACACCAATGCTGAGGCGCCTACACTCGAGTCTGTGCCAGTTGTGAATGAATTTCTAGAGGTCTTTCCTGATGAGCTCCCTGGGATTCCGTCAGACAGGGAGATTGATTTTGGGATTGATGTGATGCTAGGCACGCAGCCTAAATCTATTCCGCCCTACAGGATGGCACCAGCAGAATTGAAGGAACTAAAGGAGTAATTGAAGGATTTGTTAGAGAAGGGTTTCATCCGATCGAGTGTGTCACCATGGGGCGCACCGGTTCTCTTTGTAAGGAAGAAAGATGGATCGCTGAGGATGTGTATTGACTACCGGCAACTCAACAAATTCACAATCAAATATAAGTACCCGTTACTAAGAATAGATGATTTGTTTGATCAGTTACAGGGTGCTAGATACTTCTCCAAAATTGATATACGATCCGGGTATCACCAACTGAAGATCAGGGAGCAGGATATTCCGAAAATAGCTTTCAGAACCTGGTATGGGCACTTTGAATTTCTGGTAATGTCTTTCGGGCTAAGAAATACCCCAGCAGCTTTCATGGACCTTATGAATCGGATTTTCAAGCCTTTCCTCGACTCCTTTGTTATAGTGTTCATTGACGATATTCTTGTGTATTCACGAGGTCGGGAGGATCATGCCGATCACCTCAGGGCAGTGTTGCAGACTCTTCATCAGCACCAATTGTACGCAAAATTTTCAAATTGCGAATTTTGGCTCGAATCTGTCACATTCTTGGGTCATGTTGTCTCTAGAGAAGGAATTAAAGTGGATCCTCAAAAAATTTCAGCAGTGAAGAATTGGCCTAGACCTACAACGTCAACCGAGATTTATAGTTTCTTGGGTTTAGTAGGGTATTACCAGAAGTTTGTGGAAGGGTTCTCTACTCTTGCCTCTCCATTGACTAGATTGACTCAGAAAGCGGTTAAGTTCCAATGGTCTGATGCTTGTGAAAGGAGCTTCTAGGAATTGAAATCGAGATTGACTATGGTGCCAGTATTGACCCTGCCAGAGGGTACAGACGGGTTTGTGGTATATTGCGATGCTTCAAGAATCAGGCTTGGGTGTATGTTAATGCAACATGGAAAGGTTATAGCTTATGCTTCTAGGCAACTCAAGAATCATGAGAAGAACTATCCAACACATGACTTAGAACTTGCGGCAGTGGTTTTTGCATTGAAGATTTTGCATCATTATTTGTATGGGGTCCATGTGGATGTATTCACGGACCACAAGAGTCTTCAATATATTTTCAAACAAAAGGAGCTGAATCTGAGGCAAAGAAGATGGCTTGAGTTACTCAAGGATTATGACATCGATATTCTGTACCACCCAGGGAAAGCCAATGTTGTGGTGGATGCTCTTAGCCGGAAATCTATGGGTAGTTTGGCTCACTTGGAGGCATGTCAAAGGCCGTTGTCCAGGGAGGTTCATCAGCTAGCCAGTTTGGGAGTTCGTCTTGCGGACTCTAGTGAAGGAAGGGTAATTGTGCAAAATAGGGCTGAATCATCGCTTGTTGTGGAATTCAAAGAAAAGCAATACAACGATCCATTGTTGGTACAGCTGAAGGAGGGGATTCATAAGCATAAGACTATGGCTTTTGCACTTGGCATGGATGATGGTACACTGAGGTACCAAGGGCGACTATGTGTTCCAAATGTAGATGGTCTCCGGGAAAGAATACATGACCGAGGCTCACACTTCTAGGTATTTCGTGCACCCAGGTTCTACGAAGATGTATCATGATCTCAAGGAAGTCTATTGGTGGAATGACATGAAAAGGAATATGGCGGACTTTGTGGCAAGGTGTCCAAATTGTCAGCAAGTGAAGGCCGAATATCAACGACCTGGTGGGTTGGCACAAAACATAGAAATTCCAATGTGAAAGTGGGAAATGATTAATATGGATTTTGTGGTAGGATTACCACACACTCCGCGCAAGTTTGACTCAATTTGGGTGATTGTGGATCGACTCACGAAATCAGCACATTTCTTGCCAGTTAAATCTACCGACACAGCGGAACAGTATGCTCAGTTATATATCAAGGAAATAGTCAGGCTGCATGGCACTCCAGTTTCTATCATTTCCGATCGAGGGGCTCAATTCACGGCAAAATTTTGGAAGAAATTTCAGCAAGGTTTGGGTACTCAGGTGAATCTTAGTACAACCTTCCATCCACAGACCGACGGGCATGCAGAGCAGACTATTCAGACACTTGAGGACATGTTGCGTGCTTGTGTTCTTGACTTCAAGGGTAGTTGGGATGATCATTTCCCACTCATAGAATTTTCTTACAACAACAGCTTCCATTCTAGTATTCAGATGGCACCATTTGAGGCGTTATATGGTAGGAGATGTAGATCTCCCATTGGGTGGTTCGAGATTGGGAAAGCTGAGCTGATAGGACCAGACCTTGTGCATCGGGCTATGGAAAAGGTTAAAATCATTAAGGAGCAATTGAAAACTGCTCAGTGTCGTCACTAATCCTATTCGTATGTTCGTTGCAGAGACTTAGAGTTCAAAGAAGATGATTGGGTATTCTTGAAGGTTTCCCCCATGAAGGGTATAATGCGGTTCAAAAGGAGATGGAAATTGAGTCCGAGGTATGTCGGGCCGTACAAAATCATTTAGAGGATTGGTCAGATGGCGTACAAGCTTGAGCTACCACCCAAGATGTCATTAGTGCATCTGGTATTCCATGCGTCTATGTTGAAGAAGGTAGTTGGAGATCCGTCAGCTATTGTGCCGGTTGAGAACATTGAGGTTAATGAAGAACTGTCATATGAAGAAATTCCAGTTGCCATTCTTGATAGGCAAGTCCAAAATTTGAGGAATAAAGAAATATCCTCCATGAAGGTGTTATGGCGAAACCAGCAGGTTGAAGAGGCTACTTGGGAGGCCGAGGAAGAGATGAAAAAGAAGTATCCTTACTTGTTTGTATAAGCTATATTTCTTGTATCACTGGTCCAGGTAATGTAAAGGTGCTTCTTTCTAAATATATTGTATGTGAGGCCACAGTAGGTGTTTTTATGAGTTATGTTACGTCATTGGGTTATATATATGTTTTGAGGATGTGTTTCTGGGGCTCTCTCACAGGTGGATAGGCCTAGTTACAAGGGAAACTCTAGCGAAATTTTTGGAAATTTATGGAGTTAGTCAAATTTAGGATTGTTGGTGTGGTATAAAAACTGAGTTGCACAAGATGCTAATAGTGAACCCTGATCCTCATTCGAGGATGAATGATCTTAAGTGGGGGAGGATGTAAGGCCCCGTAAAAGTTTTCCTAAAAACCGGGATTTCCGTGATGCCGAAAAAGGTGTAGAGGTTAGTAGTTGGATTAAAAAGTGCGCTGGGGAGTTGAAGAAAATGTTGGGCAGAAGAAGGCATTTCTGCGGCCTATTCTGCGACCGCAGAACCACTTCGCGGACCGCAGAATGGTCGCAGAGTGGGTCAGTTTTCGGGGTCATTTTGATGTCAAATTTCGCGGCCATTATGCGACCGCATAACCACTTCGCGGGCCGCACTGTTGTCGCATATCCCGCTTTGGGATGTTTCGAAGGGAGGTTCTGCGATGCACTATACGATCACAGAACCGTTCTATGATGCATTATGCGACCGCAGAACAGGTCTGCGGGATACATAGTGACCGCAGACCGGGTCAGTCGCGCCCAGTTTTGGAGGCCAAATTATGCGAGATATGCGGACCGCATATCAATTATGCTATGGCAGAACCTGTTCCGGAGATTCATTTTTGGGGTTTTTAAACCCGATCCTATTCCGTTAAAACACCTACCTTGGGCCATTTTAAACCTATTTTCTAATATTTTTAGAGTGAGAGAGAGGGTCCTAGAGGGAGAAAGTGATCTTCATCAAATTGATCTTCGATTCTCAATTAAAACCTTGAAGATTATCAAGAGAGGCACCTAGGTCTTCTTCCTAAGAGGTAAGTTCTATCACCCAAATTCATAGGGATGTGAGTGCTTACCTTTCATGCATGTGTTCCTAAGGTTTGTGGGGAGGTTGTGAGTTAAAGATAGAAAAGAATGGGGTGTGGGTTGGGGTAGTCATTTATAAAAAGGGGCATGAAACCTTAATACACACATAGTGTTTGATAGAATGCTCAAGTTAGCTAGAAGTATGATCGTTTTCCAAATTTTGGGTTCAATTTTGCTATATTGCTAAAATAGATTGAAGTTGCTAATATTTCGGAACGTCTTAGAGTTTTAAGAGGCTCAATTGAGGTATATTGGCTAATCCCCTCTTCTTAGAATTGAATCCCACGGTATTCATGCAATCGATGTAAGTCCCAAATTGAACGTCCTAGAAATTGCTATCCCGAATGTGCTTTCTTGGCAAATATATGTGTAATATGTATTCCCATGCTTTCATCATATTATCTCGCCATCTAAGGAAATGTTCAAGACTTAGAATGTGTGCTAATATGCCTAAATTTCAAGTCAAATTCGATTAAGGACTGTTATGCCAAATTCTGTGAAAAGCCTCTATGTGCCTTAAATTCTAAATTGCTCACATGTGAAATCAAGAGTCTTGAATGAAAACCGTGTTGTTATTGATGATAATAATAATGTTGGATTGTGGAAAAGAACTTGAATTATGAAATAAGGCCAAGTGCCAAGAATGGCTTTATAATTAAAGCCACTTGTGCCAATGTGCTGAAAAGATGGGAAAGGAATATGAAGTAAGATGATCGATTAAAATGGTTGATGTCTCAAATGAGATGGCTTAGCCGATCGGGCCAAGATCAGACTCTGTGTAATAACACGGTAGTATTGTGAATGAAATAGTGAATATAGTTGATATCTCAAATGATATGGCTTAGCCGATCGGGCCGAGATCGGATACCGTATAAGAACACAGTTTTATTGTGGACTGTGGTATATTGGCACTAAAAATCATCCAACCTAATAATGTGGGAGTTGACTTAAAAATCTATGTGATCCTTAACTTGATGTTTTAATGTTATTTGAAGCTCGTAGTGTATCCTTGACCGTTTCCCTTGTATTATTATTCATTCTATTGAGATGGTATTTAGCTATACATACTAGTACTATTTGACAGTACTAACGTCCCTTTTGCCGGGTGCGCTGCATCTTTAAACGGATGCAGGTGGTTCCATAGCAGACATTGTTGATCACAGATAGGTGCTGCATCCTCTTCTCAGCGGACTCGGTGAGCCCCATTTCATTTCGGGGTCATGTAATATATATTTTGTTTATATTGTTGTACTTTTGAGGTATAGCCGGGGCCTTATTGCCGACACCTTCTTTACATTCTTTTGTATCTTTAGAGGCTCCGCAGACACTATGTGGGTTGTATATGGGTGTTGGGAATGTCAAATAAGTTATGTTGTGTTTGATCACTTATTCCACATAGACTATAAGAATATGTGTATTTTGAGACTTAAAGGCAAAATAGCTAATGAAACGATTTAATATTGTATGTATGAACTTCCCACTGTCTAATTAATGAAATCATGTCTTTTTTTCCTGATCATGGGTGAGTTGGATAGAAAGTATTTGACAGGCTTGCTCGACCGGGTTCACTCGGTTGAGCACCGGTCGCGCTTCCCGAGGTTGGGGCGTGACACCTGCGAGGCTGTGATGTTAGTCACCATGACTAGCTCCTCATTGTTAGCTTCAAAGACCATTACCTTTTTTATTAGGTCGGGATGTTCTTGCTACAGGGTCGAAGCTTCCTTCCTAGCCTTGTCCAGCTCGGCCTGGAGGTATTTGACGGCCCCGTCCTGTTGCTCACTGAGAAGCCTGTACATGTCTTTCTTCCAGACCTACTCTTTGAGCTTGAACTCGAGCTGGCTGATTTCCAAGCGGTACCGGAGGAAGCTCTCATGGTGAAGCACTGAGGCCTGCAAAACAACGAAAATAGTAAGAGACATTAAATCATAAGTAGAATTCACAAGGGGGTATAAAAGTGTTGATGTCTTACCCGGTTCAGCGCCTGCTACGCCTCATTAAAAAGACTTGACGTGCCCACCTCGTTCATCTTTTCCTGGTGCTCCTCAGTTACCAGGCATCGAAGGTAGCTGGCTGCGCCCACTGGACCCGATAGAACCTGAGCATCCTCCGGGACTATAAGAATGATTGTTCTCTTACGGCCGGGGTCCACGCTCGGTGCGGGAAATTACTTCAACAGTTTTGGGCTCGAACTCAGCCCACCAGCTATGAAAGGCACGTCCTTCTTCGGGATCTCCAGGTCGCCTAACCCGAAAAAATCTTCCAAAGTACACATGTCCATGTAATCAAAGAAGGAGTGGAGAGGTTCATCTGCACCCTGAACTCCTTCGCTTGACTTTTCCTTACCCGCTTGGGCCTGTTCAAGCATGGACTCGGTATAGGAGAGCGTTTAGATGATATCGATCACATCGGTTTCCTCTTTCAAAATGGGAACAGTTACTTGGCAGGTCACAGCTTCCGTCTTGACTTCGGCCTCTCAAATCAGAAGAGGATCGGCCTCGTGGCCCCTTCTCTCGATCGTCGACTGCTCCCCGGCAGGGATCGATCCATGGGCGACAAAGATGTAATCTTCTTCGGGCTCATACGTGGCCTGTGAAGAAAGTCAGGATCCGTTATTCTTCTTGGGCTTACGAGCCCGGGAAGCCGCCCTCTTTATTATCTTCACCTCGGGATCCGGGGAGCCCGAGGACTTTCTTTTCCTCCTTCTCTCTCGCGGCAGCCCCGTGATGTCCCAAAACGTAGGGATAAATGAATAAGAACATATCCTCGTCCCTATCCGGTGGCCTAAGTTCGGTAGTCTTAGGCAAACCTGCGAAGAAAAGAAAAAAAAGTCAGCATTATGTAAGTTTGGGGGATAGTGATAACTGTTCAGGGGAGAGCCTTACCATTAGAACAGCCCTCTCATCTGCCCTTTGAAAGTTTCCTCCATGCACGCTCGTAGTATGACATATGCTTGTAGATTCCTTCGATCCACTCCTTGAACCGGGGGACCGCATTGGGAACCCGGGCAACAGCTGGACGACCATAAATACTGGCGATGAGAAAAGAAATAAAGGAAAATTGACATTTAAGGAAAGACTATACTTACGAGATGCATTCCACTTCTCGGGGAACTATAGGAACTCGGGAGGGATCAGATCGTCAGTTTTTACCCAAACAAAATGCCCCTGCCAACCTCGGTCTCGATCCTCATCGATGCTCGAAAGAGGAGCTTTGCTAGCTCAGCGAATAAGCTTGATTAGTCCCCCTCAGAAAATTTGGGGACTGTATAGACGGAGTAGGTGTCGAGGGTGAACCGAGGATATTCGGTGTTGTTCACAAAATAACATAGGAGGATCACGATCCTCCAAAGAGACGGGTGGATTTGCCCAAGGCACACCTCTTACCTCTTGCAGAAAGCCAAAACTACTGGGTCTACCGGGCCCAGCACGAAAGGGTAAGTGTAAACACTTAAATACCCCTCCACGTGGGTAGTAATGCCATCCTTGGGCCCGGGGACAACCACGTCCTTGCCTTCCTATTTATAGTCCTCTCGGACTGTGGGAAGGGTATCTTCGGTAATGGAGCATATGTATCTCCATGCTCCTTCACCTCGGTCTTGTTTGGCGGAGGCCTTCTTGCCCTTGAAGTCATCCCCGATTGAAAAACCCCCGGGTATAAAGCTTTTCATGGGGGGCTATGGGGCCGCCTCGGGAGTAGCTGCCTCGATAGCAGCCACCTCGGCATCTGTGGCCGAGTGGGAAGATGAAGGGGCAGCCTGTTGAGGAGCTGATTTGGAAGTTTTAGCCATTGTAATCTGGGAAAATATGAAGATTTGAAGAAAAAGTATGAAAATTTGAAGGAAATGTATGAAGGTTTGAAGAAAAGATTATGAAGGTTTGAAGGTGAGATGAAGATCTGGGTTAGAAGTTTAAGAACAAATATAAATATTTGAAGATTAGAGATAAAGATATGAAGGTTTGAAAAAGTTGAAAGCCGCTAGAAAATTCGAAGGTAGAAGCAAGGATCTGAAAGTGGAAGAAGTTCAAAAGATCGAAGCTTTTATAGGGGAAAATGTAATCAATACACGAAGTTTCACATTCAAAGGCAATCGGTCGATGATCGACACGTGTCCGAAGTCAGAACGACGCGACTGATGGACGTTTTGCCTTATTCGTCATCTCGGTTCTAACATACGAAGGAAGGAACCGGGGTTCATCTATCGTTTCCCATCATTTTGGCGAACCTACTCTCTGAGAAACGAGGGAACTATCTCTATATGGGTGAAATCAGGGTTAGCGCATACCCCGATTTACCGGTAAATCAAACGAAGTAAGAGTATAAATATATGAGATCGAAATCAAAGCTCGAGGCCCGAATGGAGTTCTCACCACCAGGCCTAATAAGACAACATTCCCCGAACCTAGAACGAGCTCCGAGACCTCGGAAAGCATGGCAACTGTTGCACACGACTAACAGAGAGTTGTGATATCCGCACCCCACCGGATATCACGGCGCGAATCTCGCCCGATGTCAGTAGCGGATCAGTAATTGACGAGAAAGGAGGATTTTTACCTTTTGAGAATTGTACTAGGAATTGGAACTCTCCTACTATATAAAGGAGAAAATTTTTATTCAATAACATATATTGTAACAGGCAAACCATGGCAATACAAATTCATTTTTCTGCTCTCTAGCTATTGAAAAGTTCTTATTTTACTATTGTTCTTTATACGCAATTGGCTTCAAATTTAGGGCAGAACTACTGTCCAGCTTTAATCCGAGCTCGACCTTAACGCCACAATTGGTTTGATTATTATTTTTGTCTTTAACTCATCTATCTAACATTCTTGATTATTTGTGTTGAATCAATCCACCTATCCTTATAACTGTGTATAAAAATAATTGAAAGTTATTATTTTATGTAAATTGTCACTTTAAATGGAAAAAAAGAGAGAAGAGTTCTACTTGGTATTAAAGTATGGAAATTTATTTGGGCTCGGAAAATAGGGTGTCCCAAAAATTACTTATTTTAAATGTATAATATGTAATTTAAATAATTATCACTTGTTATTAGTGGCAGTAAATGTTTGTAGCAATTTTTTGTCAACTTGTCATGCAATAATCATTATTTCCAAAGTTTAAAATATTAATAATAAAGCTACTACACTTGAGTATTGGAACAAATGTCTCATATTTAACTGTTCCTATTCATATATTAGACAGTTTATATAACTCCAAAAATTTACTATAAAAATATTTAATACAAAATTTAAATTTTAGAATAAAGCAATTAAATTTATAACTAGGTGCTAAAAGCAACAGATTCTATAAAAAGAAATAGCTAAAAATATAGAATAAAATGATAAATTTTAAAAGCAAGAAGAGAAAGTGATATTATTTGATGGCCGCTAGGGCCTTGAATGTTTGGAGATGGATTATGAAAAGATTGTGCTACACCCCACATAAAAAGTTGGAAGATTTATGAGGTTTAAGTACTACAAACCAAATGGTGTCATGTTAACAGGCAAAAGGGGCGACTACATGTGACCAAATTTCACCAGCTATCCCACTGGGCGCAGCAGCCAGTGTGAGGCAACCCATTTTACATGTGGAGTGGAAGAATTGTCTGTGCTTGATATGGTATAAAAAGGTGGTGTAGCTCTTTCTCACTCATTCTAGAAGATATCCCCAACATTAATTCTTCAAAAATTCTTTCAAACCTCCTTTAGAATTCCCCCAAACAGTCTAAGGCTAAATCGAAGGTGAATTTAGTAGGGTTTGGTGTGAAGAAGCTTTAATCATCACTATAACAACTACTATCTTGTTGTATTGATTCTGGAGATTCGTTGGAGCCAAAGTTAATCATCATAGAAGCGTAACTAATTCTTCAGCAAGGTATGTAGGACAACTTTCTTTCCTGGCATGACTTGGTATAAACGTCGTTCTCTCTGAAGGATTTTTATGTTGTAAGATTGGTTTGTTCTAAGCCCTTCCCAGTGACGTTGCTTATGTCCTCATATATCTTCTCACCTGTAGGGTTTATCTCAAGTTAAAGTGTTTTCGATAGTATTCCGAAGTCAGAAAGTATGATTCATTCTGAGTTGATCTTGGTATTTCCTTGAAATTGACCTTGCATTGCACTTATATATATGTGTCTATTTTACTTTATCAAACTCGGCTATAGTTGGTCGGGTACGACACCTATTGTGCCACCACTAATTAGTTGGGTATGATGATATATGATATGAGATATTACCGAGCTCTTGTGTGGTCGGGTACGATGATGTGTGATGTGAGGCTACCAAGTCCTCTTAAGGCCAGCTACGCCAAGTTCTGTTGAGATCGGGGACGACCAAGACCTCCTGAGGACGGGTACGACCGATTCCTCTATGAGGCCGGTATGGAGTGATGTGTGATGTGAGGCTGGTTAGTCCTCTTAAGGCTGACTACGCCAAGTCCTATTGAGGCCGGGTACAATCGAGACCTCCTGAGGTCGGGTTCGACCGAGTCCTATATGAGAACGGGTATGGAGTGACATGTGATATGAGACTCTATTGATATATATATATATATATATATATACATATACATATATATATATATATATATATATATATATATATATATATATATATATATATATATATATATGTGACATATGGGCCTTATGCAAGCACATTTGGAGAAAAATGCAATAATATGCCCCAAAGAGTGGTTGAATGTGTATAAAGAGTGGCTTGGTTTTACAAAAGCTTGCATACATTCATGTTTCATGGTTATAGCAGTGTACGCTCCCGGTGGCTTGTCTACGGTATCCAGGTTAAGCTTATATATTCCTATCCCTTATGTTATGCCATTGATTTACGCATATTATCCATTTTACATACTCAGTATATATTTCATACTGATGTCCTTTTTATTTAGGCTATATGTTAATGTCCACATGTACAGATAGACCTGGTGACGTCCCTCCCCAGTAGGGTGTTTGTTCTAGCTTATTGTTCGTACACTCCACTTCTTCGGAGTAGTTGTTCAAAGGTCACTATGTATCAAAGTGCATGTTCCAGTTATTTTGGGTATGGTAGGGCCCTGTCCCGACCAAGTTGTGTACATGTATTATGTTTTGATACTCTTAGAGGCTTGCAGACTAGAATACTATTTGGGTATGTATAAAATATGGTCGTTAGTCTGATGGCCACGGATGTATATGTGTATGTGAAAATATATCAATGCTAAGGTCTCTTCCACAGTCAGTTGTGTTCATTCAAATGTCTATTTTGTGGCCCCATTGCCCCAGATTGTATGTTATAAAGAATCAAGTATGGACGTTGGTTCGCACGGGCCTTCAGGTGTCGTGTGCCGGTCGCACCTCCCAAGGTTGGGGAGTCTGCAAGCCGTATCTAGTAAGGTCTTGTTTATGGCTGTGTTGTGTACCATACTTATAAACTGGAGGCTACGGGATATCTAGGGTGAATACCTTTTTTTCTGATCTAGATCATGCGCTAGACCGGGTCGTAAATATTCATTTCAAATCCCCATCTTGTTTATATTTATAGTGATGCCTACCACGAGACGTTAGGCAATTATTCAGGGATTGAATGAAGAAGCATGAGAAGGTACGAACCAGGTACCACCTGCCTTTATGGGCCAACACGGACCTCACGATGAGGCTGATACTCAAGTTTCGGGGACTTCCCCAATACCCCCGGAACGGCAAAGAGAAGCTAATGTGCCTCTAATTCCTCAAACGATTGTTCCTGAACAGGATCTAGATATGAGGAGTGTTGTACAATTGCTCACTCGATTAATAGCCTCTCAGGCCCAACATCAGGCCCCTACCACCTCAGATACAACAGTCAGTACGAGAGTTAGAGATTTCATAAATCTGGACCCCCCCAGGTATTTAGAGGAACAGATCCAAACGAAAATACCTAGAATTTTCTACACCAGATGCAGTGGATGTTATGAGTTATGCATGCCACATATTCTGAGTATGTGGATCTTGCCTCATACCGATTGCGGAATATTGATGTGACTTGGTATGAAACATGGGAGCAATCTAGGGGACCTCTTGCTCCACCAATAGGATAGTAGGAGTTTTCTAAGGCCTTTGTGCAACAGTATTTTCCTATTGAGCTCCGCCGAGCTAAGCAAGATAGATTCTTACGTCTAGAGCAGGGCAACATGAGTGTTCGGAAGTACAACATGCAATTTAACTCCTTTGGTCGTAGCTGTCATGCCCCGACATTGGGGAGCGCGACCGACGCTCAACCGAGATACCCCGGTAAAGCAAGCCTACTTGATGCTTTCTACCCAATCTTACCCATGACAAATATAAAATCAATATCAAGAGATATACATGAGGAGAATAAAGTGTTCCACATTCTTTTCCCATTATTCAAAAGATATCCATTTATGATTTCCAAAATATTACAAGTTTATAGATATGATGAAAAACTGGTTTACCAAATACCAACATTTCTAGTAAAATTTACAATATCAGACACCACCCACAACCTGTCTATGGAGCCTCTAAGTACAACATAAGTGAAGAACAGATGTGCCGGCGACAAGGCCCCGGCTATACCTCAAAGCACAAAATATAACGTCAAACGACATAAAGCCGAGAATAGAGTAGGGCTCACCAAAACCTGCTGAGTAGAGAGTAACTGCTAACGAGGATAACGATCTCCCGCTGATGAACCACCTGCATCCATTGAAGATGCAGCGCACCCGACAAAAGGGACGTTAGTACATATAGAATAGTACTAGTATGCAAAGCTAAATGTTCTTTTTCAAAATAGAATGCCAATATAAAAAGAGGGGAAAAACTATGGAAACAAGTAACAATCAACAATATCCAAATGCCAAGTTTAAAACATAACAATAAAATACGGATATAATATATATATATATATATATATATATATATATATATATATTTGTTGGGAGATCATTAGTACGATATACCACCGTGTTTTAGCACGGAGTCTGATCACGGCCCGATCGGTTAGGCCGTCTCACCCAAAGACATTCGATCTACACAAAGTGGCCCCGCTGCCTCACCCCAATGTGTGCGGGTGGAGGTGTAATTACAATTACAATCTCTACACAAAGTGGCCCCGCTGCCTCACCCCAATGTGTGCGGGTGGACCTGAGTCACAATCACAATCTCTACACAAAGCGGCCACGCCGCCTCACCCTAATGTGTGCGGGTGGAGGTGTATCACAATCACAATCTCTACACAAAGAGGCCCCGCCACCTCACCCTAATGTGTGTGGGTGTAGGTGTATCACAATCACAATCTCAATCACAATTTTAATTAAAATTTCCAGCACAATCACCACCATGTGTGCGGCATGGTGTCCGATCACGACCCGACCCGCTAGGACGTCTCACCATAATGTTGTGTGGATCGACATCACCCTTTTCTAGTAATCATATCATCCCAATAAAGGGGAATATTCTTATCACAATAATCTCATCCCAAATAAGGGGAATAATCACAATGCACCTTACACCTGCACGTGTAGTTTCAGGGTTAGGTTATTCCAACCTACCCTTCCTTGGTGACTAACGATACTCCTAAAAATATTTGGTCGTGCACATAAGGGAAACAAAAGTACAAATATATTTTATATTCACCTCATTATATTTCACACTATATATATCTTCATTAGTATTTTCAATCATTCACAATATCATTATTTCCTTGGCTCTATTGGCCATACGTATGATTCTTCATTTATGGCATGATGGTTGTATCTCATATTCTACACTTTTATTTCTTTACTTTCAAGGATCATCATCACAAACATCAACTTATTGAATATTCCAGAAATTATAACTTCAAGTTCATTCCTAATGAAGGCTTTAAACACAATAGTTTTCTTTCCAAAGAATGGAGCAAAATGACTAGCAATTGAAGCACAAGTTAAAATCATAAATGAGTGGTAAACCACTTATTCTTGAAATACTTTCCCAAAAAGGGAAATGCACTATCTCAACTCATGAGTATGTAAGAACTTAAATCACATTGGAAATATTTATAAAGAGGAGCATGGTGATTTACGATTTAAACATGACTTCAAATCAAATGCACTAGTTACAACAACCATGGCCACGTTTTATATCTCACTCTCATTTCTTTCACTTTCAAGCATATTTATAGATCATCATCAATAAGTGAATTTGGAATCAAGGCCTTAAGCATAAATATGAACAATAGGGGTCTTAGGCGCATTGAGTTTTTCTTTCATAATTGGGCATAACAACTTGCAATTTAAACATGATTTGAAATCATACTATCTCGACATATTGGTCACACTAGGATATATTCCCGATGGAGAACATAAGATGATAGGAGAATTTGGTGCACATTGTTTGTATATATCATTCAACACAAATTTATTCGGAATAGTCAAATATATAAGGAATAACTCGGAACATGGGAATTTGGAACTTGGGCCAACCATACTTGAAACTTACGGGAACATCATGGAATTCTATTCCAAGAGAGACGTTTAGCCAACATACCTTGTTTGAGATTTCCTTATGTTACTACAACGCCCCAACACTTCTAGCAATAACAATCTATAGGAAGATATCAAAAACTGGTTAATAATTAGAAGGATTCCCATGGTGTAACTCTCTTAGGAATTTTGTCAAACACCTAGTATGCAAAATAGACTACAAAACTCTATAATGGTAATCCCTTCCTCCCTCAACCAATTTCAACAAGAAACTAACCAAAATGGTTCATTAACCTCATATACTACAACCTATTGACACATGCATGGCCTATTTCCAACCCCACAATATACTTGAATTCATAACCTCTTGCATGAAAGCTTAGGAGTAGGACTTACCCCAATAGATGATGGTCTAGAGAGTGTCATCCATGATTCTTGAAGATTGGGTCAAGAATGGTTGATTAGAATGGCTAGGCCTTCTCCTTCTCTCTCTAAACTACTCTCACTTCTCTCTAAAACATTAGATATATGCTCCAAAATGAGCCCCAAAGGCTATTAATCAAAATGGGGTCGGGTAAGAAAATTTCCAAAAATGACCATCGAACTCAATTATGTGGTAGCAGAATTGATATGTGGCCAGCAGAATAGATATGTGGACAGAAGAATCGATTATGTGGCCAACAGAATGGATATATGGCCAACAGAACATTTATGCGGCCAGCAGAATGGTTTTCAAAATTTGCCCTTTTGTTATTCCACTATGCGATGCTTATGTGGTCTGCGGAACAGTTCTGTGGCCACGAACTTGACCGCAGAATTGCCTTCTTCTGCCAAAAGTTCCCAACAACACTTTCGTGCATTCTTCAACCTAAAACGTCTGCACCACGACTCGTTTTATAAAATTCTCTAACACATTAGCCTACTTATAACCACAAAACCTTAAATTACTTGCCGGAAATTTACGGGGCCTATCATCCTCCCCCACTTAGGATTATTCATCCTTGAATGAGGAGTAGAGTGTGCCCCAAACACATAACATAACACATCTCTTGTCTCACACATCTCAAGCTCCCAAATTTGATTAACTTCTAAATGTGACATCTGTACTAAATAAACTTTTCTTACATTACGTTAAAAGACCAAAGTATTATGCAGTCTGTAACGACCCGATCGGTCATTTTCAGCTTTAATGATTCGTTCAGTAGTTTGGGGACTTGAATGACTTAATATTGTGAATTATGGCTTGCGTGCGTGGTCGAAATTAATTTTCGGATATTTCGGGATGAAATTGGATGAATGGTTCTTACTTTAGAAGCTTAAGTTAAAAATGTTGATCGAGGTTTGACTTTTGTGGAAATGACCTCGGAACGGTATTTTGATGGCTCCGATAGGTTTGTATCGCGAATTTTGACTTGGTCGTATGCCCGGAATCGAATTCGGAAGTCCGTAGGTTCATTTTGTGTTGTTTTACTGAAAGTTCGCACTTTAAAGTCTTAGAATTTTGATAAGTTTGATCGTAGGTTGACTTCATAGCTATCGTGTTTGGATTTCTATTTCGGGACTAAGAATATGTCTGTTTTGCCATTTGGATCTTATACGCAAAGTTTGGCATCATTTGGAATTGATTTGGTAGGAATCAGACGCGCAGTTGTGTTTTTAGAAGTATTTGAGTTTCATGTTGATTTCATGTGTTTTGGAGGTCCGATTCATGGTTTCGGATGTTATTTTGATGATTTGATCACACGAGCGAGTTCGTGTTATATTTTTAGACTTGTGTTGATGGTTAGTTTGGAGCTCCGAGGGCTCGGGTGAGTTTCGGTTGCATTTTGGAGAGTTCATAGAAGGTTTAGATTTTGCTGGTGCTCTAATCTCACATTTGCGATACTGACCTGGGTTGGGCAGTGGTCGCATTTGCGATCATCTTGATCCCTTTCGTGATGTGAGGGGTTTCTCTTTTGCAATAACTTCCACGTATTTGCGGGGTTCACAAATTCGCATTTGCGACTGGACATAAAAGCTGAGGGACAAGAATTTGATCTCATTTTCATATTTTGGAACACTAGACTCGGTAGGAGGCAATTTTGAAGAGGGATTTTCATCTACAAATATTGGGTAAGTGATTTTGATCAATTTTCAACTATTTTAAATGATTATATGTGAGTTTTAACATCAAAATTATGAGAATCAAATTGAAATTTTGAGAAACTTTGTCTATATTTTGAAAAATAAAAATTTGAGTTTTGAGTTTTGAGAGTCGATTTGGACTCGGATTTTGAAACAAAACACATATATAGACTCGTGGGGTTCTAGGTAGTCGGAATCTACCCTTGAACCCGGATTTTGATCGGGCAAGCCCGGGGTTGACTTGTGAGAAATTGTGTAAAGATCATAGCTTTAATTATTGGAATTGATTTCTCTTCCATTATTTAATATTATTAAGTTACAATTAAGAACAAGTACCCACTGTCGCCCATTGATGACTAATTTGACCAACTTCAGGGAGTTAGAGTGTTCTCTAAGATTGATTTGAGGTATGGGTATCACCAGTTGAAGATTCGAGACTCACATATTCTGAAGACGGTATTTAGTACCCGCTATGAACAGTGTATTCTATCCATAATTTGATTCGTTCATCATAGTATTTATAGATCTGATAAACAATGTATTCAGCCATATCTTGATTTTTTTATTATAGTATTCATTGATGATATACTGGTGTACTCACGTAGCCATGAGGAGCATTCACATCATCTGAGGATTGTACTACATGCATTGAGGGAGAAGAAGCTTTGTTTCAAATTCTCCAAGTGTGAGTTTTGGCTTGAGTCTATGGCGTTCTTGGGGCACGTGGTGTCCAGTGAGAGGATCAAGGTAGATCCGAAGAAGATTGAGGCAGTTTAAAGTTGGCCCAGATCGTCTTCAACTACTGAGATTCGGAGTTTTCTTGGCTTGGTCGGATATTTTCACCGCTTCGTGGAGGGTTTCTCGTCCATTCCTTCACCTTTGACTAAATTGACCCAGAAGGGTGCCCCATTCAGGTGGTCTGATGAGTGTGATGAGAGATTTCAGAAGCTCAAGACTGACTTGACCATAGCTCAGGTTCTAGTTTTGCCTTCAACATTGAGTTCATATTCAGTGTATTGTGATGCTTGTCGGATTAGTATTGGGTGTGTCTTGATGCAGGAGGGTAGGGTGATTGCTTATGCTTCACGCTAGTTGAAGTCCCATGAGAAGAACTACCCGATTCATGATTTATGTGTTGGCAGCCATAATTCATGCATTGAATATTTGGAGCCGGTGGCTATTTTAGATTAGGAGGTTCGAAAATAGACGTCAAAGAATATAACTTTAGTGAAAGTTCAGTGGAGAGGTCAGCCAATCGAAGAGGCTACTTGGAAGACCGAGTGGGAGATGCAGAGCAGCTATCCACGCCTATTTGAGACTTCAGGTATCACTAGTAGAAAATGGTTCTATGGCAACAAATATTTTTGCAACGGTTCAAAAACCATTACTATAGATTGGTTATTGGAACGATTTTAACCGTTTCAATATGACATGGGTGATACCAGCACACTTTGGCTATAAAACTGTTGTAATTAGGTAAAAATCATTCCCATAGTGTTTTATTTTTTGCAATGTTTGTTTTAACCGTTCCAATAAATATATCTATTGGAACGGATCTTGAAAAAAATTCAATGGGAACGGTTGTCATTTCCCTCCTAAAATTTTTCCCCCTCAATATTCATAAACCCACTCTAGAACCCCTAATTATTTACATTATTTTTTATTAATTAATATTATTTCATGAAATAACCCATTGGTTCTCCTAATTCCCTACCCTCTTTCCCCTTTGAACGTACCCATCAGAAGGCCAAAACCATACCCCCGTATAACCTCCATCGTCTCTGCCACTATCCTGCCGTCAACCTCCGTCGCATCTGCCACTATCTCGCCGTCAACCTCTGTCAACACCAGCAGAACCTCAATTTTCTTTTTCGTTCACCTATAAACTTTTATCTCCTCCACCACAAACAACAACAATTCGATTAATCCAAGCTCCATGTTTTCAAATAGTCCCAAAATTCTAGGGTTTTTTTCTCGATTAAGCTCGACTACCACTTCTTGTTCTCTCTGAGCCCTAATTCTAGGTTTTCGCTCGACTCTCGCAAATTTTCTGATTTACTTTGCATGCTCTTCTTTTATTCCTTTTGTAATTTCTCAATAGTTGAGCCATAACTTGCAGATTCCATTAGCGAGGAAGAAATTGCAACTGATAGCTGTGGGATAAATATTGTAAGTTTTCTTAAACTCTTTTTAATATAAATTTTGGATAACCACATTCGCTAGTTGTGGTTTTGGATGAAAATTTCAGTTTTAATGTTCCTTTTTACTCGATTCACTGATTGAATGGGATTCAAATCCATATGACACAAGCATGAAAACGTATTTATTCGGACTTTAAAATTACTGAAACTTGGGGTTTTTGGTTTTTATTGATTTTCTTAGTTATCGTTCTTCATGTAAAATTTCTGTTTTATGAGGCTTTTTTTGTTGCATATTTGTGTCTATGGCTATGACTTAAGAATAATCTTGTCTTTCTAATAGTTTGATGCTTGTGTTTGAAACCAATATAGAATTCAACTAATCTGGCGGAGTATTTTAATCCACTAGATCTTGAGTCTGTATTTATCATTCGCCATGCGCATAGAGCAAATTATTAAATCAGAATTTGTAGAGGGCCAAAATATACCATTTTATTGAATCTGAAATAGGCCCTTTTGCTCTTGTTCTATTTTTTCATAAGTTTGTCAGATTCTTTTAGTAGCTTAGGCTTTTGAGAATGAGATAAGGATTACGTAATATACAAATGTTAGATATGGTCTCAGTAGATTAGCTAGTGTCGTTTAGTTCTATCTATAAAACTAAGTTCTCATTATTATAGATTAGCTAGTGTAGTTTAGTTCTATCTATAAAACTAAGTTCTCATTATTATAACCCTTTGCCTTCTGAGTTCTGAGTTCTGACTTCTTCAGAAAGGAGAGGGTAACCACTTGTAAGATAACCGAGAGAGTTAAATATTTTTTCGCATAAACTGTGTAATGTGAGTAGGAATCTGATCCTGTCCAGCAGAAAGGAAAAAATACTATCAGTCATCTGCTTTTCAACATTGTGCGAAACTTCAGATTTATAATATCAACCATAAAGAACTTAATTTAGAGTGAGATGTAGTTTTTCTTTTATTAGTAATAATAATTTTCAGGAAAGTATTTTTTGGTTAATTACTAGCATGTGACTGATCGACATTTTCTAATCAAACTTGAGAGGTATAATCAGAAGCACTGATGAGCTATTTCCATAAGAGGAAGTTTGTAATCTCAAAAGGTAATATTTTTCTCTAGTTGTGGTCTGACATCAGGTTAAAGTACTATGTCATATAAACTCTATGCCTAAACTTTGTGCCAAGTCAAACTTACGGCTAATTTAAATGGTCAAAGAATTTAGGGGAAGGATACATTGCGATTTTGACTTGCTTTTAAAAGATGCGCTATTTTTGTTTGGTGTAATTTATCCGATGTCGTTTTGATTATAAGATGACAACTCTCTGAACATGTTAAAATTTTAACTCACGATAGTGTTCTAATTAAAATTGGGTTAGTGTAGCAGCACTGAGTCATACTTAAGCTTTCTAAGAACGACTTCTCTTGTCCTTCCTTAACCTCCTGCTTGAAGGGTCGTGGCAGCATTATCATTTTGTACAATGCAGCAGTAAAATTTTATGTAGGATCATGGAGTCAAATTTTAGACTGAATGAGGATCAAGCTTCTTTGAGTTGAAAATTCTATTTGGTAAAGGTAAAGTTGTTAGATTGAATTGGGTTTAGGCTTCTTAGAGTTGAAGCTGGTTCCATTTAGTAAAGGTGTTGGTGGCAGAAGGCTTGCCTTGATTTTCTTTTTATATGTTTGTGATCAGTTTCTTTTTCTTTTTGTGGTCCACAATAGTAAGTAGTTATGTCTGGAGCCTCTTAAGTTTGATTCGAAATTGTATGACAGTTTCAAAGAGAAGAATTTAATGTGGACCAAAGAAGTTATAATTATAACACCACATTCTCTGAGGAATCATGCTAAAGTCATGGATCACTTGAGTTAGTTAAGCATTTCATGATTTTTCCTAACCATTGAGTTACTGTTGCCACTAGACAGTGGAAGGGATAGAGGTTGATGGGTTTATGATTTGTTTTAGTTTAGTCCTAACAACCATATCGAGGGAGTCAAAGGCTCAAAACAACACCTTATCTTTGTTATCTTGCTGTTATTGCTTTGAGAAGTTGTTAGTATGTGCTTATGATTATACCTTTTAGGGATAACTAGAAAATTGGAGTAAGTAGACACAGACGTCTAATGTGAGATGGAAAATTGAATCAAAAGAGCTGCCAATTTAGATTATCGTTTAGGAACAACGCCTGTTCTTCTCAAAAGTATAATGTGCCAGTTGAAAGTCACAAATTGAAAGATGACGAATTTCTTTATTTTCTTATTCTTTAACTGATGTTCTATTCTAGTTGAAAGTAGCAAATGAAAGTTGACGAATGTTTGTTTATTTGGGTTTGTTGAGGTGTCATTTTGCTTAGCTTGAATATTAATTTTGTGATTTGAATATGTTATATAGGATATTCATGGATAATGGTAATAAAAGTTGAATGAATCTCCTACGATGGACGAATGAGTATATCTGTGGAGAGAATAATTTTCTTGATAAGGAATTTGAACGAGCCGCCCAAGGAAATGAAATATTATATCCTTGTGCTGCTTCTTCTACCACTGCTCTCTTTCTCTCTCGCAAAGTCAGATTAGTCTAGTAATTTTTTTACTTTGCCTATGGTACTTAGTCGCTGCGTAATTCAGTGGTTGCCTTGCTAGTGTCATTACTATGATGCATATTCTTTTATGTTGCCTTGCCGGATCTTTGTTGTTGTATAGTCGTTGCGTAATTCTATGCTAATTGGTAAAGTTGTTGCATGAGGGAGAAGATCATCTTAGCTTACATACTGAACAAATGAAAAGTTGGGCCTTTTTTTCTATGCCTTATGGAATTTTGTATGTACGTTTTGCTCAGACTGTACTTGCGCATCTTCTGTTATATTTATAAGTGCAACTACTACTGCTTCCCTTCACTGGTTTGCAACTTTTATTCCCAAGACCATTAAGTGGAGATGATGTCTTGGTTGGCAACCTTTACTCCCAAGACTACTAAGTTTGCAGATATCAGGCCATTATGTTGGCAAAGTTGTACTTTTTAAACATCACAGTCACCATACGAATGAGACGTTACTTATACTTTATGTGAATGTATTTTCTTTAAAGTTTGGACTATTTGAGAAAATGTTTAGCAAATGAATTGGGTTTAATTGACAATGTAAGTTTGGATTTTGCTTATTCATCTCTAAACTACTGCTGGGAAGGGTCAGTAACTTCTTTCACATAATTTTCATTGAGACAGTTATCAGAATCCCTCTCTAATTATGTAGTAGGATAGAGGACTAATTTAGAATTATCTGAATTTCAAACACTTCCTTGACATTCAGCTTTTCTGAGATCCCAATAACCTATTTTCACCTAAACATTCATGGAAAGAAAATTTCCATGTACAGAATATGTATGCTTGGTACCTTGGGACAAAAACTAAATGAAATGCACTAATAAGTAATACCTACACTCATTTTAGTATTTTGTTCTACCAAGTTGAAGCTTTAATAGACCAAACACAAACAACATTTGGCTGCATGCAATTTTGAGGTGTTTTGCAAGCATAATAACTGAAACACTAAAACCTAATTATGAGAAGAGAGAAACATCTGAAGGGCATTACTTTGTAGAATTTGTTGAGTACGTGGAATTCTATATCTAGTATAAAGATTGCTGATAACCATACGTGTATGCAAGTTAGTATCAGGAATTAGCTAGTGGTCACAAAACCAAATCTGTGCAAACTGTCTTATTTTCCTTTTAAATCCTATAATGGGATTAAGATTCGATATATTGTTATTTTTTAGAAGCTTGCATACACATTTGATGTCCAAATTTGGGTCTACATAATTTGTTTATCTGTGGAAGAGCTAGGCTCATGACTAACATCTTGTATGTCCAATCATTTCTTTTTCTTTTTTGTTCCATATATTTAGTCCAGATATTCAATATCTTTGGGTGCTATGAGCATTCTTAGACCGGATTCTCTTGAAGGGTAATGACTTTATTTATCCTCTTTTGTAGGTGGAGTCGATCAAGAAATGCAAGATGAAGGCAGTGAAGATCTAGACCTTACTTAAGATGAATTTTGAATTGCTATAGATGACTGTTCTAGGAATCTTTTGTTATCAACATTTCGAAACTTACTCTCTTGAATTGTATTAAACTTATGCACTTGGGGTAGAACATTTGCTTTATGGATATTATTAGCTTGTTGGACAATTTATATTATTAATAGTTTCATTTTTTGATTTATTTAAATTTTAGGGTTAATATAATTTATTATATATATAAAAATTTATTTACAACAGGGGTTATATTTTTGTTTTAACTGAACTGTTGCAATAGCCTACCAGAACCGTTGCAAAGGGACACAAATGGTGTTTCATTAGAGAATGTAAACCGTTGCAATGGGTTCGGTAAATCGTTCCAAAATGTCCTATAAACCGTTCCAATAGGTAGTTAAACCGATGCAATAGCTTTTTCTTTATTGTTGTAGTTTATTATAAACCGTAACAATACAAATAAAACCAAACACGTAGTGTCTTTTTCTGGCAGTTGGGTATTTGTTCCATGCATTTACAATATGGTAGACGCGATCGCGGAGTTCTGAGATTTTGTGTTACGTGAACGCGGGTGTACGAACGCGTTCGCGAAGAAGGTAGGAGAGGTCTAGGATTCAGACGTGTTGTTCTCCGCGGTTGCATGAGTCAGTCCGCGATCGCGTAGGTTAGAAAGATTGGTCACCGTGTTTGCGACCTTGAGGGTGCGTTCGCATAGAAGGGTTTTTGGTCACTGAGGATTTTGTTCTTCGCGATCGCCTGAAATTTTCCGCGATCGCGATGTGTAATCGCTGGGCAGCAGCTTAAAATTCCAAATCGAGGGTTAGAGTATTATTTTCACATTTTTAGTTGGAGAGCTCGGTTTTGGGCGACTTTGGCAGGGATTTTAGCATCTTGGATCAGGGTAAGTGTTTTTGACTCGGATTCAACATTATTCCATGATTATATCTTTTGTTTAGCATTTAATTAGTGAATTAAAGTGAAGAAATGAGGGATTTTGTGGAAACTTTGGAAGAATGAAAAATGGAAGTTTGAAGGTCGATTTAATGTCGGAATTGGATGATTTTGGTATGGTTGGACTCGTAAGTGAATGGGCGTTTGGATTTTGTGAATTTGTCGGGTTCCGAGATGTGGGCCCTGGATTGACATTTTGATTTTGGTTAAAGAATTTAGCTTTATCGTATGTGATCGATTCCTATAACTTGTATTGATTATATCAAGTTATTTGTGACTAGGTTCGAGTAGGTCGGAGGCCGATTCGCGGGGCAAGGGTTTGTTGGAGCATTGAGTTGCACACTTTGAGGTAAGTAACACTTCTAAACTTGTTACTGAGGATATGAATCCCTAGAATATGTGTTATATGGTTGGTGTTGGGGTGACGCACATGCTAGGTGACGGGCGGGTGGGCGTGTACCGTGGTAATTATGACTCAATTGATTATGTGGTACTGTGTAGTTATCTAGTCTTGTTTTTTCCGTGTAATTCCTACGTGTTAGAGTAAATGAGCTGTGATTCATGTTGGAAATCATGTTTAGGCTATGTGCTTATTCTGTTGGGACCCACTAAAGTCATTTCTCCTATTGAGTTATTTGCTTATGTTGCAATTATGTACCAGTCATACTTATTCATTTGCATATCATATCTTAGTCTCTATTATTATTTACTATTACATCATGTTATCATTGTTTGGGCTAAGCGGTATGAGATTTGTGAGCCCGTGAGACTAGAGAGATTGATGACTGAGTTGGGGCCTGAGAGCCAGATTGTGAGTGATATTGTGGATCGGGATGCACGCCGCATCAGGTCATATTAGCTTTTTATATATATCATTGTTATTATGGATCGGGCTGCAAGCTGCAACCACTATTTTAAAAGGCGTTTCTAGGGCGATCCCCGGGGCGAGGCATACCAAAAACGCCCCGGGGCGATGGTGTGGGGCGAAAGTCTCAAGAGGCGTACACCCAATAATTTGGGGCGTACGCCCGGGCGTTCGGGGCGTACGCCTGGGCGTTTAGGGCGTAGGCCCGGGCGTTCGAGGCACGTTGTTTTAGTGAGGAGTAAGCCCTAGAGACTTTTTCAAATTAAAACAAAATTTGTTGAATTAGTCCTTCATATAATAACCAAATTCTCAAAAGTCAGTTTGGTAATTGCTCAAAAGGTTTAAAAAGGAACTCAAAAGTATTAAATTTAAAAGTCAAGACCTTTTTTATTGATTTAAGCCCTAATTCATGATTTTTCCATTTTTTATCTTGTCCGCTAGTCTGCTAATATCTCCCAAAATCAACGAATATTTAATTTTTTTTTACAAATACAAAGAGAACTACATTCTTCTTCATAGCAGCAAATTCAAAGTCCAAATTGCAAGTTAATCATCCTTTTTGTTCATCCATATAGAAAACATTATTCTTTTAGACTCAAATTACTTGTGCTTGTACGTAGCGTATAATAGATTATTTTGATTAGTTTTTTGTGGGGATGGAGCACACATATATATAGTTTTCTTCAATTTTTATGCAATTTTCCTGTTTATAAATATTTACTATCATTATATTATTTTATAAAATATTAAAAATTAAATACCTATGGAGCTTACGCCCCGTGCCTCGGGGCTTACGCCCCACTGAGGCATATGTAAAATGCCTCGCCTTATGCCCACGCCTTTTAAAACACTGGCTGCAACAGGATTTATTGGCTTATTTATTATTGTTGATTGGGATGTACATCACAGCAGGACTTATAGGCTTTATATCAGCGCTTGAGCAGGATTCGCCCCTCTGAAGTCTGACATACCAGCAGTGAGTGCAGGCACAATGATTTATATGCACGTGCTTTGGTGAGAGGCACAAATGCCAGGCACCTATACAATGTTGAGTGATTGTGTGTGATGAGAGGGAGTTTGAGATAGACAGATTGAGTACTCTAAAAGTGTGAGTACCTGGGATTATCACTATGATGCATTACATTTACATACATATTTGACATGTAGGTATAGAGATGTAACATTCTGCATGCTAGTTGTATTTGACATACTTTATCAGTGTTGAGCTTAAATTGTTGAATTGAATGCATGCCTAAAAATCTGTACTGTGAACGAGATGGATATGGAGATTTCTCTAAGTTATTACTTTCATTCTCTTTGTTATTTCTCTGTTGTCATTATTCTGATTCTGGTTGTATCCTTCTGAGCTCGTCACTGCTTTCAGCCCAAGATTAGTGTTGTTACTTATTGAGTATATTGGGTCGTTGTACTCATACTACACTCTGCATTGCGTGTGTAGATCCAGGTACATCTAGATGTGGTGATTGATATATCTGGTGCTAGTACCTGATCGGACACTCCGAGGTAGCTGCTATGATGCCCACATACCTTGACTCTTCTTCTTTTCATTTTTATTCAGTACTGTTCTATTTTCTCAGACAATTGTACTAGAGTTTTAGACTATGTTGACACTAGTAGCTCATGTACTCAGTGATACCAGGATTTTGGGATTGTTGTATTAGAGTTGCAATTGTTTTATCGGTTATTTATAGGACTTTCCACTGTTGAAATTATTAAATCATATTTTTAATTCAAATATGTAGTTGTTATGTGACTGTTGGCTTGCCTAGTAATGTGCTAGGCACCATCACGACAGGTTGGAATTTCGGGTCGTGACACCTGCCTTCTGTGCGTGAGTTGCACCGTTAGCACGTGAGTTATCCGTGCGCATATGATATATTGTTACTGTTATCACATGAGTTATCCGTGCGGATATGAAATATTGTTACTATCTTAGCACGTGAGTTGTCCGTGCAGATATAAGGTATTAATGGTATTGGCACATAAGTTGTCCGTGCTGCTCATGAGTTATCCGTGCAGCACATGAGTTGTCCGTGCGATTGTGATTTGTAATATGGGCACAATATGCCAAGTTATTAGGGTTCGTGATTTGAGACCCGTGGTTTGTGATTACGAGGTGTGGTTCCTCGGGGAAATTCTTGTATAAGCCTTGTGTGAAAGCGGTTGTTTTATAGGGTTGTTACTTGTTTTCCTTTACTTGGTTTCATCGGACTTTAACTGTATTCTGTTTACCTTACGGTGTTATTACCTGTTTGCTCCTTGTTGTTAATTGTTGTTTCTTGTTATTATTGCAAGTATTGTAACATTATTTTCACCATGTTTAGCCTTATATTGCTCCATGTTAGTTTTATATTCTTACTTGTACGGGTTATTATGTCTAGTAGGTGTCTTGACTGTCCTCATCATTATTTCACCAAGGTTAGTCTTGATTCTTACTGGGTACCACTGTGGTGTACTCATGCTATGCTTGCAGATCGAGTATTGATGTGGAGACTTCAAGGTATACCTGCCGTCGCATTCGCAGGCCTCAGAGTTACCTTCTGAAGTTTTACTTTGTACTGTTTATTTCTATTCGGGAATTATATCTAGAGATTTTCTAGTGAACTCAGTAAAGCTTATAACTTGTACTATCGGTTTTGGGATGTTATATATCTACTTTGGATTGTTGGATTTATATAGAAATTTCAGGTTCATGTTTAATAGTTGATTGGTTAAAATCTGTTATTAATTCAGTAAGTGTTAGGCTTGCCTAGTCTTAGAGACTAGGTGCCATCACGACTCCTAAGGAGGGATTTTGGGATGTGACAAGTTGGTATCAGAGCTTTAGCTTCATAGGTTCTACGAGTCATAAGTAAGTTTAGTAGAGTCTTCCGGATCGGTACAGAGACGTCTATACTTATTTTTGAGAGGCTATGGAACTATTAGGAAACTTCACTTATTTCATTCCTATCGTGTGAGTTTATTGATTTCGGAGTTTAAGCCTTTGTCATTCTATTCTCTCACACATAGTGAGAACATGAGCTGCGGTTACTGATGATGCTTCCCCAGAGCCGGTGTTGCTAGGGGACGGGGTAGAGGCAGAGGCTGAAGAGGAGCACATCCTGCAGATAGAGCGAGAGCCACAAGTAGCTCCGGATGGAGGATAGGCACCAGAGGCAGCTGTTACTACCCCGAGACTTCAGGAGACTTTAGCGTAGTATGTTTGGTACATTTGCTTAGGCGGGATTGATTTCGGTTGCACCAGCTACTTCACAGATCGGGGGAGGAGCTCAGACTCCCTCCGCCCGTACTCCATAGCAATGGATCCATATTGGCCATGTTCCGGGTGTTATGACAGCATAGTCTGTTATTCCGGTTCAACCTGAGTTGAGGCTAGGGACATCTGAGGAGGAGCAACTGAGACTTTAGAGGTTCAAGAAATATCATCCTCCTACTTACAGTGGCCTAGATACCGAGGATGCGCAGGGTTTTCTAGTGAAGTGCCATTGTATTATTTGCACCATGGGTATTGTAGAGACAAGCGGAGTTGGTTTTACTACGTTTCAGTTGTCTGGAGCATCATATTAGCGGTGGTAGGCTTATGAGGAGGGTAGACCAGTGGATGCAGTGCCACTCACTTGGACTCGATTTTTAGAGATGTGTTTGGTGGAGTTTGTTCCCCAGACCCTTCAGGATGCATGGCGCACAAAGTTCGAGCAGTTGCACCAGGGAACTATAACAGTATCAGAGTACACCATCAGATTCAGTGAGTTGTCCTGTCATGCACTTGCTTTATTTTTTATAGTTAGAGAGCAAGTCTGCAGGTTCATTGATAGACTCAGTTATGGT
This sequence comes from Nicotiana tabacum, assembly GCF_000715075.1. Lineage (NCBI taxonomy): Eukaryota > Viridiplantae > Streptophyta > Magnoliopsida > Solanales > Solanaceae > Nicotiana > Nicotiana tabacum. The sequence continues at coordinate 39,346,362 of NC_134081.1, forward strand.
ATCCAATTCAGCATGGCTGGGGAGTTGGAGATGGATGTTCTATTTTAGCAGGTGGTATAGATCGCTTGTAGATTAGAGGGTATACAGGGCCATGAGAGAGAGGACAGGGAGGCTAAGAGGCCTCGTGGACCGAGATGGTCTACAGATCCCTATTTTGAAAGTAAGGTACGTCATGGTAGAGGTTTTATGGGTCAGCCAGTTCAGTTTGCCCTTCAAGATTCACGCGGTATTTCAGATATCCATCGGTCCCAAAGTACCCGTACCGGATAGCTTCCACAACTATGTTAGCAGAGAGGTTGCTTTCAATGTGGAGATACCAGCCGCATGGTCAGAGATTGTCCAAGACTCTAGACAGATGTGTCACAGTGGGGTATTCATGTTACGAGTTCCGCTCCAGTTGCTACTATACTTGTACCGCCAGCTAGGGATGGAGGTCAGGCGGGTAGAGGTCTTCCTAGAGGGGAAGGTCGATGACGAGCGCAAAACACCACTTAAATTATGCTCGCTAGTAAAAGATAGTATAGTATAATAGCGTATACACAGGGATTGGAGTTCGACATTATTTTCGTAGTTTCTAGCTTGATTGCTATTCAGGAGAATCAACAATTGTGATTTATAACTACAATTAACTAAGAGTCTAAATCTATTGACTAATGATTATCGAAACAAGGAATAAGCAAAATCTATTGACTAATGATTATCGAAACAAGGAATAAGCAAAGAAGGTTATCAATGGGAGAAGATAGGGTTTTTATAGCACAAGTGCAAGATAATTGTTTGGGATCTAACTCTAGATAATTCACTTATAATGTTCAAGTGAGTCTCTCGAATTCACTCAATTATTAGTTCAAACGTTCAGCAAAAACTCCTCTCTCGATTAAGTTTTAACCCTACAAGATGAATCAATTTAAGCACATGAATATATGTAACAATGCGTAGTGGATTGGTCTTTAGGAGAACCTCTCTCAATTATCCTCCTAACTAGGTTTGATCAATGATTCAAATAGCCTCTTTCGATTACTAAGAAGAATTAATGAACTCAACCAACAATATAATGCAAAGATATCACAAGTTATGCCTCTCTCGATTACATGAACAAGTGAATATAGATGCAACAGTTAAATCATCCAAAACGGTTCAACACATAAAGCTAGAGTTATCATCTACAAACAATCATCAATACACCAAATCCATCAAACCCTAAGGAGAGCTACTCCATAGATATGGAGTAATTCATCACAAATATGTTTAAAGCAAAGGAAAACATAAAATGATCCAAACCCGGGTCTTGAGTGAGGATTGAATGATGAACTCCTTATGTTTTTGCTTCTCCAACTCCTCCTTATCCTCCTTAGGTCTCCAATATGTCAAAAGTCCAGAAAATAATATTTTTCCATGTATTTATACCAAGTAGGGTCGGCCCCAGACGAAATCACCTTTTACTAGCGAAAATAGGATATTCACTCTGTAAAAAATACACAGTCGCGCCGCATGGGTTGACACGCCATGCGGGGAATTAGTGGGGAAATCTAGAGAGTTGATTTCTGACAATCAGCAAGAAAATGGGCAGTCGTGGCGCCCCACGCGCCGCGGCAGTGGGGATTTCTTAGAGTACGGATTTTCCTTGCGTTTTGACGTCCAACTTGGTCCTCGACCCCCGAACATGATCCCGGCTTAATCCCTTGGGCTTTTACTCAGACTTCAAAGCTCCAAATCACTCAAATTCATTACATAACATCTATATAGCTCGGGATCACTCCTACAAGGCATAAAATACACAATAAGTGCAAAACTCTAGCAATTAAAGCTCAAAACGAATAAAGTGTAGTAAATTAGAGTACAATAAGTGACTAAAATACGAGATTATAGCCTAACATCAACACCCCACATTTAAACCATAGCTCGTCCTAGAGCAATCAAACTACACTTCATATAAACACGACCTTTTTAAACAACTCTCATTATTCATCATACCAAGAATATTTAAAACAGATTAAGCACTTTAACATAACATCCTCGCCTCAAGATTTGACTCACAAGAACCACACATTTTTCACAACCCGCTCACTTACTCTAACATAGAGGTCAAAGAAATTACCTTTCCTTCATAAATTAAGTTTCCTCACACAACAATAGATAGTTGTTTCAAACATAATAAAATTTAAGAACAATTGGGAGTGGAAGTTGACCCTTCACTTGGTGAGGCGGGTGAATACCCGAGGGGTGAGGATAATCCCTCGACTGCTACACTACCTGATTCCACTACACCTGTTCAGGCCACACCAGTTCCTGCACTTACTAAGGGTGCAACAGTTCCTCCAACCGATATTCCGATTTCACCTCCAGCCCCAGCTTCCGGTTCTGGTATTTCTGATGGGGATCTTAGGGGAGCTATTCAGATGCTAACACAGATAGTGGCTTCTCAATCCCAGAGATCAAATGTTGCACCCATTTCGTCTAGCCAACAAGGGGATTCTAGTGGTTCAAGGGTGAACAGGTTTCTTCAGTTGGATCCTCCGGTGTTCACGGGTTCTAATCCCAAGGAGGACCCACAAGACTTCATTATTGAGATGCATAAGACTCTCCGGGTTATGCGCACTACTGAGACGGAGGGAGTGGAGTTGGCCGCCTACCTCCTGAAAGGGGTGGCATATTCTTGGTTTGAGCTGTGGGAGGACTCTCGGGAAGAAGGGAGCCCTCCAGCGAGGTAGAGTGATTTTGCTGATGCCTTTATAGACCATTTCTTGCCTGCTGAGACTAGGGCAGCCCGTACCGCAGAGTTTGAGAATCTTAAGCAAGGGAGTAGGAGTGTGTGGGAGTATCACATGGAGTTAGCGCGCCTGTCATAATTTGTTATTCACATGTTGGCTACTATGGAGGCTAGAGTGCGCCGGTTTATCCAGGGCCTTAGCCCTTTGGTTATCAATGAGGCCGCTACAACTTCCTTGAATTCAGACATAAACTATGGGAAGATGGTAGCATTTGCTCAAGCTACAGAGGACCGTAAGTTGAAGAACATAAGGGAACGAGAGGGTGCCAGCAAGGCCCAGTCCGCGGGCAACTTTGGGGAGTCATTTGGTGGGGGAAGATCAGCTTTCAGGGGAGGGTCATCAGGGCCAACCCAGTCTCATGCTCAGTCTTCAGCCAGTGCACCGCCAGTGGGGCACAATTAGCAGCAGGGGAGTCGCTTCAGGCCCAATCAGGGCAGTAGGGTCCCCACCATCAGGGCCGACCAAGAGGGAGATTCCCGCAGCAACGGAGGCCCCCATGCCCCAGGTGTGGGAAGATGCACTCGGGGATCTGTTACATGGACTTACCTATATGTTATGAGTGCGGATTGAGGGGTCATATTCAGAGGGAGTTACATTCATCCCGCCAGGGTACGGGCAGGGGCACGGTACATCCATCCAGTTCTGCAGCTACTACATCTTTAGTACCCCCTCCAGCACGAGGCACTCTAGCACCAGTAGGGCATGGTGCAGCTAGGGGTGGTGCACAGAGTTCAGGAGGACCCAGCCATTTCTATGACATGAGTGGTCGCCAGAGTGCAGAGGCTTCTCCAGATGTTGTCACAGGTACATTGACTGTCCAATCTCATGATGTATATGCTCTTATTGATCCCGGTTCCACCTTGTCCTATGTTACCCCTATTGTTGCTATGGAATTTGGGATAGAACCGTAACAACTTCCTGAGCCGTTCTCTGTATCTACTCTGATTGGCGAGTCTATTATGGCCGCACAAGTTTATAGGGGTTGTGTTGTCACGGTGCGTGGTCGGGACACCGTGGCCGATCTCATCGAATTGGGGATGATTGATTTTGATGTAATTATGAGAATGAATTGGCTTTATTCATGTTTTGCTAAGTTCGACTGCCGAACTAGAACTGTGAGGTTTGAATTTCCTAATGAGCCAGTTGTTGAGTGGAAGGGGGATAATGTGGTGCTGAAGGGTAGGTTTATTTCTTACCTTAAGGCCACGAAGATGATTAACAAAGGGTGTATCTATCACTTGGTCCGAGTTACGGATACCACTGTTGAGGCACCTACACTCGAATCTGTGCCAGTTGTGAATGAATTTCCGGGGGTCTTTCCTGATGAACTCCCTAGGATTCCGCCAGAGAAGGGAGATTGATTTTGGGGTTGATGTGATGCCAGGCACGCAACCTATATCTATTCCGCCATACAGGATGGCACCAACAGAATTGAAGGAGCTAAAGGAGCAATTGAAGGATTTGTTAGAGAAGGGTTTCACCCGACCGAGTGTGTCACCATGGGACGCACCGGTTCTCTTTGTAAGGAAGAAAGATGGATCGTTGAGGATGTGTATTGATTACCGGCAACTCAACAAGGTCACAATAAAAAACAAGTACCCATTACCAAGAATAGATGATTTGTTTGATCAGTTACAGGGTGCTACATACTTCTCCAAAATTGATTTACGATCCGGGTATCACCAATTGAAGATCAGGGAGCAGGATATTTCGAAAACAAGTTTCAGAACCCTGTATGGGCACTTTGAATTTCTGGTAATGTATTTTGGGCTAACAAATGCCCCAATGGCTTTCATGGATCTTATGAATCGGGTTTTCAAGCCTTTCCTTGACTCCTTTTTGATAGTATTCATTGACGATATTCTTGTGTATTCACGAGGTCGGGAGGACCATGCCGATCATCTCAGGGATGTGTTGCAGACACTTCATTAGCACCAATTGTATGCAAAGTTTTCAAAGTGTGAATTTTGGGTCGAATTTGTCACATTCTTGGGTCATGTTATCTCTAGAGAAGGAATCAAGGTGATCCTCAAACGATTTCAGTAGTAAAGAATTGGCCTAGACCTATAACGCCAACCGAGATTCACAGTTTCTTGGGCTTAACAGGGTATTACAGGAAGTTTGTGGAGGGGTTCTCTACTCTTGCCTATCCGTTGACTAAATTGACTCAGAAAGAAGTTAAGTTCCAATGGTCTGATCCTTGTGAAAGGAGCTTCCAAGAGTTGAAATTGAGACTGACTACAGCGCCGGTGTTGACCTTGCTAGAGGGTACAAATGAAGTTGTGGTATATTGTGATACTTCAAGAATTGGGCTTGGGTGTGTGTTAATGCAACACGGAAACGTTATGGCATATGCTTCTAGGCAACTCAAGAATCATGAAAAGAATTATCCAATACATGACTTAGAACTTGCGGTGATGGTTTTTGCATTGAAAATTTGGCGTCACTATTTGTATGGGGTCCATGTGGATGTATTCATGGACCACAAGAGTCTTCAATATATTTTCAAATAAAAGGAGCTGAATCTGAGGCAGAGAAGATGGCTTGAGTTACTCAAGGATTACGAAATCGGTATTCTATATCCCCCGGGGAAAGCCAATGTTGTGGCGGATTCGCTTAGACGGAAATCTATGGGTAGTTTAGCATACTTGGAGTCATATCAAAGGCCATTGGCCAAGGAAGTCCATCGATTGGCTAGTTTGGGAGTTCGTCTTACGAACTCTAATGAAGGAGGGGTACTTGCACAAAATAGGGCCGAATCATCGCTTGTTGTGGAAGTCAAAGAGAAGGAATACACCGACCTATTTTTGGTGCAATTGAAGGAGGGGATTCAAAAATATAAGACTACGGCTTTTGCTCTTAGCATGGATGATGGTACACTAAGGTACCAAGGGTGACTATGTATTCCGAATGTAGATGGTCTCCGGGAAAGAATCATGACCGAGGCTCACGCTTCTAGGTATTCCATGCACCCGTATTCTAAAAAGATGTACCATGATATCTAGGAAGTCTATTGGTGGAATGACATGAAGAGGAATGTAACGAACTTTGTGGAAAGGTTTCCGAACTGTCGGCAAGTAAAGGCCGAACATCAACGGCCTAGTGGGTTGGCACAAAATATAGAAATTCCAATGTGGAAGTGGGAAATGATTAATATGGACTTTGTGGTAGGATTACCTCGCACTCCCCGCAAGTTTGACTCAATTTGGGTGATTGTGGATCGGCTCACAAAATTAGCTCATTTCTTGCTAGTTAAATCTACTGACACAGCGGAACAATATGCCTAGTTGTATATCAAGGAAATAGTCAGGCTACATGGTACTCCAGTTTCTATCATTTTCGATCGAGGGGCTCAGTTCACGGAAAATTTTTGGAAGACATTTCAGCAAGCTTTGGGTACTTAGGTGAATCTTAGTACAACCTTCCATCCACAGACCGATGGGCAAGCAAAGCGGACTATTCAGACGCTTGAGGACATGTTGCGTGCTTGCGTTCTTGATTTCAGGGAAAGCTGGGATGATCATTTGCCACTTAAAGAGTTTGCTTATAACAACAGCTTTCATGCGAGTATTCAGATGGCACCATTTGAGGCATTGTATGGTAGGAGATGTAGATCTTCCATTTGGTGGTTCGAGATTGGGGAAGCAGAGTTGATAGGGCTAGACCTCGTGCATCAGGCTATGGAGAAGATTAAGATCATAAAGGATCGGTTGAAAACTGCCCAGAGTCGTCAAAAATCTTATTTGGATGTCTGTCGCAGAGACTTAGAGTTCAAAGAATATGATTGGGTATTCTTGAAAGTTTCCCCCATGAAGGGTATTATGTGGTTTGGGAAAAAGGGGAAATGGAGTTCGAGGTATGTCGAGCCGTTCAAAATCATCCAAAGGATTGGTGTGGTGGCGTACAAGCTTGAGCTACCACCCGAGATGTCATTAGTGCACCCGGTATTCCATGTGTCTATGTTGAAGAAGGTAGTTGGAGATCCGTCAACTATTGTGCCAGTTGAGACCATTAAGGTTAATGAAGAATTGTCATATGAATAAATCCTAGTTTCCATTCTTGATAGGCAAGTCCGAAAGTTGAGAAATAAAGAAATTGCCTCCGTGAAAGTGTTATGGAGAACCAAGCAGGTTGAAGAGACCTCTTGGGAGGCCGAGGAGGAGATGAAGAAGAAGTATCCTTACTTATTTTAATAGTTGTGTAATCCTTTTTATGAACTTGTCGCCTATGAATTCGGTATCCCTTATTCAGTTAATGTAAATGTGTTCCTTTTGATTATATGTTGTTTACATGAGGCCATAGTTGGTGTTTTTATGAGTTATGTTACATCGTTGGTTTCTATGCATGTTGTTAGGATGTGATTCTGGGGCTCTCTGACAGGTGGATAGGCCTAGTTACAAAGGAAACTCTGGCGAATGTTTTTGAAATTTAGGGAGTTAGTTAAATTTGGGGTTGTTGGTGTAGGGTATGATAACTGAGTTGCTCAAGGTTCTAATAATGGACCCTGATCCTCATTCGAGGACGAATGATCTTAAGTGGGGGAGGATGTAAGGCCCCGTAAAAGTTTTCCTAAAAACCCGATTTCCGTGATGCTAAAGTAGGCGTAGAGGTTATAATAGTAGAAGGAAAATGTTGGGAAGAAGTACGCATTTCTACGGCCCATTCTGCGGCCGCAGAACCACTATGTGGATTGCAGACTGGTCGCAAAGTGGGGCAAATTTCTGGGGCATTTTTGATTCCCAATTTCGCGGCCAATATGCGACCGCAAAATCGTTTAGCGGGCTGCATTCTTGTCGCATATCCCGCCTTGGGATTTTTCGGAGGGAGGTACTGCAGTGCACTATGCGACCGCAGAACCGTTCTGCGGTGCATTATGCGACCGCAGAATAGGTCTACGGGCCGCATAGTGACCTCAGACCAGGTCATTTTCTTTCCAGCTCTGGCACCCATTTTCGCGATCATTTCGCGAACCGCATAACCACTATGCAGTCGTATATGAGACCACAAAACCTGTTCCGGAGCTTCAATTTTGGGATTTTTAAACCCGACCCTATTCCTTTAAAATACATCCCATAGACCATTATGATCATATGTTCTGATATTTTTAGAGTGAGAGAGAGTGTCCTAGAGGGAGAAGTGATCTTCATCAAATTGCTCTTCAATTATCACTTAAAACCTTGAATATTATCAAGAGAGGCACCTAGGTCTTCTTTCTAAGAGGTAAGATTCTATCACCCAAACTCTTAATTTCAAAATGTAACTAGAATGGGCCATTAGTAAGGTAATTCATGGGGATGGGAGTTCTTACCTTGCATGCATGTATCCTTGTAGTATGTGGGAAGATTGTGAGCTAAAAATGATAGAGAATGTGTTGTGAAATGATGGAATCTTCCACAAAAGAGCCTTAGAACCTTAATGCACACCTAGTGTTTGATAAAATGCTCAAATTAGCTAAAACCATGATCATCTTCCTAATTTTTGGTTCAACTTGTTATAATTCTAAAATAGAGTGAAGTTGCTAAGAATTCCGGATCATTTTAGAGTTTGAGAAGTTAAATTGAGGTATATTTGCTAAATGCCTTTCTTCTTATAATCGAATCCCGTGGTGTTCATGTAATTGGAGTAAGTCCTTGACCATTATTGAATTGGCTATTCCTAATGTGGTTGTGTTGAAGGGTGTTTGTTCAATATTTATTCTAATTGCTTCATCACGTCATCTTTCCATTTGAGAATATGTTCAAAATGTTGAATATGTGTTAGGAATGTTAAAACTTCATGTCAAGACCGAAATAAAGGTTGTTATGCTAAATTGTGTGAAAGGCCTCTATGTGCCTAAGATTTCCCGAATTGTTCATATGTGAATTAATGTCTTGAATGGGAAGCCCTATTGATGTTGATAATGATAATGATATTTGAATGTGGAAAAGGGAACTGGAACTATGAAATATGGCCAAGTGCCAAGAATGACTTTGTAATTGTTAAGGAGTATGATGTGAGATGATTGACTGAAAAAGGTAATGTCTCAAATGAGATGTCCTAGCCGATCGGGCCGAGATCGGACTCCGTGTAAGAAGACAGTGGTATTGAGAATGAAATTGTGAAAATGGTTGTTGTCATAAATGTGATGGCCTAGCCGATCGGGCCGTGATCGGATGCCATTCTGCACACATGGTAGTACTGTGCTGGAAATTATAATGAAATTGTGGTAATGTCTCAAATGAGATGGCCTAGCCGATCGGGCCGAGATCGAATTCCGTGTAAGAATACGGAGGTATTGTGAATTCTGGAATATCAGTACTAAAGATCACCCAACCTAATAATATGGAAATTGACTTGAAAACGTATATGATCCTTAACTTGTTGTTTTAATAATATTTGAAGCCCTTATTGAATTCTTGACTGTTCCTCTTGTATTATTATTCATTCTATTGTGATCATGTATTGTACCGTTTCATTTCGGGGTCATGTATTGTACCGTTTGTTTATATTGTGGTCAAGTTTGAGGTATAGCCGGGGCCTTGTTGCCGACACCATCTTGACTCTCTTTTGTATCTTTAGAGACTCCGCAGACGCTATGTGGGTTGTACATGGGTACTAGAAAGGTCAAACGGATTATGTTGTCTTTTGGATTTTTGTTCCACTAAATCACAAAATGTATGCCTTTGAAACTTAACAGGAAGTAGCAAAATGTCTATGCATATGGTCCTGCTACTGTTTAGCTAATAAAAACATGTCTTCTCTTATCATTGGTGAGTTGGGTAGAAAGTATCTAACAGGCTTGCTCGGCCGGGTTCACTTGGTGGGCATGATAGTATTTCCTGTAGATTTCATAGTGGTGAATATGGAGGAGAACAAGGAGGTCTCCCTCATCCTAGGAAGACCATTTTTAGCAACAGGTAGAGCTATACTGGATATACATGATAGAAAACCCATGGTTAGAGTGGGTGAGGAAACGGTGACTTTTGAGATGAATGTAGCAACTGGAGTGAAAAAGAAGAAACCAGCTACAAGTGTTGAGTGGAAGCTGAACGTTCAATAGAGAAGGCTCCAGAGATTGAGAAAGACAAGTGTGGGGTATACCCCCGAGAAGGCTGAGAAGAAGTTGTTTGCGTGGATGTGTGCACTAGTTCGGGCGCGTGGAATGGAGCCCGACTTCGACTCTAACCCCGACTTAAAATTCAGGGAAGTTTCCTTTACCTTATGCTTTTTAATTGTGTGTCATGAGGATATGCCACAACTTAAAGTGTGGGGTAGGGGGATATTTGTATGTTGTATCTATATGTATTTTAGTTTTTGTTAATTTTAGTAGTTAGAGATAGAAAAAATTGAAAAAACATAAAAAATTTAAAATTTTTAATTTTTCCCGACGATGGATATCATTCGACGGGTTTCTTGAGGGAATTAAGTCGAAATAAAAAGACAAAAAAATTTTCTTTTGCAGTTAGTGTATTAATTACCCCTTGGTTTTTCTTTGTACCGCAGTTCTTTTTCAAGGGTTTTGTTTGAACCTGGTGTAGTTAGATTTTTATTTTTAGAAGTAGGAAAAACTTGTGATATGATTTGAAATGGAAGCAATATCTCTTGACTTGATCATGCCTTGAGAATAGTGAGTGCTTTGGTTGTGATGCTTAGCCTCAGTTTTTAACTCTTGTATGAGTGCCTTAAATTGTATGATCTTAACTTTGCTTAACTGCTTTGACTAGGATGTCTTGATGATCCAATCTTGAGTGAGTTATGTCCCATGTGTGTGTGAGATTTGGTGTATTCTGTGCATTGCATTTGATGTCTAGAACTTGCTCCGTGTGTTTGCAAAGCGAAATAATAGTTTTGTTCAGTCTTGGAAGTGATATAGGCATTTCTTGTTGATCCAGCTATATAGTTTACCCACCAACTTGTTATGTATTGTAGTTAACCCCATTGAGCCTGTAATCATGTTTTCTGGCAACCACATTACAAGCCTTACCCATTTGTTTGAATTGACCATTTATTCGAACCATTTACCTCTCTTGAGCAGTTGAAATTGTATGAACTTTGTAAAAGAGAAGTGTGGGGTAATTGGGTTAGCTTTTGAGTGGAACTAATGAAATAAGGAGAAGGTGCACTGAATTGAAAAAGTAAGAGCCACTTGAATTGAAAAATAAAAATAAAAATTTATGTAGTTGTATGATTGTGAAAAACGATCTTTGATAAGTGGTAACTCTTGATGTAATTGTGCTTAAAGAAGAAGAGAGTTAATGCATATTGATGTTAAGGTGGAGTATGGTTTGACATAAGTGTGGGGTTTTGTATGTTAAATTGTATGTATTAAAGTGCTTAGGGAGGTGTTGTCACTCTTATATTCAAATATATCCTACCCGTCTTGCAACCTACATTACAACCAATTAAAGTCCTACTTAATCCTTAACTGAATGAGCTCAATTAGTAGAGTAGTACACTACGGGCAAGCTTATGGTTTATCTTTTATGGCATATGAGTGTTGTTTCTGAGAGTGAGTGAGTTCTTTCTATCTTGAGTTCCTGATTGTTCTAAATTTTTATGGTGTGTGGAACTACTCTCTTTTGTTGTGTGAGGGAAATTGATTCATGAAGGAATGGTAATGTCGTTGACCTCTATGTTAGAGTAAGTGAGTAAGTTATGAATAATGTGTGGTGCTTATGAATCAATTCTTGAGGTGAAGATGTTACACTATTGTGCTTAGTCTATTTTAAATATTCGTGGTATGATGAATTATGAGAGTTGTTTTAAAAGGTTGTGTTATTATGAAGTGTAGTTTGATTGCTCGAGGACGAGAAATTGTTTAAGTGTGGGGTGTTGATGGTAGGCTATAATCTCATGTTTTATTCGATTATTACACTCTAATTTACTGCACTTTAATTGAGTTGGAGCTTTAATAGCTAGTGTTTTGCACTAATTATGTGTTTTATGCCTTGTAGGAGTGATTCCGATCTATGTAGATGTTATGGAAAGAATTCAAGTTATCTGGGAGCTTTGAAGTCTGAGTAAACGCCCAAGGATTAGGTCGGGATCGTGTTCGGGGATCAACGGATGATAGTGCATTTTAAGAACGAAACGAAGAATCGAGCAGGCATCTTGCGCATTGTCCAGTAAAGTGCACATAACCTTTCGCTCGGAACTCCATTTGGGCTCCACAGTATATCGTTGGAAAGCTGTTTAAAAGGGCTACAGATTTCATGTTGTACATTTTCCCAAATTCTCAACAGGCCACGCACGTCCTGTCCAGAAAAAGTGTCCTATTTCGCATATGAGAAGGTGTATTTGTTTGTGCCCGACCCTACTTGGTATATATATGGAAAAATGGTATTTTGAGGACTTTTGACATAATTTAGACCTAAGGAAGCTAAGGAGAAGAGAGATAAGTAAGAGCACAGGGATTTTACCATTCATCCTCACTCAAGACAAGGGTTTGGATGTTTTATGTTTTTCTTTGACTTAAACTTAATTGTGATGAATTTCTCCATATCCATGGACTAATTCTTCCTTAGGGATTGATGGATTTGGTTTTTTGAGAATTGTTTGTAGATATTAACTCTAGTTTTATTTATTGAATCGTTTTGGGTATTTTTATTATTCCATACATATTCACATGTTTATGTAATCGAATGAGGCATAATGTGTGATGTTTTGCATTACCTTGGTGGTTGAATTCGTTGATTCTTTTTAGTTATCAAAAGAGGCTAGTTGAATTATTTTTTAGACCCAGTTAGGAGGATAATCGAAAGAGGTTCTCCTAAAGACTAATCCACTATGAATTCTTACATATCTTCACTGAGCATAACTTAGTTTATATTGTGAGGTTGAGACTTAATCGAGAGAGGAGTTTCTACTAAATGTTAAACTAATAATTGAGTGAATTCGAGAGACTCCACTGAACCTTAGAAGTGAATCGACTAGAGTTAATTCCCGAACAAGTATCTTACACCTATCCAATCAACCTCTATTTTCTCCCTTTGATATCTTCTTGCTTACTCTTGTTGCAATTATCATTAGCCAATAGTTAGACTTTTAGTTAATGTTAGTTTTAATTTATACAAATCTAAATTGTTGATCATCTTGAATAACAATAAAGCTGTAAACTACGAAAACACTGTTTATCTCCAATTCTTGTGGATATGATATTTTCTATACTATATTCGACTAGCGTGCATAAATTTTTGTTGTGTTTTTAGCTCGTCAGTATTCACACAATTTGGGAATTCTATTGTGATAGCACATGTCTATCATTCTGGTTTAGTTTCTAATGTGAGTCATGAGACTTGGGTGGACTTCCTGTTAGTTAATACAGTAGGTTTTGATGTGATTTCTGGATCGTTTGGCTACGACTTGTGATTTAGGTGCTCTACCGGTATGGGAAATCCGCTACGTGTTGTGATTCTGTTTTGCAAAATTGAGCTAGTGGAAGGTTTCGGTTGGTGTGATGTGTATTCTATTTGTGATTCAAGCTGAGGATGGGATCCCCGTGCCTTAGTATGGTTGATATGTGTTAATCGGGCTACGTGCTGTGGTGTTGTTATATTAGGATGAGATCTTTGTGTTTAGTTCAAATGTTTTGTTTCTCCCTTGTGGAATGTGTTCGTAGTATGATATCGATGGGGAGTTGTACATGTTAGACCTGTTCAGTAGTTCTCTCATGTGTTTCTCTTCCCATGCTAAGTCATAGTCGAGTTATGCTTGTGGGGTTTAGATTGTGACGTATGTGCCCAGGTGGCGTTCGGTGTGGCTTGTGGATTGGGTTAGTAGTCATGAGTTCCACATATTTCTTGCATCATTGTTAGTGTTGTAAAGGTCTGGAACAAGGTTCTAGTCAATATGAGTTTGTTGGCCAGTTCCAGGCTTGGTGATAGGAAGCTATTGTGGTAAGAGTTTATGCTATGGGCATATGGGCAATTTGTTATGTCATGTTGTTATATCTTGTGGATGTATGCATGAGCTGTTGCAGCTGGTTGAGGATTTTACACAGTGTTTATGTGAGAATTGGGTCCCTAATCGGTGTTGAAATTTGATTCTAAGGCTTATCCGCATGAGTACAAGGAATAATCTTTGGTTTATATGACGTTGTCGGGCCTATGTGTATTGGGGTGACATAGGATCACCCATGGGTAGATATTGGCTTCTATAAATGTGGTTTCCCTTGCCTGAGTTGTTTAGTTGATAGATACCGTCGAATTGGTAAAGTTGAGACTTCGAGTTGTTTGAGATTCTTGATATATTATGTGGTTCTTTATTGGCTTGTACATTTACCCTCTTGATGTAGAAATTCTTGTAAATTTGTTTGTTGAATTGTTTATCTTGATTGAAATTGTTTAGGGAGCGGGTTGCACGTGCAACGAAAACTGAAAGGTAATGAATTGAAATGGTGGAATAAGGACGAATTATGATATTGACAGATGACGATATGGTGGGATCGGGGTGCGTGGAACAACTTATTGTATATGTGGTACTTATTTATGATTTGTTGGATTTGCCTCAATATTGTGATATGAGACCACGAGACTTATTAATCTGGGCTCTCTGGTAGTCGGATTTCGAGATTGTTTTCATGAGTTAACAGGTTTACTTCCATTTCCTGTTTTTCTTATTATTATTACTACTACATACAAGTTATTGTAAATGGCCTTTTAGCCTCGTCACTACTTCATTGAGGCTAGGCTCGACACCTATAGAGTACATGGGGGCAGTTGTACTCATACGACACTTTGCACTTCTTGTGCAGATACCAAAATGAGACCCAACAACGCTGAGTGAGATATCCTGAATCTAGCTATCTGTGGAGACTTGAGGTATAGCAGCATGATGTCCGCAACCCTGAAGTCCCCTTCTATGTTCTCGTAGCTGTTTATTCTGATTCAAACAGTTGTGTTTTATTCAGACTATTATCTGTAGTACTCTAGACGCTCATGTATTCGTGAATCTAGTTTGTGGGATTGAATTTGGATCACATCATTCAGTAGTTTATCACTTTATTTCAGACTATTCGGATGTTATTGTTATCATTTGATTTGAATTGTTAAAAATGATTAATAAATATAGCTAACGCTGGCTTTCCTAGCAAGTGAAATATTAGGCCCCATCACGGTCCCAATGGTGAGAATTCTGGGTCGTGACAAGTTGGTATCAGAGAACTAAGTTTCCTAGGTCTCACGAGTCATGAGCAAGCTTGGTAGAGTGTGGAGCATCGATACGGAGACATCTGTACTTATCTTCTAGAGGCTATATGGGTTTAGAAAAATTTCACTTCTTTCTTTCTCTATCGTGCGACTTATTTCCATTATTGAAGAATTAACCATTCTACTCTTGTTCTCTCGAAGATGGTGAGAACTCGCACAACATCTACAGCCGGGCAGGAGCCAGAGCCCCCTGTTGCAACTGCTACTAGGGGTAGGGGCCGGGGCTGAGGTAGAGCTCTGCCTAGAGCACGAGCAGCAGTAGCAACACCCATGGTGGTGCCTGAGACTGACCATGAGGAGGAGGTCCCAGTTCAGACTGCACTAGTTGGACCCACTCAGGTCCTAGATGGATTCATTGACACTCCCATACTTTAGGACGCTCTAGTCTGCTTAGTTGAACTCATGGAGAGTGTGGCTCAGACCGGAGTATTTCCTATGGCACCGGTCATCTCTTAGGCTAGGGGAGGAGCACAGAGTCCCACCATTCACACTCCGGAGCAGATGAATCCTCTATACCAGACTCCGGTAGCTCCAACAGTTGGGGTAGTTCAGCCCGTAGTTGCTACATAGCCCGGGGAGAGTACCGCGATATCTTCTGGATTTAATGAATCAGGTATTTAAGCCCTATTTGGATTCTTTTGTGATCATCTTCATTGATGATATTTTGATCTACTCCTGCAGTCGAGAGGAGCATGGGCAGCATCTTCGAATTGTACTACAGACCCTGAGAGATAGTCAGTTGTATGCCAAGTTTTCAAAGTGTGAGTTTTGGTTGGACACGGTTGCCTTTTTGCGGCATGTTGTATCTCCCGAGGGAATTAAAGTGGATCCTAAGAAGATTGAGGCTGTCCAGAACTGACCTAGACCTACTTTAGCTAGAGAGATTCGGAGCTTCCTAGGTTTGGCGGGTTATTATTGCCGGTTCGTGATGGGGTTTTCATCTATCACAACCCCATTGACTAGATTAGCCCAGAAGGGTGCTCCATTCAGATGGTCTGATGAGTGTGAGTTGAGCTTTCAGAAGCTCAAGACAGCTTTGTCTACAACTCGGGTGTTGGTGTTGCCTACGAGTTCAAGATCCTACACTGTGTATTGTGATGCATCGCGCATTGGGCTTGGTGCAGTATTGATGCAGGATGGTGAGGTGATTGCATACGCATCTCCGCAGTTGAAGGTTCATGAGAAGAATTACCATGTTTATTAGTTAGAGTTGGTAGCGATTGTTCATGCATTGAACATTTGGAGGCATTACCTCTACGACGAGTCATGTGAGGTATTCACAGATCATAGGAGTCTACAGTACTTGTTAAGAAAAAGGATCTCAACTTGAGGCAACAGAGGTGGTTAGAGCTGTTAAAAGACTATGATATCACCATTTTGTATCATCCTAGGAAGACCAATATGGTGGATGATGCCTTAAGTAGAAATGTGGTGAGTATAGGTAGCCTTGCATATATTCTAGTTGGTGAGAGACCGCTAGCATCAGATGTCCAGGCCTTGGCCAATCAGTTTGTGATGTTAGATGTTTCGGAGCCTAGTTGGGTTCTTGCTTGCATGGTTTCTCAGTCTTCTTTGTATGAGCGCATCAGAGAGCGTGAGTATGACGACCCCCATTTGCTTGTCCTTAAGGACACGTTGCAGCACGTTGATGCCAATAAGGTTTCTATTGGAGATGTGGGGTGTTGCGGATGCAAGGTCAGATTTGTGTGCCCAATATCGATGGGCTTTGTAAGTTGAATCTTGAGGAGGCCCACAGTTCAGGGTATTCCATTCATCCGGGTGCCGCCAAGATGTATCAAGATTTGAGGCAACATTATTGGCGGAGGAGAATGAAGAAATACATAGTAGAGTATGTGGATCGGTGTTTGAATTGCCAGTAAGTCAAGTACGAGCATCAGAGACCTGGCGGTTTGCTTCAGAGACTTGAGATTCCCAAGTGGAAGTGGGAGCGTACTACCATGAATTTCGTTGTTGGGCTCCCATAGACTTTGAAGAAATTTGACGCAGTATGGGTCATTGTGGATAGGTTGACCAAGTCGACGCATTTCATTCCGGTGACAGCTACCTATTCTTTAGAGCGGTTGGCTGAGATCTATATCTGCAAGATTGTTCATCTGCACGGTGTTCCAGTGTCCATTATTTCTGATTCGGGCATGCAGTTCACATCGCATTTACGGAGGGCTGTACAACGTGAGTTAGGCACACGGGGGGAGTTGAGAACAGGATTTCAGCCTAGACGGACGGGCAGTCCGAGTGCATTATTGAGATATTGGAGGATATGCTTCACACCTGCGTTATGGATTTTGGGGGTTCTTGAGATCAGTTCTTTCTGCTTGCGGCATTTACTTACAACAATAGCTACCAATTGAATATTCAGATGGATCCTTATGAAGCTTTATATGGGAGGCGGTGTAGTTCTCTAGTTGGTTTGAGCCGGGAGACGATCGGTTGTTGGGTACTGATTTAGCTCGGGATGCCTTGGAAAAGGTCAAGATAATTCAGAATTGGCTTCGTACAGCATAGTCTAGGCAGAAGAGTTATGCCGATCACTCGTGATGTTGCATTCATGGTGGGAGAGAGGGTTTTGCTCCTGGTTACACCCATGAAGGGTGTGATGAGGTTCGGGAAGAAGGGCAAGTTGAGCCCTAGGTATATCGGACCCTTTGAGATCCTTGAGAGAGTTGGTGAAGTGGCCTACAAGCTTGCATTGCCACCTAGCTTATCAGCAGTTCACCCGATGTTCCATGTTTCCATGCTTCGGAAGTATCACGGTGATCCATGCCGTGTATTATATTTTAGCTTAGTCCAATTGGACAAGGATTTGACTTTGAAGAGGAGTCAGTGGCTATTCTAGCACAGCATGTCCGAAAGTTGAGGTCTAAGAGTTATCCTTCTGTTAGGGTGCAGTGGTGAGGTCAGCCGATCGAGGAAGCTACGTGGGAGTCCGAGTCTGATATGCGTAGTAGATACCCCTACCTTTTCACCAGTCAAGATACTTTTCTATGTCCGTTCAAGGATGAGTGTTTCTTTTAGAGGTGGAGAATGTGACGACCCAAGAGGTTGTTTTGAGTATTAGCCCTTATTTTCGTGTTTTGAGACCTCTGTTAGCTCGGTTTGATGTTTCTTGGTTTGTGTCACGACCCAAAATCCCAACCCATTGTGATGGCGCCTAACACACCGGCTAGGCGAGCCGAAACATGATAGCGAAGGCAACATAATAACGAAATTCATAGAAATAGCATAAACCTGAGGTCTCAATACAATAATAACTGCTAATAACATGTAAATCCCCCCAAAAACTGGTAAGTACGGAGTCATGAGCTACTATAATGGAATACAAGTCTGAAACTGAACAATAAGTACACCGTCTGAACTATAAGAGAAGTATGAAAGGAAAAGATAAGTCAAACTGCGACCAAGGATGCAACTCTACCTCGCCTCTAGCAGATAGTCTAACAAGCAACCTACTATTGATAGCTGGTTCCCACACCTGGATCTGCACAATTAAGTACAGAGTGTAGTATGTATACAACCGACCCAATGTACTCAATATGTATTGTAAATAAATACGGCGAGATAAAAGAAGCACAAATTATTAATGATACTAGATATCACCTATGTAGTTTCATCTTTTAAACCGGAACAGAACAATATTGAAATCAAATCATCAATTTTAGTAAGAAGACATCCATCCGTGTGTATGTGTACAATTTCTCAAATACTCTGCTCAGACAATATCTTGGCATATAGAGGTGATATGCAGTTAAATCAGATAAATGATCAAGGAAAATTGCAAGTAAAGATGAAATGCAAAATCTGACAAAACACTGGCCCGATTCCCTCACTTTTCCATATCCATTCCAAACCACTGATCACTATTTCCAATATCTGCGTGTACACTATCAAGAGAGAAACATGAGAGGGTGACCCTAGGGGGATGGATCCGTATCCACATGCTGCACGGACAACTCACGTGCTAATAACAACAATATATGGCTCCGTACGAACAACTCACATGCTAATAACACAGTCCGCCCGATATGGTCACAGGCACAATAACATAATCCGCCCGGCGTGGTCACATGCAAAATAACACAATCTTCCCGGTGTGATCACAGGCCCCCAGTCCAATCATATCATACAGGAGCAAATAAACAAGTACACATGTATGAAAAGAGTGAGTAACAAATATCATCCTCCTGGACTGGTATAAATGACATGCTAAAGTGTAGGCATGTGCAAGTGTACTATTATAACTCAAACCGGCAATTTCATCAAAGAATGATATGTATCGGTATATTAAGGGATTAAGCCCATATGTGGCCTCAAACATGTCTCAAATAGTTCACAACAATGTCACAAATGTGCGAAGCATCATAACTTAAGGTTTAACAATCAAATTCTAGGCTTATAAGAGCCCGAGCACAACCCGAACATGAATAAACAATCCCAGTGCCCGCACATAGGTCCATCCCCACGTATGTCTGCACCCGATAACGCATAGCTATCATAACAATTCAGGTAACTAGTACTTCAACCGAGTTTAAATAAGATAGTTATCTCAAGCAAATCAAATCACTCTGCTAGCAAGCCCTTCCAACATGTATCAAACTCCAGACGGATCGAATCTAGCGAAAAATAACGTAATACTATCAATAAAAGCTATAGGAATTGATTCCAAATGATAAAGCTAAGATCTTTGACCAAAGTAAAAAAATCAACCCAAAAGTCAACCTCGGGCTCACGTCTCGAAATCCAACAAAATTTACAAAATCCAAACACACATTCAATGGTGAGTCCAACCATACTAAAATTGTTCAAATTCGACCTCAAATCGCCTTTCAAATCCCAATAATTTGGTCTAAAAAGTTTCACAATTTTTCCCCAAATTTTCCAACTTAAATCACTAACTAAGTGACAAAAGTAAAAAAACAATACACCCCATCCCAGCCGAAAAATGCTCTCTACATAGGCGACTTTTTTGAACAGTTACTTGACGGACAAAAATGGTCACTGATCCCTCGTCCGGTGGTGAAAAGCCACTGGAGCAATCCCAACAATTGCGTATCAACAATGCGCACAAGCCCCAGGTAGCTCCCCTATCATTTCTTCACCATCTGCTGCAGAAATCAACAATGGTGGAATTGTCAGCTCACCAAAGAATTGCCAGGAAACAGACGCAACACACTGCAACGTCCCTGGATCAAATCGACTGACTCAAAGCATTGGAGATTGCTCAACACATCATCTACAATCAACCCACAAAGTTTCAGACAACATCACGATAGGAATCTTCAATTCTAAACAGGTGAACAATACTGACAAACAAAGGTTGGTCGCGCATGGAGCTACAAATATCCAAATTGATCAAAACCAATGCCAATCCACTAAAATTAATCTGCATTTTGATCCCAACCCCTCAAACAACACCCACGCTGAGCAGTTCATTACAATATTTCATAACACAATACACGCAGACTCGACTACAACATCTGTTCGACGAAATGCCAAGGTCAAATTTGATACCAATTTTAATGAACAAGTGAATGGTTGTGCTTTACAAAGTCATGTTGAGATTAGTCGTCATGAGAAATCACAAGGATACTCAACAAAAAGGAGTGAAGGAAAATTATCACCTCCAGCAAAAACAATGTTGCAGGAACTTATTTCTACTGTGAGTTCTGAGCTTCAAGTAGAGCTCAATCCATGTGAAATAACAGTCACCAAAGTTGACAATGACAACAACAAGACAAACAAGATAAAATACCAGTAGGGTCACATGCTGCCAATAATGGAGACTACACTACGGAACCATCCCAACACCAACTTAAATTACCCTTCCCAACCAAAAAACAACTCCTACTGAAAGCCTCACTCAAGTACAACATCTTAGCCAACCCCCACCCTCAAAACCTGCATACAAGATCCTAAAGATTTCAGCTAATTATGATAAACAAAAGAACCCACACACTAGTAATAAACCTGCAACTTTAGACCAACAGCTCCAGATTCAAGAAGCCAAAACAGATACCCCACCCAATCATAAAGCCACCAATATACAACCAAATAAGCCAACTAACAACCCTGCACCACCACCACCACCTACTATCACCCAATCCCTAGCTACAAAATTGAGAGCCAGACATGCTGCAGAAATAACAACAATAGAATTCACACCTCCAAGAATAACCACAAAACAGGGCCAACCTGCTGTAATCTTTACCAAGAAAGATTACATGGTCACCCTAGCCAACAGATGCTAATATACCATAGTAGGCAGATTGTTCAACATCATGACTAGAATGGAACATATAAGGAGAAGCTTCACATCACAAACATAGCTCAGAGGAGGAGTTAAAATAACCCACTTCAATACCAAAATAGTGTATATTGACCTTAACAATGCGTATGACCATGCAACTGTCTGGACAAAAAAATTCATGTTCATTCAGGGACAAAGAATGGAATTACAAGCTTGGACCCCAAACTTCAACCATAATGAGGACACTCCTATTGTACCAGTTAGGATAGTCATTCCAGAACATCCATGGCATTTCTACTATAGGGAAGTCTTGTCAGTGTTGTTATCACCAATTGGTAAGGTTCTACACCTTGACCTTGCATCAATGCAAAAAACTAGGGGAAGTGTAGCCAAAGTTAGGATGAAAGTAGACTTAACACGAGTCAGACCTCATCATGTTCGGATTGGCTTTGATGAGGATCAGGATGTCAATGGAGATGGCCAATGGTTGGATGTTGTGTATGAAGATTTCCCTATTACTGCTTACACTGCAGACACATAGGACATGAATATTACTATTGTTCTGCAAGGAAAAGAGATGATGAGGAAAAAAAGAAAGCTTTACGAGATTCATCAAACACCAATGATAAACATGCAACAAACAGAAATGAAAGACTAACTGGAATACATGCTCAACAGAAGCAGGTCGTGCAGGAGCAGAAGAAACATCAGCATTCCAAATAAAAAATTATGGAGGCAGACCAAAGTGAGGCACAACAAATAACAGAAAATCTAAATGCAACAGTCCAACACCCAACAAGGGATAACCATTCCAAGGACCTATGGCAGTCTCAAAAGAAGAAACATTTCAGGGGTTTCAACCAGAGAAGCAAGCAGCAGAAATTCAAACAGTCTACTGAAAAGCTTGTTGATGCTACAGTGACAAATGCAACACAGAACTCAGTTATAACTCCCAATATACAATTTGTTCCTCCAACCACTCTGGAAAACAAGAAGGATCACAATTTGACTGATGTTGAAGCTAATGTAGAAAAAGTGCATGATCAGGGGATACATATACTACATCAACCAGGGACACCAAAGGGGGTGGCTCTTCCTCACATTTTGCATGAATGTTCTGATATACTTGGTAACCTTATAATGGATAATCTAACACCTACTAATACACCCCAACAATGCCTACAGAAAGATATGGTTGTTCAAATTGAATCCCCTGTGGTTAATAGCTCAGATGATAAAGAAGGGAGCAAGAACAAAGCCACAAACTAGAAGCAGCAAACATTAGACTCCAACCATACTTAGGGCAAGCAACAACTGAGGATTATTGAAAATGTTAGCCACACAACAAAGGATGCAGAGAATCCTAGGAGCCATAATCATAGTGACAATAAGTTTACGGGTGCAGCTACAAAGGAAAGTACAGTGGACTGGGTTCAAAGGAGCTTTGGAAAACACAATAAAGTCCTTAATGTGCCCCTAAATCACTCATGCAAGGAGATACCTTCTCAAACATTTGTGGAATCACCTAAATCTACTAGAGATCTTAGAATTGACACCCAACCATGGGATGATAAATTTCATGAGTTTTCATATAACACCGAGGCAAATAAAAGAGTAAGAGAGGAAGATCAAAGGGTTACCATACAGACACCTCAGGAAGCTAAAGTTAACAACATGGCTATAGTGCAACATAGCGCAACTGGAGAGATACTATCCAATGTTGAGGGTTCACAACAAGGTATTACACCCCGGGAGCAGGTTGGGGGTGTGAAGCAGACATACATCGAGAAACAGAGATGGATGACCGCCAAATTATTGGCGAAAGGCATCTGTCATTCAGTGAACCATTAAATTCAACAAACAATTCAGCAATCAAACCTTCTCTGGATAACATACATGATCTGCAGGTCATGATGTTACAGAAATCATTGACAACTGAAGATCTACATGCAATAATGATAGAAGAGGCAACTGGAGTTGAGCCACAACATGCTATGGTACCTCTTCAACCAGATGCAGTGGAGATAACTACCATGGTTTGTGCTTCTAAAAATGAGCATGCACTAGATATTCAGCTCAACATTCCATTGAAGTCACCTATACAAGTGCTACATGAACTGGTAACACATAATGTTGCTCCAGTGGAGATTTAGTAGGTAACAACATATCGTGAGAAATGGGAAACAGAAGGTAAGGATGAATCAACAGCAGGAAACTTTAAGTCAATAGCAAGGGAAGCAGACTTATCTCCAAGAGCCGAAGAAAAGAGTGGTAAAAAGGGAAGGAAACTAGGCCAACCCAATGATATCCCTCCACAGAAAAGATACTGCCCAGAAGGGCTGCATCTCAAACTAAATGATTATCAAGACCTTAATTTGGAATATTGGGTCTATCAATACTCAGCAGGCCTTTCATAGAGTGATCAACATGCAAAGGGAGCACAATTTCTGTGTGATAGCAGTAATGGAGCCTTTTTAGAACTCAGGGCATATACAAAGATATAGGAGCAGGATGAAAATGGAATCTGCCTTCTCCAATTTGAATGGGAAGATTTGGTTGTTCTTTGATGCCGTGGTGGAATAGGAGTTGGTTACAGATACTGCTCAACAAGTGACTGTAAAGGTATTCCATCATGATATTGGGTAACACATTATGATGACTTTGTCTATGCAAAGTTTTCAGCTACTCAGAGATTGGAATGATGGCATAATTTATATCACATGGCAAGTGACATGGAATTACCTTGGCTTGTGGGGGGTGGCTTTAATGTTATATTATATGAAGATGAAAAGAAAGGGGGCTACCAGTACATCCTCCTGAATATAAGGACTTTGCTTTTTTGTGTTAACTCATGCGGTTTGTTTGATCAAGATTATAAAGGAATCCCATTCACATGGTGGAATGGGAGACCTAATGTAGAGTGTATTTTCAAGAGACTAGACATGATCTTTGTCAATTTGGATTTTTAGAATTTATTTCCTACAACTGAAGTGGAGCACTTGATGAGAACTGGATCAGATCATGCACCATTGCTAAAGACTTGTGGAGAGCAGGGCAACAAATTTGTGAAGCCATTCAGATTTCTTAACTTCTGGACAAAACATGCTACATTCATGGATGTTGTATGTCAGAACTAGAATGCAAATTTTATTGGAGATCCATTTCTAATGTTCAAGAACAAACTAAAGAAGATAAAGGCAACATTATCTAAATGGAGTAGGGTTACTTATGGTGACATTTTCAAGCAGTTAGCAATCTTAGAGGATATTGTTAAGGTGAAGGAACTGTTGTTTGAAGAGGATCCTGCAATTGAGAATAAGATCGTCCTTCAGAAAGCACAATCAGAATTGAAGAAGTACCTGAGCATAGAGGAGCAGTATTAGAAACAAAAAGCAGGAATGTTATGGTTTGCAGAAGGAGACAAAAATACTAGATTTTCCACAACCATGTCAATGGTAAAAGGCAGAAGCTCCAATTGAAGAGAATTCAAAATACTGATGGAGCATTTCTTGACTCACAATATCAGATGGTTGATGCAGCAATAGAATTTTTCCAGAAGCAGTTCATGCAAGAAAATGATCCTACAAGCTCTGGACTCCTAAACAATGTGCCTAAAATGGTGTCTAGTGATCAGAACTTATAGCTTTGTAGAATTCCTACAACAGAAGAGGTAAAGGCAACAATATTTGCATTGAGTGGTGAGTGCAAGTGGTCCAGATGGCTTCACTGGCATTTTCTTTCAAGTATGTTGGGATATAGTAGGGGAAGATATTCATGACATGCTAAAACTGATTTACGGAGGAAGTTCTTTACCCAAGTCTATAACTCACACAAACCTTGTCTTGCTACCAAAAAAGCCACTGGTTGAAACATTCAATGATCTCAGACCCATAAGCTTGAGAAATTTTATAAACAAGGTGATCTCTAGAGTGGTTCATGATAGACTGGAGAAGATATTGCCTGCTTTGATCTCTTCCAATCAGTCAGGATTTGTCAAGGGGAGAAGTATATTTGAAAATATTTTGTTAACTCAGGAGATTGTTACTGACATAAGATTAAGGGGAAAACCTTCCAATGCAGTGATCAAACTAGACATGTCAAAGGCTTATGATAGGGTGTCTTGGAAGTATTTAATGCATGTTTTGAGGAAAACTGGATTTGCGGAATGCTTCCTCAACATGGTGTGGAATCTACTTTCCAACGACTGGTACTCAGTTTTGATTAATAGTCAAGCATCATGATTTTTCCACTCAACAAGAGGTGTGAAGCAAGGGGATCCTCTATCTCCAACCATGTTCATACTGTTTGCAGAGGTACTATCTAAGTCTTTGAATAAGCTATTTGAAGACGAGAGGTTCAAAGGCTTAGGCATGCCTAAGTGGACTGATCTATTGAATCATTTAGCCTATGCTGATGACACTATAATCTTTGCTTCTGCTGATCCATATTCTTTAGAGAAGATTATAGAAATCTTGTCCAAGTATGAGCACACTTCAGGCCAAATGATCAATAAGGCAAAGAGTTCCTTCTATATGCATTCTAATGTGGCTGGAACTTTGTTGGTGCTATTACTAGATTTCTAAGGGGTGAGTTTCCATTCACTTATCTTGGCAGTCCAATATTCTACACAAGAATAAGGAAGGATTATTACAATGACTTGATTAAAAAGGTGAAGGCTAAGCTATATTCGTGGAGGGGGAAGCTTCTGTCATATGGGGGAAAAGCTACCTTGATCTCTAGTGTACTACAAAGCATGCCTACACACATCCTTTCAGTACTTGATCCACCTGCTAATGTGCTTGAACACCTTCATAAAACCTTTGCCTGGTTCTTCTGGAGTAATAAGGAAGAAGGTAGATTGAACAAAATGGCAAAATCTATGCCTACCAAAAGGAGGAAGAAGGAGTAGGATTTAGATCACTGACATATATATCTAAAGCATTATTTTCCAAGATGTGGTGGAAGTTTAGGACCTTTAAGTCCTTATGGTCTAATTTTATGTGGAACAAATACTATAAAAAGGAGCTACCAACAGTGGTTTAATTTAGAGGGGGGTCTCATGTATGGAGGAAGACGCTGGAGGCTAGGGAAGAGGTGGAGCTTGAAATATTATGGGAAATGAACAAGGGATCAACTAATGTTTGGAACAAAAATTGAAATGGATTAGGAGCTTTGTATCAAGTTGTTCCACCAGATTTCCCAATCAATGAAAAACTGCAGGAAGTAGCTGATTTGAGAGTGGATGATGGATGGAATGAGCAACTCTTGGATCAATCTTTTCCTATAGACATTTCAGACCATATTAGACAGGAAGTGCAATTTGTTGATAGTGATGATTTCTGGGATTCTCCTAGATGGATGCCTACTCCTTCAGGAAATATTTCTGTTAGTAGTGCTTGGAAATTCTTAAGGCATAGGGCACCTACTAATCATGAATACAATAAGTTGTAGACCAAAGGGTTGCCCTTTAAAATCTCCTTCTTTCTATGGAGATTGTGGAAAGGGAAGGTTCCTAATGATGACTTGTGGAGGAGAGGTGGTTACATGGTAGTGTCCAAGTGTTGGTGCTGCTCGCAACCACAAGAAGACTCATTTCAACATTTGTTCTTAACTAGTGAAACTGCAAAGATGGTATGGAAGACCTTCCTCCAGGCAGCAAGATTGGTAGTAAATCTGATTCAGGTACATCAAGTAATAAGAGCATGGTGGAATGCACAATATTGTCCTAAACTCAAGCCATTGTTTCAAGTTGTTCCAGCGGTTTGTCACGTGGAAACTTTGGAAGAGGAGAAACACAATGAAAGATGCAGGTGCTGTGTCTTGCAATAGGGTGATTTATTAGGTGAACAAGATGCTACATTATCTAGAAAGAGTGAGGTATCCATGGCTCACAGGCATTCCACTCTTATGGCCAGAACTGATCAGATTCTTGAAGGGTTACAAGTCATATGTTGTAACCAAGAGAGTGACATGGCAACTTTCGTATGAAGGGTGGTTTAAGTGCAACAGTGATGGTGCCTCAAGAGGTAATCCTAGACCAATATCATATGGTTTTTGTGTACGAGATCATGTAGGTGATTTGGTTGTTTCTAAGGAAAGTGAAATAGGGAACGCAACCAAATAGTGGAAGAAGCAAAGGCTATTTGTGAGGGGTTAGCATACTGTGTTGAAAAGCAGATACATCCACTGATTATGGAGATTCCTTGGTGATGAGTAAGATAATTGATGGGGAATGGGAAACTCCATGGTGTGTAGGGGCTGAAGTGAGGAGGCTAAAGGAGATAAAGAGTAAATACAATGTGCTCTTTCAGCATGTTCTAAGGGAAGAAACACTGTCGCAGATTTTCTTCCTAACCTAGCTTTCTCTTTGGCGGGTACACTCATATTTCATTCATTTCATGACTTGCCAACTGAGGGAAAACAATTGATCAACATGGACAAATCACAAATTTCTAATCTTAGGATTAGGATTGGCAAGAGAAAATAACTAGTGGATCATTGGAATCTACAATGCAAATCCGGGTTGCATACATAACAGGTTCGAGTGCCACTGTACATTAACAACAGTCAATCTGTAGCTCTAGTCCAACCTGCCAAATGTGAAGACATCCAAACTATTATTGTTCAGTCTTTGCCTGTTCTCGTAGCCATTCCTGGTGCTATTTCCATGTTACCGTTGCTTATTACTTGATTATAGCAATACATCATGCACTTATTGCTTGGTTATAACTACTTATGCACAAACACATAGCAATATATTCTGGCTACTGCTTCTTCCTTGCTATTGTGATTACATCACCCTCATATCCTTCAACATGACAGCCAGGCTATACTTATACATCTAGACTTTTTCTGCTGTGGTTTGGGAAGTATTGCTTGTTTGTGTGCTATCGTATTACTTCCTAGTGGTATTAGCACGGAATCATTCTCATTATGGGGGTGGTGTGATGACATACAACAACAATATACCAACCAAGAAGCATCCATAACACTACTCCCACGCTCACAACCCAATCTTCTTCACTACTACCAAAACACACAAGAACCTGGGAGCAGAACCTTTTCTCCTAACTTATTTGCTACATTTTGCATATTCCAGAGATGGGCTCACATTAATGAGGCATATGCATAGAGTGGTATTAGTATCCCAAATGCTCAAACTCCTACAGCTGTATGAATTTTCTCGGGCACCTCCCAAGCAGGAACCCATGGACATTTTGATATGCTTTACATTTTCTATAGCACAATTACATAAGGATTATTTGACGCTATAACTGCAAGCGTGGTTCTACGATTGCATCAACAGAATATCATGTCACAGCAAGATCAAGTTGAAATGTATCTGCACAACCCCTTACTACTGCTGGTGTGATTTTGAAGATGTTTACTTTTGGCTTGTAGTTGTATAAATTCCCAGTGGTATTAGCTTGTTACCATGCTCATCCTGGGTTTTTTTAACAACTTAGAACAATAACACTTCAACAAGGCAGCTTTCAGCCTACAATAGTTGGGTTTAGCTGATTGGTTGACGGAAATCAACCACATAAACAAATGTCCCCCGTAAAGGAATATCAACGTTCAATGCTCTACAACAACTTTAACGTTGGAATTTCAGTTATTCAGCCCCAAATTAAAAATATCTGAACTGCAGTGCATTACGACATGTGGATTTATACATAGCTACTCCTTTGGATCACAACATATGGCGCCTGGTGAGAGCATTGTTGGTGCTACATGGACTTGTTTGCAATTGGTGTGTGGATTCATTGATGTCAGCAACAATTGGATGTTTCAAATTATTAGCGTTGTACTTTCAATTTAAAATTATGCTACTACTACATTGTATTGGGTAGCAGTAGTCATTTGCATTTGTTTTATTATTTTCTTTTACTTGGATAGTATGTAACTTGGAACCAGTGTGGGAATTATTATATATAACAACTACTAGGTGAATAACCTAGTAGTATATTTGCTTTTTAAAAAGTGACAAAAGTAACGATGAATTCATGTATAATAGCCAAATCTGAATTAGAATAACTTACCCGGATGATTTTCTTGAAAAATCCTCGAAAAATCGCCATAAACCGAGCTCTCTATGTCAAAAGATGAAGAATGAATGAAAAACCCTCGAACTTCTATTTCCGCCCACCGATTTTCGCTTTTGCAGACCAATAGCAGCTTCTGCGGCTCCGCACCTGCGGAAAATCCATCGCAGGTGCGGCTTTAACTCAAGCTAATAGTCTCCGCTTTTGCGGCCCAAAAAGCGCACATGCGCTGCCATTTCTGCGGGAAACAAGTTCTTCTGCGCACACGCTCCTATGGACCAAGTCCGCTTCTGCACCTCCAGGCCATCTTGGCCAACACCGCTTCTGCGACCTCTCCTTCGCATCTACAACCTCGCAGGTGGGGAATATTCCTCACACCTGCGCTCCAAGGCCATCTCCACAAATCCTGCACCTACGATGACTCACCACATATGCGTAACCGCATCTGCGGCCACTTCCTCGGCAAGGTGTGATGACACCAGACTTCAACAACAACAACATCCCTCTAAGTCCAAATTTCAATCTGTTTTCAATCTGAATCTCACCCGAGGTTCCCGGGACCCCATCAAAACATGCCAACAAGTCCTAAAACACGATGCGAACTTAGTCGAAACCTCAAATCATGTCAAACAACATCAAAAACACTAATTGCACCCCAATTCAAGCCTATTGAAACTAATGAATTTCCAACTTCTATAATAGAAGCCAAAACCTACCAAACCAACTTCGATTGACCTCACATTTTGCACACAAGTCATAAACGACATAACATACCTATTCCAACTTTCGAAACCAAAATTCGATAATGGTAACCACAAAGTCAATTCTCTGTCAAACTTCTCAACTCTCCAAGATTTAACTTTACCAACTTTTGCCAATTCAAGCCAAAATTACCTACGGACCTCTAAATCAATATTTGGACACACTCCTAAGTCCAAAATCACCATACGGAGCTATCAGGACCATCAAAACTTTATTCCGGAGTTGTTTACACATAAGTCAATATCCGGTCAACTTTTTCAACTTAGGCTTCCAACCATAGGACTAAGTGCTCCAATTCATTTCTAAACATCCCAGGAACCAAACCAACCGCCCCTGTAAGTCACCTAATAACAAATGAACATAGATATAGCAATAAATGGGGGAATAGGCCTACAATACTCAAAATGACAGGCCGGGTCGTTACATTCTCCCCTCTTAAACAAAGTTTCATCCTCGAACGGGTCTAAAATCATACCTGGAGTCTCAAATAGGTGTGGATATCTGCTCCGCATCTCCCGCTCGGTCTCCTAAGTAGCCTCCTCGATTGGCTGGTCTCTTCACCACACCTTCACTGAAGCTATATTCTTTGACATCAACTATCGAACCTGCCGATCCAAAATGGACACCGGCTCCACATCATAAGTCAAATCCCCATCTAACTGAACCGTGTTGAAGTCCTAAAGATGAGACAAATCGCTGAAATACTTTCGGAGCATGGAAACATGAAATACTGGATGAACACTCGATAGACTAGGTGTCAATGCAAGCTTGTAAGCCACCTCTCCAATCCTCTCAAGCACCTCAAAATGGCTAATTTACCGAGGGATCAACTTGCTTTTCTTCCCGAACCTCATAACACCCTTCATGGGTGAAACCCTGAGAAATACCTTATCCCCCACCATGTAGGCAACATCACGAACCTTCCAATCAGCATAACTCTTCTTTCTAAATTGTGCCTTGCAAAGACGATACTGAATCAACTTAACCTTTAACAAAGCATCCTGAACCAAGTCAGTACCCAATAGCCTAGCCTCACCCGGCTCAAACCAACTAACTAGAAACTGACAACGTCTCCCATACAAGGCTTCATATGGAGCCATCTGAATACTCGATTGGTAGCTGTTATTGTACGCAAACTCTGCAAGCGGCAAACACTGATCCAAAGAACCCCCAAAATCCATGAAACAAGTGCGTAGCATATCCTCCAATATTTGAATGGTGCGCTCGGACCGTCTGTCTATTTGAGGGTGGAATGATGTACTCAACTCAACCTGTGTGCCTAACTCTCTCTGCAATGCTCTCCAAAACTGCGATGTGAACTGTGTGCCCTGATCTGAAATGATGGACACCAACACACCGTGAAGGCGAACAATCTCACGGATATAGATCTCAGCCAACCGCTTCGAAGAATAAGTAGTCACAACTGGAATGAAATATGCGGACTTGGTCAACCGGTCCATAATCACCCAAATAGCATCAAACTTATTTAAGGTCCATGAAAGCCCAACTACGAAGTCCACGGTGATACGCTCCTATTTCCACTTTGGAATCTCAAGCCTTTGAAGAAAACCGCTCGGCCTCTGATGCTCCTACTACACCTGCTGACAACTCAAGCACCGAGATACAAACTCCATTATGTCTTTCTTCATCCTCCTCCACCAATAGTGCTGCCTCAAGTCCTGTTACATCTTTGCGGCACCCGGATGAATAGAATACAACAAACTGTGGGCCTCCTCAAGAATCAACTCACATAGCCCATCCATATTAGGCACACAAATTCGACCCTGCATCCGCAACACCCCATCATCCCCAATAGAAACCTTCTTGACATCCCCATGGGGGGGGGGGGGGGGGTCGTCATACTAACGCTCTCTGATGCGATCATATAAAGAAGTCCGAGAAACCATGCAAGCTAGAACCCGACTATGCTACAAAACATCTAACCTCACGAACTAATTGGCCAAGGC
Organism: Nicotiana tabacum; assembly: GCF_000715075.1. Taxonomy (NCBI): domain Eukaryota; kingdom Viridiplantae; phylum Streptophyta; class Magnoliopsida; order Solanales; family Solanaceae; genus Nicotiana; species Nicotiana tabacum. Next base: position 39,378,354 of record NC_134081.1, read on the forward strand.
CTGAAAATCTAATGCAAGCGATCTCTCGCTAATAGGAATAAATGAAAGGCTACACATACTCACCGCCTTTCTACTCAAGGCATCGGCCACCAGATTGGCCTTCCCGGGATGATACAAAATGGTAATATCATAGTCCTTTAATAGCTCCAACCATCTCCTCTGCCTCAAATATAGATCCTTTTGCTTGAACAAGTGTTGTAGACTCCGATGATCCGTAAATATCTCACAAGACACGCCGTAGAGATAATGTCTCCAAATATTCAACGCATGAACGATGGATGCTAACTCCATATCATGAATGGGTAGTTCTTCTCATGAGGCTTCAACTGGCGTGAAGCATAAGCAATCAATCTACCCTCCTACATCAAGACACACCCAATACCAATCCAATAAGCATCACAATACACTGTATAAGAACCCGATGTTGAAGGCAAAACTAGAACTGGAGATGTGGTCAAGGCAGTCTTGAGATTCTGAAAGCTCTCCCTACACTCATCAAACCACCTGAATGGAGCACCCTTTTGGGTCAATATTACACCCCATATATTTTTTGTACGTGAAAGTACACCATAAATAAATTGATAAAAGCTCAGAAATGAGATGTTACATCCCGCATTTTTGTACGTTAAAGTTTCGTCGTAAGTTAATCGATGTAAGCTCGGGAATGAGATTATTTTGAGATTATAATCATTATGCTATTTCAAACAAGTGACGAGTAAATTCATGAAGGTGAGAGGGTAAAAAAATTGAAGCAAATGAATTTCGTCGAAGTTTGACATTTTGGGATAAAATACGGCCCGAGCTAAAATATCCGGTATTTATGGACTAGTACCATACAAGGTACCACATGACCATGATAGTAAGAGATTATAAGGTTTGTTGAAAGTGAGCAGTATTTTAAGTAATTTGAGATAATTCTTAAGTATGTGGGTAATTGGTTAATTATTGAATTAGTGGGGAATTATTAAGTTGATTAAGGAGTTGGTGGATGATTAATTAGGGTCTTTGGATAAAGACTAAGGAAAACAAATGTGGCAGCAAACCTTGTCCAAATTAATGACTCATAATTCTTATGATAAGTTGTCACATTTCGTGGCTTAGTCATTACAAAGTGTGGGGCCCACACCCACTTATATAAAAGGCCTATCAACTTTCAAATTGAGATGCTTATAACTAGATGCAAGTAACGGATGGAACTCTCTAATTTAAGAGATCTGTTATCTTATTAAAAGTTGGATGCTAAGGCTTTCTAAGTAAAGAATGGAGCTCCACATTTCGTATGAAACAGCAGCAGCATGAAATCGCGACTCTAAGGGAGTATGGTACAATATTTTCCAAGAATATCATACGAATTTTTCCCTACTCGATCTGCCGTTACGTGTTGTCACAATTGACGTGTGTTAAAGGGATTGTCAAGAGAGTCGGCTCAGGTATGTTAAGGCTAAGCCCTTCCTTCATTTTTGGCATGATCTTATAATTACATGCGTTTAATAACGAGGCATAAAGAGAAGTTCATACTCCCGAATTTATATACATTATCCTAGTCTCATAAATTACAGTATTCTCCTTATCGGGACTTTATATTTAATTGAGTATTGTCTTCTTCCAGTCAAGAGAGCAGAGAGCCTATATATACAGTATTACATTATTTTCATTACCATCGAGCTATAATCGATGTGCAGGCCCCTATTGGGAAATATCTGATCAGATGGTAAGTTATATACCGAGCTTACTGTGGCCGAGTGCCTATGAGCGAGCCCAGCATAGCCGAGATACAGAGCCTAGTAAGGCGAGCGCCTATGAGCGAGCCTACTATGGTAGAGCAGTTATATATATATATTTACCAATCCTTATAAGGTCGGATAGCTATTTTACTTACTATATTGAGAGAGTTGAGTCAGTATCAACAGGTGAGCATATCTTCAGATTATCTTTGACTCCCAGTTACTTTCAGTTATTATATTATCAGTTCAGTTTCAGCTTTCAGTATATTGCCTTACATACTCGGTACATTATTTCGTACTGAAGTCCCTTTTCTAGGGGCACTACATTTCATGCGTGCAGGTTGAAACATACAGACGGGTGGACCTCCTCATTAGGTGTTGCCCGTAGACCTCCTCATTAGGTGTTACCCGAGTTCAGTTTGATATGTAAGCTCCATGCCTTTCGAAGTTGTCGGGTCTATAGATTTATATACATCTTGTGTATATATGTATATATGTTATGAGTAGGTCGGGGCCCTGTTCCGATCACAGTATATCCATCAGTAGAGGCTTGTAGACATATCCTGTCAGTTAGTGCAGTATTTTGGGCTTGTAGGTCTTTTATGTATATTTTGTTGGTTTGCCAGCTGTAGTCGTTATGACGGCCTTGTCGGCCCAGCATTATATTAAAGTTTAGTCAGCATTCGCAATTCTCTTGCAATGTGACCCATGGCCAAAGTATGACATTATATGTTCAGAGTCCCTTAGTCGCAAGTTGGTACGCAAGGATAGGTGAGGCACCGGGTGCCGGTCTCACCTCCTAGGTTTAGGGCGTGACAAAATGGGTATCAGAGCAGTTCTATCCTAGGGAGTCTACAAGCCGTGTCTAGTAGAGTTTTGTTTATAGGTGTGTCGTGCACCACACTTATAAGAAGGAGGCTACAAGGAATTTACGACTATCACTCTTTCTTCTTATTCTAGATCATGTGGTAGAGCTCAGTTGTAAGAACTCAATTTTCTAAACTCTATCTTATTCATAATATGACGATGCCTACATCAAGAATGACAATTGGTAAGAGATTGAATGTGGCTATGGAAGAGTTGAGTCAGAGGAACTCAATTTTTCATGATGCTTATGATGAGTAAATGTAAGGTCTTCAGTAGATCATGTGTGTAATATGATGTGTAATCTTCTTGATAAGGATCCCCAAGGCAAGAATGCCAATCCAATCTTACGGTAAAAAGGAATAAGAGAGGCGGAAGGTAGACACAAGTTTCAGCAAGTAAATGAAGCAAGGTGAAGAAGAGTACGAGGTACCCAGTTAATGAAGATTAACAGTATTTACAATTCAGGTAGAGAAATATTAGCATTTTGAGTTACCTTTAACAGTAACAGAGGTATGTACAATTGACAACACCCATTTCAGTTATGCCCTATGGGGGTTAACGGAAGTAGTATAAGAGAAGGATGGAGATCGAGATTCGGCTAGGGTTAGAGTAACCAAGAATGGTGAATGGATTGTTTGTGTTAATTGACATTTTCGAAGGATATTGCAAATGTGCTAATAGATCTCTTTGTGAGACACCCAGATGGTGCACTCTAAAATAGTACAGCTAGATATGAGTACTACAAAGATAGGCACTGGAAGCCCTGAAGGGATAAATATTACCTTAGTATGGATCCCGTCCCTAGTAGGGAGAGAATGTTAGGCAATTCGAAGCACCAGTGGATGGAGCAAGGGGAGCTAAAAGCAAAAGAATGTCTTGTTGAAGTTTTCAGAATAAAGTGATAGAGAGAAATGTTAGCAGGAAAAAAATAAGAAGAGAGTTAATGAAGCATTGTGAGTAAGATGTGATACATGGATGACAACATAAGATTAAAAAAAATGAAATGAATGACAGTATTACAGAGTCTATAGTCAAGTGAAGAAAAAGACGAGAGGTGACAGGCCTTGAGACAACAAAAGAGTATAGGCCATAAAGTCATATCCTCATTTCGAGAAATAAGCTCGTGACTCCAACGCGACTACCAGAAGGAAAGTTAGACTCTAGAGTAATAGAAATTAGTATGGGCTGGTGAACAAGATAAACTAAACATGAATTAGAGACTGAGTAATTTGATAATAGTCGGTATCGTGAGAATTTCGAATTTCGTTCCGGCGATAATAGAATGGACAACAGAAGAAGATTCATGAGAAATTCAGAGAATGGTCTTTCAGGAATCGCTTCCCTAAAGCAAGCAATGTAAGCAAAGTTAAGCTTAAGGGATTGTATGTGCCAGTTATACTAAGCATCACCCTTGTGAGTAAGGAATTTTGTTATCCTTGGTACAGAAGGATTACTGCAAGGCGAGTAAGGGTTATCGATGATGTGAAAAGATGCCAAAGATGAAAAGGTAAAACATCTATAGGTAGATCGTCGTGGCTCCAACTCTTAATACTCCCCTAAAGGGGGGAATATGGAGTAATATGGCATTAAGTCAGAATTAAGTGGTTCTAGTAATTATGGAATAGTAAAGGAAAAAATGAGAAAAGAATGAGATTGCACTTATCTAAATCCTACCGATATTCTACGATTCCAGAACACAATGCAAGCACTACGTCAAGGAAAGGAAGTAAGGGTTCCTGCCCGGGATGTTATGGATAAATAAGGAGCCAGTGAGAGAGGTAAGTTAAGACAAAGGAAATAACCCAGGAAAGATTATACAGAATATTGATATAAATATGGGCCAACGAGTAGTTAGCAATTGATTAAGAAAAAGCCTAGTTATGGCTAGACAAGAGGATACAGACAAATCAACAGATCATGCAAGATAAACATAGTGAACCCCATCATGGGGAATTCAGTCTCACAGATATGACATTGTAATACTTGAGGTATATTAAAATAAGAGTTGGGAAAGTTAAAGGTACCGTATGAGTGTTACGGAAATAAAGGAGAATGCCACTGGGAAGACAGTCAAAATATTAGTTCAGAAGCAACCCTACAAGCACAAGGGCATGGAGGTAAGTAACTACGGATAATTATAGGAAAGGAAGGACATCAAAAGGTCTATCTAGTATACGATGTAATAAGCTCGCAGTTTTACAAGAGTACGAGGGTCTTCCCTAAATACTACAAAGAAAGGCTAGCTGAGGAAATAAGGAAGAAGGCTTCAACCTAAGCACAGTGACCTAAAGAGGAAATGGTCTTGTAAAAACAGTCTCACTACAATATCGTATGCACTCCATAAGAAAGTGGCACCTATCGTGGCTAATGGACGGGAAGAAGAAAAAAGTCAAAAGATGATATTCAAAATCATATGGGTTGTATGGAATTCCAATATGTGTGGGCACTAAGATAAGCCAAGTATTCATGCAACAAGTGGCAGAACAACCAGGAAAAGTAATTGCTTACATTTAAAGAAAGTTGAGAAGGAACATAAGGAATTATTCGATCGATGGTCCAGAGTTAGTTATGTTATGAGCGCACTTAAGAGTTTGGAGTATTATCCATGTAGCATATATGTTGACATTCATAGGGCCATGGAAGACTCCGATATAAGTTAAAAGAAAGAATTGAGCCCAGGGCTTAGACAACGGATTGTATTGTTAGAAGATTGTATCGTGGATATTCCATAGCGCCCATGAAAGGCTAAAGTAATAACTAATACCAGGAGCCGCATATCGGAAGATAGCTTAAGCCTACATGAAGGCTAATCAGAAGGAAGAGGAAACTAAAGAGTTTAATCAACTAAGTAAACCAGGAGTCTGATTATTGGACCCAGAGAATTATAAAAATCATGATTGAGAACATAGCGGAATCAATCTTAATATCAGAGTTGCAAGAGAGATAGCACAACAACCATATTCTATAATGGCTCTACGATAAAGCCAATTAGAAAAGTACCAGCCTCATAAGAAGTCAGTATGAAGCTCCCACCGGATTGTGTATGCGCCAGAGGTGAAAGTATTATAATAGAGTTTCAAGTTGTGGATGTAAATCATACCTATGTGGAAGTGGGGTTATGAATGAGATAGAAGATACGATGCGAGATGTTAAGGTAAGTAAGGTAAAGGTGAACAACGTACGAGATACTCAGGTGTAGAAGATTATGAATAGTCCATATTGCGGATAGAAGGCTAGAAGCGCGGGGATTCAGTATCCAGGAATGATAGCGGCGTCGTCAGTGGCATATCTTCCAGCCTATGGTTTCTAGGTACTGAGAGGTCTAGTTAAGAGAGTAAAGAAGAGTTATAGACGATGTGATGTCTCGCTTGATGTTCCAGAACAACATAAGGAAATCTATGGTAAAACAAGCTGAAGGGAGGTTAGAAGTAATATAAATAGATATATGTAGGTTGCAAGCTAAAGTATGGTAGAGCGACAAGGTTTTAGAAAGCCAGGAGTAAGGATAAGAAAAAGGCAAGTAAGAAGGTGACAAAAATGGATAAGTCAACGGGATTAAGCCCATGGAAATAAGAGAGCTGATGGTTTGTCTAAGTTATAGAAAGTTATGTATAGCCTGAATGAACTCAAAGGAGTCTAAGACTAGTAGCATTTAGAAGAGATGGAATGCTGCCCTGGTAGTAGAATGAAGGTGTAATTGTCATAGATGAAGGATGACATTTGGACCTTCGATTGAGTAATGATTTCATGAATTATACAGGATTAAAATACCCACATAAGGTAAATCACATTGGGATGCTATGAAATACGATTATGGATTGTAGATTAATATTGAGGTGAATCAACAATGGATGGACAAAAGTCACAAAATATGAGATAAGATTAGGCCATCATTCTTAAAATGAACAGTAATGAGGAAGCATTAAAGGACTTAGACTTATACATATAGGATAAGCAACGAGAGTAATCTGGAGTTTGGAAGCAGACCTCAGTAATGATAAATCGAAGTAAGAGTTATGATATAGTATGCCCTATCTAGATGCAGTAAAGTCATACGGATAGATAACTAGGTCTATGAAATAAGATATAGAAACATTCGTAGGTTCGACAAAGTATCGAGCGAAGAACTTCAGTATAACTATAGATTCCCAGAGAGATATCTTATCAAGCTCTATATATGTTTACAAGGTGAGGCCTAGAGATTGGCTAAAAGCTGGAGGAAAAAGGAGAGAAGAGTCGCATAGGCGCACTTACAATGTTAGAGTCGTACATGCTACATGATAGAAGGTAGCAACAGTCACGAGATTGGAAGGATTCCGACCACGAGTCGTGGTGTGAAAAAGAGGCCTAAAGGGGGGAATGCCCTGGCCTTTACGATTCATCCACAGAACAGTTGCCTAGATAGCAAGAGGAGTACTAAAGTATTCGCAAGAGATATGGATTATGAGAATGATAAGTGCATTAGTCAACATTCGAGGACGAATGTTTCAAAGAGGCGAATAATGTTACACCCCATATTATTTTTTTGTACGTGAAAGTACACCATAAATAAATTGATGAAAGCTCGGAAATGAGATGTTACATCCCACATTTCTGTTCATTAAAGTTTCATTGTATGTTAATCGACGTAAGCTCGGGAATGATATTATTGTGATATTATAAGCATTATGCTATTTCAAACAAGTGACGAGTAAATTCGTGAAGGTGAGCGGGTAAGCAAATCGAAGAAAATGAATTTCGTCGAAGTTTGACATTTTGGGATAAAATCGGCCCGAGCTAAAATACCCGGTATTTATGGACTAGTACCATACAAGGTACCACATGGCCATGATAGTAAGGTGTATAAGGTGTGTTAAAAGTGAGTAATATTTTAAGTAATTTGAGATAATTCTTAACTACGTGGGTAATTGGTTAATTATTGGATTATTGGGGAATTAATAAGTTGATTAAGGAGTTGGTGGATGATTAATTAGGGTCTTTGGATAAAGACTAAGGAACCTAACGTGGCATTAAACCTTGTCAAAATTAATGACTCATAATTCTTATGATAAGGTATCACATTTAGTGTCTTAGTCATTACAAAGTGTGGGGCCCACACCCACTTATATAAAAGGCCTGTCAAATTACAAATTGAGATGCTTATATCTAGATGCAAGTAACGGATGGAACTCTCTAATTTAAGAGATCTCTTATCTAATTAAAAGCCGGATTCTAAGGCTTTCTAAGTAAAGAATGGAGCTCGACATTTCGAATGAAACTGCAGCAGCGTGAAATCGCGACTCTAAGGGAGTACGTTACAATCTTTTCCAAGAATATCATACGGACATTTCCTTACTCGATCCATCGTTACGTGTTGTCGCAATTGACGCGTGTTAAAGGGACTGTCAAGAGAATCGGCTCAGATATGTTAAGGCTAAGCCCTTCCTTCATTTTTAGCATAATCTCATAATTACATGTGTTTGATAACGAGTCATAAAGTGAAGTTCATACTCCCAAATTTATATACATTATCCTAGTCTCATAAATTATAGTATTATCCTTATCGGGATTTTATATTTAATTGAGTATGGTCTTCTTCCATTCAAGAGAGCAAAGAACCTATATATACAGTATTACATTATTTTCATTACCATCGAGCTATAATCGATGGGCAGGCCCCTATTGGGCAACCTCTGATTAGATGGTAAGTTATAGACCGAGCCTTTTGTGGCTGAGTGCCTATGAGCGAGCCCAGCATGGCCGAGATACAGAGCCTAGTAAGGCTGAGCGCCTATGAGCCAGCCTACTACGACAGAGCAGTTATATATATATCTATGAGCGAGCCTACTACGGTAGAGCAGTTATATATATATATATACTGAGCCTTATAAGGTCGGACAACTATTTTACTTACTATATTGAGAGAGTTGAGTCAGTATCAGCAGGTGAGCATATCTTCAGATTATTTTTGACTCCCAGTTACTTTCAGTTATTATATTATCAGTTCAGTTTCAGCTTTTAGTATATTGCCTTACATACTCAATACATTATTTCGTACTGACGTCCCTTTTCTGGGGGTGCTGCATTTCATGCGTGCAGGTTCAGATAGACAGATGGGTAGACCTCCTCATTAGGTGTTGCCCGAGTTCAACTTGATCGGTAAGCTCCATGCCCTTCGGAGTTGCCGGGTCTAGATCTTTATGTACATCTTATGTATATATGTATATATGATATGAGTAGGTCGGGCCCTGTTTCGATCACAGTATTTCCATCAGTAGAGGCTTGTAGACATATCCTGTCAGTTAGTTCAGTATTTTGGGCTTATTGGCCTTTAATGTATATTTTGTTGGTTTGCTAGTTGTAATAGTTATGACGGCCTTGTCGGCCCAGCATTATATTGGTGTTTAGTCACCATTCGCAATTGTCTTGCAATGTGACCCATGGCCAATGTATGACATTATATGTTCAGAGTCCCTTAGTCGCAAGTTGGTACGCAAGGATAGGTGAGGCACCGGGTGCTAGTCTCGCCCCCCAGGTTCGGGGCGTGACAGTCAACCTGGTCAAAGGCACTGTAATGGACGAGAAACCCTCCACAAAACGATGATAATATCCAGCCAAGCCAAGAAAACTCTGAATCTTAGTATCTGAAGACGGTCTGGGCCAACTCTGAACTGCATCAATATTCTTCGGATCAAACTTGATCCCCTCACTAGACACCACGTGCCCCAAGAACTCCACCGAATTGAGCCAAAACTCGCACTTGGAGAACTTGGCATAAAGCTTATCCTCCTTCAACCTCTTCAGTATAATCCTTAGATGTTGTGCATGATCCTCCTAGCTACACGAGTACACCACGATATCATCAATAAATACTATGACAAACGAATCAAGATATGGTTGGAACACACTGTTCATCAGATGCATGAATGTTGATGGAGCATTAGTCAGCTCAAAAGACATCACAAGGAACTTATAGCGACCATAGTGAGTCCTGAAAGCCATCTTCAAAATATTCATGTCCCGAATCTTCAACTGGTGATACCCAAACCTCAAATCAATCTTAAAGAACACTCTAGCTCCCTGAAGCTGGTTAAATAAGTCATCAATGCGTGGCAAAGGATACTTGTTCTTAATTGTAACTTTGTTCAACTACCTATAGTCAATGCACATCTACATAGTACCATCTTTCTTCTTCACAAACAGAACCGGTGCACCCCAAGGCGACACACTAGGCCTAATTAACCCCTTATCAAGAAGCTCCTGAAGTTGATCTTTCAATTCCTTCAACTCTGCTGGTGCCATATGGTACGGAGGAATAGATCCGGAAAGTCGGCTAGCATGCCCGGCATGTCTGCAGGATACACATCCAGAAAGTCTCACAGTACCGGAACAGAATCAATGGTAGGAGTATCATACCAACATACCTGAAAAAGCCAAATATGACAAACATCCTTTCCCAACCATCCGTTGGGCCTTCAAATATGAGATCACCCTACTGGGAACATAGTCTAGAGAACCTCTCCACTCGATCTTAGGTAATCCCGGTATCGCCAACATTACGGTCTTAGCGTGACAATCCAAAATAGCATGACATGGGGACAACCAATAGATACCCATAATCACGTCAAAATCAACCATACTAGGCAATAAGAGATCAACTCTCATCTCCAATCCTCCAATGGTCACTACACACGATCGATGCACGTGATCCACAACAATAGAATCGACCACCGGCGTAGATACATGAACAGTCAAAACTAAGGACTCACGGGGCATATCCAAGTAACGGGAAAAGCATGATGATACATATGAATAAGTGGAACCAGGGTAAAATAATGTGGAAGAATCCATGTGGCATACTAAGACAATACATGTGATCACTGCGTCTGAAGCAACGACCTATGGCCTGGCAGGGAAAGCATAGCATCGACCATGTCTACCAGCCTCCCCCTCTAGGGCGACCTCTAGCTGCCTAGGCCCCACCCCAAGCTGGCTGAGCGGGTGGTTTAGCTGCTGGTGCTGCTATCATCAGCCGAAAACTCTGTTATGGTACCCCACTCAATAGTCTAGGGCAATCCCTCTTGAGATGACTCAAGTCCCTTCACTCAAAACAACCTCTCCTCGAACGGATCTGCTACCTTGATAACTTGAGGAACTGTATGTGGAATCCAAGGAAGATGAAGCATGGTAAGAAATCAGCGCTGGTAACGCACTAAATGATAACTGACATGAACGAGCACTGTAAGAACCATGGCTAACTGATGCACCACGATGAACGGGATGAGACATCTGAGCGGGACTATAAGGACGACCCCTGCTGTAATGGGACTGTCCCCCAGAAGAAACACCACTGAAACCACCCGAACCATGAGGCCCCTTGGCCTCCCTCTTCTCACGCTCCTGAGTACGGACTTGCTCTAGTCATAGCAATATCAACCATCTCGTCGAACCTTGCACCCGATGCAATCTCCCGAGTCATGATGAAACGTGGTCCAGAGTTGAGGCCATCAATGAACCTCCTAATACTCTCATTCTATATGGGAAACAACCATATTGCATAATGAGCTAAGTCTGAAAATCTCATCTTATACTGGGTCACGGGCATACCCTCCTAGCATAGCTACTCAAACTGCCTACGCAACTCCTCCCTACGGGTATGTGGAACAAACTTCTCCAAGAAGAGAACGAAGAACTCGTGCCACGTAAGTGGTTCAGCACTGCCTGGCCTGCTCAACTCATAGGCCTCCCATCACTTGAAGGCTTCCCTAGATAGCTGAAAAGTAGTAAATGAGATCCCACTAATCTCCAAAATACCCACAGTGCGAAGAATCCACTAGCACTGGTCTAAGAAGACCTCATCATTCTCTGACTCAGCCCCACTGAATGATGGAGGCCTGAGCCTCTCAAACCGCTCTATCCTCTTCTGCTCCTTATCACTCATAGGTGGACCCACATGGGCTAGAGCACCTGCAATCAACTGGGCTGGTAGTACCCCCGGCATCTGAAGTCCCTGCACCACCTGCTCTGGAGTACGGGCGGCGAAAGTCTAAGCACCTTCCCCAGCCTGAGAAGTGGCTGGTGCAGCCGAAACTGAAACCTCCTGAGCAAGGCTAGTGCATACAGTCAATATCTGGGCCAAAGCCTCCTGAAGACCTTGAATCACAATAGGCATAGCTGGTACCTGAGCTGGTCCTACCTGCTCAACCACATCTGGAATTTGCTCCTAGGCTAGCGCAATTGGTGGCACCATAGATGTTGCTCTAGCTGTTGTATGACCTGCACCTTGGCCTCTATCATGGCACCGACCTCTCGTGGCCCTAGCTGGGTGTACTAGTGGCCGTTTGCCTGATCCGGTAGCACGTGTCCTCACTATATATGAGAGAATAGAATAATAGAAGTTTAGTTTTCAGATTCTACAAATTCAAACGACAAGAATACAAGAAAGTAATATTTTCCTAATAGTTCGGTAGCCTCTCGAAGATAAGTACGGATGTCTCCGTACCGATCCGCAAGACTCTACTAAACCTGATCATGACTGGTAATACATATGAACCTAGGGATGTGATACCAACTTGTCATGACCTAAAATCCTAACCCGTCGTGATGGCGCCTAACACACGGGCTAGGCAAGCAGAAACATGATAACGAAGTCAACATAATAACAAATTCATAGAAATATCATAAACCTACAGTCTCAACACAATAAGAACTACTAGTACCATGTAAATCGCCCCCAGAAACTTGTAAGTACGGAGTCATGAGCTACTACAATGTAATACAAGTCAGAAACTGAACAATAAGTACACTGTCTGAACTATAACAGTAGTATGAAAGGAAAAGACAAGTCAAACTGCGACCAAGGATACAGCTCTACCTCGCCTCTAGCAGAGAGTCCAACAAGCAACCTATTGCTAATAACTGGTCCCCACAACTGGATCTGCACTATTAAGTTTACAGTGTAGTGTGAGTACAACCGATCGAATGTAATCAATAAGTATCATAAATAAACACGACAAGATAAAAGAGGCACAAATTATTAATGATACTAGCTATTAGATGTGTAGTTTCATCTTTTAAACCGGTATAGGACAATATTGAAATCAAATCATCAAGTTTAGTAAGAAGACATACGTGTGTGTATGTGTACAAGTTCTCAAATACTCTGCTCAGATAATATCTTGGTATAGAGAGGTGATATGCAGTTAAATCAGATAAATGATCATGGAAATCGCAAGTAAAGATGAAATGCAAAATGCAACAAAGCACTGGCCAGATTCCCTCACTATTCCAAATCCGTTCCAACCCACATATCAGTATTTCCATTATTCGCGTGTACACCATCAAGAAAGAAACATGAGAGGGTGACCCTAGGGGGATGGATCTGTATCCACACGTTGCACGGACAACTCACGTGCCGCATGGACAACTGACGTGATGCACAGACAACTCACGTACTAATAACATCAATATATGGATCCACACGGACAACTCACATTCCAACAACACAAGTCGCCCGGTATGGTCACAGGCACAATAATACAATAGGCCCGACGTGGTCACAGGGACAACAACACAATCTGCCCGCATGGTCACAAGCCCCTAGTCCAATCATATAATACAGGAGCAAATAAAGAAGTATACATGTATGAAACGAGTGAGTAACATATCTCAGTCTCCTGGGCTAGTATAAATGACATACTAAAGTGTAGGCATGTGCAATTGTACTATTATAACTCAAACTGGCAATTTCATCGAAGAATAACATTTATTAGTACATTCAGGGATTAAGCCTATATGTAACCTCAAATATGGCTCAAATAGTTCACAACAATGTCACAAATGTGCAAAGTATCATAGCTTAAGGTTTAACAGTCAAATTCTAGGCTTAAAAGAGCCCGATCACAACCTGAACATGAATAAACAATCCCGGTGCCTGCACATGGGTCCATCCGCACGCATGTGCGCACCTGATAGCACATAGCTATCACAACAATTTAGGAAACTAGTGCCTTAATCGAGTTCAAATAAGATACTTACTTCAAACAAATAAAATCACTCCGCTAGCAAGCCCTTTCCATGCGTATCAACCTACGAAAGGCTCGAAAGGAATTGATTCCAAATGATAAAGCTAAGATCTTTAACCAAAGTCAAAAAGTCAACCCAAAAGTCAACCCCTGGTCCATGTCTCTAAATCTCACAAAATTTACAAAATCCGAACACCCATTCAATGGTAAGTCCAACCATACTAAAATTATTCAAATCTGACATCAAATCGCCTTTCAAATCCCCAAAATTCTGTCTAAGAAGTTTCACAAATTTCCCCCAAATTTTCCAACTCAAATCACTAATTAAATGACAAAAGTAACGATGGATTCATGTATAATAGTCAAATCTGAATTAGAATCACTTACCCTGATGATTTCCTTGAAAATCCCTCAAACAATCACCACAAATCGAGCACTCTAAGTCAAAAGATGAAGAATGAATGAAAAACACTCGAACTTTTATTTCTGCACAGCGATTTTAACTTTTGCGGACCAACAGCCGTTTCTACGACTCTGCACCTGCGAAAAATCCATCGCAAGTGCGGATTCAACTAAAGCCAACAGTCTCCGCTTCTGCGGCCCAAATAGCACACCTACGCTTCCTCTTCTGCGGGTAACAAACGCTTATGCGCACACGCACCTGCGGACCAAGTCCGCTTCTGCGCCCCCCGGTCATCATGTCCAACACCACTTCTGCGACCTCGCAGATGTGGAATATTCCTCACACCTGTGCTCCCAGGCCATCTCCACAAATCTCGTACCTGCGATGACTTAACACACTTGCGTAACCACATTTGCGGCCACTTCCTCGACAAGTGCGATGACACCAGACTTCGGCTGCAACAACATCCCTCTACGTACAAATTTCAATCGATTTTCAATCTGAATCTCACTCGAGGCCCCGGGGACACATCCAAACATGCCAACATATCCTAAAACATGATACAAACTTAGTCAAACCTTTAAATCATGTCAAATAATATCAAAAACACTAATCGCACCCCAATTCAAGCTTATTGAAACTAATGGATTTCTAACTTCTACAATCGATGTCGAAACCTATCAAACCAACTCCAATTGACCTCAAATTTTGCACACAAGTCATAAATGACAAAACGGGCCTATTCCAACTTCTGGAACCAAATTCTGAGCCTGGTAACCACAAAGTCAATTCTCGGTCAAACTTCTCAACTCTCCAAACTTCAACTTTTACAACTTTTGCCAATTCAAGCCAAAATTACCTACGGACCTCCATATCAATATCCGGACACACTCCTAAGTCCAAAATTACCATACAGAGCTATCAGAATCATGAAAACTCCATTATGGAGTCATTTTCACATAAGTCAGCATCCGGTCAACTCTTTCAACTTAGGCTTCCAACCTTGGTACTAAGTGCCCCAATTCATTCCTAAACATCCTCGAAACCAAACCAACCACCCCGACAAGTCACATAACAATAAATAAACACAGAGATAGCAATAAATAGGGGAACAAGGCTACAATACTCAAAATGACTATCCGGGTCATTATAGTTTGCCTTCGTGGTCCGTGTCGCTTTTAAATGCTTTTATGTGAAAATTTGAAGAAAACATGATTTTTGGCTTTAAAAATAACTTGAGTTAACCACGGTCAATATTTTGGGAAAACGACCTCGGATCGGTATTGTGACGATTCTGGTAGGTTTGTATCATGATTTTGGACTTGGGCTTAAGCCCGAAATTGAAATTGGAAGTCCCTAGGTTGATTTGACTCATTTTACCGGAAACTAGTATTTTCAAAGTTTGGAATTTTCCTAAGTTTGACCATAAGTTGACTTAATAGCTAAAGGGTTCAAATTTTGATGTTGAAACTTGGAATATGTCTGTATCGCTATTTGAAACTTGTCTACATAATTTGGTCCAATTCGGAATTTATTTGACGTGATTCGGATGCTTAGATGTGATTCTAGTTGTTCTTGAGTTTACTTTGAAATTTCATTTGTTTTGAAGGTTGATTTGTAGATTTAGATGTTATTTTGGAGATTTGATTGCGCGAGCAAGTTTATATGATGCTATTACACTTGAGAGCATGTTTGGGTTGGAGCCTGGGGGGATCAAATCAGTTTCGGACGCGTTTCAAAATAGTTTTAGATAACTTGAACTGCTGGTTCATTGAAGGTCTGGCTCACAATTGTGAGCCTCGCTTATGCGAAGAATTATTCGCATTTGCGAGCATGGGCTGGGCTGGGTGAATCTCGCATTTGCGAGAATTTTGTTCGCTTTTGCGAAGGAAGTGGTCGCATTTGTAATCACAAGCCATTAGAGACTGCTTCGCATTTGCAAAGTTTCTCGCTGCATTTGCGATCAAAATGTCGCATTTGCGACTTCTAGGCTTCTGTGACATGGTTCGCATTTGCCACCCTTGTCTCACATTTGCGGTGCTCGCAATTACGAATAATATATCACAATTGCAACATCTGCAGCTGGCAGGGCAAAATCTGGACTTAGCTCATTTTACACCATTTCTCAACCCTAAACACTCTAGAGGCGATATTCCAAGAGACGTTTCTTCCCAAATTCATTGGTTAAGTGACTCTAACCCATTTTCTTTCAATTACCCATTACTTTTCATGAGATTTCAACATCAAAATTTAGGATTTCCATGGTAGAAATTAGGAATTTGGGTAGAATTGAGAATTTTTGTAAAATTGACCAAGCGAACTTGGGGTTGACTTTTGTTAACTTTTTCAAAAATGATCAAAATTGAACATCTTTCATTAATGGGTAGTTTCTAAAGCTTATTTTGAATCAATTGATCGATAATTTGCTAGATTTGGAGGCTTGTTCGAAAGGCAAGGCCGTGGTTGGTTGATTGCCTTGATTCGCGGAGTGAGGTAAGTGTTGGATCTAACCTTGACTTGAGGGAAATAGGAATCCTTGAACTATGTGTTATGTGAATTATGTGGGAAAACGGCGTATATGCGAGGTGACGTGTGTATATATTTGTTTCCATGTCTTCGCTCATTACATGATATATCTTGATTCATGCCTTAATTTCTACATGCTTTACTTGAGTTTTATGCCATAATTGTTACTTGTCAATTAATTATTCTTGTATTAAATTGTCTGTCCCTTCCATGACTCCAAGCTTATTTGCTACTTGCCTCTACTTGCTTTACTTGCATACCTAAATCATCACATGCTTTACCTGCCTTATTGTTTTGTAATATTTGTTGCATTCTATAAATGTGGTTTCCCCCACATGAGTTGTTTAGTTGATAGATACCGATGAACTGGTAAATTTTAGACTTCGAGTTGTTTGAGATTCTTGATTTATTATGTGATTCTTTATTGCCTTGTACATTTACCCTCTTGATGTAAATCTTTTTGTAAAATTGGTTGTTGAATTGTTTGTATTGATTAAAATGGTTTGGGGAGCGGGTTGCACGCCGCAACGAAAACTGAAAGGTAATGAATTGAAACGGTGGAATAAGGATGGATTATGATATTGACTGATGATGATATGGTGGGATCGGGTTGCGCGCCACAACGGATTGTATAGGTGGTACTTGTTTATGATTTGTTGGTTTTGCCTCGGTATTGTGATATGAGAATATGATACTTGTTAGTCTAGGCTTTATGGTAGTTGGATTTCGAGGACGTTTTCATAAGTTAACTGCTTTACTTCGATTTCCTATTATTCTTGTTATTATTACTATTACGTACATGTTATTGTAAGTGGCCCGCCTTAGCCTCGTCACTACTTTGTCGAGGTTAGGCTCGGTACTTACAGAGTACATTGGGTCGGTTGTACTCATACTACACTCTATACTTCTTATGCAGATACCGAAGTGGGTCCCAACAACGTTGAGTGAGATTGTCCGGATCCAGATATCTATGGATACTTGAGGTATAGTTGCACGTCGAACGCATCCCTAAAGTCCCCTTCTATGTCCTCATTGTTGTTTATTTTGATTAAAACAATTGTGTTTTATTCAGATTATTATTTGTAGTACTCTAGATGCTCATGTATTCGTCATTCCAATTTCTGGGATTGTATTTGGATCATGTTGTTTAGTAGTTTATCACTTTATTTCAGACTATTCGAATGTTTTTGTTATTATTTGATTTGAATTGTTAAAACTAGTTAATAAATATAGCTCACGTTAGCTTGCCTAGCAAGTAAAATGTTAGGCTCCATCACGGTCCCGAGGGTTGGAATTTCGGGTCGCGACAAGATGATACTTAAATACCATAGATGTATCTTAATCAGGTTCCATAACTTAAGCTAAATATGGGGCATCTTTAGAATACACAAAGGGTAAGTACAGGGGTCCAATTAGTTCAGAGCATGTTTATATAGTAAGATGCAGACATGATTACACAATCATGAGGTTTAACAGAATCACAGAAGCATGTTAGAAAGGAAATCATTCAAATGATGTGAGTATGATATACCCAAGCTAGGAGTGGCAGCCCTGTCTTTGTTCTTAAAGATTCATATTCACTTAACATAGTTTAATAGGTGAATCAGTCCAAATGCAAACAACATAAAAGACAAATAAGTATAGCATACATGAGAGTCACAGTAGTACATAAGGGAAGTATGGAGTACATGGAATCGTTTGAAGTTTTGTTAATCATAGAAACTTAGCAATACAGAGACCACCCAAAGATATGTTCATTAAGATTGCAAGGAGGTAATTAATCAGTACATGATTCTGATTTCAGATTATTAAAGAAGCTTATAACTCTAGAGTTTAGTGATCAGTTATGAACTAATGAAAAACACATAAAGATAATTAACTATTAACATAGAAGAAATAGATTCAATTAACAAGAAACAACAAAAAAACATGCTTTCAATTAGATGATTAAAAGAGAAGAAAGGTGTCACGCCCCGAACATGGGGGCGAGTCCAGCACCCGGTGCCTCACCTATCCTCGCATACCCACTTGCGACTAAGGGACTCTTAACATATAATGTCATACTTTGGCCATGGGCCACATTGCAAGATAATTGCGAATGCTGATTAAACATCAATATAAAGTTGGGCCGACAAGGCCGTCATAACTACTACAGCTGGAAAACCAACAAAATATACATAAAAGGCCTACAAGCCAAACATACTGTACTAACTGACAGGATACGTCTACATGCCTCTACTGATGGATATACTGTGATCGGAACAGGGCCCCGACCTTCTCATAGCATATATACATATATACACAAGATGTACATAAAGCTCTAGACCCGGAAACTCCGAAGGGCATGGAGCTTACCGATCAAGCTGAACTCGGGAAACACCTAATAAGGAGGTCTACCCGTCTGTCTGTCTGAACCTGAACGCATGAAATGCAGCGCCCTCAGAAAAGGGACATCAGTGCGAAATAATGTACCCAGTATGTAAGGCAATATACTGAAATTTGAAACTGAACTGATAATATAATAACTGAAAGTAACTGGGAGTCAATGATAATCTGAAGATATGCTCACCTGCTGATACTGACTCAACTCTCTCAATATAGTAAGTAAAATAGATGTCCGGCCTTATAAGGCTCGGTATATATATATATATATATATATATATATATATATATAAGGTTCGGTATATATAACTGCTCTGCCGTAATAGGCTCGTTCATAGGCGCTTGGCCATACTAGGCTCTGTATCTTGTCCATGCTGGGCTCGCTCATAGGCGCTCGGCCACAGTAGGCTCGGTATATAACTTACCATCTGATCAGATGTTGTCCAATAGGGGCCTGCCCATCAATTATAGCTCGATGGTAATGAAAATACTATAATACTGTATATATAGGCTCTCTGCTCTCTTGACTGGAATAAGACAATACTCAATTAAATATGAAGTCCCGATAAGGAGAATACTATAATTTATGAGACTAGGATAATGTATATAAATTCGTGAATATGAACTTCTCTTTATGCCTCGTTATCAACTACATGTAATTATGAGATCATGCCAAAATGAAGGAAGTGATTAGCCTTAACATACCTGGACCGATTCTCTTGACAATTCCTCTAACACACGTCTTTTGCGACGAAACACGTAACGGTGGATCGAAGTAGGGGAAAATTCGTATTATATTCTTGAGAAAGATTGCACCGTACTCCCTTAGAATCGAAAAATCCCGTTGCTATAACATTATGTAGTCTTTGTACGAAAGATTGAAGTCGCTTCACATTGCTAAGATAATAAGGTATTTTGCTTGAATTCTTGAATCCTTGAATTCTTGTCTGTTGCCTAATTTGATATAAGATCCTTCTTTTGAATTAGAGAGGTGTTAGGCTTGAAATGGTATGACTAAGCCACTTATTACTCAAATATGCCACCTTTTCACTCATAATGTAAGAGTCATAATTGGACAAGGTGTTACTTCCACGTTTGATTCCTTGGTCTTTATCCAAAGACCTTAATTAACCATCCACTTACTCCTTAATCAATTTATTAATTTCTCACTAATTTAATAATTAACTAATTACCCACATAATTAAGAATTATCTTAAATTACATAAAATACTACTCACTTTTAATATACTTTATACACCATACTATCATGGCCATGTGGTACCTTGTATGGCACTAGTCCATAAATACGGGGTATTATAGCTTACACCATATTTTATCCCAAAATGTCAAATTTCGACGAAATTTATTTTCTTTGATTCGCTCACCCTTTCACCTTCACAAATTTACTTATCACTTGTTTGAAATAGTACAATACTTATTACTCATAATAATCTCATTCCCGAACTTACGTCGATTAACTTACGACGAAACTTAATCGTAAGAAAATGCGGGATGTAACATCATTCCCCCCTTTGGAACATTCGTCCTCGAATGTTGACTGATGTACTTATCATTTTCATAACTTATGTCCTCTAAATACTTTATTACTTTCCTTGCCATCTAGGCAACTGTTCTGTGAATAATTCTAAGGGCCAGGGCATTCCCCCCTTTAAGCTTCTTTCTCACACCATGACTTGTAGTCGGAATCCTTCTAATCTCGTAACTATTGCTACCTTCTATCATGCAGCCTGTACGACTCTAACCTTGTATGTGCGCCTATGCGACTCTTCTCTTCTCTTTCCTCCAGCTTCTAGCCAATCTCTAGGCTTCACTTTGTGAACATATACAAAATTATGTCAAGTTGTTGCTCTGGGCGTCATTAGCTTTACTACATCTAAGTAGGCCATGCTATACCATAATTCTTACTTCGATTTATCGTTATCGGGGTCTACTACCAAACTCTAGGTTACTCTCGTTGCTTATCCTATATGCATAAAGCTAAGTCCTTTAATGCTCCCTCATTACTATTCATCTTAATAATGATGTCCTAATCTCATCTCATACTTTGTGACTTTGTCCATCTATTGTTGATTTATCTCAATATTGATCTACAATTTACCACTAATAACTTGGAACTTCTTACGTAATCACTAGGGCTCACGTTGCATCAAGGAACATTTGAAGTGATTTTCCTGACCTACCTGGGGGCGATACTATACTTCCATAACCCTATTTCATATCATAGCCGTTCCAATGTGATTCGCCTTACGTGGGTGTTTTTAATCCTACACAATTCATGAACTCATTACTAAATCGAAGGCCCAAACGTCATCCTTTATTTATCATAATTACACCCTTGTTCTACTACCAAGACATCATTCCATCTCTTCTAGATGTTACTAGTCTTAGACTCCTTTGAGTTTGTTTAGGCTATACTAAGCTTTCTATAACTTAGAGAAACTATCAGCTCTCTTATTTTCATGAGCTTAATCCCGAGAACTTATCCATTCTCGTCACCTTCTCACTCACCTTTTCTTATCCTTACTCCTGTCTTCCTAAATCCTTGTCGCTCTACCATACTTTAGCTTGCGACCTACACATATATATCTATACTACTTGCAACCTTCCTTCAACTTGCTTATACCATAGATTTCCTTATGTTATTCTGGAACATTAAACGAGACATCATATTGTCTCAAACTTTTCTTTATTCCTTTAACTAGACCTTTCGATACCTAGAAACCATAGGCTGGAAGATATTCCACTGACAATGCCGCTATCATTCCTGGATACTAAATCCCAGCGCTTCTAGACTTCCATCCGAAATATGGACTATTCACAACCTTTTGCATTTGAGTATCTCATACATTGTTCACCTTTACCTTACTTAACTTAACATCCCGCCTCATATCTTCTACCTCTTTTATGACCTTCCTTCCACATAGGTATAATTCACATCCACAACTTGAATCTCTATTATAATACTTGCACCTCTAGTGCATACACAATCCGGTGGGAGCTTCATACGGACTTCTTATGAGGCTGGTATTCTTCTAACGCCCTTATAGTATATGGCTACTGTACTATCTCTCTTTTACCTCTAATATTTAAGGGTGACCCTACAATGTTCTCAATCATGAGGTCTATAATTTTTTGGGTCCAACAATCAGACTCCTGATTTGTTTAGTTGGTGTAAATCTTTAGTTTCCTCTTCCCTCTGATCAACCTTTATGTAGGCTTAAGCTATCTTCCGATCTGCGACTCATGGCGTTAGTTATTACTTTAGCCTTTCATGAACGCTATGGAATATCCGTGATACCACCATCTAACAATTCAATCCTTTGTCTATAACCTGGACTCAATTATTTCTTTTAACTTATACCAGAGTTTTCTACGGCTGTATGATTGTCAACATATATGTTGCATAATACCTCGAAATCTTAGGTGCATTCATAATGTAATTATTTCTGGATCATTGATCGAATAATTCCTTTCATTCCTTCTTAACATTCTTTAAATGCAAGCAATTGCTTTTCCTGGTCGTTCTGCCACTTGTTGCACGAATACTCGGTTTATCTTAGTGCCCACACATATTGGCCACGATAGGTGCCACTTTCTTATGGGGTACATACAATGTTGTTGTGAGACTGTTGTTACAAGACCATTTCCTCTTTTGGTTATTGTGCTTAGGTTGAAGCCTTTTTCCTTATTTTCTCAGCTAGTCTTTCGTTGTTGTACTTAGGGAAGACTCTCTGACTCTTGTAAAGCTGCGAGCTTATCACATTGTATACCCAATAAAATTTTTGATGTTCTTTTTCGCCTATAATTATCCGTAGTCACTTACCTCCACGCCCTTGTGCTTGTAGGGTTGCTTCTGAACTGATATTTTGATTGTCTTTCCAGTGGAACTCTCTTTTATTCCCATAATACTCAAATGGTACCTTTAACTACCCCAACTCCTATCTGAATATTTCTCAACTATTACAACGACCTTACTGCGAGGTTGAATTCACTATATTAGGTTTTACTATGTGTATCTTGCACGATCTGCTGACTCATCTTTAACCTCCTGTTTAGCAATAACTAAGCTCTTCCCGAATCAATTACTAACCACTCGTTGGCCCATTCTCATATCAATATTTCACGTAATCTTTCTTGGGTTATTTCCTTTGTCTTAACTTACTTCTCGCACTAGCTCCTTATCTATTAATGACATCTCGGGCAGGGACCCTTACTTCCTTTCCTTGATGTCATGTTTTCATAATATTTTGGAATCGTATCATATCTGTAGGCTTTGAATAAGTGCAATCTCATCCCTTTTTCATTTTTTTATCGCATTCTTCCTTTACCATTCCATAATTACTAGAACCGCTTAATTCTGACTTAATGACACATCATTCTATATTCCACCCTTTAGGGGAGTACTAAGATTTAGTGCGACGATGATCTACCTGTAGATGTTTTACCTCTTCATCTTTAGCATCTTTTCACATCATCGATGACCTTTACTCACCTTGCGGTAATTCTTCTGTACCAAAGATAACAAAATTCCTTACTCATGATGGTGACACCTAGTGTAACTGGCACACAAAGTTCCTTAAGCTTAACTTTGCTCACATTGCTTGCTTCAGGGAAGCGTCTGCCTGAATGACCATTCTCTGAATTTGTCATGAATCTTCTTCTGTTGTCCATTCTATTATTACCGAAATGAAATCTGAAATTCTCATGATGCCGACTATTATTAAATCACCCTGTCCCTAATTCATGTTTAGCTTATCTTGTTCACTAATCCATATTGGTTTCTATTACTCTAGGGTCTAACTTTTCCTTTTGGTAATCGCGTTAGAGTTGCGAACTTATTTCTCGAAATGAAGATATGACTTTATGACCTATATTCTTTTGTTGCCCAAGGCATGTCACCTCTCGTATTTTCCTTCAATTTACTATAGAATCTATAATATTGTCATCTTTTTGATCTACCGTTGTCATCCATATATCACATCTTACTTATAATGCTTCCTTATCTCTCTTCTTATTTCCCTGCTAATATTTCTGTCTATCCCTTTCTTTTGAAAACTTCAACAAGACATTCTTTTGCTTTTAGCTCCCCTTGTTTCATTCATTGGCCCTTCAGTTTGCTCAACATTTTTGCTCTACTAGGGACGGGAGCCACAGTAAGGTAGTATTTATCTCTTCCAGGCTTTCAGTTTCTATCTTCTGAATTTTCTTGATCATGCTAGTATTCACATCTAATTGTAATATTCTAGAGTGCACCATCTGGGTGTTTCACAAGGAGGTCTATTAGCACCTTTGTAACATCCTTCGAAATGACAACTAACTCAAACAATCCATCCATCATTTTGGGTTACTCTAACCCCAGTCGGATCCTCATATCCTGTCCTTCTCTTAAACCATATCTGTTTGCTCCCATAGGGCATGACTGAGATGGGTATGGCTGATTGTACATACATCTGTTACTGTTGAAGGTAACTCAAAATGCTTATATCTCTCTTCCCGAATTGTAGATAATGTTCATCCTTACTAACTGGGTACCTCGTACCCTTTTTCACCTTGCTTCTTGTACTTGTTGAAACTTGTACCTTTTGATTCTCTCGTTGCTTTTTACCACATGGGTGGATAGATATTCATGCCTTAAGGCTTTTTATCAAGAAGCTTACACCTTTTAGTACATACATGATCTGTTGAAGACCTCACATTTACTCATCATAAGCATCATGCAGAATCGAGTTCCTCTAACTCAACTCTTCCATAGCCACATGCAATCTTTTACCAATCGTCTTTCTGGATTTAGGCATCGTCATATTATGAATAAAATAGAGTTTAGGAAATTGAGTTCTTACAACTGAGCTCTACCACACGATCTAGAGTAAGAAGAAAGAGTGACAGTCCTAAATGCCCTGTAGCCTCCTGCTTATAAGTGTGGTGTACGACACACCCATAAACAAGACTCTACTAGACACAGCATGTAGACTCCCTAGGACAGAACTGCTCTGATACCACATTTATCACGCCCCAAACCTGCGGGCGAGACCGGCACACGGTGCCTCACCTATCCTCGCGTACCCACTTGCAACTAAGGGACTCTGTACATATAATGTCATACTTTGGCCATGGGCCACATTGCAAGATAATTGCGAATGCTGACTAAACATCAATATAAAGCTGGGCCGACAAGGCCGTCATAACTACTACAGCTGGCAAACCAATAAAATATACATAAAAGGCCTACAAGCCCAACATACTGCACTAACTGACAGGATACGTCTACAAGCCTCTACTGATGGATATACTGTGATCGGAACAGGGACCCGACCTACTCATAGCATATATACATATATACACAAGATGTACATAAAGCTCTAGACTCGGCAACTCCGAAGGGCATGGAGCTTACCGATCAAGCTGAACTCGGGAAACACCTAATAAGGAGGTCTACCCGTCTGTCTGTCTGAACCTGAACACATGAAATGCAGCGCCCTCAGAAAAGGGACATCAATGCGAAATAATGTACCCAGTATGTAAGGCAATATACTGAAAACTGAAACTGAACTGATAATATAATAACTGAAAGTAACTGGGACTCAAAGATAATCTGAAGATATACTCACCTGCTGATACTGACTCAACTCTCTCAATATAATAAGTAAAATAGTTGTTCGGCCTTATAAGGCTCGGTATATATATAACTGCTCTGCCGTAGTAGGCTCGCTCATAGGCGCCCGGCCATACTAGGCTCTATATCTCGGCCAACTGGGCTCGCTCATAGGCGCTCGACCACACCAGGCTCAGTATATAACTTACCATCTGATCAGAGGTTGCCCAATAGGGGCCTGCCCATCGATTATAGCTCGATGGTAATGAAAATACTGTAATACTGTATATATAGGCTCTCTGCTCTCTTGACTGGAATAAGACAATACTCAATTAAATATGAAGTCCCGATAAGGAGAATACTATAATTTATGAGACTAGGATAATGCATATAAATTTGGGAATATGAACTTCTCTTTATGCCTCGTTATCAAATACATGTAATTACGAGATCATGCCAAAATGAAGGAAGTGCTTAGCCTTAACATACTTGGACCGATTCTCTTGACAATTCCTCTAACACACGTCTTTTGCGACGAAACACGTAACGGCGGATCGAAGTAGGGGAAAATTCGTATGATATTCTTGAGAAAGATTGTACCGTACTCCCTTAGAATCGCAAAATCCCGTTGCTATAACATTACGTAGTCTTTGTACGAAAGATTGAAGCCGCTTCACGATGCTAAGATAATAAGGTATTTTGCTTGAATTCTTGAATCCTTGAATTCTTGTATGTTGCCTAATTTGATATAAGATCATTCTTTTGAATTAGAGAGGTGTTAGGCTTGAAATGGTATGACTAAGCCACTTATTACTCAAATATGCCACCTTTTCACTCATAATGTAAGAGTCATAATTGGACAAGGTGTTGCTGCCACATTTGATTCATTGGTTTTTATCCAAAGACCTTAATTAACCATCCACTTACTCCTTAATCAATTTATTAATTCCCCACTAATTCAATAATTAACCAATTACTCACATAATTAAGAATTATCTCAAATTACATAAAATACTACTCACTTTTAATACACTTTATACACCTTACTATCATGGCCATGTGGTACCTTGTATGGTACTAGTCCATAAATACAGGGTATTATAGCTTAGACCGTATTTTACCCCAAAATGTCAAATTTCGATGAAATTCATTTTCTTTGATTTGCTCACCCGCTCACCTTCATGAATTTACTTATCACTTGTTTGAAATAGTACAATACTTATAATCTCATAATCCCAAGCTCAATCTCGAACAGTGGATGAACTCAGAACTGGAGAAGAAATCAAAAACTTAGTTAGGAACCCTAGCTTGATTTTGCTACTGAGAACTTTGATATTTTGCACTTAGGTCGCGTTTTCTGCTTGTTATGTGATTTTTGTGTGTTAGGTTCTCTTAGGTTAGAGCGTTGAAGGATAAAATTTATAGTGGCATTCAATGCCTTAGGGTTCAACATAATTCAAGTTGATAGTGGAGTGTGACGGAAAGTTGATGATGCAAGCAAACTATGAAAATCAAAGAAATCAGAGGGGCAAATTATGGGGAGATTTACCTAAGTACTATATTGGAATGAGTTGACCGTTGATGGCAACGACCCATCGGACAAAAGCTCAAAAACTCAGAGATCACTGTGTTTGACCTCTGGGTGCAAAATATTCATGATGAAGTTCTGAGGGGGCTCCTCATATGCTTCGGTTCGAAAGAACATAAAAGAGCTCAGACGGTTTGAGGATTCACTCTTTGGTCTATGGTTTCAAAATTAGGCATTTGAATTTCATCAGTGGTAATGAAAAAATAATAGCAAGATTCATAGTAGAGGGACAAGATGGATGGCCATTCATGCCATGGCTTTGAAAGACCACAGCGGTGATACAAACGATTTGAAGTTTCCCTTCTGGGTTAGAGTTTTCGGATTTGGGGATTTGGAATGTCAACGATGAAAGAGGAATGAAACAGCAAGATTCGCGGGTTAGGTGACAATAAGAATGATGTGTGATTTGATTTGTGACCTTGCACTAATTTGTGCAAGGTGTTTTTACTGATCGGTCCATGTGAGTTGAGAGACATGAGAGAGGAGGGGCAAAAGAGGCGGCCAAGTCAGGAGAAGAATGATTAAGGTTTGGGGATAGTTGGGTTGGGTCTCTAGGTTTAAACGGGGAGATGGAATCTGGGCCGTTGGATCTCTTGCTCAGTGGCCCTGATAATTTGGGTATTAAAAGGTTTTAGTGGGAAATATTGTTGGTCATTGGATTCTTGTAATCCAACGGTTGAGATTAAATCTGATGGGGTGTTAAAATTAAAGGAGAAATGAGATAAAACTGTGGACCATTAATCTAAAAGATGGACGGCTTGCATCAATTGTGTTTCTTTTGTGGCAACTGTGAAGAGGTGACATGGCACAAGCTCATTGGCTTAATGAAGGTGGCCCGGATTGCCAAGTTGGAATGGGAGGGGTGGACCTGGACCGGGTCAAATGCTTTGGGCCAGTGTTTTGTTTTGGGCTGAGATTGGTTTAACAAATAGCCACATTGTATTTAATTGTGCAATTGCAATGGTAGCCTTTTGGTCTTTAACATTTTAAAATTTAATTTAAAAGATCTTAATTAATTCCAACAAAATGCAATAAGAATTATAATAATAAAATACACTACTAATTACTGTAATTAGTTAATTAATTACTAAACATCTTATTCTCCTATTTACTATATTAATTTAGAATTTGTTTAGAAATAATTGGCTATTTCACCAAAATCAAGAAATAACTTTGTTAAGTTAATTATAAACCTATGTGATGAATATGAGAGTTATTTTAATAGTTTCAAATATAGTAAGAGTAATATGTTTATAATTATACAATGATAAAGTATCAATTAACACCACTACTTACTTAATTGCATAAGAATAGCTATTATTAAATAGAAAATATCCTTAACATATTTATTGGAAATGAGAAAGTATAGATAAATTAAATTTATAAAATCACAAACTTTAGATTCGAAATCAATAATCTCAGAGGTAAATAGAATCAAACATTTACTTGCTCATCAAGAAAAACATAGAGAAAAACTAAACAGAACTCAAATTTAGAGAACCACATACAAACAAGGAATGGAAATTTTTTTAGGGAATCCGGAATCCTTGGCTATCACGACCCAAATCCCACTATAGGCCGTGATGGCTCCCAACGCCATCGTTACGCAAGCTAACCATCAAATCAATAAACTAATAGAGAATCCACATGCGCCCGAAATAAATAATGAAATAAATAACTAAAATTGTTCATTTTCATAATAAAGTACTGATGATACTAATTTAATTGCTCGGACGTGGTCAGAATATAAACCAAGAACAAAATCAAAATTCTCAAACCCCGGTGTCACAAGTGCATGGGCATCTACTAGGAAATACAATACTAATACAACATCTGTCTGGAATATAACTAGACAAGATATAATGCACCTATGTGCCACGATGACCACCAAGTGTACATATTTCAGTACTTATACAATCAGTGCAGAAGTATAAAATGAGTACATAAATCAACGCGTATCCAGTAAGTATCTAGCCTAACCCCGAAGAAGTAGTAACGAGGGATCGACATCAGTACTTACTAGTGGTCCAATAAATCAGATATAATAAAGTAGACAGATATGAGGCATGGCATGCAAAATAGCGGGAATAGATATTAGAACATAATGAAATCCTCAATTGAAGAGCAAACACGAAGTCCTCAATGATGAGTGGTGATTTTACCACTCATCTTAGTCTGTTTTCCTTAGTTTTTGTGACCTTTAATTATAAAATGAGGTAATTTATGGTGTGCATCGCTAGATTTTCAGCTAAATGAAGTCTCAAAGAGAATTGAAATTAAATGAAGTGGATTCGTGCAAACAAGTGTGAAAGAAGTGCAAAAATCTCCAGCGGTATCGCATCTACGCAGAACAATCCATGTCTGCGGTCTCGCATCTTCGAGAAATGGTTCGCTTCTGCGGAATAAGACTTGCAAGGCAGAAATCGCACCTGCGATTGATGAACCACTTTTGCGGTTGCGCTTCTGCGGTTGAAGACCGCTTCTACGGACGCACTTATGCGTGTTTTTGGTCGCTTCTGTGGAATAGCCATTTCCAACAAACATCGCTTATGCGAGCAGGAATCCGCATCTGCGGAGCCTCACCTGCGATGATTGTTCGCAGGTGCGGCCAACGGGCTTCAGACCTGTGCAGGATTGACAATTCACATTTTCTCCATTCCAACCCCACAAATACATGACCTAGCTTATTGGAAACATATCTTTGGCCAATCTCTGGACCTCTTTGGCATATCTTTGGATTATTATTGAGTCTCTTGACTAAGAAGACAAGTTTTGGAGCTAGGGTTTTGAAGATTTGAAGCTTTTGGGTGAGAATTTCTTACCCATTTATGTTCATTTCTTCATTTTCTTGCTTTGTATTGAATATCTAAGTGTGTAGTATTTTTTTTCCAACACTTGAATCTTGTTTATGGGAATATTCATATTTAAAGTGTGAATTAAATATCTTGTTGTGCTTATGTATTGAACGATTTTTATTTATTATAAAGTGAGTTATTGTTTCTTTAATTATTCTTGTTCTTTAATGTTTTCAAAGGGATTAGTTAACCCTAGGACTCGCCCATTCACTTTGAATTAATTTTAGGAAAGATAATTTGGGGTTGGGAAAGATTAATTAATAAGAACTTGAGGCGTTAACCCTTACTTTATAGATTCTACCTAGGGATAGGATTGAACTACTTATAGCTATATTCGGGTGTGCTTAATCTCTTAATTTTTTAGGGATAATTCAATTAGGAAGTCTTGTTAGTCTTCGGAAGAAGCTAATATAGAATTATTATCCGAGGCTAATTAACATAAACTCGCTCATATTTGTAAAATTATTAAATACGTTGGATCGTTACTTGAGTGTAATTCCCAATGCATCCATGCTTATAACCATTGATCATTTTACTTGCTTTCTAGGTTAGTTTATATTTTTTGCATTTAGACATAAATATTTTCTCAAAACCCTTTTTAGTATTTGGCTTAGTATAATAAGTGATAATTCTCTTACACGCCTAATCGCCTACATATTGTTCTCTGTGGGATTCGACCCTGACTCATAGTTGGGTAAATTATATTGCATGTGACCGTGTCCATTTACTTTTTAATAGTGGATTTGGACGTCATCCAAATTGGCACCGTTGCCGGGACACAATTTGACGTATTTAGGTTGTTTGAGAAATAAGCGTATGTGCTTTGGTCAAAACTTGTGAATATTTGTGTAATTATTTTCTTATCTTTGTTTATTTTGTCTTGTTGTTCTTTTGTTTGTTTCTTGTTTATTTTTTTTAGTTTTGAAAAATGGCATCGCATAATGAAAATTTTCCGGAAGGTAGTTGTTCATACTTTTGATAACCCTTGTCCTTATTGTGGAGGACCTCATTCATGCTAAAATTGTTTAAATTCTCCCGAGGGCGGATTGTGCGCACAATCTCAAACTCACGAGTGGAGTATTTGTGATAAGTTTGGTGGTCAAAATGGCCATTCTACTAATTGTGCTTATTTGTCCTTCCCTTCCCCAAACCCCCGCTATGATGATTTTACTTTTTGTGATGACAAGTATAGGGATATAGAAGTGGAAGAAATTGAGCATGGTCAAAATGGAGAGTTCAAGCTCATGTTGGAATGCCTACTTGAAGGAGGAAACAAAGACCAAAATGCCTTGGAGGAGCTTTTGGAAAATAGTCTCCAAAATGATTTGGCGCTTGAAAGGTTAAACTCACAAATGGGAGAAATGCTTGAATCTTTAGAGGTCCAAAAAGCCTCGGAAGTGAATGATAGCCAAGAACCTTCCTTAAAGGTTGAAGCCAAAAATCCTTCTTTGGCACTTGATCAAAACCAAGAAGAACTCTCAAATGCTCAAAATGAGAGGATGATGCTCACGTTGGCGGCCATTCTTGAAAATGAGGAGAAGCAAAACTTGGCACTCCAAGACATAAAACAAGCACTACATCAAAATGATGAGACTATCCACACTTTGGAAGATCAAATGAAATCATTGATTGAGGCTCATTATGCCTATCAATTTGAGAGTGTGGAAAGACGTCAAGAAGAGTCCAACTTCGAGGAAGAAAATGAGCTTTATTTCGAGGAATCAAGAATTGAACATCCTCCAACCGACTCCATGCTTGTTGGTGATGTCAAGAAAAATATAAAATTAGAGTCAACCGATGTAATTGAAAATATGGTTGAAGTTGCCTCTACTTTGGGGGAAAAAGAGGATGTCGAAATCCGGAAGAAGTTGCAAGTTGAGAGTTTGATATCTCATTCCAATCACTTTTCAACTTTAGACTTGTATGGTGATATGGGAATTGAGCCATGTCAATCCATGTGGGAGTGCAAAGAAGAAAGACAAAAACCATACATATTGCAATTTGAAGATCCAAGAAGGCAAAATGACATTCCTCATATGAAAGCCAAGAAATGCAAAATGAAGAAATTAAAATTTGGCTTGATCATCTACTTACCACCCCCCCGCCGCTCGTGGTCACAAACTTGATTCCAAGTTCGGTGCCCAATTCATATCCTTCAAGTGGAGAAAAAAGTGGTAAAGTTGACTTGCGTCGTGCCACGACATTAAATGCGGCGCTTGGTGGGAGGCAACCCATCATTTTCAAAAATTTTAGTCGTTTTTGAAATTTTCTTTTTTAGAATAGTTTAATATGTTATTTTTGACTAATCT
Source organism: Nicotiana tabacum (assembly GCF_000715075.1). Taxonomy (NCBI): domain Eukaryota; kingdom Viridiplantae; phylum Streptophyta; class Magnoliopsida; order Solanales; family Solanaceae; genus Nicotiana; species Nicotiana tabacum. The sequence goes on from NC_134081.1 coordinate 39,410,624, forward strand.
ACCAAGTTTCATATTTTTTGGAGTTGAATTGAGGAGTTTTAAGTGTTGGAGTGAATAACTATAGTGGCTGCCCAGGTCTGACACTGAGAAATCTGGTGAACTCGCAACTGCATAACTTTTAACATAGATACGGTCCCGCAGAAGCGCCCAGGGCATCGGAGATGCACAGCTATCGCAGAAGCGGTAAATTATTAGCAGGAGCGCTCACACAGAAGCGCGTTTTATACCGCAGATGTAGTAAATTCGCAGAAGCGATTCGCAAGCCGCAAAAGCATGATTGCAGAAGCGGTTTAATTTCCGCAGATGTGGTCCGTCGGGTAAATTTTAAAAACCCACCATCTTTCATCAAGTAAAATTCAGAACCCTTTTTCCCCCAAACTCAAAACTCCCTCTCATCTCTCACACTATCTGCTGGTCTCACACTCTATTTCTCTCACACAAGACACACAGGTACTATCTTGAGTTCTCTCTTCTACTTTTATTTTTTTCTTCTTATTCTTCTTCATTTCTGGGCTTCCATGGCCATTTTTCCACGACCCTTGTTTTACTTTCTCGATTATTGTAAGTTTTAGGGGTGAGAGAAATTGGTTGTGTGTAGTTGTGTGTGATGTTATTGTTGATAAGAATTGGGGAAGCATGAGTACCCAATTGCTTGAAAGAATCAAAAATCACTCACTGCTTGTCATGTGTTCGACAAATTGTCCGAAAGAAATTTTATTGCTTAGTACCTTTAAATCATGTTTAATCAAGTCGAATGTTCATGTATTGCACTAATTTAGAATTCTTGAGTATAAATTATGTGCCAAAATCAGGTTTGTAATTAAACAATTTCGGCAGTTGCTGGGCTTTTGAACCCTCTGATGAACACCGCAGATGCGCAAAAAGGACCGTACATGCGGCCTCGCACCTGCAATGCCATCTTCGCAGGTGCGATTTCTGGTCAGTTATGAAAGATCGAGAAGCGACAGAATTTTCGCAGAAGCGAAATCGCATCTGCGAGGCTTTACCGCAGGTGCGGTAACTGGGCATTTTGTGCAAAAATAGTAGCTATTCAACTTTGGCTTGATGGGCCAATTTGGCTAGATTCTTTGGCCTAATTGTATTATTTTGAATTGCTTAATATGATTCTAATACCCGACTAACTTTGTTTTGATTTTTTTAGGTATTTTGAGCTTAAAATGGACCCGAAAATGAATGAAAATATGGCGGTTTATCATGAAATTGAAGAAGTAGAAGAGGATTTGAACTATGATGCCAACAGATTCATGTCTTCCGAATGCCAAAACCAGTATTATGATGATCTGCTCACGAAGAAGCTCAAACTTGAGAAAGGAATTTCCGATGACAAAGTAGCCGAGCTCCTTTCGGATTTCCATGGCCAGCTAGTTCCAAGTGGATGGACCTGCTTCATCCCCACTCCATGCTAGCCCAATGAAGAATGGGTTTGGGAGTTTTACACCAACTTAAAACGTACACATTTCCAAAATCATGAACTTACAATAAGGGGAAAGACTGTGAAATTTGGAGTTGAAGAGATAAATGATGTCTATGGGCTTCAAAATCATCTGCTTGAGTCAATGCGAGAAAGAGATACATGCGACAATGGTGATTGGCTAGTCTCAAAGCTTTGTCCTACAGGTCAAACAGTAACTTGGGCTAAAAAGAAAAAAGGCATCAAATGTGGTTGTATATCGTTGCGAGCAGAGTATCTCCTTGTGGGAATGTGTCTGATGTCACATATACTAGGGGCCTGATAATTGCTTGAATCCTTGATGGCATTCCAGTGAATGTTGGTCATTAGATCATTCAAGAGCTGAAGGAGTATGTGCTTCAAGGTGGCTCGACATTGATATTTCCATCATTGATTACGGAGTTGTGCAGACGTTCGAAGGTTGAGGAATGGAATGGAGATCATTTTATACTGGCAGACAAACCCTTTCACCCATTGAGAGTAACAGGAGAAGGTAGTGTGGTAAAAAGCAAGAAGAGGAAAATGGAGATTGTTGTAGGTGAGGGGTCCTCCTCACAGGTAGCACTGCCTGAGGGACCATTTGGGATGTTGAACTCACAACTTGTCTCCATCTGTGACTTAGTGTCACAACTCCATAGTGGTACCTCACACTCCCAGCCTATGCCCGGGTATTTTACCTTAGAAGAAATGAAGACCTACTTGGAAAACCAGAAGAAGCAAGCAGAGTCGCAGGAGAAGTTGGCAGCTTCTGTTAGCAGGCTCGAGGCAGCCTGTGGCAACATGGACAAGGCACATGTAGATCTTCAGTTAGACTTCCACAAGGATAAAGAGAAAAATAAGAAAAATAGCAAGTTCATGATAAACATGTGGAGAGGCATCAAGGCCATCTTCAAATGGGGGCAGCCGAACATGAAGATACCGGTCGAGGACAAAGATGATAGTGAAGAGTATTCCTTCCTGTCGAGTGTTGCTGATGTTGATACTGATGCTACCGATGATAATGAGGCCGAGAGCTCTACATGGTAGTGATTAGCTTTTTCCCGCAATCTGCTAGTCTGATGCAAACCTCAGGGAGACCCTCAAACTACTCTTATTTTATCTTAATATTGTGCAGTGAGGACACTGCAGTGTTTTTAGTTGGGGGTGGCTTTAGGGAATATACTTTATTTTTACATTGATGCTTAACTTGTGCCCTTTCCGGGCTTATACTTTTGTATGGATATTGTGTGCCCTTGTCGGGCTTGTTCTACTATTGTTTATCTTGTGGCTTTGCCGGGCGTAGTTTGTGATTGGTGATATAATTGCGGATTAGTCGCTTTTGTTATTCTATTTTATTTTTCTTTATTTATTTATTTTCTTTAGTAGTTTTAAGTTTATGCCATTTTTGTTCCTTTAGTATTAGTTTCTTTTGTTATTTTATTTTCTTTAGTAGTTTTTAGTTATTTTATTTTTATTCCTTTAGTATTTATTTTATTTTCTTTAGTAGTTTTTAGTTCATATTATTTTTATCTCTTTAGTAGTAATATACTTTTCAATAAATTATTCTTCGATTTTCTTTATGCTATGGTTCTTTCCCGAGGAATATATTTGTGTTGAACCGGGTGACTTTTCCCCATGATGGATGGCGTGATGACTTTTTTAAGAGAATTAGTCTTGTTTTATTATGTGGAGACTTTTGGATTGTTTGGTACTAATAAAATTAGTCTCTTGTATGTGATGTGTGAATTAAGAATACCCCTCCAAATTTTGATTGTAAATTTAAAAAGTAAGCTCCATGGGGAAGAATAATTTTTGTGATAATATTTTGGCTCATTTTGTGACTCTTTGCCCACTAATTGGCATGATATTGCTCTAATTGTTCTTATTAAGAAGTAAAATTGATCCGTCTTGATTAGTTCATGTGCCATGTGTGTTAGTTTTTTTTAAAATAATTCTTCTATTTACTTTTATCATCTAGAACTTGCCTGGTTAGTCTTTCAATGCTAAAGTTAATTATGTTTGGTTGAAGTGATGACCTTAGGCATTCTTTGTGATCTTTGAAAAAGCCTCTTTAGCCTTTCGATCCTACCATGGCATAAATATTATCACTAGTTAATCCCATTTGAGCCTTTAACTTTTTCTTTGGCTACCTCATTACAAACCTTTACCCTTTTGTGAAATAATTTTCTTTTTTGAACCCGTCCCTCCTTGAATGTTAAGAATGGGGCTAAAATCCCAAGTTGGGAGTGTTGGTGTTAATTGAGAATTGGTGAAGTTGTACATTATGTGTAGAAGCAAATACCTCAAAGTTGTGTTAGATGAAGATACTCAAACCCCAAAAGAAAAGCAAAATAAAATACTCAAGCTTCAAAAGAAAAACAAGTTGTATAAAACAAAATGGAGTCTTGAGAAAATTAGATAGGTATTTTATGGTGGTTCTATGTTGGTAACTAGATGTCAATAAGGACTATGTTGTCACGACCCAAACAAAGTACAAAAAAAAAGACAAATGTGAGTAGTGTTCAAGGAGGGTGTAGTCACTTGTATCCCAAATGCTTATCCTACCCTTCCCTAAGCCTACATTACAAGCCAAAAAAGTCCTTATGGGATCTCCAACCAAATGTTATTCAATATGCAGCGAATTAAAATAAGTGCAAGCTTATGGTATGATATTTTGTAACACTTGAAATTCTTTGATGAGAGTGAGTGTGTTTATGCATTTGTCCCTTGTGTTGTTATTGTAAATATGGTAATTTTGGGACTTCCTTTCTTGTGAGGGCACATGGATTATGATGGATTGGTGACATTGATATATTCCGAATCGAGTAAAGTGAGCATATTTAGTAGACTAGTGCTTTTAAGTCACTTCTTGAGGCTTGGTTGTTGTCATTTAATTATTTTGAAACTCCATTGCATTCTTGAGATTGTTTTAAATGAGGGAGTTGTTTGGTTGAAGTTTACATGCTTGAGCATAATTATTAGTACCAACCAAATCCATAAGTGTTATGCTTAATTGGAGAATGTGATTTGGAGATGATAGCGATGCTAATTGAGCTTTAAATGCTAGAGCCTCATTGAATTTTCGGTTTTGATTTGCTTGAGGACAAGCAAAAGCTTTAAGTTGGGGGTGTTGATGAGTGGTGATTTTACCACTCATCTTAGGCCTCATTTGTTTGCACTTAATGAAGGTCTGAATCTTAATCATTCAGATCTCTGACATTAAGTGCGTTTGTTTTTAAAATCAGTATCTTAATTGTTCAGATCTTAATCGTTAAGTGTATTTATTTTTTTTACTTCACAACCACTTAATGGGTCTGAATAGGTATGTATCATTAAGATCTATAACATATGCTTAATTTCATTAAGATGCTATCATCCATATTCATTATTAACTGCCGTCACCGCCTACCATTATCAACTAGCACCATGCCACCCATCACCACCATCATCCTCAATCATAGCAGTCACCATTGTCGACTACCACCACCCACCATCCCCACCACTCCCATCACTATCATTCTCAACGACAACCAATACTCATCCACCTCAACTACCACAACTAACCACCCCATCACCATCAACAACAATAGCTGGCACTGCCCACCATTATAAACTACCACCACCCACCACCATCTTCCTCAATCACAACTACCACCACCCGCCATTATTAAGTATCACCACCCACCACCACCATCCTCAATTATAATAGCTACCACTACCAATCACTACTAGCTACTACCCCAAAACTACCACCATCAGCTAAATCTACCACCAACCACCGCTTTTAGTCGGCATTCACAAGCACTACTGTTAGCCATCACCGCCAGCAACTATCGCATTTTAAAAAGCTATATATTTTAGTGATGGAATATTAGATTATTTAGTATTTTATTTGTATTTTATGTTTATTAATTTTCAAATAAACGTAAATGTTTTACATTCAGATGTTAAAAAACTCAAACAATCTTAATCATTTAGTGCTCAGATATTAATACACATCTTAACATTCATATGTGTATTCAGATTCAAATGTCTTAATATTAATACACATCTTGATATTCATACGTGTATTCAGATTCAGACGTCTTAATCTTTAAAAAAAACAAATGAGGGCTTAGTCTCCTTTCCTTAGTATTTGTGACCTTTCATTATAAAATGAGGTGATTTATGGTGTGCATTGCTAGATTTTCAGGTAAATAAAGTCTCGAAAAGAATTGAAATTAAATGAAGTGGATTCGTGCAAAAAAGAGTGAAAAAATGCAAAAATCTCTAGTGGAATCGCATCTACGCAGAACCATCCACATCTGTGGTCTCGCATCTGCGAGAAATGGTCTGCATCTGTAGAATATGACTTGTAAGGCATAAATCGCATATGCGATTGATGAACCGCTTCAGCGGTTGCACTTCTGCTTGTTTTTGGCCGCTTCTGCAGAATAGCCATTTCCACCAAACATCGCTTCTACGAGCAGGAATCCACATCAGCGGAGCCGCACCTGCGATGATTGTTCCACAGGTGCGGCCAACGGGCTTCAGACCTAGGCAAGATTGACAATTCGCATTTTCTCCATTCCAAACCCACAAATACATGACCTAGCTTATTGGAAACATATCTTTGGCTAATCTCTGGACATCTTTGGCATATATTTGGATTATTTTTTAGTCTCTTGAATGAGAAGACAAGTTTTGGAGCTAGGGTTCTTGCACACACACTTGGGTCTTGAAGATTTGAAGCTTTTTGTTGAGAATTTCTTACCAATTTATGTTAATTTCTTCATTTCCTTACTTTGTATGGAATATCTAAGTGTGTAGTATTTTTTCCAACACTTGAATCTTGTTTATGGGAATATTCATATTTAAAGTTTGGATTAAATATATTTTTGTGCCTATGTATTGAATGGTTTTTATTTATTATGAAGTGAGTTATTGTTTCTTTAATTATTCTTGTTCTTTATTGTTTCCAAAAGGATTAGCTAACCCTAGGACTCTCCCATTCACTTCGAATTAATTTTGGGAAAGATAATTTGAGGTTGGGAAAGATTAATTAACAAGAACTTGAGGCGTTAACCCCCACTTTATAGATTCTACCTAGGGATAGGATTGAACTACTTGTAGCCATATTCGGGTGTGTTTAATCTCTTAATTGTTTTGGGGATAATTCAATTAGGAAGTCTTGTTAGTCTTCGGAAGAAGCTAATATAGAATTATTACCCGAGGCTAATTAACATAAAATTGCTCATATTTGTAAAATCGTGAAATACATTAGATCGTTACTTGAGTGTAATTCCCAATGCATCCATGCTTGTAGCCATTGATCGTTTTACTTCCTTTCTAGGTTAGTTTATATTTTTTGCATTTAGACATAAATATTTTCTCAAAACCCTTTTTAGTGTTTGGCTTAGCATAATAAGTGATAATTCTCTTACACACCTAATCACCTACATATTATTCTCTGTGGGATTCGACCCCGACTCATAGTTGGGTAAATTATATTGCAGGCGACCGTGTCAATTTACTTTTTAGTAGTGAATTTGGACGTCATCACTCAAATACCGGATACTTCCTCAAATGGAATACATAATGGTCAGCCCCAAACAAACGGTCACATCTCGAGTCAGGAAAACTCACTGGTACACTGACTTCATATCAATTATTACGCACAATTTTGCCGAGGCGAGCGGCTCTGCCCCATAAGAGTAATGGCACGAGTTCTTGTCGTGGCGTACGACTCGATCCCTGCTGAGGTAATTTAGCCTGATCCCATAATTGTTTACACTGCCGAGGATCGACCGGCACGAACCATAGATGCATCTTATAATACTGCAGAGGCAAATAGTCTGATCCCATGATGATACTACTGAGGCGTTAAGTCCGATCCCATATAAGTAGTGAAGACTTGAAGGATCACTAGCCCCACTCACGAATATATATGTGAGTTATGGAATTCAAGAAACTTCCTGTCACGACCCAAAATCCAACTAGCCATGATGACATCTAACCCAACCCGCTAGGTAAGCCAAATATCAGTAAAACACAATTTAATAATGAAATTAAGAGTCAATATGAAATAACTGAATCTTTATACAACTCCCCAAGGACTGGTAGTATGAGTCATGAGCCACTAAGATTTAGATTTACGAAGTGAAATAAGAAATGATACATTTGTTTAAAATGTACATGAACAAAATCTCAAAGCTAGAGCTACCAAGAACTAGTGGTAGCAAAATCTGGAACATGGTACATCTTCAATGCCAGCTCCCGCCATTCACAACAACATCAATTCCAAACTTTGCACGCAGGGTGCAGAAGTGTAGTATGAGTACAACCTACCACATGTACTCAATAAGTATCCTAACTAACCTCGATGAGGTAAAAGAAGCAAGAACTATAAATGATACTCACAACACCTGTGCAGTTCATAATTTCAACAAGTATAGAACAGATATATGATCAAATCAGAAAATCTCAAGTAAAAACCATTTTGATGCTCACAATTATTTGTTTAAAATATTTTGCTCAGTCAAAAATCCAACATAAAAGGAAGATATGCCAGTAAATCAGGTAAACAATCAAGGAAATTTCAAGTAAAGATGAAATGCAAAAACCAAATACCAGTCCGTTATGGCGCGCAACCTGATCCAATAACAATAAGACAATAAGGCTTGTTGCAGCGTGCAACCCGATCCAAATATAGTAACCAACTCTCCTAGAGCTCACATCAACTAGAAACCTATCGGTTTCTCACAATCCGTGTATACACCATCAAGAGAGAAACATGAGGTGACCCTAGGGGGATGGATCTTTATCTACACGCAAGCATGACCAAGTCAATGTGCTACCAGCCCAGCGTGGTCACAGGCTTAATATCATAATCCGCTCGGCATGGTCACAGGCTCAATGTGATGGATTTGCCCGGTGTGGTCACAGGATATATCACAATCCGTCCGGCGTGGTCACATGCATATCATCACAATCCCTCCGATATGGTCACAGGAATATCATCACAATTCGTCAGGCGTGGTCATAGACATATCAACACAATCTGCCTGACGTGGTCACATGCATATTAACACAATCCGCCTGTCATGGTCAAAGGCATAACAACACAATCCACCTGGTGTGGTCACAGGCATCCAGTCCAATCATATCACACATGAGCAAATAAACAAGAATACATGTATGTGATGAATGAATAACAAATCCCATGCTCCTAGGCTGGTATAAATGACATGCTAAAGTGTAGGCAATTTCATCACAGAATAGCATTTATCAAGTTTGTTCAGAGATTAAACCTCTATGCGGCCTCAAACACGGCTCAAATAGTTCACACAATGTTACAAATATGAGAAACATCATAGCTTAAAGCTTAATAGTCAATTTTAGGCTTATCATGGCCTAAACACAACCCGAGCATGGATAAATACCCCCGACGTCAGCACCTAGGTTCAAACCCCACGCATGCGCGCACCCATAGCACGTAGCTATCATAAATAATCCAGGAAACTAGTGCCTCAACCAAGTTTAAATAAGATACTTACCTCAAGCAAATCAAATCACTCCGCTAGTAAGCCCTTCCCGTACATACCGACCTCCTAACAACTCGAAACTAGCAAAAAGCAACTCAAGAACATCAAATAATGCCAAAGGAAACAAACCAAATCGATAAAGGTCGAATCTTTAATTAAGAGCCCAAAGTCAACCAAACACCGGGCCCACCTTGAATTCTGTATCCAAGCTTACTCGAGCGAAGCCCGAACCAAATCAAGCTCACACGAATTAAAACCAACTCAATCGGAGTCCAATAGCTCAACCAATTTTCCAAAATATCGCTCTTGGGTGTTCATAACCCAAGAGTCCAACCCACACTAGTTGGGTCACATATCTCCCGAAATACTCCTCCGAAACTCGTCAAATTCGAGTAAGTTGTTCTCATAATATAGGAGAACAAAACCCCAAAAGGAATCGTAAAATAAACGCCTCTAACTCATTTTCAGTTTTTAAAATTTAGGACATATCTTAGGTCTTGATTTAAAGAATTAAATGAGTTTTCAATTAAAATCATGGATTAAAGCTTAAACCAAGGGAATGAATGAAAGGAAAATACTTAGGTTATCGTTTAGACCTTACACCATTGAAGAAACTTGAAGAACATCCTTGAATTCTCTCAATCCCAACTTTCAAGATGAGAAAAATTCAACAACATTAATAGCCAAAAATGCCCAGTTGTTCTGCCTCGTCTCTTATGCCAAACGATCCTGAAACTTGCTTTTGATTCCTCCAATGGATTCCTCGTAAATTTCTATTCTTTTGAATCACTCCATTTGACCTTATAATGAAGGAGATATTTTAGTTTCAATATTTGGAAATAGTGCAGATTTTTAAATACGAATTCAGCGGTAATTTCGTAATTAATCTGAAAAATCTAACAACCCAATTCTTTGTAAAATGATCATAATTTCCTCATACGATGTTGAAACTTGATGATTTCAGTCGCTATGGTTCCAAAATTACGATATGGATATAATGGTTTAGTCGAAATGTGAATCAAAGATCGTTTGCTCAATATGGTAACCTTTATGCTCAAATCGACGTCGAAACCGAAAACAATCACCATACAATTCAAACTTATCCAAAACTCATCGGACTTTAACCAAACTTAGTGGACATGTCCAAAAATCTCATACAAACGTATTGGAATAATTAAAACTTGATTTCGAGTCCGTTTACCCAAACGTCAAACCTTGGTTAACTCTTCCAACTTAAAGCTTCTAAAACAAGAATCATTCTTCCAAATCAATCCTGAACCGCTCGAAAATCGAAACCAACCATACACGCAAGTCATAATACATAATATGAAGCTACTCAAAGTCTCAAACCACCGAATGGAGTGCTAAATCTCAAAACGACCAGTTGGGTCGTTACACTTTCGGACAAATTCGTACAACATGAAAAATATCCGTAAAAGGAATTGTAATCTCTACTGCTAATCAAGTTTCTTGTCAAATATCTAAAATCAAAATCCGATACCTTATGCAAGTCTATTCTCAGGAAAAATATGATAATTAAGGCATGTAAATAGGCAAAGATAACTCAAATAATACATTTAAAGCATGGTGTGAGTATAAATCTACCCGGACATAATCAGAAATTCTAGCATACACACGGGTCACTCGAAACCTTATACGTGAGTAGCCCCCACAACATGTATCACATAAGAAATATAATACCTACGGGGTAAATTACCCCTCACAAGGTTATACAGGAGACTTACCTCGCTCCGAAATCCGATAACCAGCTCCAACACCTCTCTAACACCTCAAATCGATGCCAAACAATCCTACAATAATCAAACAACATGAAACAATCAAAATATACTTTAATACTTGTAGTTTAACAATTTATAAAAATTCTCAACTCCGCTCGGAAAGTCAACAAAGTCAACCTTCGAGCCCACGTGCCGGGATTCCAAAAATTCTCGAAGATAATTATTACTCATAGCACCAAGAAATATATAATTTATTTCCAATTCTATGTCCAATATCATGGTAAAAACATGAAAATATCAATTCTAGGGCTTCTACCAAAAATCTCACATTTTTCACTTAAATTCTTGAATTTACAAGCCTAAATTCATATATATTCATGAAAATATAATCAAAAGTGGGTTAGAAACACTTAGCCTCAATATATAGGTGAAATGGCCCTCCAAAATTTCCCTCAAAGTCGGCTCTAATTGGTCCCTAATGAGAAATGAGATGAAATCCCGAAATAAATTGAAGTTTGCCCAACGATTCCTTCTTCGCGATCGCGGAAAAGCCCTCGCGATCGTGAAGACCAAACTCCCCAGCTGCCAATTCGCTCTTCGCGAACGCGACGCACCAGTCGTGAACGCTGTTACCAACTCTACTGTCCCTACGTGAACACAAAGCCTCACTCGTGAACGCGTAGGACAATTACCTGGTGCCCTCTTCCCGCCTATCCTTCTATGTGATCACGGAACCCATCTCGCGATTGCGATGCACTGCCTCCACCAAAGCTTCACGAACGCATCTCCTTCTTTGCGAACATGAAGTACAAATGGACAGACACCCAAAAAACCTTTGCGAACATGCTCAATCTTCGCGATCGTGAAGAAAGATGCATCAAACATCAGAAACAACATTGCAAACATAGTGAAATCACCTGTATCCCACACGGAACTCACCCGAGACCCTCGAGACCCTGTTTAATCATACTAACCAGTCCCAATATCTTATCCAAAAGCTTGAAGCACCACGAATAACATCAAAATTATGAATCGGTGATCAAAATCCTTCTTTTAAATTCCAAACCTTCAAACTTAGACCAACGTGTCTGACTAACACCTAAACATTTCGGAATGACGCCAAATTTTACGTACAAGTTACAAATCATAATACAAACCTATTCCAAGGCTTGGAATCCCAAACGGACATTGATAACACCAAAGTCCACTTCATATCAAACTTAGGAGATTCTAAAACCTTCAAAATGCAAACTTTTCACAATAAGCGCTGAAACACTCCCGGTCTATCCAAAACTTGATCCGTTTACACACCCAAGTCCAAACTCATCATATAAATCTATCAGAAGCTTCAAATACCAATTCTGAGGTCGGTTACTTAAAGGTCAGACCTTGATCAACTCTTCCAACTTAAAGCTTCTGAATTGAGAATTATTCTTCCAATTCAACTCCGAACTTCTCAAAAATCAAAACCAACTATACATGCAAGTCATAATACATGAAGTGAAGCTACTCAAGGTCTCAAACCGCCGAACAACATGCTAGAGCTCAAAACGATCGGTCGGGTCGTTACAAAGGCCAAACATAGTTGGAACAGAAAAAAAAAGATAAAAAGGATGAATAAAAATTAACTTTGTAAGGGAAATTTTTGAATATAACAACTCCCAAAGAACTGATGAAAAAAGAAGCTTGTGGGCAAACGTGTTTGTTAGTTAAGGTGGAAAGCAAGTTTTTTGTCAATTTAATAGTGTACACATAGATAATGTAGAAAGTACAAACTGAGGAGTATGAGTATTTATTGTTCAATAAAAAACCTGCGATAAAAATATACATATCCTTCCCTTACTGGTAGAGGGAGGATATCAATCCTATGACCTTTAAATAGGCTACTACTGATGCATAAAGTACTGCGAAAATTCAGAGGCTAGTTGTTTACCCCATATAATAAATCACGAATGTTTTTTGAGGTCATTCTGGAAAGTGAATTCATTCATCCAGGTCGCCTGGTAGTCATAATAGCTATAAAATTATGGTTCTAAAGGCTGGGAGAAGCTTTTGTATTTAGTTGGGTGTGTGCCCCATTCTTTCGGTGAGATTATCTTATTAATCCATACCGTAGTATGGGTAACATATGTCTAGGTCTGCTAATCCTTGTAGGGTTTGAACAAGAAGGATCTTCTATCTGTAAGAATGAACTCATAATATTTTTGGGTATATCTAGGAGTTTTTTATATGAAATTGGCTGAAGAGATACGTATTTGTTTATCTACCCCTTGAGAGTTAGTGTCCCAGAATTCTGGTTCAACTTGGATAAGTAGGTAGACATTTTCATTTTTAAAGAAGGTAGGTACCTTGAGGAGGATCATATTCTTGAAAAAATAGGTTGTGGCACTGGTGGTGAAGAAAGTGCATGATTGGGTGCCGAATGCACCATGCTTGTACTTTGTGAGATGTTGGAGAAACATCCAGTGTGTATACTGGGGCTTTAAGACTCCACTTGCTTTTGCATGGTGTTTTTAGTAACTACAGGATGTGAAGAATATGTGTGGCTTTGAGCTGCCACATTATAGTGAAGATTTTAAAATAACTGATATTGATTTCTCATTTGTTTTTGTGAGGGCCAAGAATGGTCATTGTATCTTTAAATCCCATGAGTTGGCGCCATTGCATGAATTCTTCACTTGTCCAGAAAGAAGATATGGTCCGAGCAAGTTGAGATTCTTCTTCTCAACTAGATCTGCCCATTTCTTTTGGTTAGAAATTGAAATGGGTTCTGTATTTTCCAGAAGATATGCCTGGGGAACTCAGCTTATTGCATAGTATGATGGAGTTTGATATTTGGGCTAGCTTGATTCAGCTGTATCTTTTGAGGGTTTCTTGGAGATAACTGAAATGGCTTGATATTGGGATAAAACATTATTTTTAGGTTGTTTGGAGACAACCCTTGGTTTTTCTGCCTATGGAGAAAGCAAGAATTTTTAAAGCCTCTGAAAGCTCTATCTTCTTTTTCCTAGATATTTATCTTCCCTACAAGAATTCTCGAGAATAGAGTTCGAGCTCCCTTTGATATATTCTATATAAAAATCAAAAATAGATAAAATAGCTTGCCATCTAGCAAATATGTGTTTAGAGACAAGGTTTCATACTTTTTGTAAATGCATTGATATTCTCTTTGCCATCATATTTTTATTTTAAAATAACACCATAACCAATGTTTGATACATCTGTTTCAACTATTTTGAATGAAGAAGGATCAAGGAGAGACAAACAATGGAATGACCAGACCGATCATTTTGAGCTTTAGCATTCCGCTCGGCGATTTGAGACTTTAAGTAGCTTCATATGATTTATTATGACTTGTGTGTATGGTTGACCTTATTTTCCTAGAGGTTGGGGGTTGGTTTGGAAGAGTTGACCAATGTATGACTTTTGAGTAAACCACCTCGGAATCGGGATTCGATGGTTTCAATAGGTTCGTATGGTGATTTTGGACTTGAGCTTTCACGACCCAATTCCACCCATAGGTCGTGATGGCGCCCAATATTGTCGTTAATCAAACCAACAACTAAATCAACACGCCGATAGATAGTTCAAAATGCATCTCGAAATAAATAATAAAATAAATAACTAAAATCATTCATTTTTATAGTAAAATACTGATATTATTTTAAATGTCCGAACCGGATCAAAATATAAATCCAGATATCATAACAGAATACAACCAAGAACAAGAATCTAAATCGCCAAAGTCTGGTATCACAAATGCATGAGCATATACTAGAATATACATTACTACTACAATATCTGTCTGGATAGGTAATAGACAGAATATAGTAATGATTATGATGGGGATTCCATGTGTTGCGAATCATAACATGGAATGCAGCTCACCACAAAGTCTCTTCAGAAGTTGCGCCTACACGCCTAGATGACCACCGAATGTACCTGTCTCAATACCTGTACAATTAGTGCAGAAGTGTAGTATGAGTACGTAAATCAACGCATACCCAGTAAGTATCTAGTCTAGCCTCAAAAAAGTAGTAACAAAGGGTCGACATCGACACTTATTAGTGGTCCAATAATCAATTATAATTAAAGTAGACAGGTATGAAATGCAACAAGTAGCAACAAAACCGAATAAAAATAATTAGCATAATTCTCAGTGTAGGAATAATTACGAAATCATAAAATACCATAAACTACCTCGAAGGAAACAAAGTTAACTCATATCAAGTGCAATTTCAAATCTCAAGTCAGCAGGACTCGTATGTACGCTAACTCTCTATCGAATATTACTTTCATGACCCATAATTCTACTGTGAGGGGCGTGATGGAACCTAGTACCTAAGACTGGGTAAGCCTATCACATGACAATATTGAATAGAGTATAACAACTTGAAAATGTAAATAAAGTTGTGAAAAGCCATAACATAGCCAAAACAGAGATACAACAGTCATCATCCCAAAACCCGATAATACTGAGTCATAAGCTCTACAAGGAATACAAAATAAGTCTCAAAGTGTACATCATTGTTTGGAATACATAAACAGTAATAAAGCAACAAAATCGGGTGACTCTGAGGCTTGAGAGTGGAACATCAGGTATACCTTTAAGTGTCCCACAACTTGGCACCACTCTCTAATGACCAGCACGATCTTAGGTACCTAGATCTGCACAAAGAATGTGCAGAAGCGTAGTATATGTACACCACAGTTAGTACCCAGTAAGAATCAAGACTAACCTTAGTAGAATAGTGACGAGGTTCAAGTCATGACTCTCACTAGTCAAATAACCTGTGCAAGATGATAAAAGAAAACTGACAACAGAAAGAATAACGAATCAGATATTAGTAACTCATGGAAATACACGGTAAAAACATTTAAGATAACAAGTATATGGCTAAATCATCAATCCCCGTTCCAACATAAGAACAATAACAATGGAACACCCCAAATGTATCACGATACATAATCAACAAGCCACCTTTATGTCGCCACGTGAGCTTCACAATGAAATATTTCCCTTTATATAGCTACACGCGCATAAGCTCCCTTATCTTGCTGCATGCGCATCAATAACACCACCTTTATGTCGCCGCATGCGCATCTCGCCACCCTTATACTCCCCACAATAATAATAAACCTGCACAACACGTACATATGCTCCACAACATCACCAAAACAACAATACCAAAGTATTGTATGAAATTGAGTCAAAATCACTTACCCAATAGCTTTGTATGAAAATCCCGTCCTAAAATTGCCTCCCACCGAGTCTAGGGCTCCAAATGTGATAAAATGAGACTAAGTCCCAAAATCACACCCTTTTGTTCCGCTGCAGAAGCTGCAAATGCGATCTGGGGTTCGCAAATGTGACCCCTTGCAAATGCGACCTAAATATCGCTAATGCAATGCATGTTGATCCCATGGAATGTTGCAAAAGCCACACAGACTTCGCAAATGCGAAGAAAGTCCCTTCGCAAAAGTGACCCCTTGATCGCAAATGCGGTCATCCCTGCCTAGTTCCCCCATCACAAATCTGATCCAGTAGTCCGCAAAAGCTAACACCCCAGCACCCAGCCAACCTTGAAAATGCGATACCCACCTCTCAAATGCGAGGTCCGCAAATGCAAATAGGATCTCGCATTTGCGAGACTCACAGTACTAGGAAAGAACCAGCAAAATCTGAAATAGTCTATATCACTCTGAAACACATCCGAAACTCACCCGAGACCCGGGGTTCCACACCAAACATTCACACATCTAAAAATATCATACGAACTCGCTCGCAAGTTCAAAACACCAAAATGACATCTGAAACCACAAATCGAACACAAAAATACATAGAATTCACAATGAAACTCAAGAATCACTAAAATCATAACCAAGCGTCCAATTCATATCAAACCAACTCGGAATGACACCAAACTTTGCACACAAGTTCCACATGAAAAAACAAACCTATTCCACTTCCCGAAACCAAAATACGAACCCGATATCCATAAAGTTAAACCATGGTCAAACTTAGACGATTTCTAAACCTTCAAATTGCCAACTTTCAGCGAAACGAGCCAAATCATCCTAGGAACCTCTGAGTTTAATTTCGAGCATCCGCCTAAGTCCAAAATCACCATAAACACCTATTAGGACCATCGAAACACCATTTTGGGGTCGTTTTCACAAAAGTCAAACCTCGGTCAACATTCTCAACCTAAGCTTCCAAACTAAGAACCAGTTGTTCCAAATCAATCTAAAACCTCCTTGAAACCAAACCAAACATCCCCGCAAGTCACATAACCATAATTACACATACGGGAAGCTTCAAAAGGGGAAGCAAGGCTCAAATATACAAAATGACTGGTTAGGTCATTACATTCTCTGTCTCTTAAACAAACGTTCGTCCTTGAACGAGTATAGAGACATACCTGAAGTGCCAAAAAGACGAGGATAACAAGTCTGCATATCATGATCGGTCTCCCAAGTCGCCTCCTTGACCGATTGACCTCTCCATTGAACCTTCACTAATGCAATATTCTTCAACCTCAACTTCCGGACCTGTCTGTCAAAAATAGCCATCAATTCCTCAACATAAGTCAAATCCTTCTCCAACTACACCGAGTTGAAATCGAACACATGAGACGGATCCTCATAGTACTTCCGGAGCATGGAAATATGGAACACCGGGTGAACTCCCGATAAGTTGGGTGGCAATGCAAGTTCGTAGGCCACCTCACCAACTCTCTCAAGAATTTCATAAGGACCAATATACCGAGGGTTCAACTTGACCTTATTCCCAAACCTCATCACACCATTCATGGGCGAAACTCTGAGTACAACCCTCTCACCCACCATAAATGCTACATCACGAGCCCTCCTATCAGCATAACTCTTTTGTCTGTACTATACTGTACAAAGTCATTCCTGAATCAACTTCACCTTCTCTAAAGCATCACAGACCAAATCAGTGCCAAATAACCTAGCATTCTCAGGCTTAAACCAACCAACCGGAGAATGACACTGCCTTCTATATAAGGCCTCATACGGAGCCATCTGGATACTCGATTGATAGTTGTTGTTGCAGGAAAACTCTTCTAGCAGTAGAAACTGGTCCCACTGACCCTCAAAGTTGATGACACAGGTTTGTAACATGTCCTCCAAGATCTAAATAGTGTGCTTGGATTGCCCGTACGTCTGTGGATGAAATGTCGTTCTCAGATCAACCTGTGAGCCCAACTCGCATTGCACGACTCTCCAAAAATGCAGTGTGAAATGTGTGCCTCAATTCAAAATAATAGACACCGGCACACCATGAAGGCGAACAATCTCACGACGATAAATTCGAGCTAGCTGCTCTAAAGAGTAGGTAGTCATGACTGGAATAAAGTGTGCAAAGATGGTCAGTCTGTCCACAATGACCCACACAGCATTGAATCTCCTCAAGATCCGTGGTATCCTAACCACAAAATCCATGGTGATGCGCTCCCACTTCCACTTTGAAATGTCAAGCCTCTGAAGCAAACCACCCGGTCTCTGGTGCTCATACTTAACCTGCTGACAGTTCAGGCATCGAGCCACATACTCCAAAATATCTTGCTTCATTATTCTCCACTAGTAGTGCTGCTTCAAATCATGGTATATCTTCGCGGCACCCGGATGAATGGAATACCGCGAACTATGAGCCTCTTCAAGAATCAACTCCCCCAAGCCATCGACATCAGGAACACACACTCTACCCTTAAGTCGCAACACACCATAGTCACTAATAGTAACCTCTTTGATACCACTGTACTGCACTACATCCCTAAGGACAAACAAGTAGGGATCATCATACTGACGCGCGTTGATGCATTCAAACAAAGATGACCGTGAAACCATGCAAGCAAGAACCCGGCTAGGCTCCGAAACATCCAACATCACAAACTTGTAGGCCAAAGCCTGAACATCCAAAGCTAACGGTCTCTCCACAACTGGAATAAAATCAAGACTCCCCATGCTCTCGGTCTTCCTACTCAAAGCGTCAACCACCACATTGGCCTTCCCGGAATGATAAAGAATGGTGTTATCTTAGTCCTTCAGTAGCTCTAACCACCTTCGTTGACTCATGTGATCCATGAACACCTTACATGACACGTTGTAAAGATAGTGCCTCCAAATATTAAGTGCGTAAAAAATGGTTGCTAACTCCAAATAGTGCACTAGGTAGTTCCTATCATGGGGATTCAAGCGAGGCAAAGCATAAGCAATCAATCTACCCTCATGCATCAACACAAATCCAATGCCAATCCGTGAAGCATCATAGTAGACTGTATAACAACCCGATGTTGAAGGCAAAACAAGAACTGGATCTATAGTCAAGGCAGTCTTGAGCTTTTGAAAGCTCTTCTCACACTCGTCAGACCACCTGAATGGGGCACCCTTCTGAGTCAATCTAGTCAAAGGTGATTATATGGATGAAAAACCCTCCACAAAGCGATAATACCCAGCCAATCCTAGAAAACTCCGGATCTTAGTAGTGCTAGAAGGCCCGAGCCAACTCTAAACTACCTCAATATTCTTTGGATCCAGCTTAATCCCCTCACTGGACACCACGTGACCCAAAAATGCCACCGAGTCTAGCTAAAACTCGCACTTGGAGAATTTAGCATATAACTTCTTCTCCCTCAAAGTCTGGAGCACGTTCCTCAAGTGTTGCTCATGCTCCTTACGGCTGCGAGAATACACAAGTATATCATCAATAAACACAATAACTCATGAATCTATATACGACTGAAATACGCTATTTATCAAGTAAATAAAAGTTGTTGGGGCATTGGTCAGCCCAAAAGACATCACCAAAAACTCATAGTGAACATAACGAGTCCTGAAATCTGTCCTCGGAATATATGAAGCCAAGATCTTCAACTAAGTGTACCCCGATCTCAAGTCAATCTTAGAGAATACCCTAGCACCCTGATGATGATCAAATAAATCATCAATACGCAGTAATGGGTACTTGTTCTTGACGGTAACCTTGTTCAACTGCACATTCTCATAGAGCCGTCTCTATTCTTCACAAATAGAACTAGAGAACACCAAGGTGAGACACTCGGTCTGATGAAACCCTTATCAAGAAACTCCTAAAATTGTTCCTTCAACTCCACTGGTGCCATGCGATATGGGAGAATAGAGATGGGTTGAGTGCCCGGCACCAAGTCAATACCAAAATTAATATCTCTATCGGGTGGCATGCCCGGTAGGTCTCCTAGAAACACATCTGGGAACTCACTCACTATCAGAACTGACTCACTGGTAGGAGTATCAGTACTAACATCCCTAACAAAGGCTAAGTATGCTAAGCACCCCTTCTCAACTATCTGTTGTGCCTTCAGAAAAGACATCACCCTACTAGGAACATGACCCAATGGACCTCTCCACTCCAACCTCGGAAACTCCGGCATAGCCAACATCACGGTCTTAGTGTGACAATAAGGAATAGCGTGATATGGTGATAACCAATCCATGCCCAAAATCACATCAAAATCCACCATATTAAGTAACAGAAGGTAAACCCTAGTCTCAGAGCCCCCAATAGTGACCAAACATGAACAATATACACGGTCTACCACAATAGAATCCCCAATAGGTGTAGACACATAAACATGAGCACTCAAAGAATCACGAGACATATCCTAATATGAAGCAAAATGTGATGACACATATGAATAAGTGGAATTCAGATCGAATAAAATTGATACATCCCTATGACAAACCGGAACAATACCTGTGATGACATAATTTAATGCAATATAATCACTCCTACTAGGGAAGGCATAACAACGGGCCTGGCCTCCCCTTCTAGGATGTCCTCTGCTCACTTATCCTCCACCTTTAGATGGATATGCAGGTGGATTAGAAACTGGAGCAAAAACCATAAATTGAGTACCCTGTAGAGGTTAACCCCTCTAAAGTCTGGGACAATCCCTCACCATATGCTTGGTATCTCCACACTCGAAATAATATCCCTGCGGGCGTGGCTGTTGGTATTGAGTCTGCCCCGGATGGCTAGAATAATCATTATAGGAACCCTAGGCAAAAGGTGCACTGCAAGATGGTTGTCCAGAATGAGTACTCCGAGGTCCCTGACTAGCTGGAGCACTACAAGTAACATGAAGGGTAGACTGAACTGGTCGACTGAAAAAGCCTCTACCATGATGAGCTAAAACCTTAAAGCAGGAACCACTAAACCCTCCAAAATCTCGAGGCATCTTGTCCTTCTTAACCTCTCTGTCCTGGCCGATAATATGCTCCAACCTCCTAGTGATCCCCATAACTGAATGAAATGGAGTCGCAGTCTCAAATCCCGTGCCATCCCAAATTTGACGCCATAACTGATTCCCTCAATAAATCTGTGGACCCTCTCTCTAACAGTGGATACAAAAGCAGGTGCATGACGAGATAACTCAGTAAACATCATAGCATACTCGAACACGGTCATAGTCCCCTAGCACAACTGCTCAAACTCGGTGCGCAACGCATCCCTAAGGGTTTGTGGAATGAACTCCTTCAAGAAAAGATCAGTGAACTGGCACCAAGTAAGTGGCGATGTGCCAGCTGGCCTACTCTCCTCATAAGTCTTCCACCATCTATATGCTGGCCCCATCAGCTAGAAAGTAGTAAGGTCAACCCTGCTCAACTTCACTATGCCCATAGTACGCAGAGTACGGTGACACTAGTCTAAGAAACCACGTGTATCCTCGGAAGGCCCACCACTAAAATGAGGAGGATAATACTTCTGAAACGTCTCTAACATCTTCTTCTCCTCCCCGGAGCCTGATAAACATGAGCCCACTGCTCTGGAGTATGGGTGGCGGGAGTCTGAGCTCCTCTCCCATCCTTAGAAATAGCTGGTGCAACTGGGAACAATACCGCTTGAACCAAGGTACCAAACATGCTCAGGAAGTGCACAAAAGTCTCTTGAAGTCCAGGGGTAGCAATAGGAGCCTTAGGTGCCCGCTCCCCAACTGGAGCTATTGGTGGCTCCTCAGTTGCTGCTCTGGCAGGTGCTCTAGCTGTAGCACATGCCCTGCCTCAGCTTCTGCCTCTGTCTCTGCCTCTGCCACGGCCCCGGCCCCTAGCAACACCGGCCCTGAGGGCAGCATCATCAGTAACCGAAGCTTGTGTGCTCACCATCTATGAGAGAATAGAAAGACAACAGCTCAAACTCCGAAATCAATAAATCAACACGATAAGGAATGAAATAAGTGAAATTTCCTAATAGTTCTGTAGCCTCTCGAAGATAAGTACAGACTTCTCCGTACCGATCTGCAAGACTATATTAAACTTGCTTATGACTCGTAAAACCTATGAAACTAGGGCTTTGATACCAACTTGTCATGATCTATAATCCCACTACGAGGGTCGTGATGGCACCTAGTACCTAAGACTAGGTAAGCCTACCACGTGACAATATTGAATAGAATATAACAACTTCAAAATATAAATAAAAGTTGTGAAAAGCCATAACATAGCCAGAACAGAGATACAACAATCACCATCCCAAAACTCGATAATACTAAGTCATGAGCTCTACAAGGAATACAAAATAAGTCTCAGAGTGTACATCACTAT
Source organism: Nicotiana tabacum (assembly GCF_000715075.1). Lineage (NCBI taxonomy): Eukaryota > Viridiplantae > Streptophyta > Magnoliopsida > Solanales > Solanaceae > Nicotiana > Nicotiana tabacum. The sequence continues at coordinate 39,432,940 of NC_134081.1, forward strand.
TTGGAATACATAAACAGTAATAAAGAAACTAAAGAGGGTGACTCCGAGGCCTGTGAGTGGAACAGCATGTATACCTTGAACTCTCCAATAGCTCGACACCACTCTCTAATGACCAGCACGATCTGAGGTACCTAGATCTACACAAAGAATATGCAGGAGTGTAGTATGAGTACACCATAGTCAGTACTGAATAAGTATCAAGACTAACCTTGATGGAGTAGTGACGAGGTTCAAGTCATGACACTCACTAGTCAAACAACATGTGCAAGATGATAAAAGGAAATTGACAACAGAAAGCATAACGAAACAGATATCAACAACCTCAAAGAGCAAGAAACATCAACTTTAACTAATAACTCATGGAAATACACGGCAGAAACATTAAAGAAAACAAGTATGTGGCCAAATCATCAATCCCCGTTCCAACACAAGAACAATAACAATGGAACACCCCAAATGTATCATGATACATCATCAACCAGCCACCCTTATTTCTCCACATGAGCTTCACGATGAAATATTTCCCCTTATATAGCTACACGCACATAAGCCCCCTTATCTCGCCGCATACGCATCAATAACACCACCCTTATGTTGCAGCATGCGCATCTCACCACCTATAAGAATGTGGGAAGTGAACAACAATAAATCATGTTTCATATAACAAAAAACCCCAATTCAAGGCATTTTAATAGCTAAGGCTTAATCCGGTCAATTACAACATATACGCCCATGTACACACTCGTTGCCTTATGTACACGTCATTTCACATAACACAAATAATGCAAATTAGACCAACTCCTAAGGATTAATTCCCCCACACAAAGTTAGGCAACATACTTACCTCAATTAGCCCCAATCAATACTCTAAAAATGCTTTTCCTTTAAAATTTACCTCTGTACGGCTCAAATCTAGACAAAAATAACTTAATAATATCAAACAATGCAAGAGAAACTAATTTTAATTAATAAAGTTAAGATCTTTATACAATTTTCCAAAAGTCAACAAAAGTCAAACTCGGGCCCTCCCGGTCAACACCCGAGTCGAGGGGTAAATTTCGACTACCCATAACCCCACGAGTCCATATATGTGTTTGGTTTTACAATCCGAGTCCATTCGACTCTCAAATATCAAACTTTCAATGTTCAAAGCATAGTCAAAAACCCCCAAATTTCTCTTCATATATCATGGATTGGATGTTAAAATTCATAAATAATCATGTTATATTATCAAACTTGAGTTAAAATCACTTACCCAATCGCTTTGTATCCAAATCCCATTCTAAAATTGCCTCCCACCGAGTCTAGGGCTCCAAATGTGATAAAATGAGACTAAGTCCTGAATTTCCACCCTTTCGTTCAGCTGTAAAAGTCGCAAATGCGACCCCTTGCAAATGTTACCAAATGATCGCTAATGTGATGCCTGCTGAGCCTAGGAATGTCGCAAAAGCGACACAGACTTCGCAAATGTGAAGAAAGTCCCTTCACAAAAGCGACCCCTTGATCGCAAATGTGTTCATCCCTGCCCAGATGCCCCATCGCAAATACGATCCAGTAGTCCGCAAATGCGAATAGGATTTCGCATTTGTGAGACCTGCAGCACCTGCAAAGAACTAGCAAAATCTGAAATAGTCTGAATCACTCTGAAAAATGTCTGAAACTTACCCGAGCCCCCGGAGCTCCACACCAAACATTCACACAAGTATAAAAATATTATACGAACTCGCTCGCGAGTTCAAAACACAAAAATAACAACTAGAACCACTAATCGAATACCAAAACACATACAATTCACAATGAAGCTTAAGAATCGCTAAAATCACAACCAAGCGTCCGATTCCTACCAAGCCAACTCGGAATGGTACCAAAATTTGCACAAAAGGCAAACCTTGGTCAACATTCCCAACCTAATCTTTCAAACTAAAAACCAATTGTTCCAAATCAATCCAAAATCTCCCCGAAACCAAACCAAACCTCCCCGTAAGTCACATAACCACAATTACACATACGGGAAGCTTCAAAAGGGGAAACAAGGCTCAAATACACAAAACGACCATTACAATTACTCACGATTCTACTAAAGCAAATGGCCTGATTCCATAAGAGAGATTGTACAATATTCCGCCGTGTTCATATGGCCCGATCTATAGATGCATCTCATAATACTGCCAATGCGAAAGGCCCGATCCCATAATGGAACTACTGAGGTGTTCCGCCCAATCCCATGATAGAATTGCTGAGGCGTTCAACCCGATCCCATAATAATGATGAAACTCTTGATGGGCCATCAGCCCAACTCGTGAATATATGTGCAAGTTATGAACTCAAGAAACCTTTGGACAAATATGTACAATGCGGGAGAAATTCGTAAGAGAAAGTGTAATTTTTGTGGCATGTTAAGTAGCGCGTCAAGTTTCTAGAATAGCAAGGTTCGATACTCTATGCAAGTCTAATCTCAGGCAAAATATAAATTAAAGCATTTAAACGGGAAAGAATAACTAAAGTAGTACAATCAAAGCATGTTATGAGTCTATGTCTACCCGGACATAATCAAGAATCTAGCATACGCACGGACACTCGTCACCCCATACATGCGTAGGTCCTATAACACATAGCACGTAACAAATATAGCACATATGGGGTAAATTCCCTGTTACAAGGTTAGACATGAGACATACTTTGCTCCGAAATCCTATAATCACCTCCAACGCCTCTCTAAAACCTCAAACCAAATGCCAAACGATCCAAAACGTACTCAGAAATTCGTAATTTAACAATTAGAACAATTCTCAACTCCACATAAAAATGTAACAAAGTTGTCGGAGGTAACTATTACCCATAGACCACAAGCTCAAATATATAATTAGTTCCAAATTCCATGCCCAATTTCGTAGTCAAAACTCAAAAATACTATTTCTAGGTTTTCTTCCAAAATCCCACAATTTCTAACAATTTCAATGTTTAAATCCATACACAACCCATGTATTTAGCTCACAATAACTAGGAATCACTTACCTTGTGATAGATAACGAAAATGACCCTCCAAAATCGCCCTAAAATCGGCTCCAAAAGAGAGAAGTGAGATGAAATGAGTGAATTCCAAGTTTGCTAACTTATACACTGCCCAGTCGCCCCTTTTCGCTATTGCGGAAGCACACTCACGCTCGCGAACACCAAACTAGCCTCGCCCAGAAATCCCTCTTCGCGAACGCGAGGTCCCACTCGCGATGGCGACATTCAGCCTACCAGCGTACGCGAACGCGAGCCTTGCTCCGCGAACACGAAAGCCAATCCTTCTAGCCTTAGCAATTCGTCTTCAGCGATTACAATGGTCCTTAAGCGATCGCGTAGAGAAACTTCCAACCCAAGCCAGTCGAACTAACAATTCGCGTTCGTGACCCTTACTACATGAATGCAAAGGAAAACTAGACGACCAAACACGATCGTGATGCCTTTACACAATTGCGAAGAACAAAGTCTTCTCTAGCTCCACACAACCCTTCGCGATCGCGATACCTCCTATGCGATCGTGATGCATAGCCCTGACACCAGGAACCAGCAACTGCAAATCAAAGGGAATTGGTCTGAAACCATCCTGAAACACACCTGAGGTCCCTAGGACCCCGTCCAATCATACTAACAAGTCCCCATACCTTATCCAAGCTTATAAAAAGGCTCGAAATGCCACGAATAATATCAAAACCATGAATCGACGATCAAAATGACACACATAAGTTGCAATCAACTAAATAAACCTATCCAAGGTCCCGGAACACCACCCAGATTCCGATATCACCAAATTCCACTCCAAGTAAAATTTAGCAAATTAAAAAACCTTAAAAATGCAAACTTCGGACAATAAGCGCTGAATTGCTCCCGGACCACCCGATATTCAACTCGAATATATGCCCAAGTCCGTAATCACCTTATGAACCTGTAGGAGCCTTCAAATCTCGATTCCGAGACCATTTACTCAAAAGTCAAACCTTGGTCAATTCTTCCAACATAAAGCTTCCGAATTGAGAATTATTCTTCCAAATCAACTCCGAACTTATTGAATATCACAAATAACTACACATGCAAGTAATAATGCATAAAGTGAAGTAACTCAAGTTCCCAAACCGCCGAAAGATATGGTAGAGCTCAAAACGACCAGTCAGTCGTTACATTCTCCCCCACTTAAACATACATTCGTCCTCGAAAGTGCCAAGAGTCATCTCCAAGCCGTCTAATCATTGTATAACTCATCAGGCACATACCTATGCCATCTCAATCCATATAAGCACATTAGCACAATACTGACTGCAGATCTTTCCTGCGACCTTAGCCCACAAGCCTTAGAACCAAATTCCAACATTCAAAATTTCCTATAAGATCCGATTCTTGCATACATACACTTTATCAACCTCAACATCATTTACCAAAGCATAATTATACACCCAAGTTGTAACCACACAATGTACCGCATAGCTCATATGTCCAAAGCAATATCTTCCAACCACGATAGATGCCCATTACCAAACCTGGCACCGGTAATATACCTCATGACACATAAAAATCCTGTTCCAAACCTCGCAATACTACAACGATGAAAGCGATGTGTAGAGACTCATAACCACCCGTCAAACTAACAAATCATGGAGTTCTTCCACTCGACAAGAACCATTATCGCATTTTGAACTGATTAGCGACATACTTCCTCCAAACATACATTATACAAATTTGATTGTACTGATTCCAGGTCCAATAACCTCGTCTCACCCTGTACAAGCTGCTTAGATAACAAGCCACATCAAATACCATCTAAAATCTCATATGACGCGATCCATGCACAAAACAAGCCACAACTCGAATATGGCCAATAAGGAAAGGAAACCTAAGTACAGAACTATCCAGCCCGCATAACGAATAAAACAACCAAGTCTCTTTTATAATACATTGTAATTCTCAGTCCTTAGCCACACAACGTACCCGAAAATCCTTAGGCACCAAACTTTAAATGTTGAACAACTAGAACCATTGTTGAAAGTCGCCCACTCTAAGCTAGTCCCAAATACATAGCCAACCAATTCAAATGGCTAGTGATCTGTTAGCACATGAATAATCCAAAAGAAGCAACCGAATGAATTCTTTCCCCTACACATCACATCCACAAGGAATACCAAATCTGAGTCATCCTACAACCTCCATAAATCAATAAGGCGAAATGTAACGCACATCTATCAAATTCATTGATCGAGTTACCCCTTATGTCATCCTCCTCAAGTCATAACTAATTCACTTATGTATCAGAATCCAAAAACTATAAAAACACATGACCATGTGACCCAATCACCGATGGTAAGCTCCCTCACTTGGCTTTGAGCCATAATCACATAAACCAAGAACCCAAAAAGACTTCTCCTCCTTTGTTACCATGATCTAACACTGTTACTCAGCTAAATTTCTCATAAGTTCTTATTGCACTAATCATAACACATCTCGAATTATTAGCTCCAAATGAACATTCCATCTCATGACAGTCGCGCCATCTTTTTCAATCGATCCAGACCCACATCATAGTACATACCTCCTGTTGGATAGATGGTAAAACTCTTCATATAAACCTCATAAGAAATCATATAATGCCTAACCTTCTCACATGAGATAGCCCACCTGTGTAACCTCATATATGCATCCTCCAATGACCCCGCAATGGGTATATCCACTATGAAATCTTTTTATCCTCCTGAGTCCACCCCCGACCACTAGCCTTAAGGATCCGTTCATTCCCTCAATATCAACTGAAAGTCCAGCAATATGTTTAAAACTCGAAGCTATATTGTATCCCAAAATTATAATCAAGCATTCACATTCCCTCTGCATTCCAAACAACTCTTTTGCCACATTCAAACTTTTTATGTATGGAAGCCACCATCCCAAATGAAATGCATATACTTACATTTGTCCATAATAACCCAAACCACACCAAGCTTCCTCAAAACCTGTGGATACCCTACTACAAAATCCGTAATGATACGCTCCCACTTCCGCTCCAGTATAACCATATTCCCAAGCAAACCACTCGATCTCTGCCGCTCATACTTTACCTGCTAACAATTCAACAACCGCTAGACATATCCAACAATTATTTTTCCATCCTCCGCCACCAATAATACCGCCCCAAATCACGATCCATCTCTGTAGCACCCGAACAAATAGAATTACATCAACTCTAAGCCTCCTTAAGGATCATATCCCTCCAAGCATCAACACTGGAATTACCAATTCAACCCTGAAGTTGCAACACACTGTTATCTCCAATAACCACTCCTTAAGCATCACTTCACAACACTGTATCCCCAAGGACAAGCAAATGAAGACCACCATACTGACGAGCCTTAGTTCACTCAAACAAGGACGACTTCATAACAACACAAGTAATAACTCCACCAAGTTCGAATATCTAATCTCGCAACTCCGTCAGCCAAAGCCTGAACATCCATAACCCAAATGCCTCTCTGCACTGGAATTAAATACCGAACTTCCAATTACAAATCGAATAATACTCCTCCTAAATCATTAAGTGACGCAACACATAAGTAAACACCCTACCAGTACACCAACACTGCGTGACTAACAACATGAGAAATATCACAATATATCATGTATAGCCCTGAACCCTTTGGCAACACGAACACTGAGCTAAAATGACAAAATGCCCTCCATAAGGAGAAGATAGTAGTTTGCCCTCATAACACAGAGAAAACATCATGCACCATATCTGTAGCATCACCACAACTCATCGATGCCTAACTGATATCGAATATTCGCGATTGCGTACGAATGATTAGGAAGGAACTGAAGACAAAAGCTTCAATCGAAATCAAGTTGCAAGATAAGGAATCAAGAAGGTAAGTTCTTCTAATAGTCTTGTATCCTCTTGAAGATAAGTACAGACGTCTCCATATCGATCCCTAAAACTCTACTAGACTTTCTTATGACTCGTGAGACCTAAGTGAACCCAGTGTTCTGATACCAAGCTGTCACGACATAATTCACACCATAGGCTGTGATGGCACCAAACACTATCATTAGGCAAGCCAACAATTAAATCAACACACCGATAGATAGTTCAAACTGAATCTCAAAACAAATACTGAAATAAATAACCGAAATCATTTATTTTTATAATAAAATGCTAATATTATTTTAAATGTTCGAATGTGATCAAAATATAAATCCGGATATCATAACAGAATACAACCAAGAACAAGAATTTAAATCCTCAAAACCCGGTGTCACAAGTGCATGAGCATATACAAGAATATACGATACTACTACAACATCTACCAGGAATAGGTAACAGACATAATATAGTAATGATTAGGACGAGGTCTCCGTGTCCTGCGGGTCGTAACATGGAATGTAGCTTACCAAAAAGTCTCCTCAGCAGTTGCACCTACACGCATAGATGATCATTGAATGTACCTATCTCAATACCTGCACAATTAGTGCAGAAGTGTAGTATGAGTATGTAAATCAACGCGTACCTAGTAAGTATCTAGTCTAACCTCGAATACGTAGTGACGAGGGGGTCGATATCGACACTTACTAGTGGTTCAATAATTAAGTACAATAAAAGTAGACATGTATGAAATTCAACAAGTAGCAACAAAATAAAATAAATATAATCAGCATGATCCTCAACGTAGAAATAATTATGAAATAGTCAAATACCATAAACTGCCTCGAAGGAAATAAATATAACCAATATCAAATGCAATGTCAAATCTCAAGTCAGAAAGACTCATATGTATGTTGACTCTCTATCGAATATTACGCACGATTCTATCGAGGCAAACAACTCGATCCCACAAGAGAGTTTGTACAATATCCCGTCGTGGTTGTACGGCCCGATCCCATAATACCGCCAAGGTCATATGGCCTGATCCATAGATGTATCTCGTAATACTACCGAGGCGAACGGTAGTATTACGATCCCATAGTAGTACTGCTGAGGCGTTCAACCCAATCCCATGAAAATGATGAAACTTTTGATGAGTCATCAGCCCAACTCGCGAATAAATGTGTGATTTATGA